>NW_008240046.1:7195825-7219016 GCF_000691975.1 Corvus brachyrhynchos
CTGCTGAACAAAAGTCTCAGCAAGTAAATTTTGTTTATTATAGTGACCAAGCCCTCAGCCACTAAAACACATCCTGTAGAGCCTGGTTCTGCCTTCATCTGCTCAGTGCTGGGAAACAACATCCCTGAGTATGGTACTACTCACTGGACTTGATTCATCACTGCTTTAATTGGGGCTCTGTGGGAACTCCCCCAAAGGCCATTGCTAATTAACATGCATGTGTTGCTGATGGCCTTGTAATATTCCCCTTAACAACAAGAGGCTTATGAAGGTTTTGTCAGCCAGGACACGTGAGTGACACCAGCCTGGGAAAGATAGTTAAGTCTGTGGTTGAATTAATACCTACTTCCAGAACCGGTTCTGTGGGTGTGAAGACCAATTGTGTGCTGTTTAGTCCCGTGATGAGAAACCAATTAGGAATTACATGCTCAAACTATCCTGCTTCCTGCATCCTTTCTCACCATCAGATGTGATCTGCTGTGTGCATGCAGGCCAGGGGATTTTTAAATTCTTTTAAATTCCTCCTACAAGTCATATTTATTTCAGTGCCTCAGACCCTTTTTGACTGGATCTAAACTGAGATATTCTTTTAAATAGCAGTAGTGTGATTAGATGAGTTCTCAGACTGAAACAGTGACAACCCAAAGCTATACTTTACAGCACTGGGTTCTACTAGTAAAATCCTGTGAGAACTGATGCTGTTAAAGATATTGTACAAAATCAGCTTTGTAGTAGAAAATAAAATAAAATAATAGCATCACCTATACTTTTTTAGCATCATCATTTCAACACAATCTATACCATGTAGCCGTAAGCATGTAAAGCAAAAGACTAGGGAAAAGACAAGCAAAAAGTAGACAGGAACTATAACTAAAAGCAATCAGAATTTATCTGCTTTCAAGCAAGGCATTTGCTGAAAGATTTACCAATCCAGACAGAGAAATAGGAAGCATTCCTTAATAAGAAATTATGGCACATAAATCCCATTTATTTTATTAAGACTCATTGATCCAGTAAGAATGTTGCAGGTGCATTAAAGTGAAACTGGAGGACCAGTGAGAGGGTTACCAGGAGCAGCTAGACAGGTACGAAGTTTGAGCGCTTAGCTGCTTGTAAAGGAGCAATTGATTTCTATTCAGAGGAATGGGAACAGTACACAGTGGGAAGCAGTTGTACAAAACCGGAGCTGCCAACTAACCATTCCCTGAACATGTATGGAAGGTGAAACTTTGTCTTCTGTGCTGAATCCCTTTGAATCCCATGATTCAGGTAATGATTGCTTTTGCAGATTCAGGTTGAGCCTTTAGGGAAAGCCTTGGAAAGATCAACTACATATTCGTCCATCACAGCTTCTAATTTCCATGAAGGAACTGGACATGCACTGCAAATAAGTGCTAAGTCAGGCAGCATTGGAGGACACCAGTGTCTGGCCATTTTAACAAGAGAGGGGTCTCATTACCTCCTCAAAAGGCTCTGGCCACAGAGTCCCCTCCAAATCAGCCACAGGCCTCCATCTGCCCTGACAGTGAGAAGAGCCAGGTGGCAGCACCCAGCCCTGCAGACAGGGCTGACATCTCCAGAAATACTGGACTGCTTCCCTCCAGCAGCCAGCCTGGAGGAGACTCTCTACATTTGAAAGCCTGTATTAATTTACCTTCCTTCTGGAAACAATGCTGCTTGATTTCCTGGTTTGCAGTGAAATGAAGCTAATCTATCATCTCATCCTGCGTGCAAAATTTATTCCCATTTTACTAAAGAAAAGCTATGCTAGGGGAAGATGCCAGCACCTTCAAACCTCTTCCAAAAGACAATTCAATTTTCTCTTCTAGTAGATGATCACAACTCAGAGCCAGGAACATTCCTCTTTCCAGCTCTATGCTACAGATGCAGTTAATATTCAAACACATGGGCTTGGAATACCCTTGCGAAAGCAGAATCCATGTGAGCAAAGCAGAGGACACTTCTCTAGGACCACAAACAAGTAAGAGAAATTAGCAATGGGAGAGTATTTTCAAGGGGCAAGGATAAGATAATGATGAGACAAGCTTTCCCAGATTGATTCAATTTATATCTTTGGAAACTAAACATAGGCTCTGAGGTTTGGGGTGGAAGAATAAAATAGCAAATTAGTAACAGATTACTTCCTTAAGAGGAATTTTCAGTCTTAGGAAAGTAGATGGGAGTATTGACGATACAACCCCTCACACAGCAGCAGCTTTCCAAATTCCTGACAGTGATTTCTGGCTTTTATTTGCAGGTCAGCATTCGTACTTTTCCAACAACAGCAGATAAGAGACCCTGCTGTTTCAATGAAGTGATGGAGCTGCCTTGATGTTGTTCTGCATAAACCTGAATGAGCAAATGAAAATAATTTTGGGCAGTGGGAGCTCCATTTCTACAGAAGACTGTGGGAAAACAAGTGCTTTGCATAGTGCCCAGTACAGTCACCTAAGGTTATCTTGCTTTTCCTGCTATTGAAGGAGCCCTTTCCTAGTCATCAGACAGCATAAAAAAGCATGACATACAAGTCTAATATGCACCTTTTCTGGGTTTTGTGCTTTCCCTCGGCAGATGTAAAAGTGGTTGAGAGCTTGATGCAAGCAGTACATCCCTGGTCATTAAAAACAACCCAAAACATTAAGAAGTTTAAACATATGAGCAGGCCCATCTGATTTATGTACTTGAACCCCTTGTCTACTGACTACTCTGATTGTACATTTCGGTGGATGAAGATATCCACGTATCCTCGTTGCTGTTCTGGGTTCTGTGCTGGCACTGTGAATATACATGCTCTCACACAAACAATCAGTCTTATGGATAGAAATAAAGCTTACAAGAAGTTATGCCTATTCATATATATTCACAGGTTTGCAGCTGCTGCATATACCTGTACTGAATTACAAGATGTTTTGAGTAAAGGACTGAGTGTAAGTTTAAGTAAGTGAGAAGAACAGGAGCTAAAAATAAAAACCAAACCAAGTTCTCTTTCTTTCCTCACCTCAGCTGCAGTTATATGCATAAAATCAAGCAGCAAGATACAGCAGTGGTGAATGTAGCCTCAATTTACCTCCTACAGCTGCAGTGAGACTTTGTGGGTTTTAACCTGGGGGAGGGGAAGAAATGGGTTTCCAGAGGATTAATAAAGCGATGGGCTAAAGCAGCTGCAGTACAAATGGCACCTCTCCACAAATAATCAGTTGGATTTCAACACACTTTATTGAAGAAATAGACCTTCTTAGCAATGGGGAAGACAAAAACCCAAGCACATCTAGCTAACAAAAAGGTTATGAACTAAGCTCAGTGGTTTTGCATATCAGCATGTATGTATGTAAGCAGTATTTTAACACTGCCTGCCAAGAAGCGCAGCAACCTACAGGTACATTATACGTCCTTTTCTGTTAGATTATGAAAACAATCCCTACGTTAGGTTATGGGGAAGCTGAATCTCTAATGACAGATACGGCAGGTGTTTATCACTGCCTGGCTGCATGGCACTCCTGAGTGTGCAGGCTGAGGTTCGGGCCCACTCCCCCTGCCACTAAACAGGGCTGGTTTGTTTACCAGAGCATTTTCTTCCACCTTTGCTCCCCTGGATCAACTCATGCCCAGCTCAAGGGGGAAAGTAGGAACAGCATAAAGAAAGATACAAGTCTTTCAACTCACATGTGTGGCTTTGCAGTGTCTCTCATCCGCTGCCGGCAGAGTTGTGCAGGTGGAAAATCACCAGGTGTGGGCCAGCGTGGCTGGGCAGGGCCTGCACTCACCCCTCAGCCCTGCAGCTGCAGGCAGAGACCGGCTGGTGCCCGTGTCAGATGGCAAAGCCTATGGCATGACAGAAGGTGCAGAAAAGCTGAATTGCATAAACCTGAGCAATTTAAGGTCTAAAAGACCACACCCTCCCAGTCATGTCTCCCGCAGGCAGATAAGCATGTGCAGGCTGCTCATACAGTAGTGTAATTTGAAGCTTTTACTTTTCTTTCCGCCATATACCAAAGTTCATTTTCAATCAGGTTCTTCCTTGAATTTCTTTTCTTCTTCTAACCTGACAATCAGCATGGTTCAAATTTAGCAAATAGAAGTGGATCATCTTAAAAATTGTTTCAAGACAGGAGATTCATGTTGGCTTTCCCCTTTGAAAAGGAAGATGGGGTCCACAAGTTCTAACACAGAATCAATAGTTTGGAAGCTGAGTCTTCACCTTGTTCCTGTACACTTGGTGGTGAACACTTGAACCACATAAGAGCAATTTGTAAACTCCAGAATCAGCTGTCTGAAAATACAAACTCTGTTAATTTCACGAATGTTGCAAAACTAAGACTGCAGTAAACCCTCTTACCCAGTAATTTGCAGTTTAAAAAGCACCCAAGAAGAGGATAAAATGTACTGTAGATTAGGTGTTGTGCTGCTGCAATGTGATGCAAGAGCTGAGTGTGAATGTTAATAACAAAACCAGCAGCAGCAAAAAAGACCTTTTCCTCAAAAAATATTTTCAACAGAGGAAAAGAAACCCTCATCTTCCAACTACGTGAATCACTAATAAATGCAATGACTTCAGCCATCTTAAGCATTTGCTCCTAAGGAAGGAAATTTGGAGCTTTGGAGATGGACTTGAATCAAGCAACTGCAGTATACACTGAAAACAGGCAGGAGGAAATCCCCAGCCTGTGATATAAACATCTATGGCTACCAGGTCTTGGCCTCCAATTCATTCTTATGCAAGTTTGTTTCCCTTCAAACATTTTAAAAGCGTGCTTGCTACTTGTGATTATAAAATCCCTTGTTAAATATTTATTTTAAGAAATCATCAACTGACATGTCAAGTCCTACCAGCAAGTGTGACAGTCATACCCTTAGCTGGATGGATGCTTATTTGCAGTAGTATTAGCCTTTTCTGCCCTAACAGCATAGCACCTCTGCTCCAAGTTGCTCCAGGAAACCTGGGATGGGTCGCTGCCAAGCCAGCCTGCCAGTGCTCCGTGCACAGTTGTCCAAAACCCAGGCAGTGCCGTGCTGGATCTGGGGCACTGTGCAGCTGCTGCTCTTGCCCCAGGATGGGTGCAGTACAGAGAGACACAGCCTGCACGGGACCAGATGTCCATGGCAGTCACAAGGCCAGATATGCAAGCCTCAGTCAATTTTGCATCAGCCGTCTGCAAAATTGAACTATGCATATGAAATGTACTTTTAAAAACATGCTTAAGCTACAGAAGCTTAAACATTAGCAAATACAATCCCACTGAGCAAAGCCTGTGTTTAAATCCTTCCTCACATGGGAGGTCTCTCCGAGGCTGCTCGCCCTAGATCGGGAAGCCCAGAGCCGGGTTGTCACAGGTGACCACATCAGACGCTCAGTTACAGACTTAATTTCCATCTTAGAAACTAGCCAAATTTGCCCTCCCTCCCACTGCTGGGAGGCTTTTCTAAGTTTCCAGACTAAGGGCCAGCTCCAACTCATTTGCTCTCACGCTAATGTTCCTGGATTGCTTAAATAGCCTTTCCTATCTCATGATATGCTTTCCTGTTTTCCTTTCCCCTCACATTCCGTAAGTCTCTGCTCAGACAAAAGGCTCTCTGCTCTCCTCCTCACCCATACAGCCCTCTTGGGCACTCATTCCTGTCCAAATTCTTGGCTCTGGAATGGCATTTATACTTCTTTATACATACCAGGCACATTACTTTCCTAGAAGGTGATATATTTATTGGCTCTGAACCAAATCACTGGTGATCTCTTTGGTACCTGTTGATGGAAGATTCTAGCTGAACATGTCTTTCATCTGCTGGGAAGGAACATAGAAGAACCTTTGAACTGCAGCCTGTAAATTGTATTATTTACCAGTTCCCTCCTTTGCCTGCAGCTGGCTAAAGGCTCTGGCAGATTTTCTTCACCAACATCACGAAAAAGTGAGAACATTTTCCCACTACAATTCATTAATTTGCACCAAAATGACAGCAGTGTATCATAGATCTGACTGGTGCATTGACGCCTGTTTGATAAACTTCTAATTTCCTGGTATAGATTCATACATTGGAGGCAAAAAAATTTACATCTTTAGATGTTTAATTTTAAAATAAATTTGTACATTGATCTCAAGCTGTGCAATTAGAGGTATAAGGACAGACATTTCAAGTTGCAGATATTCCATACTTCACTACTGCTGAAATTATTTCTGGAAGGACAACATGCTGTAAACTCTATTGTATTAGACTTACTCATTTATTTACTTCAACTAAATGATTTCAGCATACATTGAAAGTATTGGCAGTACACACTGTGCAAGCTAAGTTAAAAGATTAGTCAAGTCATATTAGGGGAAATGGTAATAATCAAATGTTTGTTGATAATATTGTAATGGATGCCATTCTGTGTTGGGTTGAAAAGATCACTGTGTCCTGCAAACACAGAGGCCTGTGCATCCTCCTGTGAAGCCCCATGAAACCAGAGCAGAAGAGGCAGGGGTCAGGTCAGCTCTTTGCCTGCTGCTGACCACTCTCTCCCAGTCCCTTGTCCAGGCCAGGCAGCAGACTGCTTATAAAAAGGAAATAAAAGAGCTTTCACCAGTGCATGTTACATTCCTGTCTACACAGGTCTGGCAGGGAACGGAGCCATGCTGTCTCTTTCAAGTACTTGACAGCACTGGAGATTCCTTGTGGATTTGTGATGTACCCACAACGGTAAACTACACCCTTGTCCCTGCCCCCCATGGATGGACAGTAGGATGGGGACCAGGAGGAAGGGGACAGGTAGACCTGGCTCACCCTCTGACTCAGTGGAGGAGCAGCAAGGAGTGAGGCCAGGAAAGGAGCATCAAGGGCTGTGGGTCATGGCTCAGAGTGGTGAGGACAGACCAGACAGCAGGAGTTTGGAGTCCCCCAGATGAAATTCCCTCTCCTGACCTCCACAATGGCAGGCCACATGCACATCTGGCATGAACATTCAATGTTCTCCCGTGGGATTGCACCTCAGCTTCTAGAGGCATACTGAAGAATAGGAACAAACTCTAGGGGGGGAATAATCAGGTGTAAAACCAACTCCAGCTTGTAGGCCAGCATTTTCATATCAATTCCTTCTCTTGTTTCCTCTTTGTGGAAAATGAGCAACCCAAATTGGATCGCAAAACATAAAAGGGTTGCCAAGCACTTGTACTATGGACTCTCTCCTGACTACTGAGTGCTACTGACAGTCTGCTTGGAAATTAGACTGGACTCTGCAGTCATTAATCACCAATATTAAATAGCAATTCTGTACAGTGTGACAGTTTAAATAAGATGCTGACTTCCAAAATTGACCTACTTGGTGTAATTTACAGTTGGCAAAGTTCTTAAAAACTGTAGGTTACTCTGTGAAGTCATGTTTCATTTGTCATAAGCATTTACTGGATCTTCTGTACCCAATATCTTTATATTTTCTAGATGACTCCTGAGAAGGAGAACAGGAGCATAATGAAGAAATTAAAACTCCAAGATTAAAATAATCTCTTGTCCTCAGTTAATGAACCAACAACAGTACCAGACTACTATTTTTCTGAAATGGACAGCTTTCATGGACTAGCAGAGCACAGGATTAAATATGGCCCTACTAGAAAAAATCCCAAACCAGCAATTTGTGCCATACTAGCAACTAAAATCATCCCATCCATCAAAGAGCCTGTATGGCATTCCTCAGGAATGGCCCTGACTTGGAAA
The DNA here is from genome assembly GCF_000691975.1 of Corvus brachyrhynchos. Classification (NCBI taxonomy): domain Eukaryota; kingdom Metazoa; phylum Chordata; class Aves; order Passeriformes; family Corvidae; genus Corvus; species Corvus brachyrhynchos. Next base: position 7,203,509 of record NW_008240046.1, read on the forward strand.
GCCCACAGACCCAGCTGTAAAATCTCAAGTGAAGCTTGGGGTCCTTCAACCTCCTCCAGAAAAAATCTGTCAACACATGAGCTTTACATACATAAGCAAAACAAACATTCAAGTGGCCAAATCACTCTGGCTGTAGGGAGAGGATAATATTACAGATAGGCAGACACTATATGTTTTCCATTGGGAGAAATTCTTAAAATTAAAAGATTAATCTGGTCTCTCAACACATTCATTAGTTAAATTGCAAAGCAAGCTCGTTACATAACCAATCCTAGGACAATTATAGTTATCTCGTCAAGGTTCACAGTACAGATGGATTGCTGACCAAGGTAACGAGTACCTTCTGCAGGGTGAAAGCTCTTTGATCTATTTGAAACATCAGTCTTGTGCCCTTCCCGAGTTTTCAGATTATTTGTGCCTTTTTGGAAGAATAAATTTGTGCAGTCCCTCCCAAAAGGTCTCTCCAGCAAGAAGAGAAGAACTCAGGAAAGCTGGGATTCATTCCCTAGAAATGGGCAAATCAAGACACAGAAATTAAGTGATTTGCTCCTAATTACCAAAGAAGTCTTTGGCATAAAGAGCATCTCACTAATTTTCCCACACTTTGTTAGACATGGTAAAGGAACTGTTTTAAAGTGGAATTAAATTTCTGTACTTAAAACATGTACAAATATAGCACATAGTATGCTCAGTCCACTCTTGAATTAACTTTTACATCCAGGTTTATACCTGGAAATGATTCATGGAGTTCAAGATTTGTTGAGAGATGGAGGTCGTCTTGTCTGACTCCTTGCATGCCACAAGCTGCACATCCCCGCTCTGTCCCTTTATGGAACCCATTGCCTGGGTTTAACCCTATCAGGAATCTTTCTAGAAAAGCATTCCACTTTGGTCTGAAGAACCAAAAGGTGGGGAGTCCGCTGGTCTCTTTGGTATTTCATTCTGGGAATTAATTGTGCGTAAATGTAAAAATACATGGATCATTTATTGCTAATTTGATGACACCGCCTGAGGTTATTGTCATCAATTCATGTTATGCATTTCCTGGCAAGACAGAAGAATTGGTAGCTGTATCTTGTACCTCTACATGTGTTATTTGTACTAACATGCTCATCTATTTTTCATGTGGAACAAAAAGACGTGCCTTTATGTAAGATTTTTGTTATTCCCTGCATTCTCATCCAATTTTTAAATCCTCTTTTAAAAAGCTGGCTGTCATGTGATTGATGTTACTTCATGAGTCTCTCCATATGCATATATACTATAAACACAGACAAAATCAGACCTTTGCCCTGACTTGACTTCTGCGCATGTAATCAAGGATCACACCAGATATTTTGCCCTGCCACTGAGCTATGGCTACATTGTAAGGTTGCCCATTAAGGTCTCCAAAGTCTTTCCAAAGTCTTTATTTTTTTCTGAAGCTGTCTCCCCCATATGGTATATGTTCCCAGTTTCCAGGTTTATCATTTTACCCTTGATCATGTTAAAGCACACTTTTTTCAGTCTGAAGTCCTCTTTTTAGGCAACTCAGATGCCCTTTTCTCTAGTGCCATGCATAATCACTGAGTAGTTCAGTATTTTTCCTGCAAGTATAGTAGTGAACAGTGCTGAAAGAGGGCTGAGTCCTGATCTGGCTCTGGAATCTCACTAAAATAATTCTTTTTAGTGTGATTTTGCAACAACTCCTTTGATCCACCAGCTCTTAGCCACTTGGCATGTTCTTAAACAAGAATGCAAAATGCTACATTTTGGATCAAATTATTGTAGGCTATCAAATGGAAGACTTTCAGTTTCTATTAGGCCTATAGTAACTTTTTTAACTAAGTGGGTAATCTTACATTAAAAAAGCAAGCCAAGCTTACCTGACAAGGCCTGAATTAAATGAAAACATCATTGGCTTCCATTAATAATATTCCTGTTCTTTATACTTGAATTCCCATATCAGCTTCTCTATTATTTTGCTGGAAGTGAGGTCAGGCTGTCTGCCATGCTGTTATCAGAATTACTCTGTTTGTGCAGTTACGGCATTGGCAAAAAAAATAGTGTGCTTTCAGTCTCGGCAGATTTCTCCAATGTTCCCAAATTTATCGAAAGTTCTTATCAGTGGGCCAGAAAATTTCTCAGCCAATTAAAAAAAAATTAAGATGCATAGCTGCTGGAAATACAGGGGCTACTGCTTTAAAGCTGATTCCTCAAAGTAGGAGTTGTCTAACATTCTTTTAGTTGCAGATGGGCTGGAAAAGAATTAATCCACCTCAAGTGATATATATACACCATCTTTTTCGTTCCAAACATAAACCAGAAATACTTGCTGAACATTTCAGGTATATATGCATTTCTTATTAGCAGTTTCAGTACCAACAATCCTTGCTTGGATCACATCATTGCTACTTTTTTTTTCCTTATGTAAATTTAAAACTCTTTCAGAACATAGGTGTTACTAGTAGTTTCCATACTTAACATATAAATATCAGCGGATATTTATCTCCCTTTTATAGCCTATTTTTCCAATATACAGCCACACAGTTTATTTAAATATGTAAGTACTGTGTGTTTGCATGCCCACATAGATGTCTATAGAGATGTATGCCTATGCAGTCCCATATACAGATATGTGTGGACAAATTCATACCTGTTTAAACACATGTATACAGATGCCTAAGCCCACTTCTAGTTTCTGTCTTCTTTTGCCATACATGTTGTCTTAACAATGTTTTGCCCATTTAGTAAGCTCTTGAAAAACTTTCTGTTTTGTTCATGCCTCCATGCCTCTCCTTATTCAGTTTTATTAACGGCTGTCCGTTTTGGGAAATTGGCCTTTTCAAACCAGCAGGTGTGAATATTAGGATTTGGGACTGTATTCTCTTCAAGTGTATTAAATGTAACCAGGTCATGATCAGTTCTTCGTGAGACAACACCTGATTTACAGTCTCGTGGATTAAATTCACTTCTGTCTATCAGGCTACCTAAAAGCAGAATTCTTCCACTCTAGGTCTAACAATTTTTTTTTTTGCAGAACTATCATCCAGGATTTAAAGCTACTCTATTGATGTTTCACCAGCTGCTAAATGAAATCTTCAGCAAACATGCCAAATAAAGTTCCCCATAATTACACTGTTGCCTCCCCCCATGCAATACTAGCTCATACTGTCTTCAGATTCATTTCAGTGACTTATAATGTCACCTCTGCCTACCCCTGCTCATGGCTGAGCCTTGATAATCAGCATATTTTTTGTGCTGCATTTCCTAAGATCCTGCACTTCCCAGTTCTAAGCTAGGCAGATATATGTCACCAGGTTATAGACAAAGTCATTCCTCTCACACAATTTCTTTTATCGCCCTTGGTCTGCTTAAACAACTTATACAATATTCTAGCATATTGATCCCTCTAGCACTGCAACCCGATGAGACAATTAAGTTGAATTTATCTTGATTATTGACAAATTCTAGTTCCTCTTACTTATTACCCAGATTCCCAGCTTCAGCATATAAACATTTCCAAATGTATTTCTCTTTGGATCGTCTACCATGCTGATTTAATTTGCTCCTGACAAGGAGAATTTGAACCACATTTACTTTCTTAACCCTCTTCTTCATGCAGTTACTTTAAATACAGTTGCGGCCGTTCCCAAGAGCCAAGATATTTTGTCCCAGCCACCTATTCAATCTCTCCATCTTTTAGTACTGTATATATTACAAGCCAGTGCAGGGTTTAGCTACATAGTGTGCAAACAGTCCAAAACCAACATGGATATTTTGTGCTGACCTGTGGAATGCTGACACAGGCTGGCTGGAATACAATCTCTGCAGCACTGTTTAAAAAATGGCATTCAGCATCATTCTTTCTGCATCAAAGTGTCATGTTTTTCCAGGTGGCTTTGCAAAATAGCTCAGCAAATAAATTTTTGCTATCAGTGCAAGTACTCCACATAGGCCACATAGGCACAACTTATGAAGGAACTGTAGTCTTCTGCAATACTTGCAACACCTTGCAGCCAAAAGGCTCAGTGCTGGCCTGAGCCAGTCATGGAAATTCTCTGAAGAGACCCAGATGTGTTCCACATAGGAGAAAAAAATGCATTAGTAGCTGTGCATGTCTCATGGTTGCCCACTTATAACTATCTTTTTTTTTCACACAGCACAAACTGGGAAGTTCTGCAGAAATTTTTTGGGAACAGGCAGGGGTCCATGGACATCTCAGATCTGCCTGGTTACTGCGCTGGTACCTTCCTTCTCATAAGAGGACAAAACTCAGCGCTGAGCCCTGGATTGTCCCTTGAAGTGTTTAAAGCCTGTGCAATCTAGCTAAGAAAAAGAGAGCATGTTTTATGAAGTGTGTCACTTCCATAGACATGATAAGATCTTGCAAAGACATAAATTTGAGTCAGGATGCTATGGGCACCATGGGCACTCTGCTCTTAAAAAGAAGTAAGAGATCTTCTCCATATGTGGAAAAGTTGTATCTTTTACTGGATTAATTTGTACAACTGGAGGAATAGTGTGCCTTTAGGAATGCAAATGTTCCTTTGGTCACACACAGTGCAAGTTCTAGTACATCCACACAGGCACTGCAAGTTCTAGTACATCCACAAAGCAAACCATGAAAGGTAGCTGCTGGGAAAGAGCACACAGAAAGGGGCCACCTTGAAGGCAGTAAGAATTTTTCAACCCACTGGTTCCTGAGCAGCCCAGCACGTTCAGTCTGAACACATTGTTGCCTGGAGATTGAGGCACTGTGTGCTGATCCAGCAAGCTCAGCAAACAGGCAATAGTGCACATCTTGCAGATAACCTCTCTTTTACTAACTGAGTTAAGCATCAGTCTAAGCACATCCCTTTTACGTGCCAACTGCTAAATTGCTAATTTCTTTACTGAAGGGAGAATGCAATCCATACAGTATAGATTACACCAGAAACAGAAGTTGTAAGGACACAAAAACATAATTACACACAGGCCAATGAAGAGTATAACATTTTATACAGAGAACTTCCTTAGCAATGCCTGTTGCAAACTGAGATGGTGATAATTGAAGGTATTTAGCTCAGAGATGCAACCTAAAGCTCAAATGAGCAAGTGCTACTCTGTCCTAAACTGCTCTACTTACAAACCAAAAGGTCTGAAAACAGTGGATAGAAGAGCAGCTGGGTTGCTGACCTTTCCCATGTAGAGCAAGCCCTGCCTCCTTTCATGAGCTTCTGCCCTCCCACGACACAGAAAATGCATTTTAAGCAGCTCATGTGACTCTGCTTGTGTACCTGTCAGTCTCCAGGAGCAATTTCAACTTCTTCTTAGAGATGACAGGGGCTTTCAACAGCAATTAAACAAGTTTGGTGAAAGCAGGTAGGCTTTCACATGGAGATGAAAAACTGGTAGCATTACACTGGGAGAAAACTCTCTCTGAGAATGTCTTAACTAGAATGCAGAGCTCCTGTTCCTATTGTGGTAAAGTGGTCTTAAATATCCAAACAGCAGGAAAATCTTCTCCTGAAGCTCACAGGAGTTGCGAATCTAGAGCAGGATTCCTTGACTTTGGTGGTCAGGGATCTGTTTGTTTAACTATAATTGTTTTCTACACTGCGGTCGTGGACCTGGTTTTTTAACTATAGTTGTTTTCTACACTGTATATTCAGATGTTGCGTATTTTCAAAAACCATATCAAGTGAATATGTAACTGTGTAATACATTATATATAATGCATACATATATAAAATTCAATACAAGATTGAACAGCATTTCAGCAGTTCACAAACTAAATAGTAGTAGTAGTAGTAGTAGTAGTGAATTTGTCTTGGGTCTGTAATGTGGATGCTTAAATATCATTTCAAATGAGATCTCCTTGAGAAAACATTTGTTTTTATACATTGTAGCATGAAATACCTTAGAAGTGGCAATAGAACTGTTTAAAACAAATTCAGAAACTCCATTTAGCTGACTTACTTATTAGCTCAGGTCAGAGCATGGCGCTAACAACACCAAGGTTGCAGGTTTGATACCTGCCCGGGCCATTCACTTAAGGGTTGGATTTGATAATCCTTGTGGGTCCCTTCCAACTCAGAAAATTCAGGTTTACATGAAATCTCCTATTATTGGGTCACTGTCATAGTGTAGTTCCCCTTTCAGTGTGTTCTGGGCTGCAGCAAGACTGCAGAAAGCTCTTCAGCAAAATAGAGAAAATGAAACTTCTTCTCTAACCCATTATGAAACTATAAACTCAGCTTTCAGTGTCTGGTGATGTTTTGAATATTTTGTGTGGTTTTTTCTAGCATAATTATTTTGGAAGAATCTCTACTGAATGTGTTAACTTCTGAAAGCGTGAAAATTAAGGTCTAACCCAGGCATACAAAGCAGAAATTTTTGAACAAGCACTTGTACCACAGCTCATCTATTTGAATCTCTGTTGATAATGTTGATATATTTGCTGTTGTAGTTTTAGGCCTCTGAAGAGCACATATGCTGAAATATTCCAGATGTGGGACAGCAAAGGCATCAAACTATTTCTATGTATGATATGATGGCAGGAGTTGAACCCAAATCTCCACAGGTACAACAATGACATACCTGTGCTTCATGCTACTGACCTCTCTTGCTGCTTTGCCAGGGAGCTGGTGCTGACACTTTACATTGTATGAGATACTTGCTAAGGGTAAATGAATGGCATTACTATTATCTGTCAAAGGCTCCAGTCTGAGGCTGTTGTTCAGAGCATCCCTGGTGCTGACAGAACAAGTCTATATTCATGCCCTGTGGACAAAATTGCCATTCGTATTTAGATTTGCATCACGTTCACAAAGTTCCTTGGAAGATGTGTTTGCTTTGTATGTGGGGAAATGGATCAGAAAATACTGACAATTTTCAAAATGCTTGCTTTGAATTTCAATGTCTCCTTCTTGTACTGGCTAACAGTGAGCTACTGTTGGTATACACTAAGTCCCTCACACTGCACGTAAAGTAAGTTGACTTGACGAGTGTGTAGAGACTGCAAACTCCTTTGCCTACCCCTCCCTTCCCAAAACACCAGCAATGGACCATTATCTTTGATTTTGACATCTGAAGAGAGAATGCAAATGCCAGGAAGGAAGTTTTTAGAATCTGTAAAAAAATACTCTCTAAAAGACCTTCCAAAGGGAATATAACAACAGGATACAGTAAAGAAAAACAGGAGAAGAATTTGAGGGGGAGACACTCACATTATAAATGAAAAATACTTCTGAGAATAAACACAAACAAAAGCACATCCAAACTTACCTCTGTTTAACAGAAAATTACTGATTTTTCTGCTTAAAATAGACTCAGTACATTAGTGAAATACTTGAATATGTCTAATTTATACCTTCCAGACTGTGCAGTGTAGTACAAGGAAGATGAAAGTACACTCAGAATTGATGTTGGGGCTGCCCCCGCTGGACCACCAAGGCAGAAGGTGAAATCCAGAGGTTACAAGCTGAGTACTAGGATGCAAATTCTCTGAAAAATTTCTTTTACAGCATGAGGGTATCTCCTCAAGAATCAGGAAAAAATTATCTCTAAAGTCACTGAACTGAAGATAGGAAACCCCAGTCTTTCTGAGCATCTTGGTAATAGATGGCCACTATAAAATTGCCATTACTTATGCTTTGGGGACAGTGACTAGATTAAGGCTATCTATACTCTACACTACAACAACATGCAGTATAGTAGCAAACATTACCCTAATTGCAGCCTTTCTCCTCTGCCAGTTTCTCCGACTAAAAACTGTTAGAGTAGACTCTGCTGTGCAAGCCACACAGACAGTCTGCACATCAAAGACTTTGAAAGCTAAGCAGCTGAGATCAGGAGACTGGATCTGCACAAGAAATGCCAGAACAACTCAACATTACATTGATCTGTACAGGACTTTTTGCATTACATGAAAGACATTCTGAAAAGACTGACTTTCAAAAAAGATAGGGGATGGTGACTTGCTGAAGAGAGCTAAAAATATTTGAACAGTTGTGAAGCACGGCTGACTTTCAAACAAATTCCTGAGCAGCTGAGAAGCTGTCATAGGAAAGAACAGGACAGAGCACAACAAAGAAGCAACACTGGCTTTGTGGTTTCTCCTGTGTTATTAAGCAGCAGGTTTTTGTCAGAATGCTTTTCAGGCCTTAGGACTTTATGAAAAAGCCTGAACAGACTCTTACTGGTCTACATGAGAACATGCAGTTTCATTACAAAATAAAATTTGCTGGTTTGAACTGAAATTGCAGTGAATGATCATGAAGGAGTAAATTAAAGGAAAAGTATGAAACTTATGGCTGAAGCGATGCTACAGTCTGAAAGGAAAAACGTAGAGCATCCTTTGCTGGTGTTTTCATAAGCTAGGGGGAATTGTGGTGGTCTGTAGGTGCTGAGCACAGGGAGCAGAGCTTGAGTGGCCCTCACAAGGCTCTGAATGAGTGACAGGACTGTGGTCTGTAACCCAGTCAGTCAAACGGTATCTTGGAAAGAAAAAGGTGTCATGATGAGGGGAAAGGGTATAGAGAAGAACAATTCTAACAAGAGGAAGTTTTCTGCCTGTCTACCTTTAATTAAGAAACTAGAAAATGCTCAGAATCACAGCTTTAAATTCATCTTCTTCCTAATTAATAACTTGTCCTTAACCCAATTTCTAAGGGAAACAAAGTTGAGGCAATCACACCTTTATCTGTCCGTATCTATGTGTCTTCCCTCTATATCTTCGGAGTCCAGTGGCCTTTTCCACTGCCCTTAACTTTGACAAAGGATAGTGATTTCAAAGATATTATGTGTCCATACATGTAAAGAAAATAAGGTAGAGTAACAGAGGGCAGAGATCCCACTAAGCATTCATATGGAGAGAAAGACTGAACCATAAATACAGTGAGGAATCAACAAAAGGCTTGAAATTCCTGAGTGCCTCATGGGAAACACTTCAATTAAACTCATACCTTTCTAAACATTAGGAAATACAGCTACCAAACACAAAACAATAAGAAACTAGGCTTCACTGGCTCAGCTGCTCACCCAGCAACTTCACTTCAGCAAGCAAACCCATTACTACAATTGGAAAATACCTGTATTTCGTCGGCTGGAAAGCGCAGCAAACAGGCTCTTGGTGAATAATCTAGGCATGAAAAAGGTCAAGGAAGCAGTTTCCAATTAGCAGTCGTCACCAAAAGAAAGCTTCCACTCTACCCCCCTCCAGGGCAGCATTTTTGGGAGCCCATGGGAAGGGGCCCTCAGTGGCTGGGGGCACACAGGGCTGGGGCTTCTGCGCGGGGAGGGCTCCCTCGCTCAAGGGGAAGCGCAGTCGCGAACCCAAGAACAACAAAACAGCATTACACTTAATCCACTGCCATCTGGCTTCATTTTGACAATCCACAAAATCAGACACAACATTCTTCTGCAAAATCCCTGAAAAACAACACAGAACTAGTGTCAAACCCAGCATCCCCTCCCTCTCTGGGCCCTCTGAGGGCTTGAAAGAGAAGTTTCTCATAAAATGAAGAGCGATTTCCCCAAGTGACATTTCTGCAGGAGCATTCAAGCTGCAGATGTTTCCACTGTGGAAGAAGAGTTTGTATAATGCAGCACTGGTTGTCATATTTATGGAGGCAGGGAGGGGGAAGGGGGTGAGAAACAGAAAACAGGAGAGGCTGCAACCAGTGGTGTTGATCCATAGGTGATGAACTGCCCGAGGCTATCAGCTCTGTGCATTTGCTCAGCTCTTGACCGGACCAAGGGAGAGCAAGGACCATTCATCTTCCCCAGCAGAGACCAAGCAGGTGTTCCTGAAGGGACAGGGCAAATCACACAGCCTTTAAACTAGCTGGGAACACAGTATCCCTGCAACAGAGCATCTCTGCAACACAGCAAGACAAATCCAATTATTCTTATTATTACTATCATTATTTCAAAAATGTGTTGCAGAAAGCCTTGGTTTGAAACATTTGCATTGTTTCTGAGGCATTAAGGCAGTGTGCATGGCCTGCTAACTGAGCTCAAATATCACCTTGTAGCTGACAGCTTTCATAACCTCTAACAGAGGTGTTTCTTTCCACAACAAAAGGCTGAAACACAACTAAAAATATTGAAATTATGCCTGTTTCATGCTGAATTGTGTTCCCATTGACAGACACTGATTATCTAGAGAAAAGAACTTGTTAAGGACTGAACCATGTTTTTATTGACACCTCCTGACTTAGGATTGCAACTCAACTGTTGGGCTTCTCATGCCCTTTTAGACACTCAAATGCTGATGATGCCTGTCCTCCAACATCACATGGACCTTCTGTAGTTCCTGTGACATTGCTACCAGCTCTATGTGGATATCTCAGATATTCTGGGATCTCTCTTCTAACACTAGATGCCTAAATTCAGGCATCTGCATGAGATTTCAAGAGCCACACCAAAGAGGCTATATCCTCTCTTACAGCATCCTCATGTAGTCTAGGTAGTGATACACCTGCTTGCATTTTCTGGGTGCTGCCTATGATAGGAGCAAGCATGTACGTCTTCTCAGTTGCCAAAATTAGGGGACTAGCAAGCAAAGCATCCACTCACTAAAAATAGTTCACTCTCTAATGATACTTTGCTCAGTTCCCATATAAAAACTGTCAGGACAGAAAACAAGGCAGACTCCATTTGCACATCTGTCTTAGGGCTGAACACCACAGGAATGTCCCCAGGCATGGCCTGTGCTCTGCTTCTTAGCATGGCTAAGCATCCTGTCTTCCAGAACGCACATTACTGACAGCAGCATCAACGTTAACAGGCACATCTCTGTGGAGTGCTGCATGTGCACATGCATTAATCAGGCATCTTTCTTAATGCTCAAGCTTACGCCAGGCAACAGCCTTGCCTGGCCTTCACACAGGGTTTTAAAAATATGAGGGGAAATGGAAAGAGTAAGTTCCCTGTGCAACAGCAGTGTCACCTGCAAGGGACATGTAACTTCATAAAAGTTTATCCTGTTGAAACTCCCAAATGTTTCCAGTTGTAGCATATAAAAGAACACATTCATATCACAGCCTGAGAGGAGGAAATGGCACACTTGATCTGAATACTGGGGGACTGGTTTTATAGCAAAGACAGTATGAGCTTCAGCATTGTAGATAGAAAAGCTATGCTGTCACACAGCAGCAGCTCAAGCGAGTACACACCTAGAAGGAGGAGAAGGGAGAACATAATCTCCTGTAAAACCAGAACTGTAAGCAATACAAAAGAAACACATGTTGAAGAAGGCAGTAAAGAAACAACAAGCAAATAAGATATTTGTATCCCTAATATTAAAAAAAAATATATTAGTAAGAAAAATCGCTTATGACCCAGAATAAAAGAACTGAGGAACCTGCACTATGATAAATAATGCTGATTCACGATTTCTGATGTTAACAGATTTTTAGGGTGGTTCGGGAAATAGTGTGACTAGTAACAGGCTTCATGCTGAAATTACTAGCTGCTGGGACGTTGCCTTTTACTTAGCTATATGTACTGTGAAGTATTTTGCAGGTTTGGTTTGCAGATTTGATAATTTTAAGCTGTAGGCTTCTGTCACTTCTCACAATGTTCATCCTCCAAGGATGCTACAGCAGCATCCTCATTACAGATGGAAAGTTACATGTGCAGCTTTGCTTCACAGCCAACACAACTCTAAAAGGACAGTGGAATTTGAATTACAGGTTTTTACTGATAGCAGCAGACTCCAGGTTACAATTTCTTTTTGCACAGGCATGCCTGGTACTTCCCTCTCTCTGTCCTTTAAGTTCTTCCTGTACACCATGACTAAGCAGTCACTCACCTTAGAGGGAGGCTAAGTTCCTGATGGCATTAGAAAAGTTTTTCTCAGGGACTGAGAACAAACATATATAAGGCAAAGATAATGGCACTGCTAGATTTTGAAAGGGGATTTCTGTTTGGTTTTTTTGAAAGAATAAACTCCATTTTGTTCCACTTTCATACAGGGTCTGTTCAAAGCTTTATAGTGATCACAAGAGGATTTGACTTGGCTCTTTGCCAAAACTATGTCCTCTGTATCATCAAGTGAGAGATCTGTTTGTCAAATGTTTGCAGGGCTTTATTCTCCATGAAAGCAGAAAAATTCTGCACCACCCATTCCAAAGATGTCCCTTTTTCTACTCCAGGAGGATATAAGGACTTCAAAAAAACAGGTTTACATCCTCTTATGCTCATTTAGCAGCTACCTGTTCAACATTGCTGTTAAAATGAAAACAGCAGAAATCTGACTATCTTTCATGTGCCTGCATGGGAAGGAGGAGTTTTCTCTATGTATTTTTGAATGTCTTAACTGTATCTGTTGAGAAAATTAAGGCTGAACACTACAATATTTCAATAACTTTTTACAATAGAAAAAAACCAAAAGAAAGCACCACTGAAAGATGCCCCTCTATTTTCAGGTCACTACTATATGATTTATTTACACATTTCCTTCGTCTTATTAGACATACACAGTGATGAGTTTCCCTGTGCCACTGGTATTATCACAAGCCTTACCAGTGGTTTGTCAACAGAGGCTGGAAGTATCAGTCTGGAGTTACTAAACTTACATATTCAGAACCAGGTACTTTGAGTACATCCTGCCTCCCATTCCTCTTGCTGAGCTCTGCCTTCTCACTTACTGAATTAGAGCTTCTCCAGGCAATTTGAACCAATAAGTATTTTCAGTTGATGCTAACTGATACCTGACAGGAGTCTGCAGCATTAATCATGCCCAAAATGATATAATTTCAAAGTTGCCTTTGAACTATATAGTTTCAAAGTACCCTAACTTCATTCCTTTACTGGAGTACAGTCAGACTTTTAAGTGGAAAGAGGGGCTTTGTTTTAAAGATGTTGCTTTTGCTGAAGTATTCTCTTTCTCTGTATTGCAAATTGGCAATATTCTTGGAAATCTTTGCTGAGAGAGGGTATCCTGTAGCAATTAAGGTGTCTCACAGAGCTGTATAAAACACTTGAGGAAAATTGAGTAAAAATTGTGAAGGACTGAAATATTCATCTCTTGTCATCTGCTACACAGGATATATGCTATTTTAATTTGTTTCAATGCCTGTAATCTCTCTATGTACAGCAGTTTAAAGTTTTGTTCTGTTTTAAAATAGAGAGGTAAAGCTTTTTGTCACACTTCATTTACTGGCCAGCTGGAACTGCACTGACTGTTCCTGCTCATTTATGAGAGTTCAGAGGAGAGGGTTGTGGGCAGCACCCCAGTTCAGCTTCTCTATGAAAAAAAATTGACAGGAAACAAGGGGAAAACTGACTATAAAGTTCTTTCTTAAAAGGCAAGAGAGGTCTTATGAATGAGAATTGCTCTCTTTAACTTTATCTCACAAATAAGTTTCTCAAGGCTAAAATCACTCATTCAGAAAGGATCTCAGAAATCAACCAGAATATGCTGCATGGCCTCACAGTGTCTGTTGTTGCATACTCAAAAGTCATGCCAAAATATTAGAATGCAATTGTAGGTCACAGCACAACAATTGTGGAAAAGGAAAGTGCGTAACAGCAGAAAATAAATCATAGCTAATTGAAACATCATTTTACAAACTATTGTGGCTCTCATGTTAAAACACACAAAAAATTACTCTTGCTCTTTTTTTAATGGAAAGGGGGTTTTGTTTTCATTTTAAAAGGGTATACATAATAATCTCTTTGCTCTACACTGTGCAGTGTTATTTTTTCATCTGTTTGTTTCATCTTCCTTCCACCACTCTCTTTCAGTCACTTCAGAGAGTGCTAGTTCAATACCAACAAAAGGTAAGTTGAGTGGATATTAAATATTTCTGGCAGATTATCATTAGCATTGGCAAAATCCTGTTCAAAACAATTCCTCTGATTTTTGGCTCATTTATCAGTCAGAATAATATCTTAGCAGACACTCTTTTCTGGAAAGCAGTTTCTGTGACCAACTTCCTGGTTTCGTTTTTTACCCTTCTCTCTCAGATCATAGGAAGACCCGTTCTAGTGTGATGTATGTAACAACCAGTTTTTAATAAGAGAAGATTCTCTTTAAGTCTTTTCCAGCCTACATTGCAGTCAGCATGGCTGCAGTTGACAGAAGAGGTCTCACACTATGGTCTTGGTCCTGGAGCTGCTCAAACAGGATTGCTGGCCAGTGTTACTTCACTAGAGAAGACACCTTCCCACAGCAGAGTTTCAGCAGTAACCCTGTCATCCTTTCTCTCTTCCTGCTGGTGGAACTTCAGCTGTGTCTTGGTTGAACCAGGGCCAGAGGCTCTGCTCTCCACTTCTCTCTGCATGTTGAGATTGAGAACTATCTCCATCTTAGCAAATTGCATTCATGAAAATGTAGGTACATGGGCAACCATTGCTGAAATACTGCTGACTGTGAAATACATGACACCCCAAATTGTTCCAGATTAGGTATCAGAGAGAAAAAAATATACAAAACTGAAAGCTCCTGATGAAAAAGCTTTTGTAAAAGAGTGGGAAGTTGCTTTACATTAACCTGGTAGAGAGAGGAAGGACAGGATTTGCCACGGTGCTCTCTCATCTGCTCTGCAGCTTTGGTGAGCTGGAGTACAGGTGCTCAGGCAGTGGTGTCTGCCAGTGTCCTTTGTATCTACGAGAGCTGCCTGGGCTGCAGTGAGTGTGGGGCATGGACAGACCTCCAAACTACCCTTGCTGTCTGCAGAAGTACACCCATGCAGAATAAGAAACACAGTGGTGACCAGAATTTCCTTCATCTGACAGGGAAAATACAGTTAATGAAACATCTGTGTTATTGCTATTCTTCAGAGAAGAAAGCCTATAAAGTGACAGTGTTTTCCCCTAAGAGGTGTCTGATGTGCTTCAAACCCAGTGTTTTGATTTACCTGTTCACTGCTGTCATGAAAAATGGGGAAAATCCTCTTCAGAATACCTTGACGTGCTGAAGATAACCTTTTAAAACCAAGTTACTACATGTCCAGAAGGAAAATGAAAGTACTTGTGGAACGTGTTCCACAAACTCATAAAAATATAGCCTTTAACAAAGATAAAATAAGAGTTAAAGTGTGACAGTCACAACAGGAAAGAAAATGCAAACACCTGCTCAGATCCGGAAAATTAGAAAAGAGCACTTAAGAGTAGAAAGAAAATGATGAATATTTCTTTCTACTTTCTGCAGAAAAATCTTAAAATATCTGCTACTTGAAAAGACTAGGAAGTATCCTGAAAGCAGCTGCTAATTATGCATCCACTGTACTCCTGCAAGCTGGTGTAGAGCAGCCTCCTTTCCAAGCCCCTGGGACACAGATCTTCAGAGGAGAGTCCAAATGAGTCACAGCTGTATCTTACTAATTGCATTTCAACTATTGAAAGGGAAGGATTGACTTTGACCTATGCATGAAGAACACCAGCTCCCCAGAATGTTTTCCTCATTGGATGTTGTTGTTTGGGGTTTTCTTTTAAAACCTGTATTCTAAGTCTCTAATGAAAAATGGAGATTTGATACCCTGCTGGTAGCATAATCATTTCAGTTTGCCTGGATCTGTTAGGATCCACAAGGAGA
>NW_008240046.1:7219064-7219470 GCF_000691975.1 Corvus brachyrhynchos
GACTTCTGGCAGAGGCAGAGATGCTTCATGAGTTAAATCAGTTGGAAGTTGCAGGCTCCCCAGCCCAACCCCACCACTCGAAAGAGACCTGCATTTCAACCCCATATCCAAACTGCCAGCTGCACTACACACACAGGCATGCTGTGAGGCTCGCGGTGGGACACAGCCTGTGCGTCTCTGCTCCCAACACACTCCCAAGTCAACCAAGCAGCAGTAGGGACCAGATGTGCAAAACCTGCAGGTGGGCTGTGATTTGCACAGACCAAATGAAGGCCAGCAAGGCAGTACAGCAGGGGTTTACATGAGAAAATCATCAGAGCTTGTTTCAGTTTGGTCACTCTGTCCATGCTTTTCAGAGTGAGCATCACCTCTCCAACGAGGGTGAAGCAGCTCATATCTCTTTCCC
>NW_008240046.1:7219510-7242001 GCF_000691975.1 Corvus brachyrhynchos
TGGCTGGGGGCTACTATGCTGCAGTTTCCCTATCCCAAGGTGGCACAGCTTGTCTTTTCTTACAGCATAATCTCTGAACAACCACCACACCTAGGAGAGACTTAATCCACACTTGGAAAAAAAGCTCCCATGTTCTTTGGTCTCTTTGGCATCTTTACAAAGTAACTAATAAAAGCATTGGCAAAACAGAAGGCAAATGGCAGCTGGCAAGTTTTGGAGGGAACATTGGCTATGGTTTTCAAAAGCAGAATGACTTTTCCTTCTTACTGCATTTCCTCTGAGATCCTGGCCTTTAACCTGTCACTAAATCTCAGTGTAATTACATCATTAATTTTCTCTCCCTACCATGGCAAAACTTAGCCTAAGCTGGCTTGGATAGTATAACCTGAATTCATTCTGCACAGCCCAAGTTACCTCAAATGCTATTTGGGATAAGAAAAATCCATAACCAATAGTGGAAACCATAATAAGGTGTTAAATTGTAAGAGGAAGTTTATTCAGAGAGCCAGGAAGTGGAGTTCATGCTGGGGGTGGACACAACAAAACTGAGAAAACATGTTAAGGACACAATAGCTGTCCTCTTAGAAACACCAGAAATCTAGAGTTGAGGTCAATTTGCAAAGCCATACACATTTTGAACCACAAAATCAACTTGCTTCACATGAAGAATAGTAGATATCATGAAAACCCTTTCTACCAAATTGACTCAAAGGAAGTGGTGCAACTGATCTGAGATTTGAGTGTAGGTGCTGGTGTCACTCACATTCCTCTCCCACAACTTCACAGTGGGCAATTGGAATTAATAATTTACAACCAGCAGACTGCAGACATGTTCTCCCAATATGTTAACTGTTGTATTGATTTGTTTTGTTTATTCCTAACATCACAACTCCTTTACTAGGCTTTGTTGTGGACAAGGTTATGTACATGGCAAAACTTCCCATATGGAACAGTTTAATGGCTCTGGGATATCAATGCAGTTGCTGTGGTTTGCAACAGATGTGGCTTGGTTAGCCAAGGAGCCAGTTACCATGGGAGTTCTTTCAATGGTTTCACGCAGCTCTCCTATCACCACTTGGAGGTAAAGCAGACAAGAGACAACTTCGGGGATGGAGAGAGTGGCTAGAAGAGACCTGTTGGCCAAAAGACAGAAGGAACCAAGAAAAGCAGAAGGTCAATGAATAATGTTCACGGCTACATCTGCAGTTCAATTGGTTACCAGTCCTGTAAGTGCCACTTAGCCACTGATCTTACTATCAGCCACCAAGTGGCCATTAATTCTCCGCTGGGTTGTGACTGACCCAACCTGTCAGGCCAAAAGCCAGTGCAGAGACAACAACCTTATCTCTTCCAGCTGTTTCACCTCTACTTTCACTTTCTCCACCCACCTCCAGCCCCAGAGAACAGGGCATGTTGTGCAACAACATGCATATTAATGTCACCGTGCGGGCAGAGAAATGTATCTACAACCTCAACACAAAAACCCAGGCTGAAACACCACAGCCCAAGTAACACACCACAGTCCCAAAAAGCAGATGTTTTTCATGTGAATCCAGGTTAGGTTCAGGTTCAGGCTGGGGCTATATTCCACAGAATATAGGTGATGTATATGTCCTCAGCTCAGGATTTCCCTCTGGGCTTCTCCATTTGCAAAGCAATGTGGCATGACCCCACTGCTTGCACATGCTGGTTACCACTTGTAGTTTGTGTTTCCTCCTTCAAAACCACCCTGAGAGAGGTGGAAGTAGGGTAGGAGTGAAAATTAGTCTGATGAGGACTGAATGCACCCTTGCACATCTGCTAATTTCTGGAACAGGCTGCTGAGAAGTGCCAAGCACCTACAGGCTCGTCAAGGGCATGTGGAGCAGGCAAGGGGCAATGTGCTCCGAATGCCTCAGGAGGCAGGTGGAGATGGGAAAACTTTAGCCCTCCCCAGCTTGGTTCAGAGGAAAACCTACCTTTGGCCCTTCCACAGACTCAGCTAATCTCAAATATAATGGAGGCACAGATCTCCTTCTCTCAGGGTCAAGGAGCAAAGGAGAGGGCAGGGTCCAAGCAAGTAAGGAAACAAAAATCAACTGAAACAAAGAAGGGCATTTAGATGAGGAGAAGAAGAAGGAGTTGTGTAAAAGCAATGACTTTTCTAATGGAACAAAAAGCATATTAGCTGAAAGCCAAGTGTTGGATCCAGGGAGAAGATTTGAATCATCCCCTTGGAACTGTTCCACCCTTAATAAAACATTAACTATTCATTGAGAGAGAACACACATGTGTGCATGAATCAGTAGCCTGGCAGGTCTTCTTTTGAGAGGTTAGACTTCCTGAGCATCAGTCCCTCTTCTAGTAAATGTTAATTGTTTATCCAAAGAGGAACAACTTCAAAAGGAGAGGCTGAAGTCCTCCTGACTTGGGCAAGGTAGTGACAGGAGAAGTGGACCAATTCCTTAATTGCTCCACTGTTCTGTAAAGGTGACACTCAAAAACCTCTTCGTTTGTTTCCCAACAAACAAATATTTTGGGGTTTGGTCAGAAAAAACCCTGGAAACCAGAATCCCTCTCAGTACTGTCTGACTTGGGTTTACCCTTGCATTTTTTTCAGCTGCAGAGCAGCCCCAGTGTTCACCCAGGGGAAAGAGCCCTTTCCAGCCCCAGCTCTCACTGTCATCCCCAGCCTTGTAACTGCAACCACAGACCTGCCAGAAGATTAGTGCTCTCATCCAAAAATAAGCTGACTAGATAGTACAAGAGGCAGCGCAATTTCCACAAGCACTGCTGAAAGCAGCCGCTCTGACAGTAGTCAGGAATGGCTCCTCTGTAACAGCCAGCCACCTGCCTTGGTCTTTGCCACAGGCACAAAGTCAATAGCAGTAGTAAGTCTGTTTTAATTAAACAGTATTTGAAAACATAAATCAGCTAGTCTCACTTACCAATATTCGCTGGTCACAATCAGCTCTTAGCCAGTATGTTTTCAAAACTTATTTATGCTTGACATTGACTATTTCCCAGAGGATCAATTCCTGCTAGCAGGCAGAATGCTTGAAAGCAGTGTTTTCCAGCCATTTTGAAATCAAAGATAATCTACCACTGTGGGGGAAGAGAAGCCACTATCCTTGTATCTATTTTTGTTGTAAGTTGCACTCTTTCTCTCAGGGATTGCCAGTGAGAAAAGTTATGTTCCCATTGCTATGACCACAAGGTAGGGTGTTTTGTACCCATCATGTCTCCTTTCATCTTCCAATGTGTTATGAATCAGCCATGGACTGCAAATCACAGGCTACACAGGACTGCTGTATGGCAAATATTGCCAGCCTGTCATTGTTTACTTTTTCTTCTCTCTGGGAAAAGCAGACATTTTCCTCAGTCTGCAATGGGACTGCATTGCTCATCCTGATTTACACCTCATGATGCCACGTACATGTGTGGAAAGAGGGATCTGCCCCAAGTCATGAACATACTGAAGTGGCAGAAGCCCCAGTGCTGAGGCATTTTCAAGCCAGGGGGAATGCAGCAGAGCAGAGGGACAAGAAGGAAGCAAGAGTAACTGCCCAGGAGCAAAGGACCTAGACCTGAGAGACACAGACCACTGCCAGAGCTCCCACAAGATACTTGGCTTCCGGTGCATAGGATGGTCTCAGAACCCTGTTTTTTCCTACAGAGATCCCTTGTTGCCTCCTGGTACTGGGATGAGAAGGAAACTAGTTCTCTTAGCACATCAAGAAAATTCCTCTACACTAGGACATTACTAGTTGCTTTGTAACTCAAACTTATATATAGAACTCGAAGGGGAAAATTGCACTGAAACAGTTGGGGTAAGAGTATGAGGATCACAGGTTCTAAGGAACAGGCACGGGAAATTTGACGATGCTAATTGTTTGCAGATCAAGATGAAAAGCACCAGATGGATTGTTTTCCTGACACAGTGGAGCTCTTCCCTTCTCACTGTGCAGTGCCAATGTTGTCTGGGTGCTTTGCATTCCTTTCCAATTCAGAAAACCCAGCTTGGTGAGCTATCCGAGTGATGGTTGAGCTAGATCAAATACAGGGCATGCTTTGCTAAGTTAATTAAGAATTTAGTAGAAAAAAGATTACACCAAGCCCTAGGAATTGCCTGGCCCATCTCTGCTAGACAGAAAGCAGCAGGAACTTCCACATGAATAATCTTCTTGTTAGAAGGCCTGCCATTAGTCCTGAGTAAATCAAATCTAGGCAGCAGAAGCACAGATGATATACCAGAGTATCTTGAGACTTCATATCTTCCTAGAAAAAAATTTCATTCCTTTAGTTACTTCTTCTTAGGGGAATGATAGATGGGCTTAAAATGCAGAGGGAGTTAATGAAGTCTTGCTAAACATGAACAGGTACAAAACAACTCCAATGTGGAGCAGAATCCCAGAACCACAGAATACCTGAGGTTGAAAGGGGCCTCTGGAACCCTCCTGCTCAAGCAGAGCCACCTTGAGCTAGCAATCCATGACCACATACAGATGACTTTTGAGTATCTCCAAGGATGGAGACTCCACATCTCTGGGCAACCTGTGCCAGTGCTTGGTCAAGAAAAACATAAAAAACCTTGTTTCTTGAGATTCAAGGAACATTCTGCTGAGGTTTATTTGGAACCTAAAAATGGTAGCACTAAGAACAACCTACCACTGTGAATTTCCTTGAATGTCCCTAGATTTCTGAGCTAATCTTGAATACTTGCAAGAGCTGCCTAGAAAGCACCAGTCTGGCCACAACACCAAGTACAGGCTGGGCCTGCATGGTACAGTAGATACTTGAATGCATCTACTATAAACACGTACAACCTGCCACCAAATCATATGAATGAGAACAGAAATTATACCCATGCTCCAAATATGCATCATTATACCCATGTTCCATTACCATGTATACAGAAAAACACATTTTACCTAGAATCATGTGTGTATGGGACATGCACTGACATGTGTTTCCCCCCACCCGTCTCAAACACACTGGAAACCAAGGTGCTTAGTTTCTCCAAAGCAAGAAACCTCTCTTAGAGACAATGGAGTTAGCAGTCTGGCTTTCAGGCACTTGTATAAAATTACACACAAGTTACACTAAAAATCTCTAATTGTTAAGAAAAAGAGTTGTGTTTGTAATTAAGCAAGAAATCACACTGGTGTAAAAAAAGAAAGAGATCAAATCAAATCTAAAGCATCACAGCAAAGTGAGTATAATGTATTCATGACACCCCAGGAAATCTGTTATTACAGTGCAGGAAAATAAAAAAATTCCAGGTTCCTTGCAAGCCAACTGCTAAAATCATTAAAGCTTCCGGGAATAACAGTATATTCCCTCATGCCTTAGCTAGACCTGTCAACAACAGGAGCCCTGAGGAATCTGCCATGTTTGCTGGTTACTGCTCTCCTCCCTGTGGTCTTTCTATCACGCCATGATGTTCATCTCAAGGGCAGAGTGCAGCTGTCTAACTTCCTCTGGAGCCTACCAGGACCATTCCTGAAATGACCTCACAGCTGCAGAGGGGTAAACCAGCCTCTGTGCTGTGTGAGATGTCTACCTTGGACATCTGGGGGGCTCTTCATGGGACATGGTCATCCCACCCTGCCTCCTCCTTCTCCTCTTGGGACACATCCACTTCTTCTCTTCCTTAACATAACCTCTTCCCTCTTCCGAAGCATCCCCTGTATTTATTTATTGACACTGCACATACAGCCTGCACAGCCTGCATCTCCTCTATCTCCTATGAGCCTATTGAATGGCTCATCCATAGCCATCCAATCACCTCACCTAGAGAGGAGCAGCTCTGCTCAGAGGGAATAGAGCAGCACAAGCAAACTACTGGGCACAGCTGGCTCATGTTCAACTGCTGTCAACCAGCACCCCCAGGTCCTTTTCAGCTGGGCAGTTTTCCAGCCACTCTGCCCAGGTCCTTCTCAACTGAGCAGTTTTCCAGCCACTCTGACCCCAGGCTGTAGCACTGCCTGGGGTTGTTTTGACCAAAGGGCAGCACCCAGCACTTCACCTTATTGAACCTCCTACAATTTTTCTCATTGATCCAGCCTGTCCAGTTCCCTCTGCAGAGCCTTCTTGCCCTCCAGCAGATCAGCACTCCTGCTCAACTTCTTGTCTTCAGCTTCTTGTCATCTGTGAACTGACTGAGGGGGCACTTGATCCCCTCTTCTCTCAACTGGTCTCGTAAACAGGCCCTCTAGAAGTCCAAGGCGACAGATCTCTGAGTCCCTCCTTACTTCTCCGTCATTTTGTGACCACTGTGCCCAAGAGGCCTCCAAACACCACTGCTCCTTATCTGTTCACAAACACCAGGTCCAGTGGTGGACCTGGCTCATTCATGAGTGGTGTCAGGTAGTTGTCTGCCACATACTCCAAAAACCTCCTAGGCTGTGTCCTCTGCTGTATTGTGTTTCCAGCAGATATCTGGTAAGAAGAAGTCTCCCCCAAGGGCCAGCAATTGTGAGACTTCTCCCAGCTTATAAAATATTTCATCTGCCTCTTTGTCCTGGTTGGGCAGTTGGTAACAGTCTCCCACCAGGATACCTGCCTTGTTGGCCTTTCCCCAAATTCCTACTCTATCATCACCATCATTAAGCTCTAGACAATCAAAACTCTCTCTAACATATAGGGCTACCCCACCAGGTCTCCTTCTTTGCCTGTTCCTTCTGAAGTGTTTATAGCCATCCATTGCAGCCTTTCACTTGGGGGAGTCTTCCCTTCATGTCTCTGTGATGGTAACTGGGTCAGTTTTCCTGCTCCTCCTGTTTGTTTCCATTGCTGTGTGCACTGGTGTAGATCCACCTCAGTTGGGCTTTTGATCCCACCACCTTTTTGGAGGGAAGGACCCCTAATTCCGACACGACCTACATTATAGTTGTTAGTAAACAATCAAGCACAGAGACAGTACACTGCTTTTGGGGTGATGATAATCCCTGTAATTATTTCATTTTCTCTAATCAGATCTCTAAGGGGGGAAAAAATCATAACAACCTTTTCCATAGGCCTCATGATTATTTAACTGATACTAAGCAGATGAGGACACAGTGGTGATGCATTACTCTCCTGAAGCACAAACCATGGGTGAAGCTACAAAAGAATGGTGATTCCAACCTTGCAAACACTATTTGGGATAGCTTGGATCCCTGGTTAAATTTAAGCTTAAAAGCCAAGTCTTACTTCTACAATGAGGTAAGCCATGTGAAGACAAGGGAATCTTTATTCTTGAGCATATCTGAAACAACAACTGGTGAACCAGGCTAAGACACTCAGAGGCAAAATGTTCTCATTGGCATAACTTTTTGCTTTTGAAAGCAGATTTTCTTCCACATAATTTGGTTCTAGAGAATAAAAAAGGGTATCCTGTCGGGGTCTCCCCCCCTGCCATGTGGTCCTGGGAGAGGGGCCCTGGGGGGGAGGCACGGGGTTTCCCTGCCCCTGGTCAGTCTCGTTCCCCTTTGGTTGTTTTGTGTTTCCCTGTGCGGGCAAGGACCCTCGGGTCCCGTGATTGCCTCAGTTCCTCGGCAGACCCCCAGCCATGCGGCTGGAGAAATAAACATCTCTCTGAAACATCTATCAAGAATCTGTCCATATATATTTCTTTTCCACGGGCCTCATTATCTGATACACGTGTTGCAGTATCCGCATTGTAACAGTATCCTGCATCCAACTTTG
The DNA here is from genome assembly GCF_000691975.1 of Corvus brachyrhynchos. Lineage (NCBI taxonomy): Eukaryota > Metazoa > Chordata > Aves > Passeriformes > Corvidae > Corvus > Corvus brachyrhynchos. The sequence continues at coordinate 7,227,179 of NW_008240046.1, forward strand.
CCTGTCCATAGCGGAACAATGGAAAGGTCTTAGAAATGAGTATTCTTGTCCAATAGTTTGAAGTCTAGCAGCAATGTCTGAGGAAATTTGCCATGTAGTCCATTTCAGAGGGTTTGGCTTTGCTTAAATAATTTTGGCTTGTAAGTACAAAGAATAAGAACCAAATTTTGGGTTACAGTTCTGTAACTTTACAAATCAAGTAGTGACATAAATGTAGAGTGAAAAAAAGACTAGAAATAATGTGCCATTTGAGAATTTACTTATCTTTAGTTTTTCTGTTAGGATAGCATCATATTGTCATGAAAACTCTTCACAGTCTAGGCGCTTAGATTATATATATAATTAAACCTGTAGTATGTCTGTATTGACCATAAACAACCACAACATGCAAGCAAAGTGCAAACACATGGTAAGACAAATAGAAAAGGAAAGAAAGTCTCTTGCTACAGCTAAGAAACTTGTTACATGGAAAGTACTTTACCGGTCCACAAACAAAGCCTTTTAGAAATGTATGTGCTTGTCACGATCCGCTAATGCAAGCGGGGGTCGTGATGGTTCGTTTATCGATCTCAGAGTGTAAAAGGACACAAGGGATTTCAGTTTTAATCAGAACAGTGCACCTTTATTAAGTGCCCACAACACAGTAATGCGATAGAGGAAAGAAAGAGAGAGAGAGACAAAGAAAACAAAGTAAAAGGGGAGAGAGGAAGAAAGAGGGGGGGAAATAGCTACCAATGGATGAGATGAAGTCCGCGTGGTCTTCTGCCAATAGATTAGTCTTCTTTCCGTGGGGAGATCTTGATCTCAGTTATTTCAGAAAGTCCCTTTATAGTCCTTTTCAGAAGCGAGGGGCAACTGGCCAAGAGGTGGGGGAAATCTACAGCCGTTGTTATAGAGCCCGTTGCTTTGGGAAAACAGGTACAGGACAGGTGTACAGGACAGGTCGTACAGGACAGGTCATTCCTTTCCACTTCAGCGCAGCCCTTCCTGCTTTGGCAACAAGAACGAAGCAGTCCATTGTGACCTGCGCTAATTTTCCTTAGGAATGTGTACCAGTTCCCAGTGGGCACACCTGCAGGCAACACTTGGCAGACATCCCACCTCAGCCAGGCCAGGACTCCTTATGTTCAGTCTCTGTCCTTGGCGATGATCGTGAGGCAGATGAGGGATCTTCGGACCGTCTCTTACAGTGCTACATACCGAATCGTTTCAAACCAGAAAGTACAGGCACACACCTCCCTTCAAAGGCAGATATGAAATGCTTTACTTGTTACTTCCAGGCAGGTTTTAGACATTGGCAGGCAAAGCACCATTGGGTTGTTTGAATATCTAAAAGAAGAGCACATTGCTGTCACCTGAGCGGCTCAGTTCAGCTCTGCTCAACTAGGCAACCCAGGAGAGAGCAGTTTCTTCCTTCTCATATTCAGAAATCTCCACTCAAAATTTCTGCAACACACAAAGAACTAAGATCCAACCTACAAAAACAGGAGCAAAAAGAAACTGTTTCCATGAAGCTTTAGCAGGATCTACAGTCACAGCTGGCAAAGACTTTTGCTAATGGGAAACAGCAGAGGCAACTGATTTAACAAGTAAATTAAGTATTTTCTACACCTTGTATATGCAAGTCTCTTACCCTCGGGCATACTGTCAATGAATGCAACTGCAGTTCTCTCATGACAGCCCTGCATTCAATACCACTTTTGTCAGGGGAAAAATGTCAGGGTTTTCAGGCAAACCGTAATAGCAGGTCATTGCTTGCAGGCCCTGAGTCTAATTATTGGCAAAACAGGATTTGAAGATTTAGCTTTAGTTTGCTTGTTCTCTGGCCATTAGCAAGTATTTAAATAGAATTAATTGGCTACTTGCAAGGTCATTTCAATAATTTTTGAAGCAAAGCCTGGTGAGTTCTCGCTCATGCAGGGTAAGTGGCACACAGAGCTCAGCTTGCCAGCAGTGAAGTGTGCAACACACAGCCTCAGTGACAGAGCTAACTATTTCAGTCCTCACATTAGTGACCCTTTTGTCTATGCAGAACTACACATAAGCAGACCCTGTGTATAGTTATCTTAATCCCTCCATATTTAGGGCTCAAACCATTGAGAGAAATAGTAACAGAATGAGCAAGGTAGAGGAAGGCTGGACAGAAAGGAATTTAATTTTGCTGATAGCTACAAACTGCTCTTTTCCCTCCTCCACCCAAAACCATGCATTTGCCTTTGAAGAGAAGCATGGTTCAGCAACACAGCCATGTCCTAAGAGACTCCTTTTTAAAAACACTCAAATATTCCCATTCTAAAGACAGCATTTCTCTCAGGTGCACACTTCTTTTTCAGGAGAGAATTTAAACTCTATGCTCCTTTTATGGTTAACAGCTGCGTTAAACAATTCAATTAGCATCATACATTATACAATTAGAAAGCTATTGTGCTTGAGCCAGTCCTAAATTAAGATCCAATATGTAGCTTGATTGCAGAGTTTGCATAATTAACACAACACATATTTAAATCCTATCTTTGCTCATGAAGTTGCAACAACCTGCAAATCAATAGCCATCTGCTGTAGATCATTAACTTCTCAAAACCATTTATTAAACTGTTGGCAGAAAATTCACCAAAAAGTGACAGGGAAAAAAGATCAGAAAAAACCCCCAAGAATAGGCATGGGAGTCCTATAAATGTTCACACAGTTCTATTAATACTACATCAAAATGGAAGGTGTGACATATTCAAGCATTTGTGAACCGCGTATTGTATATATGCCCTAGGAGATAAGTTGCAGCTTGTAACAGCTGACTCAAAATGGATAATCAGAGTTATGACATATGGACAATTAAAACTAAGAAAACAAAGCCATGCTTTATCATGGACTTACACTTTTTTTTTCAGATCTAGCAAAGGCATAAGAGTTTTGATTATGTAACTTTTTCATGTTACAACTGGACTGATACCTTAAAAGCAGTGTACTATGGAAAATTACTCTAACCGTACCTGTAGTAGGCTCTAAAATAGCCATTACCATGCAGAAAACAGATGTTGGTATCACTGGGAAAATGTCAACAGGCTGCTCTGGAGACACTATATGAAATAATAGAAATGATTTGAAGAAGAAAATGTTTTCTCACTGCATTCATCTGTGGATATATTCAGAGATTTTTTTTTTCCCTGGAGGCAATAGTAGAACTGCAAGAGGTCAAGACAATGAAGGAGATGCTATGAAGGGCTATTAAATCATGAAAGACACAGGGCAAATAAACAGGGGGTGATTATTCCCTTTTCCTTAACACAGAGGAAATAGGCAGCAATCAATCAGGTTATCAAGCAACAAGCTTAAAACCAACACAAGGAAATACATTTCCAACCTCTGCAAAAGGTCCAAAGAACATCTTGATCAAAAACTAAACTGATCAGAGCTACAGAGCATTATTCTACTATATATTTTAACCATAATATCTTATATTCAAATTATGACTTAGGATTTCCAAACCTATAAATGTTTCTGAAGGTGCCTTCAGGCACTCTGCATAATTTCTTTTATCTCTTCCACTGGTTTTTGTTACTGCCCATTTCTGAATATAGGGTACCTGGCTATATGGGCCATTATGGAGAGCTCTTGTGCAGTAATTAGCCCTGGTGTAGCCACAGCTATAAACTATGTTCTTAGCAGTAGAACTTACCCAGGTTTGGAGAAGGAAAAGAAGCGAAGTTCATGTAAGGACCCTGAAGCTGCATCTTCAGCAAAGTCCTTCTCATAACAGTGCAGGTGAAAGTCTTTCGTAAGCTATTTCATAAGCTTTGTCTATGTTTCCGTGATCATGGAGAATATGAGAAAGCTGCAAATTAATATGTGCTGGCACCAGGACATTCAGAGACCTACAAGTCTGTCCTTGGCTTAATACAGCGTTCACCCAAAATAAGAACAGAGACAGCATTATGTATTTCTGATTGGTCATAAGCAACATTTCTGATGTGGAACTCAACATTCCCAAACTATTTGATCAGACTTTAAAAAGAGATTAGGCTAAAATAAAAATCCACTGAGTCCATTTGTTCTGCAGAAAAAGGCAGTAAATTATCTGAATTAGTGTTGCCATTGTGAGTTCTTTGCTGAAGTCCCTTAAACAAGTAAGCGATTTAGCTAGTTCCCAAAACCAGGGGTGACGTCACACAGGAATCAGAAGTGACCAAAACCTGTGCTGTCATAGCCTCCTGTCACAACAGTCTGCTTTTGTCTGCAAGCTCCCTGTGCAACTCCATGTTTGCACATGCATATGTGAGAGAAATGACTGAGCTCGAGCTTGCACGTGTGCCTTGTTCTCCAGGCAATTGACATCAAAACAGGAGACTTTACTGGTGAACTCTCCAGGATTATTCAAAAGGAAAACTAAAGAGCCTCTCTCAAGACTTTTTATTAAGTCCTTCATTTAAAATATCTTTTTTGGTTATCAACTTAAAGATCTTTTAAGATTATATTGCTTCATCTGAAAGAGCTTGGTAATCAAAGGAAGAAAACACAGTTTTTTCACTTAACTCCTTCTGTCAACTGCAAACAGATTCCACTTTTGGTTGGTTTTTAAAAACAAACAGCAACAAAATGCAAAAAACAATATAGCAATTTAAAGATACCTCAGAAACAAGGTAAGCAGTCCTTGAGTGCTAAACACTGCCATATATGACATGGTGTGGTGGTTTACAGAGATTTACATGGCATCTGCTAATCTCAGGATTGCAATATCAAGGAAAAGTTGTCTGAGTGCTGCCTGGTACAGTAAGGCAGCAGCCAGAGGCCATGTTCTCAGGCATTCCCTTCACTACTGCCCTGACCTCATTCTTTTGGCTTTCTCAATTCTACAAGTTTTTGCATTTGGTGGGCTACCAGAAAGCAGATACCATTGAAAATTCTTGTGAAACCAAGTGTACCAGAGGTGCTTTGGCATGCTGGAGAGCAGGACCTGGGCTCTGAGGGAGAAAGGAAGCTTGAGCTGCTTTCAGATAAATTAGAGTTCAAGAAGGAAAAATATATGACTTTTTTTCAGGGAGGCCTTTCTTTTTCAGATGTTTCATTTCTAGAAGAAAAGATCTTCCCACCTTCCTCCTTACACTGGAGGAAGCAAAAAATGACAGTAAAATTTCCATATAGACAATGAGAAAAACGCAGTAGTGCTGCTTTATTTAGCGTGAGTGGAGGACATAGCCCACACTCCAAGCACAACAGAAGACACCACCATGTGCACCAGAGAGAAGTGGTAAATACAGTAATGGTGAGCTGGAATTGGATATAAGCCAGTGCCTCCTACAGGTATCACTCAAACATCCCCTTCCCCAGTGCAAACTCCTGGCCTGGCCTAGCCCTTACTCAGGACTTTTTCCCTGAGGTCCATGGATTTCATCTGCCTACTACATTGCACTGAGTGCAAGAGCAGCAAGGATACTTTGCTGTTTGTACCATGCCAGTGCAGTTCATTTCCTGAACTCTTGTTTAATATAACTCTTCCCATCAACCTTAAACGGGACTGGTTCTGCCTTCAGTGCATAGTTGTGGAAAGCAAAACTTCCATGTCTTGTGAATTACCACATTTATATGGGGAGCAGGAGATCTTGGCTGGTGGCTAGAATTACCAGCCTGTGTTGAGTTCCTTTTGAGTATGAATTACTTGCAATGAGCACCAGAAAAACGCCATAGCAAGCAGCAGAATGACTATGTCATTGAGACTGACAGGTACTGTTTATTCCTAAGCTGGTTTTCTTTTTCTGACTCCAGGCTGGATTTTTGATCTGGTGTTTTTCCCATCCAGCAGGATGTACTGTTCCTCCTGACAGTGGTTAAGCCCATGCATAGAAAAACAGTTGCATCAAGCTAAAGAGAGGCAGCACTTCTCCAGCACTTGCTTACAGAGACTTTGCTTGTCTATTTGGTCCAAATTACCACTTTAAATGGTGCACATTTTTCTTCTTTGCTAGAAAGGACAGAATGAAGTGGAAACTCAGTCTGACTACTCTACCACAAAGCAACTGACAGGAGTTTCCTCCCTTCTTGGTTTAGCTCATGGAATAACCTCTACAATGACCACCTCATCCCTTTCACAGATCCTCACAGTCAGCTAGCCAGACATCTCAAATAATGATTTTTCATGTTTTCTACTTTTCTTTTTTGCAGGTTAATTGTCTGTCCACTCCACTTCAGAATGCCATGCCTACACACCCTCCAACTGCTCAGCTGAGACCTGAGAGCCTCAGTGGAGTGCAGCTCTACAGCATTCTGCTGGGACTCTCCATGCTACTGCAACTCAGCTTTTAAAGTTTTTAAAGTTTTAAAACAAAGATAGCAGAGGACCAAAAAAAGTGCACCAGAAGCCAGTAAAATTATCAGGCCCTCAAAGAAAGCGTCCTATAAAGAGGAGCACCCATTTACTGTGTGGGTAACTACATGGGAAAGTTAGAGGGAGATTTCTGAAGAAAGGAGGAGCCTGACGGTACAACTAAATGCCAGGCTGGGTATTTAGAAGTTTGTGGTTTCAGTCCTCAACTTTTGACATCTTCATGTATCTTAAAATGTGGCTGTTCGATAGCTCAAGGAACACCAAAGCGGGAGCCAAAATCAAGTTCCAGCTCTAACAAGATGACAAATGTCACTGCCATAAGTCTGAAAGGCAGGTTCTTCTGTTATTTTAGGTAATAATTCATGGCTGGTTGATATAAACCTATAAATAAATAAATCAGTAGGCTTTCCTAGCAGAGGTTGTTAGGAGTGGGCTGCCCTGGCTTTGGGACCGTGTGAGCAGTGATACTGCTGCTGCACCAGGGTCTGGGTATCAGCACTGCTGCAGTTGTCACTGACTCAATCCTCATCATGCCTGGCTGGTGGCAGCAGTTCTGCCAGGGTGCCCAGGAGCCAGGCAGGGCCAGTGCCTGTGGACTTGCCACAGAAACCTGCCTGTGGGTTCCTGGGAGGTTGCACAGAGGACAGGGCTATATTTTATTACACACACTGGCTTTAAGCTAAGATTCAATTACCTGTGCATTCTCTAAGCAGGTGTTTAAGTTAGCTTACAGCTATCCCAGCCATGTGATCAAATGCCAGGCAGACAGCCACCAGCATCCTCCTGTCCTGCCACTTGCAGACTGCTGCAGCTGGAGATGCAATTTTGCAATTTGCCTTGCACGTGATTTCTTCCAGGAGTTAAGCAAGGCTGAATCAATACAGTTTTTTCTTTTATATTTCAAGGATTATTTACACTACCAAAAGAAAATAAATCTTATAAGGAGGAATCTTATTGCAAAGGGTGAAATCTTTAACTTGTTCAGAGCAGTAAATGCCATGGAACTAAGCCAATGTAGGCCAGCTGAGTTTCTTTCCCTTCATGTTTAATGATGGAGGTAAAGACCTCGTACAGAGCTTTATGATGCAAAAATGCTTTATAATGCAAAACAGACCAACTTTATACAAATGTTCCCAATATTGAACTTCTTTTCATGGCAGACTTTTAGGAGAGAGCAGCACAATATTGTGACTTGTGGAACTTTTACTTGAATTAGGCCAAGAAAAAAAAATCAGAAAACAACCATCAATGTCCAGGGCAATTTTCAAAACCTCTTTCGTAGTTTTCTCTTGCCTCCTTTTTACAAATGTGAGAACAGTTAACCACTCAGGAAGAACACTTTGTAAATTTGGAAACCTAAAAAATTCCCCTGTTAGACTTAGTCCACATTAAAACAAAGAGTTTAGATTTTTTTTTTATCTAGCAAAGAGTAAACATAATATTTTGTGCGACAAAATACAAAACAGACTTTCTCCCACACATTTCAGTCAGCTGAGATTTTAAATAGCTCTTAAAAAGTGTCATGTAACAACCAGACTAGCAGTACTGCAGTGCAAAAGGGAAATCTTTCTGACTTTTTACATAGCACACCAAGAAAAGAAACCCAGCCCACCAGAGACCAGATCTTACATCCCCTCTGTGGGATGAAAGGACTTTGTTACAGCTACGAGAAATCTGCACAGTAGTGATCTTGTCAGATGGAGTAAGGCTAATCAGAAATGTCTTCTCCCTTCCAGCCAGCAAGACTCCTCATCCAGCCAGGGAGACTTTCCATGGCTCACAGGGTGAGCCCTGCTGCCTGCTGCCCTGATGGGAAAGAATGTCTATGAGACTTGGAGGCAGCCTTATCAGAAAATTGTGACTCAGCTCCATTTCTCAGCTTTCCTAGGAGGTGGATAATCCCTTCCCTCCTTCTCCATCTCCCTGTGGTACCCATCTCCAGACCTCTGACACCAGGCCCTTCTGGTCAGAATTTTTTGGGCATGTTTCAAACCCCTTCTACTTCTTGACAGAGTGACACACTCACCATCGTAATACCTTCAGGGGATAAAGCAAGCCTGGGTTCAAAGATCCCAGCTTTGACCATAAACAGCTGGTCTTTCTGCAGTACATGCAGTAAGAACACAGATACTGTGCAGTCTCCAAGTATTTTTAAAGGTGCCAAGAAAAGAAGAAAAGACCAGCTTCTCCCTCCTAGAAAAAGGCATCTGGTAGCTCAGACAGCAGGGGTCTTAGACTTTTGTCCAAATATGTTTGTGGATAAAGAGGCAACAAGCTGCCTGCCATGCTACACACACTGTCTGTAGTGTTGTCTGCACCTGAAAAGCTCTTTAGACTCTTCAGAAATAAAAACCTCTGCAAGGATTGAGAAATATAGGGCTTCTCAAAACCAACATTTTTCCTAGTGTAGTGTTTGCCTAGTATAGGGTTGATAAGGGCAGGGTTTTTTGTGAATATTATTTAACTTGATCACGTTAGAATGTGTTGGGCTGATAAAGGCAATAAAAGAGCAGAGGAACAAAAAGAAGTTTTAAAGTTACCAAAACAAACAAAAAATATTAAAAAGCATCTCCGTCTTTGAACTGCACAATTTTTTTTCTGCCTAAACACAGCACGGGATAATTTTTTGTTCATGTCTGCACATCTTCTTAACAACCATGCAATATTCTTTCATATTCTTCTTAAAGAAGAATATTGCATGTGGATGAAAAGATCTTTTTTGACCAGTTAAATTCATGAGTAACATAATCACAAAAGCTAGCAATTTCATGCTGTCTTGTATGCACGCACATACTAGTTTGCTCTTACCTGTACATCAGTTGTATGTTGGGAAGCTCAAAAAACAAGACCCATGGTCTGGATGTAAATCAAACAACTTTACTGCATACAAACCCAAGCACTCTGTCCCTATTAAAATTCAACAGGAGTGATATATCAAAAGCTTTGCAGATTGCTGTGAAAATTTAGCTTCAGGGAAGCTGACCTCTTTTATAGCCACAAGGAAGATTTTTCACTAAAAGCTGACTTGAATGTTATTATTACAACTGAAAATATCTCTGTATTCCCATGAGATGACTGCATTGCATGTTATCCTGGAGACAAAGATTGCAGGACAGACTTGACAAATCCAGACAACTTTAAAAGTAAGCGGATGATGATTTTTCTGCTGGGAGAAATCCAGCAAGTTCTAGACTTGTTTACTAGCCCCAGACCAGAACAGCTCATCAAACTGCAGTACTTAAAACCAGAGTTGAAGCTCTAATATTTAAAAGTGTATTTTGGAAACAGTCCGTGTACACTGAAAACCTTGGACTGGATTCAAAAGTAGCATTTGAAACTGCCATCTCCTAATTAAAACAATATACTCCTAGATGCTCACTTCAATTGATACCTTAAGCACATCTTGTTGATTGAATTTGTTAGTGAATGGAGATAGAAAAATTTCCTCACAATTAATTTTCACTTATTTGTATGTCTAAACAATTTTGCAGTCTCTTGTTTCCTCGTGATTAAACTGACTTACAAATGCTGAAGATTGGGGTACAATATAGTCAATGTCTTCCAGATTTTTGGCTGCATGATTCTATAAATTCTGTGCTGATACTGAATGGAAATTTCAGTGTTTGAATGACTTTAATTTGGTCAAAGCTTTAACAAAAGCTTGTGAAGAGAAAAAGAAATATCTACATCTTATTTAAAGGTGTTGAAAATTTTTATAATGAATTTCCTTTAAAAAACAACTTCCAATTTTCCTCTGGAAAATGCAGAGTTTCAGAACTTTTAAAGGAAATTCATGAAGGACTATCTAATGGCTTTTGTTGAACCTAAACTTGTTGAGAATATTCTCCTGGTAAAGAGAATATAATTCAAAATAAAATTAAATGCAAAGTTCATAAAGTCTACAAGCAATGGTTCTAAAGACACTGATGACCATCTGGCACCAAGTATGTGGGACCTCAGGCAAGCCACCACTTCTTTTCACTGTTGCAGACTAACCGAAGGCCAGTGTATTACGGAAAGTGAGCGTATTTACTCCAAAAGAATGTTACATTGTCCTCAGTGCTGTTATAAGCAGTTCATCAGTGATGTAATTTTTATCTCTCATGTATGATACAGTGTCTTTCGCTCACCTCTTTTCTATTTCAGGGTGTTTATGGGCTCTGCTGAAAAGAAGTACCATGGTATTTTACTTCAGTAGAAGCAAATAAAAAAAATTATCAGTTAAAACTAATTTGACTAAGGGCCTCTTGCTCTGCTGAGAAGACCACTGTGGCTGAACAGAGTGATCTGGATAACTCCATACATTATTCCAGAGACTGTGTCCAGAGCCAAGCATGGCCATGTTGTCAGAAACAGCCTCTGCAGAACTGGGTAGGGACCACATTAGAAATCATCAGCTGCAGGGTCTAGTTGGGGATGACAGATAAGCAACATTCACCTTCCAAAGTTACAGCAAGAAAAGACGGAAGGTTTTGATGAAAGGAGAAAGTAAGGGTGTGAGTAAGACACTGTTAAAATCAGTAACAGTTTTCTACATACAGTCTGGTACTCATAATTCAGGTTTTGAAAAGTCTGGAGAGGGTAAAAGGGAAAGACAAGAAGACACAGAGGACTTGAGAGCAGAAGAAAATATAATTTAGTGAAAAGCTTAATAAGTGAAAACCAATTAATTTTGTTTTAAAAAAGGAAAATGTTCTGTGTAAAGGGGTTTGATGTAAACAAAACTTGAGGAAAACTCTCCCTAGTTTGGTGTCTCATGACTCCACTAACGTGTGCTGCAGGCGGCCTGTAAATACATTCCCACTGACTGGCTGGCTGCGTGCTGCCAAATAGTGTGTGACAGCTGAGGTCTCCCTTCTCTGAGTCTCTCTCCTCTACTCAGGCCAATTTTTCATCAAGTCAGCAAGAAGTCTCTTCTTTGAGACCTCTACACTCTTCCAAACTTGTGTAAAATCAGCAAAGTATTCCAAATGTGTTAGATAAGAGAAGGTGGTGGACAAAAGAAGATCACAAATCTTGTCATGGCAGGACCAGACACAAAACAAGGCTGACTTGATGACCATGTGGACATGTGTGTACCTTCACTAAGAAAAGGTACTAGGGGTGCTCTTTAATCTGAAAACACACCACCTTTTTAACCTGAAAAGCTTTGCCAAATTTAAGGCATAAAGGTTGACTTAATAAGTGAAGGCTATAATTTGCCATGTGAACAAATCACTGAAGAGGTGATTCTACATCTGTTAAGTGTTCAACACTAGATGCTGATATGAAAAAGCATATTTTACCCAAAGTGGATGAAGTATGATGGTATAGTAAAGGCAGGCCAGACAGTGGACCCTAAGGTCTTAAACTCCATGAACCAGTTTACATTAGTTATTGATGCTGTCATGCAATATGTTGGTGTTAGCAAGAACTCTGTGAGTAGTCCCAAAAGCTGGGTTGAATGGGCCTGCTGTGAACATGGGTCCTCAATCAGCAGAGACTGCAAACTCTTCAAAACAATTTTCCTTGCAGCAGCAGCCCAAACACCACCCTACATGGGCTCTTTGTCTGAAAAACCCTATAATCCATTAATTCACACACATAAGCACAGCTCACAGTATGCCACTGGAAGTGATTGCTATTCCTATCCATAAATGCTGCCTTGCACTTTTTGTTCAGGAGTGCTACAGCACTTCACAACCGCTCAGCACAGTGGTGAGGCAGGTTAGGGCTGCAAGGACCAGGCACAGCAAAGCTCTGTGTGTGGCAGCCTGGGCCAGCCACGGTGCAGGATCACCCTGTGTCCTCAAACAAGTGCTACCTTAGCAGGAACACTGCGAGACTGAACACTTAGTCCAGTTGGAGCGATCTGGCTATTTCACACAACACTTGCCCCTTTTTAAGCACTCTGAGATTGCAAAGTGTTCAAGACCTGATTCTGTGTTGTTGTTAGACAAGGTGCCTGATTCCCATTGCCCACACTGCCTGGGAACACTTCTGCAATTCCAACTCAGACAGACAAGCTCCAACTTCCAAAACTCCAACTTCTCCACCACATGTTTTCTCAAGGATCCTGGAAATGCCTGACCTTACTTGGCTTGGGAGCATTTACTGCAGCAGACACAAACAGAGCTGTCTGTAAGTGGAACACTTCCTCTGGGATTGCGTCCTCCCTCCACGCTGAGTCTCACGGGCCAGGCTCAGTCATTGCTTGCTTGGGCAGGCTGACAGCCAGGAGTGTCCCACCATAACCATTTACAGAGCAAAGCTGGTGGAACCTCAAGCTCTGTAGTGAGAATTGCAGCAAAATGCATCTGGCAGAAGGAGATAACTTGCAAAAATACTAGGGTGAGAAGAGTTGAGTGTTGGCAACCTTAACAAGCTGGATTCCCAAAATGAACTTGAAGGATTTGGCAGAACTCAAATTACATTTTTAAACAGTTACTGTAAGTGTAAATGTTATTTTATCCACCCCCTTGAACTGGATCATCCTGGCCAGCCACCAGGCAACCACACCCACACTGTTACTTTTACAGCTGCAGAGATGGGGTCAAGATTGTCTATATTCTGTGTAACTCTAAACCTATTATTAAAGTAATTCATTTGAAAATAAATCGTCCTTGTTATGAAGCTCCAAGTAAAAGGAATAAAATAAGAGCTTGTGAGCTTGAGCTCATTTGCTGAGTGCAAATCCTCCTCCCTTCCCCGAACACATTTAAATTGTTAACAAGAATCTGGTCACCAAGGCAGCTCCTTATTTCATTCACATCTGGGGAAGTTGACACAGGAAAATAAACAACAACAAAAATATCCGCAAAACCCCTACAAGATTTATCAGGTAATGGCTCTTCACAGGAAACCAGAAAAGGTATTGCAGCACTCAAAGGTCTAACACTGAGAAAGAACATGACAGAGAATATGATTTTTAATTAATTTCAGCATGACTTTTATCAGATCATGAGAATGTAAGCCTGGTCCCAGCTGAATCAGTATAAAGCCCCACTAACTTCGATGGAGGCAGGATCTCACCTGCTGTGGAAGTTTTGAAAACTATCACATGATTCCTGAGAGGAAACAAGCAGCCTTGTTTTCTGCAGCCCTTTACATGATCCAGCTCTAAATACTTAGGGGTCCAGTTCTGCATTTGTTCAGCACCTCACACCAGCCTGCTCAAAAGCTGTCTTCTTCTGGTGGTGTTTCTTGGGTTTTTTTAACTGTCCCCTTTTGTTGTCTTACTGGGCCACGTTTGAAAGTTTTTTCTTTATTTATAGGAATGCCACCAAATCTTTTGAATAATAGGCCATAGGTACAACATATTTTCTTTTAGTCTTAAGGTAAAAATTTTAGGTTTGTTTACTTCTGCGAGTCTGCACCTGATTATTCTTCCAGTACTTTCTTCCATGATTCTGTAAGATACTGGATATGCATGAGAACCACAAAAAATTTATTGTTAATCAAACCTGGCCTTCAAGATTCATTACATCTTTAAACAAAACAAATAAAGGAATAAGTTGTTATTAAGCATAATGTTATTTTGTGCCTGCTAAAATATCCACAAATATACATACAGATTAGTCAGCTTTCATGTGATGAATTAAAGCCACAGGATGAGCTTTAAAGTGATACCACATTCATAAAAATATTATGCTGAAACTGAAACAGCCAGAGCCAAACTTTTGTCTTACATTATGGTATAGAGAATTCTGAAAGAAATTTCCACAGGATATATTCCATGATCTTAAATAACCATTCCTTATGTAGTGTACCTTCCCTGACCCTGTATTTTAGGGCCTCTGATGATCTAGCCACCCACTTTCTGCTGTGGCAATAGACCAGATCTTGACCAGTATCTAAGCTGAAATTATTTTTATATTTTATTTTTATTTCCATAAATATTATATATTTATATTTAGACACTTTTGTAATAATTACTTGAAAAAATTGAACTAAGTTTGCTTACATTCTTTACTGTCTACAAAAGCATAAGGTTCATTACAGATATTTCTAAAGATGCTGTGCTTCTCAATATGTAGTCATATGGCTTATAAACTTGAATTGACTTTTTCTACAGGAAGATTATATTTTCAGTATTTATTTCCATTCCTTTCAACTAACACTTTAACACAAAGAAAGAAATATTTTTATATATTAATATTGGCAATATCTGGAAGCCGTTATGTTTTCTGAATCCCAGACTAAAATCAAAGAGGATCTAGTACAAGAAGCAAATGTATTTTTGAATGCTACACATTAAGCCCCACCACTTTTGTCCTGCCTGTGGTCTACGTGACTTAGACCTCAGGTCCTTCACAGACAGAGCCCAGATCTTGCAAAGTGCCTTTCCGAAAGGAACGCTGTGAGTTTCTGCTCAGAACCTTTTTAGCAGCTTACAGGAGAGAAACAATAAGCCATCTGTCATGCAAAGTCTGTACTGTTACAATCAAAGGGAGAACTGAATGAAAAAAATACATACACACAGAGCAGATTGTCAGTAACTTACAGTTTTCCTCCACCTTCCCTTCTCT
>NW_008240046.1:7242111-7289240 GCF_000691975.1 Corvus brachyrhynchos
TCCCCTCTGTGGAACCTACCTCAGACATGTACGGAGCACAACTGTTGTAACAACCTGTCAGGAGACCATTCCCACCGTTACTCTTGCAGCACTGTCCACCCTTCATCTGGAAATTACCTCATCCTTCATCAACACATGTCCAGTTGTTAGAGGCTTGGAAACCCAGCAGTGATGCTCCCTGGTTTTGCCAGGGAAAAGCCTCATTTTATGAGTGTCAGGATAAAATTACCTGTTAGTACCTGCAGAGTTGGTGCTCACTGCTCCTCCCCCATTTTTAGGTCTTCAAATATGTAAAAGTCAAAGTGGCAGACTATTTTTACACTTCAGAGAGCAACATGCCAGGCAAAAGACACACATGAGATTTTGTGGGGGGAAAAGTATCAATGGTCTCTTATTCACTCATCTTCCAAAAAACAGCACCACCAAAACAAAGGCACAACTGTTCCCACAGGATAAAGGGAGCATTGATAGTGTTCCTAAAAACAAGCTAGTGCACTCTTGACATTCCTGTCTTGTTGAGTCTTCACTAAACTGTTACAACTGCTTGATTTCAATTTGTCATGATCACCAGCAACTAAAATTGCCGGAAGAGCAAAGGAAATGCATGCTTGGGCAGTCTCCATGAACAAGCAAAGGTACTAATGAGGTGTTAGAAGAACAGGAGGGCATATATAAAGTGGAAATTCCAAGAAAATTATCTATTGCATCTGACTAATACTTATTCAATAATATTACTTTTTTGATCTTAACAAAAGTCAATAGTACTGTGTCCAGCTTTTTAACTACTGATGCACACGCAAAGGCAGCAGTGTCACAAGAAGTCACATGGGAGCAAGTACCAGACAGGACAAACCTCGCCCAGGCAAGATTAGAAAAAAAGTGAGAAAATATTTTAACAATATTTGCAATTATATACCTTCCTGTAATTTTTACAGGGCTATAAATATGAGGCCAAGGACGGATGCATGTGACTGACTATCTGCGTGATTACAGTTCTGCTAAAAAAAATTATAGTTACTTTTCAAAGTTTTCAGTAAACCAAAAGAAATATTTCAGTTAGGAAGATGAAATGTTTGTGTGCAAATTTGCAAAGCATTTTGAAACAAAGTAATTTTTAGTTATAAAATATTTTATTATATTTTTAAGGTGATACAGAGGCTTCTAAAACTATGGCCTGTCTTCCCCCAATAGAAATAATTTGCTGTGATAAATCCTTTATTTTCAAAGCATATTAAATTTCTGACCAGGTTTATTAAGGAATTCTGAACTAAAACATTTCACTCAACCCTTACTCTCTCAATCTTGTTTAGACTGAGATTTGATAATCTAAGGGAAGAGCACTGGGGCAGTCTTGTTGTGTTATCAGCCAACACTGTACAGAAAAATGCACACTGTTTTCCAAAAAATAACTGTAACAAGCACTCAGGGAAAGCACTATCACTATATGAAATATGAAGGGTGAAAAAAGAGAGATAGTTTATTCTTAAGCTACAAGAATGCTGAAAACTGAGATGTATAGGGATGTTTTCCAAGTACTCAGAGCAAGAACATTGCCAAGTTTATCCCATGGAGCTGAAACACCCCAGCATGATAAATATGACAGTAATTTTGTTGTCTTTATTGAGAGGACTGCCTGTGAGCTTATAGAAAAATTTGTATAGAGCAAGGTCTATGAAGCTGTTCCCCCTGCCTGCTGTTCTTAAAGCGAAATGAATTGTTTTTTCTTTATGCTAACCTAAAAGAAATATCTTACCAATTTTAACTTTTAGGGCCCTGAACAATTTTCCACGCAGTTACGCTGAAGCTGCTCTGCATTAAAAATGTGAACAAAAGGGAAGTATGTGTCCCTCTGAACAGATACCAGGCCCAAAGAAGGGTCTAAAGAACAACACAGCAACAAACCATTTTGAAAAAAAATCGTTTCTAAAATATGAAATTTGAGTCAATGTTTAAAAACACAGCATCAAGCTTGGACAAAGGTGAAAATTTGCAATTGATTTCAGATGCTGAAAGCTGATAATAGTATTCCACGTTGACACAGGTCATGGTCACAAGACAAACAGTGGCGACTCCTGAAGAGATGCTGAAGATTAAACATCAATGTTTACTATTAGTAAATAATGTTTAGTGATTTGCCCCTTTTATTAATAAACTCCAGAATACGCCTCCAAATGGATCTTTTTATTTCACCTTCTACTACCTGTAATAGTTTGTACTTAGAACATTTCTTTTTAATTAATTAGAAAAAAAATGGACAGATGTTTCTTATTTTCTTCTATATGCATGACAGCCCAGAAATGTATTGTGGAATCTGGCACTGACTCATTCTTGAAGTAGATTTACCACATGTCCCAGTCACAAAACAGCAACACATAGTATAATGTTTCTGGAAAGGATCTTGCTGCAATAAAGTGGATCACAGAAAGTTTGCAATCTATGAATTCTAACCTGAATATGAAACACCAAAAATTCCCCTGATTAAGTATTTGAAATTGGAACCAATTCACAAGCCAGACGAAGAGGAGTGGGTGGAAGTTAGTTGTGCTTTACAGGAAAATGCATTCCTGTTCAAAAATCACTGCAAACTGCTGACCACAAGTTTTTACAATCGTGCAGAACATCTTTTGCAATCTGTGAAATATATCCAGTGAACATACTATTTGGAGAAAATGTTAAAAAACTCATAAATTGGAAGGACTAGACCCAATTTGATATGCCTTACTGCACAGGTGAGAAGGCTTCCCTGAATTAATGCCAGGTTGAACTAAACACATCCATTTTAGTTAAAAATCAACTCATGGTTTCAAAAACTCCCAGTGATGAGGAATGTACTATAAAACTTGGTAGGTCACCTAGTTAACAGCTTGCTATATGCCACAGGGTGAGCATCCAGGCTTGAGGGTTTTATTTTCCAGGGAAGTGCTTATAATCTTCAGATCCCCTTCATCCCCCTTTTCAAAAGCTGGGCATCTTGGTTAGAATTTTTCAGGACACACACACACACACACACACACACACACACACACACACACACACACACACATGCCTTCACTCCCAGACTAAAATTTCTCTCACACCAATGGCATCCTTGCCCTGGATGAAACCCCCAGAGCATTCCCTGAATCCACATTCAAAAAACCCATTTAGTGCTCCTGGCCACACTGCCCCTTTGGGAGCTCATAAGTAAATGAATAAAACAGAAGTATCCCTTGCCTTTTTTCCAGTTGTTGTTCATAAGGTCCAGCATGTTTCCTGAACAATCACAGACCACTTTTCCCAAGAAACAAGGAGCTGAGGAGCACACCAGCTTGTCCAGGGTGTGTCCAGGTGTGCTGCCCATCTGCTCCCACCTTGCTTGACCAAATGACCCATCAAAATACCCTGGGCAAGTCACCCTAAGCCTTGGAAACTTATTTTATCTCACTATGAAGATAAAACTTGGGGATCTACAGCAGGGACAAGGACAGTGGAGTGACTTGTGCAGACAAGCTCAGGAAGCTGAGGGCAAATTCCAACCCGGCCCTCTCTCCAATTAAGTGACCGAATCAAGGCAGTGTGAAGTGTTCAGGATGCCACTGCCCGGAGGGGTGACGGTAACAGCTGGTGCTGACTAGCAGGATGCTGCCCCACCTGTTAGGCTTCAAGGAGAGGCCTCTGGTTCTTCCTTCAGGGGAACATCTAGCAACTCAGGAGTGGGGCACTACCTCCTGTGGCTGCTCCAAGCACAGCTCTGCCCCAAGAAGGAAGCTTCACCGAGTTCCACAGGCTACTGGGAAGTTTCACATGCTGTGTCACCAAATAGGAACTTTCTTCTGAATCTGATTTTACTCTCAACTCAACAACAAGACTTTCAGGAAATTCATATTAGGAATAGGAAAGAAATTATCAAACAGTTTTTAAAAAATCAGAAATGTAGAGAAACAAAATAGTGAGAGAGGGAGAGGAAGACACAGTATTTGAGCATGGTTTCTGGATGACAGATCTACCACAGGGAAGCTGCCAGGCATGTTTAATTTTCCCATGTTTTTTACGCATCTTTCCTTTTGTCTTTCCTATGTACAGTGACAGCTTTTTGGTAATTTGTAATTATATATATATAGTCTGTAATTATATATATTTTTGTAATTTGTTTCATATAAAGCTATTTTGCATATTACAGCCATAGTCCACCAAGATACAAATTAATAGAAGCACTTTAGACACACTGCAAATCCTCCAGGCTTCCTACTACAAAAATAAAGGAAACCAGTGGTATCAAAAACCACAACAAAGCTACAACAGGATGTAGGATGACATTTCCTAAAAGTCAACAGTCAGGATCAGTGCAACACTTTGTCCACTCCTCATCTGTGACATGCTCCAGGGTAGATGGTGAGAGCAAATGCATGTCCATGGGGCTGTTCTTTATCAAACATCTGGAATGCTAGTGTAAACACTGTGCATTTATTCATGCTTTGCCTTTAAAGATTTTGCCAGCATTAATAATAATGCTTCAACTCATAGAGCTTTTGTAAGGATTAATTTGCTGTGGTCATTAGAGTCCACTGCTCTTTACCACAGTCATGTAATAACATACTTGCTGTACTCACCAAAACAAACAAACAAAAAAACTAAACAAGAAAAGAGGCCAGCTTCAGTACATTAACATCTGCTTACGGGAATCCATTGATTTTTTTCTCTACATGTTCTGGTGATGATATGCAGCCACATAGTACAGAGTCTGGAATACCACATCTGCTCTAGTCTTCATATGCCCATCATCACAACATCTGCCAATCCACCATTTCTTCTCTTTCATGAGGGCGCTTTCAGTGTAAGCTGATGTACCAAGCAGGACTGCTACTGGCAGCCCTGTGAACACCTCTTTCCCCTGAGTATGGTTCACCCCATCCTCCAAGCCTCTTCCAGAGGTCTGTGGAAAGACAGCAGCTTGCCTGTCACTTTGTTTTCTAATTATAACAGAGAATCCAAGCTTTGGCCTGACAAGTCCAGAAGGAAAGGCTAGCACTGTTCAAATCCTCATGAATTACTTGGTGCGCAGCACCGGTGCATGAAGAAACAGGCTGGGGTTGGTCTCTAAATTAAAGTTCCCTGCTCTTCTCCCCATTCCTGTCTCATCAACATGCCTCACTATGCTCCACATATTCCTCCTCCTCACCCTTTTTTTGACATAAAGACCATTTCTCCTACTTCAGAGTTGAAAATTGATGGCTTTTACCTGAGGGTTAGTCCTTCACTTCAGTGCCTGGTAGTAATCCCTCTTCCAGTCTCTTTATATTTTTCCAGCCCTTTCCCAATCTCCTCAGCCCTCTCCTCAGCTTCTGAGAAATACAAGGCACAGAGAGATCACAGCCCAGCATCATCCCTGGCTCCTCCGGAAAGGAAGAAAATCTCCTACTTCAGACAGTTCCTAAATTTAGCTGGGATGAATCTGGGATTAGACCATCAAAGAAGGGAATAAAACCAAGGCATCTCAAGTATTAGGCTGGAGTCTTAACACCATCACTACATCATGCTGGGGATTGCTGCTATTCAGCAATCTAAGTGTGCAACATTAAAAATGACTCTGATAAAGACCAACTTTGAAATCAAAGCAAGTAGAGATGAGATCAGGCCTTTAAAAAGGACAGTATTTAGCATATATCATCACTTCCACTCTACTTTTTAGTTTTCTATTTTTTTTTAATTTATTTTTAGGAAGAACAATATTTGTATTCAGCCTGATGTTGTCAGTATAGTGCTGGAGCAATATCTAGCTTCCCATATGCACATGCAGGGGGGTGCCACCCCCTCCTGCCATGGTCCTGACCTGGCACCCTTACAAGGTAACTTCATGCACCAGGCTGCCATGGCATGCTGCAGTGCAATTGGACCCTGTGCTTTGCTCCATGACAGTGTTTAATTGAGTCTGTGAGCAGTTGGACAGGTAGACAGCCCTCCATGAGTCATGGATGCTTGTGCTCAAGGAGCTATGCCTAATGGGGTCAATTGCATAACTTTGGAAAGGACAGAGGAGCCAAGGCACACCCCTGGGTAAATGGTGCCTGATGGTATGCTTAATTATAGGTAACATGCCTGGCATGTTGTGTATGATCTCAGAAATCAGAGATGGAAAAGACCTGCTACATAACCTAACCACTACCATGGTGAAGTATGTCTCCCTTCCTGTTGGAGGCAGTGAGCCTTTCACTGCTTTCCTTCACAGGAATCGTCCATGTTATTTACCATGCTCCTACTTCTTGCTGTCTCTTATTATCTTCCATTATTTTCTGAGTCAGCCCATTTCCAGCAGTTAAGGGCTCCTTACAGCCTTCTACCTCCCACCTGCTTAGTGATTTACTGAGCACACTGACTTGCACCCTTCCTTCAAAACAGGGAGTGGAGGCGGCTGCAGAGAACCCTGACCTCCCCACAGCCACAGGAGGGTCCCGCTCCCCACAACAGGTTTGGGGTGCTCATCCACAAGGCCCTGGCACCATGGACGTTCAAATTCTTTCCCTCCTCCCTCTGCCTGTGCTGCTCTTGTCTACCTATCTAGGCACCTTCCACTTGTTTGCTGATTCTGTCTGCTCTGCTTGCTGTGTGACAGATATCCTGAAGGAAAAGAATAGGAAATTAAAAAGAATTGCTTTCAGCCACAGGAGGTTCCTGCTCCCCACAACAGGTTTGGGGTGCTCATCCACAAGGCCCTGGCACCATGGACGTTCAAATTCTTTCCCTCCTCCCTCTGCCTGTGCTGCTCTTGTCTACCTATCTAGGCACCTTCCACTTGTTTGCTGATTCTGTCTGCTCTGCTTGCTGTGTGACAGATATCCTGAAGGAAAAGAATAGGAAATTAAAAAGAATTGCTTTCCTTCCATTTTTTTCTTTTTTTTCTCACTGATGTTTACACATTTTGGTGGTGCTTATTCTGGGTTCCTTAAAATTTTGCAGCATCACCAGTGCAGCAAGTCCCACTAAAACAGGACCCTGCCTGCACGGTGCTAATCCCAAGTCACAGCTTCTTCCCTGTTATTATCTGCTGAGTTCTGATGTGAGATGCGTCACCACAGGAAATTCTTCCAAAATTTTCCATCTGGTAAGTGAGGAAACACCTCATGCATGCAGGAGGGAGTTCAGATGTTCATTTCTCCACACCAGAGTCAAGAGATTCTGCTATTTATTTATTTATTTTGGTTTTAACCCTGAGGTGGCTTCTGTGCACTTTTGACCGCTCTCAGTTTGAGCAACAATATCTTTTCACTAAATGGAAGTACATACAGCATCAATGATGCATTTATTTAAGTACGAAATACCAGCAATTGCAGTGATTTATCTGCCCTTCTATGCATTCAGCACTGGAGATAAACAACAGTGAAAAGAAAGGAATGGGTCTGAAACTCAGAAAAGAGCCTCCTGTGCTCTGGTGACAGGTTCCTAAGCAAGCTGAGGCTGCCAGCCAGCTCAGGAGCAGTGCAAGTTTTCAGACTTGTAGCCGTAGTCTTTTAGTGGAGCTCTTCAGGCGTTTGTCAGGAATGCAAAATTTTTACAAAGAGGCTATAAAAAGAAAACAACCCAATTTTTTTTGTCAGACAGAAAAACTCTAGATAAGAATGTATTTGAGTGAAACCTAAACTTCTGTACAACATTGCAGAAATGTCTTGGGGCTGTGATTTGGGACCAAATGATTGCTCTCTGACATGGTTCCTTGGAAGTGATGCTGGAGGAGAACTGCCTGTCTCACCCCATCTCATTTGCTCATTACTTATTGCTATTTTGTAATTTTCAGCACAAAATATGCTGAGAGGTGCCTGGTTTCCCAAAGAAGGGCTTGGTGTACCCTGGTGGAACAAATCACTGGCTGCCAGGCTGGAGGCAGCAACACAGAATAGGGTCTAGGGGGCTCCAGGGATGGTAACAGGATTTTAATGAAATAAATGAGAGCCTGATTTTCCCAGAGTCCTGATATCTAAAAGATAACACTTTAAGCTGTGAACCAAATGAAAACAACCTTTTCTCCCAAAGAGTGGCTCAGGAGAAAAAAAAAAAGCAGAGGTAGGAAGGCCACATAATCCAGAACAAGTCAGAGACATCCAAAGATCCAAAGTAAAGCTTTAATTAAAGGAAAAATCACTGCATAATTTAGACCAATTAGTCTCATTGCATTATTCTTATTCTGCAGCCCAAAACAAGCTCCTAGCTGCCTAACAAGAAATAGCTATTTTGCTTCCAGAATTCATCATCCTTTCTGAATTTAATAGAAACTGAAATTTTATAAATTAAATAAAGTCATATTTGGGCAAAAATTATCTGAGGATCTTCTGTGTCACTGTGATATGACTGTTCCTTCCGAGGGACAAAAAATGATGCAAAAAAACGCTGAATGATGCTTCAAAAAGTCAGTAAGAAGCAAACTTGTGAGCATCTGCTCTGGACTGACACCAAAGTTGCAGCAGCAGCTAAATAAAATATTTAGTAAATGTGGTTCAACAATTTATTTCAGAACTCAACAGGAAAAGGTTATTCATCCCTTCTGCTCTTGAAAATTTTTCACCTAAAATGGCCGAAGTTTTTGCAGTTGAATAAATAAGAAATATTTTGTATCTGAACTGAATGAGAAGAGGGATGCTTTCATTCTTGCACATTATCTAGGTTTCAGAGGAAAGCCACACTTCTCACACAACAGTGTGTTTTCCTCTCTTTGTGAAGAAGAGATGGTAATTCCTCATGGCAGTCATGCGCTTGCAGTGCATCACATGAGCCGCAGATCTGCTGAAGATCCTCTTTTCCAGGGAAACACAAGTCCTAGGTACCCAAAGAGGAATTTCCATAAATGTTGGTGGCATCTTTACAGACAAAGTATTTATGCTTGGGTCAAATGCTTTAGCATTTGGATGGATGAATAAATAAACAGCACTTCTCAATATGAGATGAACATTCACTTTTTTCTAAAAGAATAAAAATCCACACAAACACTTTTACAAAGTAAGCAAACTCTTAAACCAGCAACCTTGAAAATATATTTGTCAAAGAAGTGTTTGTGTGAAAATACATTCCCTAGAAAACACATCTCTGAGTGGCAGAAAAGCTCTTTCTAAAATGCAGCTCAGACTACATGAATCTGTGCTTGGAAGTGCTGCTCTGATTTAGGACATCAGAAAACAAAGTGGCTTCCACTGTTGGGAAGAGAAACTTCCTCAGAGGGAGCTTCAGCAAACTGATGCAATCCTCCTGTGTCCCCAGTTTGCTGGGAGGTGCAGATAGCAGCCTGTGCTTTATTCTGATAAGCAGCTTTGAGCCTCATTTCCCAATGTGGAACTTCTGGGGATTGTGCTTACATTTAATAAAACCTCATTCATTCAGATATGAAAAGCTACTGCAGCTGCTCTTCAACTATTCACTTCACAGGGGTATGTAAAATTTCCATGTAGAACTTTTTTTCTCCAAAGCCATGGAATTCCCATTATGAGTTATCCAATGCCAGAGTCAGTCTAAACGGAAACTGTAACTATCAAATGCAGTTGAAAAAAAAGATAAAAGGAAAATGTTTTGTGCTGATGCTCTTTCCAGGATCCTCAAGAAAAGTGAATGAAATTCATAGTCTTCTGGCACTTGCAGCAGGTCTAACCTGAAACCATCATGCTTATTAGAGCATGCCAAGAATATTTTCGGGTTTTAGCTGAGCAGTTCACCTGAAAGAAATGCTAAATTCTCCCAGACATTGACTCCAGTGCTTTACCATTTCTACATGCTGTGAACACATACATTATATTCTGACCCAGGACTGCATCTTGACATATGGAAGTTCTTAACTTCCCAAGCTCTAAAGTAGGTGAACATAGTTTATGCTTCTACAAAATTCCTTTAAATGACACATTTTAACATTTTTGTGTTTCTGAACAGAAACCAAAACACACTGAACAAAAATTGGGTAATTAACTGGAATCATTAAAATGCCAGGCATAATACACCTCACAGGGGAAAAAGAAACAATCTGGAATTGCAACACTGACATTAATTTGTTTTGAACGTTTGTAATGTCCAGCATTTCCCAAGAATAAATCTGCAATGAAATTATAAGAAGTTTCCCTTTTAGATAAAATGTAATACATCAGCTCCTTCAGGAAGAACAAAATCTGTGCAGAAAAGTTGAGGTCAGTACAGATGGGAGTCAAATGGCTGCTTTCTGTCGGGGGGTTGGTGCAGTCAATGGGGCTGTCTTACACACACCTTGCCAGGGTGGTGCCTGGCAAGCATCCCATGCCCTGGGGAAGGGGAGGGCAGGGAAGAGTGGCCAGGCTCCCTGCTGCCTTCCTGTCCTCCCAAGACAGAGACCAATGCTGGCACTCAACTGGTGACTTTGCAGCCTTGTCACAGAATTTATACCCGGGAGCCATTTTCTTCCTGCCCAACGAGGAAGCTTTTCCCAGCATTGAGCCTGGATTTTATTGGCTGAAATTAAAGTCATTCATTTATACCCTTTCTACAGATGTCAAGGAGGAAAGACTAGCCCCAGTAACATTTATGCATTCTTTAAGACTGCATCCTGGTCCTGTACCACTGCCCTTTTTAGGACAACAGTAGGTTTAATTCATCCGTCCTCCCTTCAATGATCACAGGCCTCAGAAACATGACTTCTCCCACTGCTGCCTTCTGGACTAACTCCAGTTTCTCCAGACCCTCTGGAAATGCATCATCTGCTGTACTCCAGCTGAGGCACTGTCCATGTGGAGCAGGACGGAAGGATTACTTCACATTTCTTGCAGGCTGTGTGCTTGTTTATAAAGGCAGTGGACATTTGCTTTTCTTGTGGCAATGCAACTCTACTGACTCACAGGCAGCTTGTGACACCCTGCAGCCTCCAGAGCCCACTCCTTGTGTGTACCACCCCTCACGCAGCCACCCCTCACCCCACATCTGAATGGTCCTGCCTCTACTGACTGCTGCCACAGGTAATTCCTTCCTCATCATGATCAAACTAAATGAAAGAGTCTTGAGGTACCCCTGAAAATCTATTTAACAGCACTTCATTAAATTATTTTTATTTAAAAAGGCATAATTGTCAGCAGATGGTAGCCCAGCTGATGGCATGGGCATGGCTCAGAGCCCATGCCACCAAGGTGTCCATCTTCTCTGTCTGCTTTTTAGGGAAGGAGGAATGTTGATCCAGAGATGGTTTTCTGGGTGAGCTGCTGCAGAGCAGGGGACAACTCTGAGATATGGCCTTGCAGAGAGTGGCTCACCAACTCACACCTCCTCTTCTCCCCTGATTCCAGGGGGGACACTGGGCTCAGCATGCCTGCAGCAAGGCTACCCAAGCAGAAAGTCCATTTCTAGCATCACCCCCTTTGCAAACAGTCTTTCCTCTGTACTTGTCTCCGCTCATCTGGAATCAATCTAAGGCCATGATGAAATACATGCCCTCCACACGGGGAGGTGGGAATTTTGCTTGGGGGTCCTTGCACACACACAGACACACACACAGACACACAGACACACACACACTCCCCCCCCCTCAGCCGTGGGAGTCCACGGGGGGGGGGGGGGCCCCCCCCCCCTCTGCCGTGGGAGTCCCTGGCTGGGGTCAGGCTCCCAGCTGACCCCAGGACCACAGTGCAGAGAGGGCAGCAGCACAACACCCTCCACAGACTTGCCATCCTTTCCAGCCCTACAGGGATGATGAGATTTGGGGAGCAATAAGCCTCCTTTCTCCAAGTGGTGTTGCTCAAGCACCACACAGGATGGGACTTTCTGTTCGTATTTGCTACATCCTTTCACAGTACATGAGAGATGCTCATGCAGTAAATCTCATTCAGTCAGGTATTTGTTTACCATACACTCCAGAAGGAGCCTAGGCTCTTGAATAAACATGCATTGGTCTAAGTGGGGCAGTTTTTTCAAAATGCCTCTATAGCTTGTCTTTCCCTGTGATCTGTGCAAAAAGCCATGTTTATAAACAAAGTGCTAGATCTATTTATACTATAGCTCAAGACATTTAGACAGTAGCATCTCAGAGATTTTTGATGGAGGCAGTAAATGGGGCTGGAAGTTGATCTGACAGGAAATAAAAGCTAAAATTGTTTTTCTAAAAGCCAGCAGATAACATTAACAAGCTGGAATGAATAAGAGCATGGAATCCAGATCAAGCTGCTGGATGCAGCAATCTGTGTGCTACAAAATCCTCTGTCAACTGAAAGAGACTCACATTTATAGAAGAAACACAACAGCATATTTCAATCATACAAGAGCAGAAGTGGAGCAGAGCTACCAAAATCCCCAGCAGGATCTCATGTTTAGCAAGAGAAAACTTCATGGTGAGCAATATAAAAATAATAAAATAAAAGCCAAGACTAATAAATTACTTGAATCCATAGACATATTTTCTGGATGACTGGTTGGGAAGGTCAGCATGATCTCCATAGTTTGTTCTAGAAGAAATCTTTGTTAGATCCGTTCATACAGATCTTTATCACACATGTGAACTTCAAGTTTTATCGTGACTCTGACGGTAAATAGCAGATGTAGGATGGAAATCATCCAAATTAAAGATGGAAACAAATACTCTTGCAGCAGTAGAGTTGTTAATGCCTCTGGAGGGGTACAGCTACATTGAAATACAAAAAAAATACAAATGTAGCAATTTTTTATCCTGGTAATATAAGTGTCAGATAACAGTTCCTAACAAGTTCATGCAACCAAGACTACTGGGGGAGGGAAAGCCCGCAGCACCTGGATGACTAGTATTAAACATAATGAGAAGGAAAAAACAGCCATAAAATGTTAGCATACTGCAGCTCCTGAGCTGCCTGTGTACACAATCCATTTACAGCCCAAGCAGCTCTGGTGGAGCCTCTGGAGGAAGCAGTG
The DNA here is from genome assembly GCF_000691975.1 of Corvus brachyrhynchos. Taxonomy (NCBI): domain Eukaryota; kingdom Metazoa; phylum Chordata; class Aves; order Passeriformes; family Corvidae; genus Corvus; species Corvus brachyrhynchos. Next base: position 7,254,958 of record NW_008240046.1, read on the forward strand.
TTCAGCAGACGGCTTCGCAACGCCAGCTCCAGGAAGTCATCAATCAGCCTGGGGAGAGTTATGCTGAGATTCTGCCCAGATGAGAGGTTATCAGCAAAAATAATGCTCCTGCTGACAAAAATGGAACCAAAAATAGAAGCTTGAATACCTAATCAGACCACAACCTTGTTGTGTTCAGCAGGGAAACTCAACACGCTGTGCAAGCTGGATGGCCCTGACCTCCTTCCGAAGGTCCTGTGGAGACATAGCCGTGTTGGTGGTAGCATTTCAGCATGTCAAGATGACACACCAGTAAGAAATAAGCGAGCTCTTACATGAGCTAGGCAGTTTTGACTGGAAATGAAGTGACTCACACCCAAGTCATAAGCAAAGACAGCCCCATTGGGTCAGAGTGAGGATCCTGCCCAGCACCCTGCTCCTGCCCCACAGGAAGTGTCCGGGAATGAGAGAGAGCAAAACACCTGCAGAGAGATGCTTCCCTGCTTCCTTCTCTGCATCACCTGTGAATGAAGAACCTTGTCCAAAGATTCCCATCCTCCTCAATAAAGGATCTGTGCAATTGAACTGTCAATTCAAAGAAATGAAGGCTCTACAAGTAATACTATTCTCAGTGAGGGAGTACACATCTGGATACAGGGGAGCAAATACAATGATATACAGCTGAGGTGTGAAGTGAAAAGGTGTGAACCCCTTCAGTCCACCTCAAACCATAGGGGAGTTATAAAGCACATAGATAATGGGGCTCCAGACTCCTGCTCTCTAAAGTATCTGACAGCCAGGAATGTTGGCAAGAAATAGGAAGATTTTATTTTCTGGCATAATCACAGTGTCTGGATCAGGGTTTCAAAGTCAAATACAGTTTTATATGACAAGGTTAATATTTTCTCCGGCTGTGAGTGTCACACTCATTGTTTTCATGCATGTCAAGTCCAGGGATGAACTGTGGGGATCATATCTAACTGGCAGCAACTATTAATATGTTGTGGGGTTCCTATCTCAAAAGAGTCCTCCCCTTCCCTCAGAATGGCTATCTGCCCCCTAAGGAATCTATGGTTGGAAAAAAGCCCCCTGTGGGGTTGAGGTAAGGGGATGTTTTTCTTTTTGACACCATCAGCTGTTACATGCACAAACTGACAACCATTGGAGTCATAAAACTATACATGGAAATCTGTGCTTTGGCAAATAAACAAGAAAAATATGTGCATTTACAACAACAAAAAAGAAGTCTAAATCAAATTTCTATGAATTTAGGAGGATTAAAAACCCATTAGCATTTACTATTGCCCAAATCTTTATGAAAGAGGTACTTCTCATTCTCATCCATGTCATATTCTTCAGGAATGTTGCCATTATTTTTCATATATTCTTACTATAGTTTTAGTTACTAAACAAGGAGATGTCTTCTAAGTTTTCATGTGGAAAACATTTGTAGCTCCTCTGATGATGAAGACTGCTTTTTTACTTCCACAGTCTGAAAGATGAACAATAAAACACTTCTTTTCCAAAGGAACAATAGTAGCTTAAGTTAGCCCTTTTGCTGGTCCTAGCAAATCATAAAGATATCCTACAGTGCCTTTCATACCTCTGCCATCCTTTAAGAGCTAAGTATATTCTAGCTGTGATGGATTAGAACACTAAATGAGCAAATCTGTTAGAAGTCTATCTTCAGAGGATGAGTACAGGTGCTGCACATCTGGTTGTGCACCTAGTGGTAAATATTTGAAAGTGTTCAGGAAAATAAAGGAAGCAGAGATCTTAAACAGGAAGGGAAAGTATAAAAGGGGTCAGCAAGGGGTTAGCAAGGAATCCTGCTCGCAATGCAAAAATGAAAACATCACCAAAAAAAATTCACACTAAGAAATGGAAATTCATAAAACTTATTCCACAGAAAGCAAGTTAGAAGTCTGTCCCATCCTAGGAAGCAGGAGGCTCTGTGGCTTCAAGTCACAGAGTCTCATTAGAGAAGTTTTTCTAATTCTTACCTCTGCTTCAGGGTTCTCACCACTTCTCCTGCTTGTACTATGATGTATGATATCAGCTGCAAGGTCATTGACCAGCCATTATAGACCAATTTCCTTATAAGCTGACTTCAGATCAGTTGCAGATGACTAGTTTGTTTGTGCCAATGATGCTGAGCATTTGAAATTGTTTTACCATGCAGACAATTGCTTTGTTTCTGTGGAGGGAAAAGTTTAATCTACTCCTTTTCATCAGAAATCAGGATTCCATTAGAATATTTTTGTCAATATAAATATTGTAAACTTATATATCTATGAAAATTTCAATATACTATAGCATTTCTAGGCCATTTATGGAGCTTGACAATTTTGCAAAAATATTAATGTTAACTGTAATATGTGATCCCAGAGAGAGATCATAAAATCATCTCTCTGTTGTAATAACAGTCTGAAAAAATGTCCATTTTTTTCTCACTGCTGATCAGCTGTTTTCAATGCTAAGAGGTTACCCAGCTGATTCTTACACCACCACTATAGCAAGGCTGGAAGATGCTCTGTTTTCTCTTTCTAGATCTGAGCTGCAAGTTGCTTGTTTTTTACAGGAAAACTGTTCCCAGAAAAATGCTTTACAAGTATACATTTTCTTTACAATGTCCTTTTAGTGCTTGGAATTGTTTGTCCTTATCTGTTGCCTATTTTCATTTTGTGAAGTTTCACTGAATGCCACAATCTTCAGTGTTTTTAGTAGAGGTTGTTACACTCTTACTTTGATTGCTCAACATAAATCTTTTCAGATTTACTGTGTTTGAGACTAGATTTCAACAGCAATACTAGAACTGTTTCCACTACAGGCAGACTATTTAAATATACAGCATAGAAAATCTCACCTTCTTTTTTTGTTTGTTTTTGGTGGGGTTTTTTTTGTGAAAAGGAAAAAAAAGGCTATTTCTACTCTAAGGACATAGCACAGATTTGCCTTTATCCAGAGCACTATTTCTTAAAATGAGTCATCCATGAAAACAGATAGGTTTAAATTACAGAGAAAATGCTCTGCAAGCTAATCAGTGTTGCAAAAGCAGGAACAGCTCAGGAGACCTGGAGAGATTCCAGTTCCATAGCATTCATCCATTCCCCCAGTCCCCAGAAGTTTAGTCTTCCTGTTATCCTCCCTCCTTTTGGGAAATTGTTACATTTTGGTTAATGCAAGACTAAAAATCTGTCCAGAAATGGATGTGTTACTACAGAGTAAGAAACAAGCCATTCTTTTATGATTTCCAGTAGGAGAATCACATTGTAGAGGCTGTACTGACTTTTGTCTTGTAGTCCCTATCATGAATTTTGTTACATACATAAATTTGGGACAGCACATTTAAGTAACACATAACCACAGAGCATATCATCCAATGCATTCCCTTGCCTGTTCATGGAAATAGTTGACAACACAGCACCGTGTTTCTGTCTGTGGTTTTGATGAGCTGAATCCAAACCCAACCATTTTCTGTTCCATCTGGTGCCATAAAACTCAGAGCCTGTCCTGGAAGTACAGGCATTTTAGATGCAGAAAGAAACTTCTTCAACAATTGTAGAAGAGCCTGGATTACTCTGCAGCACACAAGGTTTAGGCTGTTCATTTTTCAAAACCTCTTCTGCCATGAAACACCGCAACATGGACTAACCTATTTCAAGCACAAATTTCCTTCTGCCTCCTGTTTGCAGAGGTCTGCTCGGGGACAGGAGATGAAGCAGAGCTAAATTCCTGCCCATGTCTCCTCACCAGCCAATGCAGCCAGCCAGGGCCACAGGAGACAGCTCATCTTGGCCACCACCCAGGCACAGTACTATATTTCAGCCTGCATATAATTATTTGGAGAAGTGGTTTTCATAAAACAGGGTAGTCCCGTGACTTCAGAAATATTTGCAGGAAAAGCTCTGTGATGTGTGTACTTCTTTGTAGAATGATGAAGCCTGAATCACATTTATCATGAGTCAACATCAATACACACCGCCGATGGCCTGAACATCGTGCCAGAGGGAGCACTACACTGTGCATGTCCTGATCTACCTTTCCCTGAAAAGTTTCTTCTGGTTACCATTTAATCATAGAATCATAGAATGGTTTGGATTGGAAGGAACTTTAAAGATCATCTAGTTCCAAACCCCCTGCTGTGGGGAGTGACACCTTTCACTAGACCAAGTTACTCACAGCTTCAACTTGGTCTTGAAGACCCCCATGGATAGGGAGTCCACAACCTTTCTGGACAACCTGTTCCAGTGTCTCAACACCCTCACAGTAAAGAATTTATTTCTATTACATAATCTAAACCTACCCTCCTTCAGTTTGAGGCCATTGCCCTTTGTTATATCAATATATGCCTTTGTGAAAAGCTCCTCTACACCTTGTTGCAATCCCTCTTAAGTACTGGAAGGTGCTATAATGTCTCACTGGAGCCTTCTCCTCTCCAGGCTGAGAAACTCTGATTCTCTTACCCTGTTTTCATAGAGGAGGTGCTCCAGCCCTGTGACCCTCATCCAAACTCATTCCAACAAAGCCTTCCTTGTGTTGGGGGCCCCAGATCTGGACACACTACTCCAGCTGGGGTCTCACAAGCACAGAGGGGGAGAATCATCTCCCTCGACCTGTTGGTTTCCCTAGTCCTCTCCTTATAGAAGGTCTCAGGCCAGTGGCAGCTGAAGTGTGCTCCTAGGAAGGGTAAGACAGAAAACATGGGGAAAACTAGGATGACAATAAAAAGCAGATCCGATGGCGACTTCCCTCCTGACTTTCCTAGGTCAGAAGCAAGCTCTGTGCTGTGGTAGAGGCTGGCAGAACTGTAGATGATCTGATCCTCTGAGGCTTTTCTTGCCTTCCCCTCATAATAACATTAAAGTAGACCTAACTCAACAGCTCCTCCCCTCTTCCCCTCCCGCCTGTAACTGTGTTTGGCAGCAAGGTTCAGTACAGAGGTGAGTGCCAGCCCTGGGGAGCCCTGTCTTGTGGTCTATTACAAAGGATTGCTCCACTGCAGGCAGGCGTGGAGAGCCACACAACAACACTTCCAAACTTCAGCTTTTACAGATGAATGTCTATCTATTTTTCAGACACCTTCCTAGGTGTCTAGCATTTCAAAATGCTGAAAGCATCTGGTCTTGGCATGCATTTTTTTGTGGGAATTTTGTAGAAGGATATAAATAGTAACAATATGAAATATACAGGTAGGTTTGGGTTGAGATTTTTAGCATCTTCAAGATTAACCTGATGAATATTTTTCAAATATTTTAATGAATCAAGTACACATTAAAAAAAAAATTTTGTCAATCTTGCTTTGTTCAACTCATGAAACTCCCTCCAAAACTGTGATATTTTATTTCAACAGAATTAGAGGACACATGGGAAGAAAATCTGTAAACATTTTTATGTCAAATGAAGTGCATTAACTGTTAGACATCTGTATTTGCATTTCCATTCCCCTAACACAGTTTATTAACACCTACACAAATTCACAAGGTTTCTCCATGCCACTGAATACAGATTCATTGCTTACATCTACCACTTCTTCTTCCTCTCTCCCTTTCTCCTTCCCTCTATCTGTCTCCAAAAAGATTTGACCAAAAAATTGCACCCAGCTCAATTACTGTCAGCTTTTTCAGGCATTTGGCTGCATATGTGCAGAGACTGAGGATGGACCCCCAGCTCTGAAATCAGACATGCTGTATACCAATACTTGCAGTTTCCAGTGGGAACATCTTACTTCTGTTCTTCTTTCCCATTACTCTTTTTCCTTTCTTCTTTCCATGCTCTCACGGTTGAGGGAGGCATAAACAGAGTCTCACCATGCCCCAAAATACATAGCAGCACTTTGGGAAGTTTGACAAACTGCAATACATGTTTAGATTTCCTGACTCAGAGACAATGCAAAGAAGAGGGTTCTGGCAACCTTCCTGGAGATGGGATGCAATTGCTCTGCTCTGCAATATATAGTATGGGTTACAGGCACTTTGAACATTTACAGAGCACCAGTTCAAGAGGAACAAATCATTTTTTAATCTTTGGGTTGTAATTAAATGCAACTTAGTGGATTTTCTGCATATGAGAAAGCTGACTGGAAAGAAATCAGATTGCTGTGAGCTAAAAAGGAATTATACATGACACTGTGCAGAATGTAAGTATGGCACAGTTCCTTTCAAAGTGCCTCTCAGATTTTGTCATCTCTTCCTCCTGACTTCTTTAGGGAATATGTACCCCTTCATCACTTCCTTACCTATATTACTACTCATTTCCTGCACACATGGCATTTGGGACAATTCACAAAATTTCACCAGATCCATGGAGTCTGGGGAAAACAGATTGAAATTTCCAGATGATATTTGTGCACATCGTTATAAAAAAGATCTGATCTAACTTCACAGCCATACAAATAACCTGGTTTGTATTTCAGTCTTGGTAGTAGATACCTAAATATAATTGAACCTTTCCTGGCTTGGTTGGTCCTTAGCTTGCCTTCTCTACAGTGTCCTCTCTTTTGAGCATCCCTGGCTTCCCCACCCACAGCTTTTTCCAAACTCCTTCTCCTCCATCACTGAACTGCCTTCTCTTCCCCTTCAGTGCCCACAAATCCCCTGACAGGCAGATCCCATCATCCCCAGATCTCCTCTGGGTCAGCTCCTTGCATTCCCCCATGTTGCTGTCCCCAAGGCAAGCAGGTGAAAATTATGCTAAGAAATTCCAAATTCTTTCCATATTTTTTAATTGGATTTTTCATTTCAAAATTTAGATTATTTTTTTTCTGAAGTGAGTTTGTACTTGTCGATAACATCATTACTTATAATGCACTTTAACTCCAGTGATCAGTTTTAGTCTTCATCAATTTGCATTTTTATTAGTGTGATTCAACAGACCCAGATTTTTAAAACCAGGAAGCTAATATTTTCTGAAAAGCTGAACTAATAATACAAGAGGTCAAGCACACTGAAACTGAGCTCTCGAATTCAAAGAAGCTCTCGTGCAAAAGCAGTGCTTTCTTTCTTTAAAAAAAGAAAAAAAAAAGCAGATCACAGAAAAACTTTAAATGAAGCTGGGAAAACACTTCATAAAGATATTCTTGTCTCACAGCACTTATCAATAGTTTGTATAGAAAACTCAATGCACAAAACACACTCCTGCCCCTAAGGCGCTCAGCTCCCCCTTGCTCTGTGGGGACATTGCTTAGACTGTAGCACACATGATTCACTCTTGGAATATCAGTATAATAATCATGATCACATAAAAGTATTCTGGCTGATCTCTTTCTCTTTTGGCACACAGTCAAAAAAAGCAACCATAAACTGCTTCAAGAATACCGAAGGGGTTTTTTCCTTTCCATGTGCAATCACGTGTATTTTTCCTAACAGAAATTACAAAAAGCATTGGCAACGGATAAAATCTTAAGAAAAAACAAACCTGTTTCAGACACATCTCAGCTAAAGAAAAGACAGCCTCAAAACCAGGCTCCACCATACTGTAGTGGCACTGAGATTTTTATTATTTAAGGGCAATCTTTCTCAGTATAGGAAACCTTCAAGGGAATAATAAGGCAATTCAAATGTATGTAAGAAGGAAAACAGGACATGCTGAACCTGAGACAGCTTACTGCATTGTTCTGAAATGATCTGTTCAAGTAGGCATGTTTTAACTCACATCACAGACACTTTAAAGTGATCTTGCTTCATTCTGCCAGATTGTGTTATCCGTACAAATATAGGTAGACAAACATTTTAAATCATGAAAACACAGCATTGGTTAGGATCATGAAGGATATGCAAATAAAATTCACAGAAAAAAATATCAGGCTCTTCCTAAATGAACAACAACAACAAAAAAAATGAGAGGACCTTTAGGGAATAGGTTTTAGGAAGCAGTAATTACGTCTGAGAGAGGTAAGGTTATCTGGGATTTATAAATTTTTCCAAATATTTATGCCAGGTGCTAAAAAGCAGCATTGCCCTTGCTTAAAATTATTTGGACAAGCAGGCTTAGAGCTTTCCTCTCTGTGTAAACAGTATAGCAGCATTCTAAACAGATTAATAGCAGTATCAGTTCAAGTCAAATATTTGTGTAAGCTAGATGAGTGGAAAAGGTAGTCTAAGGGGAATATTTTAACCACAAATTCTAAAAGGTACAGAAGTGTCCTGCCTGCATGCAAACAGTTCACCTTGACCCAATCATTCTGTTTAAAATTAAAAGGTTTCATGACCTAATCCATTATTTCTGGTGACCTAAGAAAGATTTTCTCTCCCTTTCAACACTGTCAGAGATATTTATGTTTGTGCTAATCATCACAGCAGAGAGATACCAGAATCTTCAAAAACAAAATTCAGTGACCAAGCACTAGACTGAGAAAGGATCCCTGATTCTCTCTGATCTTACTGTTGGTTTATGCTACAATTGTGAATGCAAAACTAATGCTCAAATTGTCACATCTGCACCCAGATGGAAGGGAAAGCAGTGGAGGGGAGATGGGGACCACACTGCTATACCTTGTCACAGCACAGCAGAGCCCCTGGACCTCAGGGCAGGCTGCCCAGACACAAGCTGCTCCCATACAAAGCTATTGCTGCAGTTTTTTGAGCAGTAAGAGTCTCAGCCTACTGTCAATCTGTAACAAAGGCGAGTATAGAATAGCCCCTATATAGCTCCTACAGCTCCTATAGTCCATAAAACCTATCAGAGAAACACAGATTTTATGGTGGTATTCTGGGTCAGACAAAATTGACAGACACTAAACCAGGACAAGTCTATGAAGACAGAAAAAGCTGAGGTGATGTTTGTCTCTCTCTCACACCCATGATCAATGGGTTTGAAGAAAATCATAGACATTCCCTTGCATATGAATCAACATCACTTGTTCATTTCTGTCTTAATGTTTTTCATTTTTGAATTCAAGTAAGAATTTCAAACAATGAACTGCTATGGAATTAGAGCAGCACATCGCAGAGGCTGAACTATTTTATAGCTTAAACCTGATGGGTCATATTTCACCATTGTTTTCAACATCTGCAGTTTTCTCTTGTATTGTGGAAGACAGAAGTAAATGTCTTGCAGGAGAGGCACCAGGGAGAAGCAGCCAAGATATTTAAGTGGCACACCTGTACTGCCTCAAGAGCTGGAGGGAAAGCTCTCCCTGAGAACAAGCGGAGTGAGGAAGCCTGACACAGCTACATGCATTCACCACTGGCTTGTTAAACCAGGCACTTGTCTTCTTCTGCACGTGAAGCCAAAGAGCAATAATTAGGGGATCTGCATCATAGAGAGCCTGGTGGGAGAAGTCAATGAAAGTTGAAGTCCCCTTTCGCTAAAGCCCAGTCTCTAAACACCAGCACCTATGGGCTCTGGGGAGGCTACAAGCCCAGCAAACCCACCGCCTCCAGGGCTTGCCGATTTCTGCACCACAGTGCATGGCAGTACAGCCCTGAATCTGGTTTTTTGGGAACATCAAGCACAGTTTGAGAGGGCAGAAGGGGAAGAGGAGCTGCTGTGTGTATCAGCAGCAAGAAAGGGGTACTCTTGGAGGCAGACAGCTCCAGTGAAAGAAAGCAAGCAGGGAGCCTTTTAAATCAGTGGCTAGTGACTTTTTCTGCTTGGCACAGTAAGGGGCATTTGAGTGGCCCAAGCACTATGTGGGAGGTGATACACCTGGTGTGCAGCTCTACTAGGTCATCATCTCCTCTCCAGTCTCCATGTGTGGTCTGAATTTGTCGCTGTGTTAAACTGTGACAGCAGAGACCTATTAATAAAGGAGAGAAAAGGCAACTAAATCCTCTATGTATAAGAGCTGCAAACAAACAAACAAACAAACAAACCGCAAAGGTGCAGCAGTTTGTCAGGGCAGAGTAGTTTTTTTCCCCATCATTTTTTTAACTTCATGCAGAGGAGTGCAATCAGGTGATAAAGGCTTTTGAGAGAGACACTACCCGACTGAGGATGCAGGAGCACCTTCACTTGCTGCAGGTGACAGCCCTGGGAGGAGGGAGAAGAGAGATGGTACTGCTTCTGCAGCCAGGGGGTTGAGGAGGAAGGAGGAGACAAGCCCTGGTGCGGATGCAGGAACATCAGGTGCTCCCAGAGGAGGAGGCTGTGAGCTCCAATGCTGCCACACCCAGGAGTCCCAACTCAGAGCGCAAGAGTTTCTGAGCCAAGGGCAGCCAACACAGCACTTCCCAAATGGTGGCACATCGTTATCAAGAGCCATGGGCTTTTGCAGAGACAACTCAGGTACATGCTGGCCAGAAATTTTGCTCCCTTGCCTCACACCTTGTTTTCATTTGCAGGGACAAGAGAGTCAGCCCACAGCCCACAGGTAGGTCTTGCACGAGGTCCCTGACAAAGCACCTTGTACCCTCTCTGGTTTGGAAAAGCCCGCAGGATCAGCAGCTCACACTGCTGAACTCCCTCTGACTTCTTTTTGCAGCACAGGCTCCAGTGAAGAAGCCTTGTGTAGGACCTGGTTTTCCAGCTGGTTTTCAGCATTCCCAGCTGAGCTTTCTTGCAGGAAATGTGCACCTTGGAGCACAGCCATCTGCATCGGCTGTAATCCCGGAGGCCTTCCTGTCTCACTGGGACTGGGGATAGGAGCCTGGCACAGGAACTGCTCTGTCCTGCCCAGCCTCAGAAAGGCAGAAAGTTAAAAAGAAAACACAAAACAACCCAAAATACATGACCACAATCCACTATTGCTCAGCAGTGGCAGTGGTCTGATTGTTCACATGAAGTTTAGAAAGGCTTTGTTCAGCCTGAAAAATGTCCTCCCATCTGAGCCTCAGCCTGCAAGAAATGCTCACAGTAAGAAAACCCACAACTGTCAAATATTAACTGTTGTGAGATTACAGACAGGGGCTATAAATCCTGGGCTCAAATCTGAGAGATAAATGGGTTTGGATTAAATAGCTCGTCTTCAGAGGCATGAGTGCTGAATTTCAGCTATTTTGTTCAAGTGCTATAAGCAGCTATACATGTTTCCTGGAAATGTCATTGCCAAAGAAAAATTGCTGAGGACAAGTGGGACTAGATTAGAGTTTATTCTTGAAGATCAGGAAATGGAAATGGTGTTTTCAATTCGATTTAGATGTCTGGTTTTCAGAGGAGTCTCCTCAAAAGCAATAGTTCCACTGAGTTAGATTTGTAAATGAATGGGTCACTCTTTCAGAGGATGATGACTGCTGGTAGTCACAACCCTGGCTCTCATGCCACAAATACTTGCTTTCAGATGTTTGTAATCCTAATTAGTCTTCCAGGCACATTTCTGCAGAATGCTGGGTTGCTTCCAGAATACAGGCCAGGATCTTTATCTTGGATGATGATACCTCTTCTCCTTTCAGGAGTTACTGGACCGGCAATTCAGCTAGAGTCATCTAACTGGTCAGACAAACTGAATCATGCAAACTGGTCTCACTCATCAGAGGAAATTTCACATTCTTGCACACACAGGAACACAGGGAAGACTCCCACATTTTTAAATGACTAATCAAAGATATAGCCATTTGTGAAAGAGGTTGAAAATATGGCACTGTCCTCACACTGGTGTCAGAAGTGTTTTAGACACAGCACATACTTCTACTTTGTACCAATGGATAAGTACAGATCTACCAAACATGTTATCACCTATTCTAACTTACTGACAAAGATGTTTAACTTGCAGAGTGTTGAGAGAAAACAATTTTCCATCTCAACTAAAAATAAAAATAATAGCTCAATTGAATACAGGAAGTATGAAACTCTCTTCAAAACAGGAAGGAGAGGATGCTTTCTGGATGACCAACTCATCTAGATGCATGTTATTTTCTAGTCCAAGTGGATTTCATTCCAGATGAGCATCTTTTTTGTACTGCTGCTTGTGTAGGTGGGATACATTACATGTTTGTCTTTCATTAGTAGACTTTAGTTTATTCAATTAATAAATATTTAAAATAAAAAAGTTCACAGAAGTCTGGTCTTTTAGATATAGCTCTTGAATATAAAGCACTGCATAGAAAAATAAAGTCACTTGAAATGTAGTTTATATTCCAGTAACTTTTTTTTAACATCTTGATGTTGTACGGTAATCTTATACCATAAGAGAGGGGAAAAGTACATGTTTAGGGGGTGCAGGGGAGTCTAAAACAAGGATTTTGAGACTGAAACAATTTTTAGAAAAGTTACAGGAAACCCAGTTAAATGGATGCCAAAAATTCTCCAACAAGCCAAGCCAAATTCGATGTAATCTAAGGAAGATCAGAGGAACACTCAGAGCCTTGCTATGATTATCTGTGTCTGTGCCTCAGCACAATCCAATTTTAAGTGCAGTGTGACTTAGCAGGGTGCTCATAAACCTAACCTTCCACTTAAGTCACATTAAAACTGAATTAAGCATCCCACTGAAGTGCCATACCATATGCTTAAGTACCATGCAAGGTATTGATTCAAGGGGAAATGCAATTATTCCAGACTCAGAAATACCTGAAGCGTTCTTGCCCTCCAACAAATCATGTGCTACAGCTGAGCTGGCAATGGCTTCCATCCAGCTAACATTGTGATGATTTCTTATACTCCACAGAGATGGGATTATCTCATTCCCTGCCTCCCTTCCCTCCTTCTCACAGTTTCATGGCAATTAATATGCAAACACCCTAACGAGGTTTATTCTTAAATGCACTGACTTGTAATTTAATACATGGAAGATCCAGAGCTAGTCCACTGCCACATCAGCAGAGACACACCACTCCATATGGGTGCAATCTTTCCCACAGCACCCTCTGAATTCAGAGACTGGCAGAAACCAGACCTTGCTGAGCTCTCATGATGAATCAGTTACACTTAGGAGTCTCACACACCTCCACTGGGACAGAAATAAACTGCACTTAAAATAGGGTTTTTCTTTTCTCTGTCCTCCCCCGGCTTTCTCATCTTTTAGATAGATGTATTCTTTGGCTTATTCCTACTCACAAGAGGAAAACAGGATGCATTAGGCTGGTAGTACAATGTACAAAGATGAAAGGCTAAAAATCGAGCCAATGAATCATAGAACTTTCAAGGCTAAATGATGAAACCTTCTGGACTGAGCGTATATATTTGTGTGCCTTTACAAATTATTCTGCAGATAGGAAAGGACCCTTCACATTTTTTTTTATACCACCTCAGCCAGTCCAAGCAAAAGAGCAAGCCCGGATGGCTCATGCTTGCACCTCCCAGCCCCACAGTGCAGGATCCCCTCTGGCTGGGATGGCCACCAAGAACTTGGACTTTCAGGCTAGGCTGCCCTACTACAAGATGTCAAAGCAAAAATCAACTAGACCTGTGGCTGTGCAGAGATCAACACAATGAGCAGAGAACTGTGGTGATCTTCCCTCAGCAATCCAAACTGCTGGAGGCCAAATGAGAGACTCTGGGACAGTCACAGCCAAATTTAGGTCTGGAAGAAAAATTCTTCACTGGACAGAACGTCTGTTGTCCAGCCCAGAAGTTGCAGATGTGGATCTCAATAGCCTATCCAAAGACTGACAGTGGGGAATACAAGCTTGCAGCTTGCTGCGGGTGAAAGGAGGTGCCTTGAGGAGCTGCTTGACTGTCCAGAAGCAGCAAGGCGCCTGGAGGGGCCCTGTGCACCTCCTGGGGTTCCTTGCCAACACCATCACTACAGAACCTGAAAAACTCATTAAAACATCTGTGTTAGACTAACAGGCAACCCCCACTCAGACTAAGGGGACAGTCATTCCGTATGTAGAAAGAGCAATACAAAATACTTTATGTTCATTATGCACATCATAAACATCAATCCTTCCATGGCACCGAGTAAAGCTGTCACAGGGTTGTTCTTTCAATCTCCAGCTTTTCACTCATCAGACAGTGATGAGTTGTGATCACCTGCCATCCTAACCAAGGACTAACCTCACACACCCAATCACAAGCAGTTTGGGTCTTTGAAACAGATGGTGAAAGAAATACTCTGTATAAATCAGAAAATTCTGCTAACAGCTTACAAGCAAAAAAAGAAAAAAAAAAAAAAGAAGCTCCCTTTCTCTCAACAAAATACATTTCTGAACAGCTCAGAAAAGCTGTACTTTTCACTAGCAGAGACTTCTATGATGCTGGTTATTTTACAATTGATTCCATGGTATTACAGGAGTGTTTTGGCTGGAGGATTTCCTCGGCCATAACGACAGCTGAATTTGAATTTCAAATCTCACACTCTACACAGTGCAGACTTCCCTTCCAGGAAGCACTCTAGTCTTCTAAATTTCAAATTCCAGATTTTAGCAGACTTGGCAAAACACTAGGATCTGTGCATAACTGTGCCTGCAAAATATTGAAAGTATGAGTGGAAGCCAACAATCCCATCCTGCACAGGCAGGGCAGCTATGTTTGCAAAAAATTGTCTCCTGCAAAGGACTTCTGATCCAGAAATATATTACAACTGTTGCAGCTCTGTTTCTATCCTACAGTCAACGTAATTAAGATCTGAAATAAGACTGACTTCCAGTCTAGTACAGGAAAATAGTGGCAGAGAAGAGACCATAAAATCTGTGTAATTTCTCTGGTGTTCATTGCTTGGGTATCCACAGCTGGGCAGCAGGCTGGGCAGGAGGGTGACTAGAGGAGCCTGGGTTGCCCAGGGACCTTCTCACTGCAGAAGGCAGGAACCACTTGCCGTTCCATGAACAGCAGCTGAGCAGCAGATTCTGCCAGAGCCTTTGATCTGGGCCAAAATACAGCTTGTTCCTTTCACTGCAAGACCAACACCTCCTTCAGAGAAGGGTATCATCTCTTGAACTCATTGTGGTTCAGCATGAGACCCAAACCACCCCAGATTTTGGAGCCCTAGATGTATGACTTAGTGTAAAATATCTCAAAAGATGCAGCTGAACAATTTCAGGAAAATGGATTTTAGCTGCTCCTTTTTTTCTCAGGTACTGAACGCTTATCTTGATGCGCTATTACATTTCCCTCACCACACAATGAATCAGGAAGAGTAAATACACATGGACCTGAAGCAGTAGCCTGCTGATAAGTCTGTTCTACCACTCACTGGTACAATCTAATGCTGTGTGGGACAAAATCAAACCAACCATCTTCCACAACACACAGTCTGCTGTGGCTGTATTTTTTATTTTCTACAGCGACAACAAAGGAAGTTTGTAAAAAAATGTGCACCTAGTTCACATATACGTATAAACATATACATATATATAAATTCCAGTACTGTACATAGCAATGAATGGAAACAAGTCTACTTGACAGCCAATATAGAGCTAAAAGAAATTTTACTTCATACACCTATCCCTACTTCCCCTGCCAAAATGTGATTTAGCCATCACTTTTTCCTATTTAAAAAAAAAAAAAAAGAAGTGTAAATGTTTCCTCTGTTCCTGTATTAAGACTGTAGAAATAGGAAGAGTTACTAACACAATGACTCTCTGAACAAAACTTTGTAACTTCTATACCCAAAGGGTCATATTTTGGTATTATTGCGGTTGACAATACTCAGAAATCAGCAGAGCCAGGATTTCTCCCCCAAGCAACTCAAATGCACAAATTAAATAAAATACAGAAAAAGAGAAAGACTATAACATGTTTGATCTCATGCAGTCATTAACTTCAAGTATGGTTGCCTTTAGCACAATACCTCTAAAGAGTCATGTAGTTCTTAGAAATTTCAGTCTTAGGAGAGAAGGTTCTCAATCTGAAAAAAGTTTTAAGTCATGCTGCAGTGAAGCTGCAGCAGGGTTTAAGTGACTTAGTGAAACTTAAGAGAAAAGACAGAGTCAGCACCAGAGCTGAGAGCAGCACAGCCTGATCCTGTTGTAAACCCTTTCAGTCACTCTGCAGCCTTGATCCTTCAAAAACTCAGAACACTACTCAGGTTAGGGGCATCTTTTTTCAGGAATCTACTGTTTGCAGCATGAATTTCCTGAAAAAAAAATAGGTAAAAGAAAAGGAACAAAAAAGGAGCCTAGCTCAGAAAGCACTATCATACCTTTAAGTGCTTTGACAGCTCTAAGTGTTTTCTTCCTGCTCAGGAGGTTTGTTGGCAGCCTTAGCCGACCTGCAGCCTGCTATGCCTTTAATCATGGGCTTCTGGCCACAGCTCATCTGGGAGCTGCTTCTACGTTCCTGGTTAATTTTAGCCTTCCCCATTAGCATTAGGGAGATGTGATGTCTGGCATGGAGGTAGAGTGGGCACGGGCCTCCAGGCTCGGGGATAGGATAGAAATCTTACTGTAGTTGTGACAGGCTCATGCAGAGAGATGTGCAGTTCTTTCACCAACACACAGGATTCAGGCAACACGAGGCCAAGGACCAGTGCTCTGCTCCCCACTGCTGAGGGGGCAAGGGCTGCCTTGCTGCTCACTTCCCCCTCCTCAATAGTATTTAAAGATGAGAGCAAAGGGAAGAGCTTTGCTGCATTTTTTGGGGCTGCTTCCTGTGGCCTGAGGAGAGAGGTGTTCATGGACACATGTTCCTCACAAACATCCCCAAACAAGTCACACAGCCCAAATAGCAGCCAACAACCCTCTTCTTGCCCCAGGCAGAAAGCTGGGCAGACTCTGGCCATGAATGACAGGAAGAAAAGTCAGAAGGACTTTAACTTCTGAAATCTTGCATAAATGGCAAAGGCAAGAGACACCGTAAAGGAAGACGTTCTGGATGACTCTGTGGCCACTTTAGGAAGACACTGACATCTTCAGAGGTTTTTTTTCCCCTCTGGACATCATAATTCAAGAGACATGGCCCACATTTATGGGCAGCAAATGTATGAACTGTTTCCCAGGACCATCACAGCAGGAGCAGGATCTTTCTGGCACACTAATTACAGGGAACAGTGAGGATGAAAAAGTGCACTCCAAAACTCCTTGTAGATGCATTAAAGATGACATCTCTGCTCAGAGGCTCTCCCAGAGCATCCCGTCGGACTCTACTTGTCATGTCACTTCATATTATTTGATGTGATGCCATACACGGCTGATAAAACCAGACAGACATACACAACAATAATGTAATCATGCCTCCAGAAAATGGCAAAATTAGTCCCCTGTGACATTGTGACCAAGTAAATTAAAGCCAGAGTGGAAAAAATATGTTTCACATGTATTTTTTTTGTGACCTAGTATGAAATTATTCATTTAGTTTTACTCTCCAAAACTTCTTGAAAGCAGCTAGCTCTATAAAATAGGGACGGTCCTACAGAGGGAATATAAACTGCCCTTTTGTATGTGGAAACGAAGAGCAGCCACAAAATACATCCTGTTGACAAAAAGATACAAAAACCACTGTAGAGTTAGGTATGCTGCAACACAGCATTCGTTACTTTATCACATCTTTCTGGAAAAACTATGATGCTTGCCATCACATCAAATTAGAAGGCACCTTCCTTTCAATTTAACACTGTGTTTGTTCCCAGTCCAGGCCTCTAGCCTCCAGGATTTTAGGTCCTGAGCTGTGAGTCAGCAGAGCTACTGCATTGCTTAACTTCAAGCCTCACTCACAGAGCCTTTATCAAAAGGGTTGTAGTGCCATTATCTCCCTCCCTAGCTATTACCCCACCTTCGAGGAGCTGAAGCTTTCTGTCTACCTTTGTTTGCTTCATCAAAATCTCTCTTTTGTTCAAGCTGCCGTACTGGATCAGACAAAAGGTCCATTTCACCTGAAATTCCGGGGTCTAACAGCACTCTACGGCCCCTGGTATGCTCACAAGGGAAAAACTGTTCTAGCTTCTCTCACCCACTGTACTTTCTCTGCTATCCTTGATTAACACATAGGTTGTACCAATCATAAAGTATAAATATTTTTGGCATGAAATGGAACTATTATTGATGTTAAATCGTCCTATAAAAGCACTTACAGTAGATTTCACAGATACTGGATAGCATATAAATGCTTTCTGCTGTCAAGCACTGTTTTGGGAAATATAAACACCTTAAGTTCTTTATGTATATAGAACACAGACTGCATGATTAGCCTGACCTGTCTTTAGCACTTTTCAATCCTTTCCCAATTCTATTACAGTTGCCCATTTTCCCCTTTAAGACAGTAACAACAAAGACCAGAAGCAGGACTGAGGGAAACCAAGCCTAAATTCTTCTTCAAACACATTTTTTAAAGTTTGGACCCAAATATTTCAGTCATTTCTGAGAACAAAGCCTGAGGAAAAAAGTATTTTTTTAGCTCACATCAAAAAAACCACTGTGCACTTTCAAAAAACACTCAAGCCTTCTTGCTCAGAGGGTGGGACTTGGGATTTGGCTGCAGGAGCACAGGAGCACAGGGACTGTGACATCCAAGTCATGACTGCAAGAGTGGGAAGCCTCACAGGGGACATAGCAGAGGGACAGCAAAGAATGCAGCAAATGGGCAGAAGTGGCAGGAATCAGCGGGCAGAGATGAGAAATACCCACATACAAAGGCATTGCTTACCAGAGCATCTCCCCATCCTGAGGCCAAGACTGAGCTCAGCTCGTCTGATGTTTACCATCCCTCTGTGCAAGGAGATGGTGACCAGTGGCCTCTCTCCCTGCCCTTGCCTATGTCCCTGTGGATAAGCAGCAATTATGGATGGCCAGTAACTACATTATTTAAAGTGCCAGAGGTCTGTGTAATACTTTCCAAGGCCTCAGGTGCAATTCAGGTGACAAATAAATGCCTTAGCGATGTGGTGTTACAAAATATTTGGGGGAAGGAATAGTCTTTTAAAACCCAACTGGGAAGTTATACACAGGGAAACAGTAAAGACCAGCACTTATAAAACTAAGTTTGGCAATATCAGCTAAAGCCTGAAGCAAAGCTGCCTCTACAAGCTTAAACCAGTTCCTTTTATGCTTGTTTGTTGGGATACCGTCTTGCAATTCCACAAGTACTCAGAATTTTTTCCATACAATCCCTTACCAGAGTTACTGCAAAGGAAAGAGAAGCTTCAGAAATACAATAGACTTAGATACAATATAACACTGTTGATATAATCCATATTCTGTAGAAAATAACTTATTTGGGGAGATGAGGCTAGGGACCGCAGATGAAAAAATTTAGTTTCACATGTAATGCAGCAGAATATGGGCCAGCAAATCAGCTTTACTATTGACTTTTTACTAGATAATACTAGAGTAGATGAATTAACTCTTCACTGGGCTACTGTATATCCCTCTTTTTTTAGGAACCTGAGCTAAGCTGATCTGAGTTGTTTGCTGAATTGCATGAGCATTCACAGAGTGGGCTCCTCTACCAGAAGATTGCCAAATCCCAGATGTTTCTCTTTCACCTTTCTTTGTCTACCTTCCCACAAGTTAGCACAAAGTCATCCTAATGTACACTTATTTCAATGAAGCACCAGAAAAATAACTGTGGTAATGTTTGTGAAACACCAAGTTACCATAATGACAAGCATCAGGCTAAGCCAGGAACAAGCAGTTTTTTCTTAAATATCACAAGTAAATAAGACAGAATGTTAAGGACTGAATAAGAAAAAGCTGTAATCTTACTTGAGAAACAATCATCCACTCTGAACAAGGAGGAGGAGAGACTTTGCATTCATGTGGTGAAACACTACCATTAAAGCAATGGAGATGAGTAAAGAGTGCACTGCAGTTTGACTCCTGGTATTTCTTGAGTGTCTAATTTTACAAGGTTTATGACATTCTTCTAATATTTCTCCTGGGTAAGCATTTGATATAAATATCATGGCTTTTAAAACAAAACCAAAACAAAGCAAAACTCAAACAGGCAAATTCTTTGGTGTTAGGGATAATAGCCCATTGCCTGATAAACTTCTGTCCTTGAAAAAATGCCTGCTAGAGTTTTGAAGCAGTTCCATGAACCAGTTCAATTACCTTCCTGTAACTGCTTAACACTGAACTAACACATTACTCTTGCAATTCTTTCTCAAACTGCTGGGCTACAATGGCTGCTTGGACCTGATCAGACACTTGATCATGCAGCAAGTCTGGGGAAATGCACCCACTTGGGCAGGAAGAACAGACTAGATCTTTTTGCTTCTAGCGCATCTAGCACAGCCCTGAGACATGCTGACAGGGAAGGGGCTGGCTCAGAGCACAGCTGTGTAACATATGCATTTTACTAGGGTTGATGATTCACGATTTCTATCTAGCAGTTTCATCTGGTTATTGTAGCAGACAGAGTAAGGAGATTCCATAATGTGTGCTTGGGAGCCAAGGCAACTCATTTCTCCCCAGCACCCTCATATGGTGATGCACCAACCCCTGAGCTCACCCACTGGCACAACTCGCTGCAGAGTTGGCTTTTTTCTCTCCTCTTTTCTGGAAGCAGCCTAGGTAAGCATGGATGTGTGTGATTTACTCTGCATCATCCCCCACTAGATGAGCCAGACTTTGCCCACACTTAATTTCCCTGAGAGAAATTTTTTTTCTACTTTGCTGAGAGTTGGCTGATTCTCATTTGCTCCTCTTGCATCAGGCCACACTGGCCACAGTGGGAGCCCACCTTCCCCACGTCCTGCCCTGAGCCAGGAGACCAGCCCCAGAGCTAGAGCTACCTCCTTCCTACCAGCTGCCATGGGGCAGGCAAGATGGGGGGTAATGCTGGCTGCCTGGGCAGCCAACTGAAGCTTTTCTCCCTCTTCTTTGGGACCTGGTTCCTCTGCACTGGTTGTCTCAGAGAACAGAGCAGCTTCTTGCCTGTATGTATAACCAGTTTGCATCAGTGCAAAAAACTCCACTCTGGCAGGCAATTGCTCCCCTGCCTGTGGGAAACCTAACAGAAAAAGTGGGAACAGAAAGATTCCTCGAAAAAAGCTGCCTAAATCTCTACCTACTGAGAGGGTCCCTATCTGGGCCGTTATGGCAGGTCACAGTCTCTCTGGTTCCTCAGTGGTGTTGGATCGCCAAATATCCAAACTGCAGAAAACTTCCATTTGTGTGTGGCCATGAAAGGAGCCCTACTGTGACAGAGGCTGGGATCCCATCAGATACAGGTTTGGCAATGGTCATCCAAGCAATGGAAGTGCCCTGCCCTTCCGTTTCTGAATGGAGGTAGCCACGACAGCAACACATAAGGATTTATTAACTGTGCCTATTCAGCAGCACTGCTCTACTACAAAACTACAGCAGAGTAAACACAACACTTTAGAGTCAGACTAGGAGTACAAAGATTCTTTCTTGTCTTAGACCACCCAATTTCCAAACACTGGTCAATGAAGACTCACCCTTTTAGGAGCTTCCAGCTTTGATAGAGTTGCTTACACTAGGCTGTATGCATTTTGTCTCTGTAAAAAGACAATTTGAATTGGCAATAATTTACTAAAGGCACTTGCTTGAAAATAAAAGTGGAAATAGTATTTCTATTCTTTGTTTGGATGATTGTCCATTTCATAGCTTAAGGGAAATCATCATTTAAAAGCTTCTCATCAGTTATGAAGGATTCACAACCTCCTTTATGGTAACAAAGACTAAGCATGAACCATGACTGTACCTGTATCAGTCTTGAGTGGAGTTTTTACTTTTAGATGCTAGTACTCTTTAAAATATTGTGTCAATGAAAAGTTTTGAGGAAATCTAAGTTATACATGATAAGCCTAACACAGTTACTTTATGGTCCAGGCTGTAAGCCAGCAGACATGTAACCCTGGAATGGACCTTAAGTCTAGTCTATTGCCCTAAACTATACCAGAGAAAGGATGACCCAACCATCCTCAACAGATCTAGGCTAATTTGTTCTTAAAAAAATACCCCGGATAAGGTGGTTCTTCTCAACTTGCAATTATGCTGAGAACACACTAATCTTTGCAAAACTTTGTCCTAGGTTACAATGTAAGATGTAACCAAAGGCATGTATTCTATTATCATCTTCACAAGCTGTTAAAGCAGGTGTTTGTTATCTCCCACCATGACTCATCCCTGCTAACTCCCTCCGGAACTGTCTCTGTTTAATGGGCCATCAAGGACCCACCGAAGGACTCATAGAATTACATCAGCCCATTGTGAGATGCTCTGCCCAGGGGGACGAGCCAAGCATTCCCACCTGGATATAATCCAGGGTATGGAACAGCACAAGCAGTCCTTACCTACTGGATTCCCAGGGGACAAGAGCTGCCACTGGACCTTCAGGTGAAGACCAGGCCCTTCTACAGGATCACTGCTTCAACAGAACTGCTTCATCTGGAATGCTACCACTGCCCTGACTAACAGGGTGTCGGGTTGTATCCTGACTCTGTCAGTGTTCTTGTACTATTGCATTTATTTTCATTTTCCTATTAAATTATAATTCTGACTTGTGATCTCCCACTGGATTTTTTTCAAATTAGAACAAACTTTCATCAGGAGAAATTTAATATTTTCCTGAAGGTCATTAAAGACCTCATTAGATAGCAGTGTATTTAACACTGGTCCTTGTGACACCACACAACCATCCTCGGTCTATTTAGCTGCATTTCTCTTTTGATGACCTAATTTGGAGATGCCAGCTAGCCATACCTCAAGTCCCTTCTTAAGTGTCTCGCTAAGATATACAAAAGCACTGCTTTATAGTCAGGAGGCTACATGGTGTTAGTGCACCACTGAAGTCCACTGTGTCACCTCCCTACCCCATTCACCCTTACCTCTAGAGCTCTGACATCAGGAGCATTTAGCAAGTCCCATTTTTTTCTGAAACCACGCTGACTTAGCTGTAAATACAGTCCTTCTGTTGTTTTTGTCTCTTACTTAAGCTCCTAAATAGGCAGCTGACACAAGTGATATCAAATTAACCAATTTATAATTAGTTACTAAGCATGATAGAACTCTACTTCTGTGATGGAATTTCCAAATACAGTAGAAATACAGGCAGTGGGATTTAAATCCCTGCAGACAGCTGGTTTTGAACCTATTCTGCAAGTGAAACAGGACAACAGCAGTGGAAGGGATGAAACCAAATTTGTGTCCTGCTTCACCTTTCCACCCCAGGCTCCTTTTTCTGGAGCGTAAGTGTGTGAATCTGGCTGGCCATGTGGAAACCTGAGGCCACAGGCTATGGGCAGCTGGCCAAGATATACCTACAGGCTAGGCAACAGCTGTCTGCAGTCAAACAGCATGGAGAGATGCTGAGTTTTCCTTCATGGATTGAAACATTAATGGGGTGTTTCTCCTCTACCCAGATGTTGATTTTCACAAGGTTTGCAGGGGCTGATATCTGTGAAACATCTCCTCTGCTAAATTGTTAAGAATTAGTCTGTGGGTTTGGAATTATTTGGACAGGATCTGGCAGACTGAGATCCTTTTTGCCTCATTTCTGTAGGAAACCAAACTGAAAACTCTTCTTCTGCCTAAATGGTCTTTTTTTTGTATCTGCTCAGTCACTGAGAAACTGGAAAGCACTTCATTCTCATGAGATCCAGAGACAACTTGTCACTACCCTTAAAATGAGGCAAATGCTTACTGAATCCCTTTTCATATCATTAGCCCATAACCATCATGAGTGATTCTGGACAAAATTGTCTTGGTACTTCTTCAATTCAAAATCAGGCTTATGCCCAGGCTCTCATTAAGTGATTGTCCTCTGTGGCTTATCTCTTGAGGAGCATTTGGGACTAATAAATTTGAAGACAAGTCAAGCACTCAGATCACTCAGAGGTAAGAGTTTAAGCCCTGCTCCTCTCCTCAGCACTGCCAGGTGCTCAGCCCCCAGCTCCGTGAGCTTGCCTCTGTCTCCTCACATGAGCACCAACTTTCCCATTCCCTTTGTGGACAGCCCAGCACCTGGCCAGCGCACGTGGAGATCCAGGGAGATGCCTTAATGAGGGGCACAGCAGAGTCCCTGTCCTTTGTGGATTTACTGTGAGGCATCTTAGAAAAATTGGCCCAAAATACAAACAATGGCAAGCAATTTATTGCAACAAAATTCTTTAATGAGTCATGATGGGGCTTTGGGAGAGTGAGGAATACAAAAGACACTTGCTGACGGCATAAATATGTGAAATCCTGGCGATAAATGAAGATTTCCTTTCTTGTGCAATAGAATTAGTCTTTTAAATTTTAACAAGGCCTTTCAAAATATTGTGAACTCCCTTCGCAACCTGCTGGGCTGCCACAATTACAGCAGAAAATAACTGGGGAGAAAATTACTGGGACATTGCTGATACCGCTACTTTTTTAGCTTGCTTTTCTGCCTTAGTTTCCCTAATAGCAGCAACAGCTAGAAATGTTAGGTACATAACCTTGAAGACACTTTTCGCATGTGAAACATGTGCTGACATGGGACTGTCAGACCCTGGTGTGGCAGCACCAAAAGATTTTTTCTGAAACAGATGTGGCTTTCACAGAGAAACCCCTTAAACAAGATGGGTGGTTTAATATATTTTTGGTAGGGAGAAAAGCCATTACATTGTTGACTTTGGGGAAAGGCAAACCTGCATAGATCCATGTTGTCCCTACATGATGGACTGCTATGCCTGAAAAAGCTCTGAACCAAAGAACACCTCAGCTTTGAAAACCATCTTTTTCACCCTTTTATTTAGAAAAATCTCTTTATAGTCTGAAAGCCTAGGATTCAGGGAATGAAGCACATGCTACATGAAGGTTTAATACAATGGCAGAAACTTGCATTTTGCCAAGTATATGTTGTGTGCTACCTGTGAATTTCCAGCCCTTTTGCATAGTAAGATGGAGGGAGGACTTGTACCACATTTAGACATTAACATCTCTTTAAAAGTCACATGATGCAGAGTCATAATGGCTTATTTTCTAAGCAACTGTGCAAATCCTGTTTGCATGACAGATAACATATCTTCTGATTGCACCAGAAGTGCACACTGACATTTTAGGGATGTAAAACATGTGCTCTTGAAGTGTTCCAGAGATCACCACTCATGAAATTACAGGAGCATTATTTTCAAACACTGTTCATGAATGTTAAGCTTCTAAGTTAATGTTTATGTTCCTAGATATGAATTACAGAAAGATCAATTTATAATCCTAAGTACCTACTCTACACTCAACAAAATTATTTGTACACATTATTAAATCCTAAACCAATTCTTTTTTAGATAACAAAATGGAAAGTTCTTCACTAGTATTAACTACCATAGCACCCTTCACAGTAAGAAGGGCCAGCAGAATACCAAGGAACTTCTTTCTGCATTTGCAGGGGAAGAAATTAATGTACTATCCAACTCAGCTGATAGAATTCATTACTCCCATTGCCTCCCCTTAGGAGTTCTGTGACATGGAGATCAGAGCTGTCCTGGAAAAGGTGTGGTGTAACTGATCATTAAAATATGCATCCTGAACCCATTTTCAAAATCCACTTCAGGAAGCACTGCTGCTGTTTCCCCTAGGAACCTAGTGGTTTGTGCTCAGGTCAAAAGATGGTCCTTCTCTCCTCCCTGCTTGCTTAGGCTTTGATCTAGTAAACTACAGTCCCCAAACCCTCTTTCAGACAGGCACCATTGATTTAATTTCATCTTTTCCAAAAATAAAAACTAGAAAATTGGGGAAGTACAAAACAAAAAGAGTAATCAGAAGGAACATGAAATCATTGTGATGGTCTCAGCATTGAATTAAAGGGCAGAGACTCTCCTATCACAATGTCCTAGCAAGCACAGCTAAAATAAACATTGCTGCTTGATGTAAAAATTAGACAAATTTTGCAAACATTGGGTTTATTAGACATCTGCTTTTGTGGAGTCCAAATCAGTTTGGAGGCTGTTTCTTTTACAGGGAGATGTCAGAGAACTCAAAATGTTTTACAAGAAAAGGCAACTTCCATTCCTTCCGTCACCAAATATGAGCACCATGCCAGAAGTGATGGTTGTCTACCATCCCAGGGACACAGCTGAGGGGGAAGGAGCAGGAGGCCACATCCGCTGCCCCTCTGAGACACTGGACCACTGGGTTGAAGGAGAAAAAGGCTCTGGTAGATTTGGGATATGACTAGAGGAAGCAGTTTAGCATGTTCAGAAAAACAAGATCAGAGCTTTATTTAAGATAAGTGGCATTTTGAAACCTTTAAGTCAAAATGTATATTAAACTAACTAATTGATTAGTGTTGGAGCTAATAAGGATTTTTTTTACTAAAAATATTATAACATCTGATCAAAGCTGACTGTGGGAAAATGGTTGTAGGAACCCACAGTGCTGAGAATATTTCTCTGCCTGTTTTTAAGGGTTCTTACCCCCTTGAACAACACTGTTTCAACCTCCAACCTTGGAAAAAATTACCAACGATCAGACAGGAACTAGAAGATACAGTGGTGTGAATTAGGTGATAGACTACCATGTAAGATTGTCACAGGGTGAAAATTTAGAGGTTTTGGGCTTCTCTTTGTAGTAAATAGATAAGAGTAAAAAATATCAAAATGGAGGATTGTTGTTGTTCTCTAAACCTTCTTCTCCTTCTTCTACTACTCCATGTTCTGCAGTAAAAGTAGTGCGGAATGATTGGATGAGGAATTCCGCAGTTCCTGGCCGTGTTACTGAATAATTGGTAGTAAAGTGAAAATAATGTACGTTTTTAGTAACTGTTGGTTAAATTATCTTTAAATGCCATGTTAATCTTGATAATTAGACTTCACTCCTGCTTTCTGTGCTCTATGTTATGCCTGGGTCACGCTAGGGGCTCTGTTCCTCTGATAACACTTAATAAACAACTATCCAGCAGCATTGAAACTCCAGGAAAAGTCTCCGTTTATCTTTGAAACTCCTTGCAAGGACTTTTAGAAAATTCTCTCCCATCAGGAGGGATTTGATTCATGGCACAGTTCAGTGTCAATGGTAATGACTGGTTTCTCCTCCCTTCACTGGCCTGAGGCACAGCAACTTCTCTTCTAACCCAGACTCATGAGAAAAGGAGAAAAAAGAAAGGACCCCTGATTTGAGATACCAAGTCCCATCTCACTGACCTGGGGCCTCTATCCATGCATCAGTCACATGCCAGCAAGTTGGAGGGCATAAACTGTTTGTCAGGATGAATCAAGGTAGGACATAATGTAAGCATTTTATGCTATGGTACAACCACAGACCTTGCTTGTTCCCCTGGAGAATTTTCTGCACACACATAATGGTAATAATAGCAGTAAAAATCTCCAGGGTCTGTTGGGTCCAAAAGAAATCACTTCTAACTCTCCCTGTCTGCAATTATCCTCTTATTGCTAGGTATAAACCACCCTGCACTGGTGGGAAAGACAGGACATTTCAATAATGGTGTGCCCTGCCAAGGCAGATATAAATTCTCATTCATGTATCAGCTTGTTTCTGATTTTCATGTGTAAACCCATGGGCTGTTTTCCATTATGGGCTTCCTTCCAACATCAGGCTGTTGTATTAGCTAGCAAGGAGCTTGATTCCTAAAAATATTGATGAGGAATATGTCAATGCCCATGTGTACTGATACCAGGCAGATCTCATTCCAGAGGCACAACCTTTTTAAATAGAACGTACCTGCTGGAAAGCCTGTTGGAACGGATGGGGCTATGCGCTATCCGATGCTGGCATTGTGGCCAAGGACCTGAACCCCTTCATCCCCAAGCTAATCATCCAGCAATCTAATTACTTCAGCAGATACAAAATGGTTCCAGAGGCCATATATCTACTCTTGGACACATATAAGCAATCCCTAATGATTTCCATGGCATATTGCTATTTTTACATCCTCTTAATTTTTCAAGTGTGAAGAGAAGTTATCTAAGAGGCCCACAAAGTGTGACTAAAGGATCAATTTCACACAGATTATTGAAGCATGAGATGTATTTGTATGAAGACCTGGCATTATATCCTGACATCTCCCTGGAGACTCATCTACAAATGCTCCTGAGCAACACCTTTTCCTAAAACATTTTGTGAAGTTTTATTGTACAGCTAAAAACTGCCAGGAACAAATCTTATTCTGTCCTTTCCCTATAACTGTGGCTGGACCCAGCAGCCTATATAACCACCTGAATTTCTATATCTCACTTTTGGACCTTTTAAATCTATACCAACCCACCCCTGTTTTGCTGGTCCTGACAACTTAAGTCTCCCTGGGTATTTTCTGTCCCCTTTCTCACTTTCTTGTCTGCTCTTTGTGCATGAGTGCTTCTCTCACATACCCTGTGGCTACAGCTGCATTCGCCTGTGTCACCCCTCACCAAGTACCCTCAGGATACAGCTATTATTAATTGTTTGCCACGCCCTGTACAAGGAACCTTTCTTTGAGGACAAACCTCATAGTGAACCTGGACAAGACAAAGGATGACATCAACTCCTCCCTGAGTTAATGTCTTAAAGATAAAGGGAGGGCTTCTGCAAAGAAGTTCCTCTGCAGATCAGTCAAAGAATGAAAATATCTGGGAAAATATTTGCAAGATGTGAAGGAATTTGGAATGACTCAACCAATAAAATGGAAATGCAGTTAGTATTTTGGATGAGCCCTCTTTCAATCATTGTGCTTGAATTATTTCATGTTTTCATCCATCATATGATGACATTGTCAAAACAATAAAAAATATATATAAGTGTAACATCAGTGGTAGAAAAACAGAATATATTTCAATATGGTCTAATGCCAAGGGGGAAATTTATCAACAAGAAGAAAGTTATGCTGTTGCCAAATGGCTGGTCCTATAAGTTGATCCCAATTAAACTAACATGAAAGGTTCTTTTTACACTCTTTTCTCCAATGTAAATATAACTTCTTATAGTTTGAAATACATTTGTTCCGAATGTTTCTAAAAGGCTGAATGTATGGCAGGATCCACAGCATTTACTGGCAGCAAGAGTGATAACTGCAAAAAGCTGTGTAACCACCTTTTACTTCCTGAGCTCTGAGGCCAAATTCTGCCACAAAATGAAGTGAAATGGCATTCTTTAGTCAGACACTAGAGAATCAAACAATACTTGGACTGACATAGGCATCATACACTGCAGGAAAGTCTCAAAGCAACTCCACTAGCTCAGTGTCCCACATTGTTCATAAGTTGTAATTCATACAATTAACAATTCTGCTGTTGCTGCTTCAAAACAAAAAAAAAAAAAAATGTACTTCTGAGAGGATATATTTATCATACCTAGGGTTTGGCAAAATAAAATATTATCCACTCTTCGGTTTATAAATTCTCTGAGATAATTTCAATGTGGAAAAGCAAAACCTTCTTCCAATATAGACATTTATTCTATTTACATTTCTGTCAGCTCTAGAATTCTGCAAAGCAGAAACAGTTTCCCTGGAGTACAGCCCAGTGAAGAATTGGTGAATAGTTTATATTTTATAACAGTGCCTTAAGTCTCTGTTATTAGCTATGCATTTGGAATAGGACATTTCCTGAGTCCTCATTTACTGCCATGGTATTACAACATTAAATCAAGCTTTAGGTTTTGTTTGCTTGCTGCTTTTGGAATTTTACTCATTTAAAGGTATTTTGCTTTGCTACATGGAGAGGAGGAAAGAGACAGAGAACGAAAGACTCTTGTTTTGAAGAAGGAATTATGTTATTAGAGGTTGCATTACACATACACATGTAATAGAAAAAATACATATAATATGTACCACCCTGCATGTGTAATTTAATTTGTATGAGGATTTTCTATTTTCAAAAATTAATAACATTATTCCCTTTACTGTTCTATGAAAGAATCAACAGTAATTTAAAATCATTAAAATCACTATAACTGTAGATGTGCATGCAGAAAGGGAGTTGCACAGGACCTTTTCAGCAGAAATAAATATTGTGTCGATCAAAGTAAATGACTCCCTTGATATTTTAATTGAAACACAACATTTGGGAGGGTTTGGATTTAAGCATGTTGGATTTCTTTTACTTCGTATGCATTCATTTTTTTTCTTCCTTTCTCTGTAGCCTGCATTCTTTTGGAGTGTCAGGAGCTGCAATTTGTTTCACTAAAGCCAAAAATGTGGTTTTGCTTTGTATACTTAGCACTAGTTTCTATGTAAGATACACACTGGACAAATCTCAAGTAAAGGTCTCTTCCAGCAGAAGGTCAGACGCTTGGTGCCTTTTCCATATGTTCTGAACTGTGTTGCTGGCTGCCTGTGTGTTGAAAAGGAGCTTTGAGAAAGCAATCAGTCCTCCTTGCACATCTGGAAATGTTGATGGTCAGTTGGATTTTAAAGCATTATGGTCATTCTCCACAGCAAAGATTCAACATACCTTCAAGGCAAAAGCAGTGATTTCCAAATGCTCATGGCATTCCAGTGGTCATTTGAAATGAAGAGAGAATAGATTTAAAAAACCTAACAAGTGACCTTATACCCCTCAGGGTGCTCCTGCCAGTGTCTAAACTTCTACACTGCTATTGGAGTAAGACAAAACACTTTTGTTGTTGTTTTTTAGAGTGACTTCAAATTGTCAATATTATTTACATCACGAGGCTCATTCTGAAAAAAATTAAGGAAAATGAAGACAGAAAAACATTCTCAGGCAAGAAAAGAGCCCTGTTTTCCTTAAGAAAAGGAACAAACAAATTGTCCTATATGTTCCTAGTTAAATGGAAAAATACCTTGCTTTTAAAGACAAGAATATCTATGGAGATAAAATATCTCTTATTCACAAAGTACTGTGTTTTATGTATATGGCTCTTACAAAATCTTCTTTCTTCTCAAGAAAGCACTGTATGTTTATCTGGTCTCCTGGAATACAGAGAAGGGACATATGGTGAGCATTTTTGGACCATCAATCAGATTCTAGTTCATCAGTCAAATCTGTGCAATGTAAACACTGTCCTAAAGAGCAAGGTTGTTTCTTTATTTTTTATAAATGTAATTTGTAATATTATTTACTTGCAGATTCTACACTGGAAATACTTTACATTTCTCAGTGTGAGAGCTTTATCACCTGACATCACTTCGAGAAAAATAGTTTTTCTGAAAAGAATGGATAAACACCTATAAAATTCAAGCCACCCTATATCTGAAAGCATAACTGCAGAGATAGTCAAAATAATTTGTCACCTTAGTTAACTGTTGGTTGCCTCAAGACCCTCTGCACTTTCCCAAAGACTTTGTATTTCACTCTAGGATCAGTGATCCTCACTTCCTTTTGCTTGGCCTGCTTGTGGGGTTTTTTGTGTTTGACATCTAAGGGATTTCCTGAAAAGATTTTGTCTTAGTCTGTATCTATTTGCAGCTCATTTGTTCATCTGAGTTTTCAGTATCAAAAAACTTACAAACTAGTATAGAGTTGTCATGGCACAGGAGATCAGTGACTATAATTTGCAGTCAAATGAAGTGAGATAACTGCAACACAACCAGGTGATTTGGGAGTGAGCTAAACACTGGAGCTCTGTGAGGACACTGGGAGCTGTGAGGTGTTTGCTCACATTGCTTCTAGTTGGCTTCAGTATTATATTGACCGTATGTAAGATAAACTCTCTTAAACCTTTGAAATTTAGATATGGGCAGGTCTTGCAGGCTTGAGGTCAAATTCAGAATTGGACTTGTGAAAATCTTGATGTATTGGGTGAAGTGCTGCTGGCTTGCCACACTGTGGAGAAGTTTCTATGGCTTTTTATAAGGCTTATCTTCCACTGTAAGTTTAACAGGTAGCATGAAACTGGAGACATGGAGCCTCTGCTACCTGGCTATAGCTGCAAACAGTGGAGCAGTAGCCTACTGTGTAGGCAATCTCTTTGGCTTCAGCAGTAACACATGTAAAGTTGGCTTGAAAAGCATCAGAACCTCTATTGTCTTCAATTTGTGCCACTTTCAGTGGATGTAAATCCCAGGTGCGGGTTTCCTAAGGCACAGTGTTTGCCTTGGAACTTGGAGCAGAAAGGTAAGGTCAGCTCTAGACTTGAAAGAGTGACTCCCTCCTCTTTTCTAAAGACCCTGGTTTAAGGGTCAGGCTCTCTTGCTCCTCTCTCCATTTCCATTTTTATATATGAAATAATTACCTATTAAAAAAAATAAAAGTTTACAGAATGTTTAAAAATCTCTAAAGATAACCCTTAAATTATGAAATAAACTGTTCAAACAATGTGTAAACTATATTTTAAAGAGACCAGTTGTGGTAAATAATTTGGAACATAGATAAACAAGATGGGTATTTTTTTCAGCATGCTAGGCCAACTGTTTGTGAAACATTCTTCAAAACCTCTTGAGAAAATGCTGAGAGACATCATGGAGCTGCAGGGAAGCATGAGGCTCCACAGGGCAGGCAGAGTGGAAGATGACACCAGCAAGATTCTCTGGAGCAGTCGCTTTGGGGTCTGAGCCCAGACCACGAATTGCAAAAGAAACCTCTGAGAAGGCAAGGGAAACACAGTCCAGTAAACTCATCTGAGAGCAAATCTTTCCCAGTGCTAAAACTAGCTATGTAGGGTTTGGCTTGGGTGGTGATGAGGTAGCAAGAAGCTCCCCCCAGGCTCCAGTGACCAGCTTTGGCCTGTGTGACACTCAGAGCTGTCATGTCCAGTCTAGTTGTGCCTACAACAGCAGCAATGGTGTAGGGATGATCATGGCATTCTGTAGATAGAAGGCTTGTATTTCAGGTGATCTCTTTCTTTACAAGCTATGGATTGATTTTCAGGGGCTTTAGTGTAATAGGCTTAGCTCTGGCTGTGTTTAATCCATTAATCTTTTCAACATGCATTAGTTTGCTAAGAGGCAAGGCAAATTCAGGATGACAGTGAAAAGGAGACCACATTCAAGTAGTAATTGTTTCCATGTCAAAGACCGAGGCCTAATCTGCATAAAGCTAAGAGGGTCCTTTTAAAGTTTAGCATAACCAGGAACACTGTTAATATCTCAGGGATTACTTTATTTCAGACATGACACGTAGATCTGAGCTAAATTAAAAAGCAAGAAATTTTCAGCTCTGATTCACCTCTGGGATTTCCTGAGTGTCCAGCACCTTCAGCCGGACTAGCTTCGTTGCTGGCCACCCTGGTGCCAAAGCCATTGCTACTGCCACACAAGGTGAAGGGCCAGCAGGTAAATTCTTGAGTGATGGATGGGATTTCAAAAATATAACTCCGGGAAATTTCCTATTATCGGGGATCTAATCATTTAACAAAGAGCAGATGACTGATATTAATCACACTGAAGTAAACAGGCGATGTTCTTGATTACAGCGTAGTGCCTGTGCTGACTCAGGGCTTGTAAATGTGTTATGCTCAGACATTGTTCCTTCAGCTGTAGTTCACACTTCTCCTGCTGCCAGTAAAGCCCAGTTCACAGAATCACAGAATCACCAGGTTGGAAGAGACCTTCAAGATCACCAAGTCCAACCCATGCCCTAACACAACCTCAACTAAACCATGGCACTGAGTGCCACATCCAATCATTTTTTAAACACATCTAGGGATGGTGACTTCACCACCTTCCCAGGCAGACGATTCCAATACTTTATCACTCTTTCAGTAAAAAACTTTTCCCTAACATCCAACCTAAATTTCCCTTGGCACAGCTTAAGACTGTGCCTTCTTGTTCTGTCAGGTGTTGCCTGGAAAAAGAGACCAACCCCCACCTGACTGTGGTGGCCAGTGAGCCTGTGGTACAAGGGACAAAGAGAGTCCACTGGTGGGGCAGTCCCTAGTACCAAAATAACCTCACCAAGTTAGGGTGAACAGAAAAGGCTTCCCCCACAATGCTCTGCTTTGGTATGTTAATGTACCCCAGTTCTGCTTTCCTGGTTGCCCCTTTGGCCTCCCTGCCCCTTGTTACCTTATATGCTCCTGCCCTAGAAGGTTCTCCACTCCCTGTTCCCCCCATTGGCCCTTGCCTCATCACCGCTCCCCCAGAGTTCCCCATTGGCTCCCATACCTTAGTCCCGCCTGTGTACCACCCTCATGCCCTCAGATCATTGGTCCCTGATGCTCGAGCCACTCCCATATTTAAACCTGGACCGTCCATTGTTCTCTGTTTTTGTCCCTGGAGCCCTTCATGCATGTGGCTGCAATAAACCTTGTCCGTGGAACCCCATACGAAGACCCTTCCTGCCTCTTTGCCGTCGACCCATTCACTGGAGCTGTCCATGCGTGTATGTGTGTGAGTGTGTGGTGGTCCTGCCGAGCGGCTTCGCTTTGGAGATGCTTTTAGGAAGGTCATGGCACCTCGTGCTCCAGCACTGACAAGCCACGCGGTCTGTGACACCTGACTATGACCACCTTTCAGGAAGTTGTAGAGAGTGATAAGATCACCTCTGAGTCTTCTTTTCTCCAGGGTAAACAACCGCAGCTCCCTCAGTCGTTCTTCACAGGGCTTGTGTTCCAAGCCCTTCACCAGCCTTGTTGCCCTCCTCTGGACGCGTTCAAGAGTCTCAACGTCTTTCCTGAACTGAGGGGCCCAGAACTGAACACAGTACTCAAGGTGCAGCCTCACCAATGCTGAGTACAGGGGGACAGTCACTGCCCTGGTCCTGCTGGCCACAATACTCCTGATACACGCCC
>NW_008240046.1:7289612-7303279 GCF_000691975.1 Corvus brachyrhynchos
TGATACAGGCCAGGATGCCATTGGCCTTCTTGGCCACCAGGACACACTGCTGGCTGATGTTCAGTTGGCTGTTGACCAGTACCCCCAGGTCCCTTTCTGCCTGGACACTGTCCAGCCACACTGTCCCCAGCCTATAGCACTGCGGGGGGTTATTGTGGTCAAAATGCAGGACTTGGCACTTGGACTTGTTAAACTTCATCTGTTTGGACTCCACCCATCTATCCAACCATTCCAGGTCTCTTTGCAGAGTTCCCTTGAGTAACATCAGCATTTATGCTAGTAAACTTGGTTTTAAATTAAATTCTGTGACACAAACTGACAAAAGCAAAAGCATGAGAAGACCGAGGGCAAGACTGTGAATTCATTATCTTGAAAGTGACTGTTGGGCACTTGTGACTTCTAGTCCCATCCTCCAGAGCAGGGATTGCATGTAGGACAGGCTGGCTTCCTCATCAGGCTGTGCTCCATGCTGCCCAGGACATGCCTGCTGCACCACCATGAGCTCCATCCCATGCACAGGCTCTCATCAGCACCTTGATCACTTTGGTGCTTGTGCATCAGTGTGACAAGGTGGGTACATGCTGAAAAGTGAGATGGGTCAGGTTTCTCAGTACAGAAGACAGAGGGTAGGACTCTGTTCAGCTGACAAGACCAGGGGATTTGGGTGCCTTCAAACTGAGAAGAGAGCCAGATCCCGGTGTCCTAGCTCGAGGCAGAGCAGGAACAGAAAGTGGCAGGCTTTTGCTTCTTTGTCTCCTGCCATCCTTTAAAAAAGGGAAGCAACTTCCAGTACTTTGCAAAGGGTTGTCATGCCTGCAGCTGTTAGATGCACACTGTGAGCCTCGGCATACTTGGTATCCCAGGGGATGTCAGCAGAGGAGTATCTAGTCCTGGATCTAAGTTCAGCCAAAGGCCTGGGCACTACTGGGAAAGTACAGTAGCTCTAAATGCCTGGAGAACCTAAAGAAAATGAAAGGCCTGTGTCATTGGGTGCTTCTAGATTAGGAGACTAGCTGAGCAGGATCTTTGTCATAATGGACTTGGGCTGCTCATTAATGTCTCAGATCTTACTCAAGTTGTAAGAATTCCTCCATCAATCTGATTGTAACAGACTTGTCTAAGACAGAACAAGCAACTCTTGCCTCACCTGTTCATGTGATGCCCAGCACAGTCAATGGTCCTGTCTCTCTGGGCTGAGTAAGACAAGTTGCTGTGGCTGAGTATTGCTAGAGGCACACAACCCACCCATGGAGGCATCACACAACAACCCCCAACACCACACTGAGGAGCAGGAAAAGCTAACTTACACCTCTCAGTCCAGCTCGAGAACAGGCAACAACGTCCCAGCAAACCAATGGAGAGGAGCATTATAACCTCATACCTGAGCCCCATTCCCGTATCCTGACTACAGTACAGTCCATCCTTGCAGAAAACCACCTCTGCACTCTCGTATGTAAGAAAAAGACACTACATTGGGTAACATTGTTGTGTTTCTACTTTGACAGGAGAAAAATACCTCCAAAGTATGGTAAAAACTCCAGAATCAATGTTGCTTCTTTCTGTGAGCTCGTAAGAAGACTGCATGGCTCACATTCAATCCTTGTCAAACAAAATATCAAGTACAGCAATGCAACATCATTTCTTGTTTCTCCCAGTGCAAGAAGGTTCCTATTTGCTTCATTATCAGACGTTATTGCTTGCCTTTGATATTGTTCCCAGTTAAGTCAAAAGGATCTTTTTCTTTAACTCTGATGTAGCAGCATTATACCTATTTCACACTCTTCAAGAGAGATTTCTTATAACTCTTAAGAGATATTGTGCCTGGAATATTGTAGCTGCCCTGATTTTTGGTGTGTCACTGTTATATATCCATTTAGTTTAGCTCTGTTTCAGACACCTCATCCAAAACCCACAGGCATTTGATAATTGAAACACCTACAGAATTCAAAAGTTGTAATACCTACTTGAAAAAATGCATCAGTGCATTTTGTCAGAGCTTGACTATTAGCCATTAATTTTCCAGCTGGATGCTGAAAATTTTAAAGAACATATTGTATCAACCAATTAATCTGGCAGTAATTTTTAGTAGTCATTAATTCAATGTTTCATAGACAAAGCACTGAACAAATGACGAGACATTCTGGCAGTAGTTACGAAAATATTCATCCTTTAACAAGGACGCATTAGTTAGCCAGCCAGCTTTGAAAATAGATTGACTGTAGCTGTTTTTTAACAGTTCCGAAAAGACTGCGAGCACATCTGCTGCATGTTAAACTGGAAAAATCTGGCACCTGAAGAAGTGTTACATATGATATAAGGACTGTCAGACCCTGCAATATATCCCACACCAAGAACTCTGTGCGATGTAAAGCAGGTTATGTCAGACTCAAGAAGCAAAGTTAGACTCTGGATACAGCAGACAGTTGAAATTTGACATGCTGTTTAGGGAGAGAGCAGGCAAAGCAGTTTGCTCAAACTGTGACTTCTGATGCAGAAATTAGGGTTTAGAAACAATCTGTTCCTATTAACTTATGCCAGTGGGGGAAAGGGCCTACTGTCCCCTGTTCCTGTTTGCACTGACTGCTGGATTAAGCCTCTGCACCTCCTTCTGTAGGCAATGTGTGTGGGGAGCTGGCTCCTGGGTGGGAAGCAGGACCAGCAAGCCGACAGGTCCTCCTGCAAGTCATGCAGGGAGCTGGCGGGGCTGCCTTCCCCTAGAGGAGGGGATCCGGGAAGCAGACATGATTCAGCTGCTAATGATTGAGCTGTACCTAAAACAGAGCTTGTAGCAGAGCTGCATTTTAACCCTTGGGTTGCTGGTCTCCTAAAACATTCACGTACCTCCCTCCTTCTCCCTGTAAGGGGAGAACAG
The DNA here is from genome assembly GCF_000691975.1 of Corvus brachyrhynchos. NCBI lineage: Eukaryota > Metazoa > Chordata > Aves > Passeriformes > Corvidae > Corvus > Corvus brachyrhynchos. The sequence continues at coordinate 7,292,485 of NW_008240046.1, forward strand.
TCTCTGCTGTCCACCGGGACACTGGAGGTAGGAAGGAGTCTGACAAAAGCAGGGAGCTTCTTATCCTGATCTGACCAGCAGCAGCCCAGAGCAGCTCCAGATGCCCTGCCTCTGCACCGCAGGGACAGAGCTTCCCATCTAATAGCTGGGTAGCTGGGCTCTGAGCAGTCCCTAACTCTTTCTGGCTTCTCACCCAGCGCACACACTTTGTCTGAGACACTGTAGGTGACAGCCCTGAGCATCTCAGCCTGTGCACGTTCTCTCCAGCAGGCAGGCAGGCAGCAGAGGAGCGGAGTGCTCTCTCTGGATGGCACGAAGGAACAAAGAGATGTGCGTGACAAGGGATGAGCCTCGGGCTGCAAACAGCGAGACAAGAGCGGTGGGAGAGAAACAGGATGAAGGTCTGGGTGTTTCCCAAGATGGGTGCCAGAAAATCCAGGTTTCCCTTGCTGATTTCTATGCTGCAGCTGCTCATCACCAACAAATCCTGCAGCATGTAATAAATTGGGCTTTTGAGTTCCCGTAAGAAATTTAGGAAGGAGAGAAGAAAGGGAGTGGAGTCTTCTGAGGGTAGCCCATCTTTGTTCTGAGTTTACTGAAGTGCATTTTGGGACAAGCAGGCTGAACAGGGGACAGAGCCTTGACCACAAAATAGCTAAAAGCCCTTTCACAGATTTTACAAAGGGAGTGGTCTGGGAAAGTTTTAGAAAATGAGAAAATTATGCTGGAAAATACTAAAATATATGTATAATGTGTATTGAGTGTAATGATTGTTGGTTGTGACTCATCAGCCACATAAACTTCTGTTACCTCGAATCTTCCATGAAATGGGGGAAAAGAGAAACAGGGAAAGTCATCAACAAAGATGTATTTTCTGTGTATTTTGTTTCTTCTGTTTTTTCCAGTCTTTCTGCTCTAGGTTCTGTACACAGAACTGTATAATTAAATGAAAATACTTGTCATAAAAATACTACAGTAGGCTAGAAGCCATCTAGTGCAATGTCTGAAGACCACTTCAAGGATTAAAGTTAGGTTAGGAAAGTGCAGATTCGTTTAGCTCTGTTTTCATTGTGTGCAAACTTTAATTTGCTTCTGTATTTTTTTCTTGATTGCTTTATTTGGGTGGTTTGTTCCTACTACATCCTGGGGCTTTTTGCTTCCCCTAAGTAACACCTGCTGTTGAGAAATCTGTGTGTCCTGTTGCACAGACATGCTACCCTCCTGTGTTTAAGTACTCATTAAGTCTAATGGAAATCATTTTCTTTGGGTGGTCCTCACTGCATACACTAATTTCCATACAGTACTCTACAAGAAGCCAAGAAGGGAGCAGGCCCCACAAAAAGTGCTCTGCCAAACAAGCCTGTTAACAGGGTTTTGAACAAGCCAAGGCTCTGTTAAGATCAGTGGTTTGGTTCACAGGGATATCCTATGCACATTCCTGCAAGTCACAGATTGCTATGTGTAGATCTTAACCCAGTAAGAAGGAGTGCAGTCTGCCAGGCTACAGGATGCAGATCATGGGGTTGTGCTGCTCCGGCACTGGGAAATAGTGAGGAGCCCACACCAAGCCAAGGGGGTTGGAACATGCCGATAGTGCAAGTGCCAAACCTCTTAACAGAGAGAAACTCTGGGGAAGCCGAGCCTTTCCAACACAGCTTTCTTCCCTCCCCAATATTACTTTCAGTCTTATCTGGCTCGTATTCAGTAACTTGTTTTCATTCAGTTATTATTTCAAGTAGGCCCAAGAGAACTTCTCAAGCATCTTAGTCATTTGTAAGACAGTCCCCTGGGAAGACAATGCAGAACCAAAGCACCACAGGCATGGTGCTGTGCAACACCCCCAACTCAAGAGCTCTTCTGGAAGAGTCCTGCACCACAGGAGCTGGATCAGGCAGGGGAGGAGCTGGCTGCCCCTACAAACGTGCTGAGTGTCAGCAAACCCATTCTCATCAGGGGGTTGAGGGAAAGGGCTGACACTGCCTCAACATTATCTCACTGATCAGCCAGCCCACGAGCTGCGTGGGATTTACCAGTACACAAAGCTGAGGAAAATCAGACCATGCTTAGCCAACTCAGCAAGAACACAGGAAGTTTTCAAGAGCGGAAGCCTTTTCTAAAATAGTATTAGAGTATGAAGTATTAAAAATTGGAAATGACTATACATGATAGTGCTGGGGACTACACAGTTACACCTAAAATTTCCTGTCTTGGCTCTACTTCACCCAGGACATGAAAAACCTGTCCAGTTTGGTGATTCCTACTGACTTGAAGCACTCGCCCTTCACAATGCCCTGTGCATTTTGATTGTAGGTATTTGCATTTTCTCAACATGTTGCCTGTCACTAGTCCTGTCTTGCTGTCCTTCCCCAGCCAAAACAGAGAAGCCATGGTCTCTTTGTGGTCACACTGTCTCACCAGTAAGTCCGGTGAAGTAGATGTGGCCTTGTAATTTTCTTCTGCTCTTGCCATTGTGGAAAATAATCATACCAGAATTGTGGCCACACTGAACCACTCCTCATTTCTGATTTCTCTTCTCTGAGCAGACAAGAATGACCTAGGGCCTCTTAGTGTGTTTTACATCAAAGACTGATGAAGAGTCCTGACAGCCTTGATGTCACTGCTGTAAATAAACCATTAATCACACTGCCATTCCAGGGAACAGCCTTCTCCCAGAGGGCATGAACCTCCCTCAGGTCACTAATATAAACCACATCTCCACTAATCCGGTGGGGTGGAGGTAATGTCAGGGCTTTCAAGGTGGGCTGGCTCTGTGTCAGGGGGACACTCCATTACTCTCGTTGTAGTGCATAGGTCATTGTTATGGTTCCAGCAAATTGTAAATGGTCAATTAATGAAGAAAGAGTTATAATGAACTGAATAAAGTGCATTGCAGAAGGAGTTACAGTAGTAAGTGGAAAGAATAGAAGCCTCAGTGTACGGTCAAAACTTTTGTTTTGGAGTTGCATAAAAACTTAATATAGAGGTGCAAGAGAAACAATAGGGTCAGTAATCTAGCAGACAAACAGAGCAGTGTGGCTCTAGTACATACTGCAGAGACTAATACCATGAATAACAACATGTCTATTATTAAAAATTGATCTAATTTTAAAATCCATGCCAGGACACTGTCTTGCCAGCACTACTCTTCAGCAAGATTGTCAGTGGAAGTAACATATTTTATAGATATAAACAAGTAGTACATGTATATAAAATGCAGGTTATTATATAGAATACATTGCATGGATTATGTATTTACACACACATATACATATATATCAAAATAGCATATTAGTGTGGTTTAGAAATACAGCTAAAACCAAAGTCAGTTAGACCTGTATTCTGCAGCTGGATTGTTCAGCCATCATGGGTGAATTGCAAACAGAAATCTGGCCTTCTGACAGAGTAGCTTTTGCAATGGGAACTACCTTGTTAAGCATGGCCATCTGCATGTCCCAGTGTAAAAGCAGCATAAAAATAATGGTACAACAGAGCTGACTGCTGCCTCCCTTCTTTAGAGTGTCTTGAGGGCAATCTGTGATTCCCAGAAGTTATTCTAAGTAGCCCTGAATCAGAGAGCTCAGGGCTACTCTAGACGACACTGATACCTTTTTTCATACAATAAGTTATATTTCTAAAATGTGTTCCCAAGGGCATGTGAGCCAGATAGCACTGGCCACTTTCACATACTTCCTCCACACCACAGCCTGGCACAGAGACTGCTAACACAGCTTTCTGTGGCCAGAGGAAACCCCCACACTTTCCCTCTGGAGGCTGAGCCTAGGCTTTAGGGCTGTGCACTGTGGTTTACATGTTCAGTCCAGACAGCACAGTTTTGAAGGCACACTCAAAAATACTCTGCAGAGCAGTGATGGCAGTGAGTGGCTGCAGGAAGTTCAGGCCCATTGCATCCCTCCTCTTGGAAGGGGCTCTGTGGTACTGCCAGGAGGGACTTCACACCATCCCCCAGGCATCCCCCAGCTTCACCAACTGTGCTGGTTTTAGAACTCCCAAATGAAATGCAGTATATCACAACTTGACTTCTCTAATTACTTTAAAACCTGACACTTGCTAACCCAGGTGGACACAGAACTGGATCTTCACAACCCGGGCTACTGTCCAGAGGCAGATTCCTTACAAGGAAACCACCCCACTGGTCTGCTCTGCATAGCAGACGAGGTGCCACAAAAGCCCAAGCTCTGATCAGCAGCACAAATACAGCTAATAAACTGTTAACACCTCAGGCAACTAAATCACAACTCTGCTGGGCTCCATCTATTTAAAACACGGTCAGTGCCAGGACTAAAATTGTGAACTTCCCCTGCTAAAAATTTGGGTGACCCTCACTTTCCTTATAACAAAACAAACCAGGGTACAGAGGGGTGTCTGTGTTAGCATAAGCCTGACTGTAAAAGCCTTAGTCTCTTGCTTGATGCCTTAACCAGGACCAGAAGACAAGATTGCTGACTTGGAATGGAGTTTCTTAAGAGAGAAATTAACTAAAGAAATGTTTTACTCTGCTGAAGCACGGATTGTCTTTGGAGTCCAAAACACTACTATTTAAAAATGCCTTTTGCAAACCAAGGGTCATGAGTTTCCAAGCTGTCAAAAGAATCCCTCTCATTATAACCATACGTAGGTCAGAATTCAGCACTGTCCAACAGTGAGATTCATGAGCTGGGCCTCCCACAAGCATCCTTGGGGAGACGAACACAAGGTAATCTGCCTTCCACTTCTGTCAACAGAAGCTCAGCTGCATTCTCCTAAGCCTCATGCCACAATCTTCATACTTAGTTTTTCACTACAATATATATCACAAGGAGTCCGATGCTGGTCAGCACTGGTGTGCTGCAACCTTCCTAGAGAGAGCATCCTGCAAAGAACAACTCTTCCAGGGGCGGTGGCCGGCCTGCCTGGGCAGCAGGGGATTTCAGCAAGTGTAGCAACTTCTCTGATACAAGTGATTCCAGCTCCTGTGATTCAGTTCTTTGTGAAATCACACAAGGTGAACTCTGGGCAGAGAGACAGGAGCCTCGTATAACAATTCCACAGAGGCAGCTTTTATTGTCCAGCAGTCCCTGTGAAGGGGAGGCCTGGGACAAAGGCTCCCTCCTGAGGGGAAGAGACAGGGGGCTTTTATGGGAAAGGCAGGGGGTGGGGTAGAAACCAATTAGCCAACTGGGTACAGGCTGTTACCATATAGAAACAAGGCGTGCTGGGGGTGGTTCACTTTGTCACCACGACCCAGAGGAAGGTTGCTTATCTCTGGGCAAAGTCTTTTTGGCCTCAGGCCTCTCTCCTCCAAGGGAGTGCAGAGGGCTCTTGTGCCAAGGGCTCACAGCCCTCCACAAATATTTATTTCAATTTTAATTTTAATTTGTAAGTTGCTTTAAATAGCTACTTCAAGGCTTTTCCATGCACCTCCAGCATAATCTTCTAAACTTAAACTCAAGTTACAGGCCTGAATCCCTCTTCAGCAACAATTATTTTTTAAGTAACAACAGTAAGATAAAGGTATAAAATTTTGATTTTTGCTTTTTTTGTGCTTTCTTAGGAAATTTCTTAGGAATATTTGTTTTAATGAATATAGTTTATAACAAGGTAAGAAAACGTGTATTTAAACCATGTTTCATGTAATAAAGGAGACTTTAGAACTCAATTTGTTATAAATAAAAACACCTGGCTGATCTTCCCAATATATATATTTAAAGCTATTCTGACCGTGTGGGACAATAAAAGAGTATTAGCTTTATTACCACCTACATTTGACTGAAATAAAGTTTCACAATGTACCGGTGAGCTGGACAGAAGATACCCATGAAGTCTTGAGAAGCAGAGATAAGCACATATTAGTGCTTCTTCTGATACAGACTGATGTTTATGTGTGCATTTCTGGAGCTGCCAATGAGCACTTTGGTAAAAATGAACCCAGAAAATACACACAGATGATGTAGCCATGCATGCTCACTGGGAAGGCTCCACAGTTCCCTTCCAGTCCAGGGAAGAGCAATTGTAAACAAATGAATACTGTTTAGCATTAACTAGGAATGCCTCAGCCTGGTGTGTATTCTACAGTGTATCAGAAAAGATCTTTCTTCTAAACAAAAGGGAAACTAAGTATAACCAATTAATTTCAATACCTTTGAAATATAACGCCATTTTGTGAAGGCTAGTGGGATCTCAACACTAAAGATTAACATTACCTTATGAACAGGACTTCTTATGTGATATGCAAGGAAATACATATTTCTCAAAATTGTAATTTACTTCCAATCTACGTTCTACATAATGTAGGCAAATACTGCATTTAAAGCATATGGGTAAAGGAAAACCCCATGTGGAAGTACACAGGACTGAACTGTAAGTCTGTAAAATTTCAGAGACAAAAAAGCAGCACATATTGGCATAAATTTTTTTCTGATGCTTGCAAGTGTAATAGATCTTTAGCTTTACTGATGAGCAAAACTGTACACAGAAACTTGAAACTGTTTCAGAATTATTGTTAATTACAAAAGCCTTGAAAATGCCTTTAAGTAAACCAGGTGCTTTTTCTTTTGCCATGAAATGTGTGTTATCAGGAACAGTAGTTGTTCCCCCAAAACAGAACTTCTGCTAGTTGAAATACACAGCATCTCTTTCCAACATACATTTTGTATTAAAGAATGGACATATTTAAAATTAATCAGGCCACTTTTTGCATCTATTTCTGTAAGTGCTGCTGGCTATTGCATTGCTGTAACACATCATCAAGGAAATGACCAGTGGGAACAAGAGTTCTGCAGATTGACAAGACAAGCAACTTTTATTAAATGCAAACTGTCAACTTTTGTACTTTAGATAAACGCTTTGATTTAGGAGGGTCAGAGACAGGCAGAAGGTGTCAGCAGACAGATTGGAAGGTCTCTGGGACTTTTCAAGAGATTTATAAGTTGACTTTTGTTTAACTGCTTGGCTTTTAAGCATTTTAGTTTCTTTGAGGTACTCAAACTCAAGCTGACATACCTTCTAACTTTGCTGTGTGCTGACTACGAAAGTTTAATAAAAACACTGCAAATTTTCACTGTTCTCAGTGATTTAGCAGGAAATCTCAGTCTTATAGGTAAAATGGCCTAGAAATAGCCTTTGATCTGCAGTCTATGTATGCATCATAAAAACATAGAAACACACCACAAAGTGCTGCAACAAAGACCTGGGATTTTGAGTCACCAGGCTGCAGTACATTTTGTGTGTAATGAAATGATCATTGCTCTTCCACATCGATAAAGCAGTCAGATCAAACTTCTCCTCACCTGTGGATAGGGGGAGAGGCTGCTGTTCTCTACTCTGTTGGCCCCAGAACTGGTTCTAGCTCTGGGAGAGCCTGTGGCAACCAAGCAGTTCTTACTCTGTCACTTATGTGAGAGATGTGGTCAACTGACAGCTGCAGAGGGAAAGGCAGATGCATGGGGCGCAGAAACATCTATGTCTATGCACACTCAATTTTCCTTTTTCTTCCTCCTGCAGTATCTCCTGTGCAAGGAGGTGGGTAGGTGCCAGGGCTCATCCTGAGGCAGGGAAAACCATCTCTCCTCCTGTTGCTCAGAAGCCTTAGGGCAGTATGGGAACACTGCTGCCAAACAGCCTCCTTACAAACAGGAACTGGTGGCTGAAGCCCCCAGGCTCCAGCCCTTCATGTATTTCATGCAGGATCTGCTGCTAAGTAAGGAGCCCTGTTCCCAAGGGCACCATCAGCATTTTTCTCTGGACTCCATGCATGCCCCCACCACTGCTGTTAGACCACTTGTGATGGAAGAGTCATGGTGGAATTTTCTCTTGAAAGTTCACTTTTAAAAACGGCAGTGTGGAAAGTAGTTCTTTGCTTTGACTTGTTATGGAAAACACATAGAAGGTAGCAGGACCTACCTCCTAGAATATTGTGCCTAGTGCAATATCTTATCCTTTGCTGTTGGAAGTCATTTAAAAGAACATTTTCAACTTTTCCGAACTTCTAGCCAGTTTAAAAAGGAGATTTCTAGTGGTGTTATAATAGCTGCTTTCTTTTATTCATATCTGCTTTGCTGTATGTGTTTTCCTGATGTTTTTGCACAAGTGGTTATTTCCTTGACCTTCACATGGTTTGAGAAAAAGTTTTGCATTTTAGATTTTCATTTTAATTTTGTTCTAGTGTCTAAAGAACAAAAATGAGACTGTAAGTCCCCCGGAGGATGTTTAAGGTACGAGCTGTGAGCCAGATGCAAGCTATAAAACACAGTTGAGACTCCTTGAAGGCAGCTGTAGTCACCTATCTTTGGAGAATTCAGGTCCCAGCGTGCATTAAAGCCAAGCCCCTGGGATCAAGGGAGAATATTTAATGCTCTGACCCTGGGCTTCCTTGGTGGTCATGCCTATCTTAAAAGCATAGATTGTTATCCATTTTTTTAATGCAAATTTAATTTTTCCCTCCAGGACTCCTGGCCAGAGAAGGCTTTCATGAGATACCATAGGCTTCTACACATGAAATAATTATGATAAAGAAAAGTCTTTCTTCAAAAAAATGTAGCATAGAGATGAATATGCAGATTTACTAATATTGTTGCATACACCGTCTTGCATACCCTGAAATTATGGTTTTTTACTGCATTAATCCCATGATCCATGAATAAACCAGATAAACCTTCTGTAATATTGCTGGAAAGTTCCTAGCCACACGAGTATATCCAAACCACTGACAAATCCAGCAAGCTACCCATTGCAAAGATAATATTGCTGGGTAAATGCTTTAAGTACCTGAGACTGTGTCAGGAACAATAAATAAAGTCCTTGGCCCAAAAATGCAAATCTTAACAAGGCTCACACATATCATTAACAGTGCAACACACACACTAAAAGAATTACAATCTGGGTATGACCACTACTGTCAGTTTGACAGCGAGCCTCCCTGGGTTACAAACAGCCACGTCCAGAGCTCTCAAGCTGCAGGAATTCATCACCACCCCAGCCAGAGGTGAGTTACACATCCTACACCTGCTCAGGAATGGATGAGAAGCATGATGGAGCCCTGATATGTTTTGTGTGAGGGTAGGTGTTTAAGAAAAGAAGAAGTAGCAATAAATGTGAAGAGAAACACAAGGAGAGACTGAGGACACTCAGATCCAAAAAAGCATTGATAGGACAGTCCTTGGGTTTTGGGTCAGGTGCTGGGTCAACAAAGTTTGGGCTGTTTCATCCCATGTGTGTCTACAGGACTTTTGTGAATGCCTTGGAAATCAAAAGGACTGTGTTTAAGACGTCCATGTCCATCATCACCATTGTGATCCACATCCTGGAATACCCTGCATTTTTGGTTACCAACTTAGATTGAAAGTAACTCCATGTCAAGACAAAAAGTTAATTTATGATGGTTTCTTGTCACACTTCCAGAAGTCTGCAATAACTACTAGATACATTAAAATTTTTTTTTATTCATTCAGGATACTTTTGTGTGTTATAGATGTGTAACATAAGTGTTACAAGGAGTCATGATTTGCATTTTAAATTGAAGCACTGGAGCCATCTCGGCTCAGCAGTATTTTCAAAAATCATCGGCATAAAATAATGTCTTAAGTTAGTCCACAGGTCCTATACAACATTGTGCTGTATAGGAATAGAAGTGTGTGGGCTTTGGATGCCTAATTCATTTAGGTGCTTTTCTTGCAAGTCTGTTGATGTCAGTCCTATTGGGCCTATTGCTGAGGAAAAACTATCTGTATTCATTTAAATGTTAAGACAGGCTCAGTGCTGAAAACTGTTTAATTGCATTAGACAGATGATACCAATTAGAATTTATACATAAATCAGAGGCAGAATTATATTCAAAAATTAACAGATTTTGTTTGGATAGTTATGACCATGTTTCTACTTACTACAAAAAGAGGGGCTTTTTCCTTAAATAATTTTATTTGTTTGTACTGGCGCAATGTGTTCAGCATGAGATCTATCACTATGTCCAAGTCATCTGTTAATTTCATCCACTTTCTCAGATGTTTATGGTTCCCTATCCTATATTGTGTGAAAAATGGACACCAAAGCCACAGGATGACCTGAGCTGCCCTAACGTTTGATTGCCTCCATCCCAATTCGTGGGTGAGAGCTGGTGTTGACTTCCAAAGTCTTATGCACAGCTTGTAATTGATTTCCATTTGACCTGCAGTGTTTAATTTTGTTCACCAATGGGTTTCTCGATCATCTTTGTTGTTTGTTTGTGAGTGGGTGAGGTCAGTGTACCATATGTAGGCCTGGGCCCACAGGAGGTCACTGGCAACTCTCATCTACTGAGGGACCACCAAGGTCCATTTTAGATGCAGAAACAACCCTTTCATCCATGAGCACTGGGAAACACCACAAAATTCAAAAGATTCCAAAAGGAAAAAAATATTCCTAATAGAAACTAACAAATTTGTCTTCATTATTTTATTTGACAAGTATTTTTGAACATGCAGAGACTTCGGTTTTCAGAAAGAAATCTGGGAAGAATTCATGCTGCTAATATGTCTGCTCTGGTGTCCATATGTGTCCTTGAGTAATGGCACAGGCATAGTATTAACAACAAATATTAATAAGCACTCTAGGAATAAAAGATTTCTGAGCAAGCACAACAGTGTGCTCCCAGGAGCCTGTTCTATCACCTACATAGTCCTCCTCTGTGCATAGTTGAAAGTTCATTCATATGGTCAAGGTAAATAATATCAAGGTTTATTATTTCAGTCCATCAGGCAAAGGAATGATCAACTCTCCCAAAGGTATGACAGTGTCAGTAACCCAACGAAATTCCCTCAACTCC
>NW_008240046.1:7303290-7310190 GCF_000691975.1 Corvus brachyrhynchos
ACACTCCACTTCAGAACTCACCTTTTTTTGTGTGTATGTGTAAATGCAAACATGGCCATCTCATATTTTGCTTAACCCTATTAATAGAAGAAATACTTCTGTTTCCAAAGAAGCATTTCAAAGCATCCTGCAGGAAGATGGAGTTACTGGATGATGTGGAGCATCATCCTTATTTACATGGTGCTTCCTGTTAGCACAGTATCCTCCATTCCTTGGCCTCATATTTTGTCTGGTGCATGTGGCTAATCACTCTATAAACAGGAAGGACACTTGAAAGATCATCTAAATAAACCCTGGTGTGTATAATTCTCTGGTAGGTTAATGAGGAAGAAGTTGGCCAAAAAAAGAAAATTGTTATATGCAAAACAGCAGTTATTAGGAAAGTAAAAATGTCTTTGTATATGGGACCTTCATACTGACTAAAACCACTCTGTAAGTAAAACTCTAAACAAAAGGAAAACCTAAACTTGGCTGTTATGTGTGTTTTCTCACAAATGAAAGCACATACATATGTTCAGTCCCCCTGTGGCCTCAGGTGAAGCCAGAGGAGTTACACAGAAGGGATTATCTTGAAATCCATTTGCAATTAAGTGCTGTGCCACCTCTGCTCCCTTGTCAGCTGGCTTTATGACTCCTTCTGTGGACTTTACACCTCCAAGATGCCCAAAGCAGACACTGTGGTCAGGCACAGGGCACATCATAAGCAAATTCTAAAAAACTATCTAACTTAAGATAGACAGTAAAGCTGTTGGAAACTTTGCATCATTTGTCAACTTTTGGTCCCTCTTCCAAAAACTCCCAGAGACTCTTGTTCTTCATATTAACTTCTAACACAGAAATTGTTCAAATAAGCAATGCTATTTTACTTTAGTTCTCAGGTTGGTCTTTACTCCATCCAGATGTTACTGCTCATACTCCTGTCTTCATTTAGAGCAGCACTTTGTAGAATACCTAATCCTTAAGTCACTTTTACTTTAATTCACCGCTGTATTTTTTAAGTGGCTCTATTTGACATAAACCACTGGCTGGTTTCACAACTGTGGTGTCTCCACCTTTGGCAAACTGTTCACTTAGTTGTTCCATCCACATTTAATGGAATTGCTGGAACCACTTAAAATCCATTAATATACTACAAATTACAAGTACAAATCATATTTGGTGAATTAGTGCAGTTGGGAAGACTGAATAACTTCTATTCATAAGAAATCAAGTCCATTGCAAATGCGTAACTATAGTTTCCAAAACGGTTAATGATTTTCCACAAATATTCAGAATTACATCTATGTTTTGAAACATTTATCCTCTTTTGATTCTCTCCCTTTTTTTTTTAAGTTTTCATCTGCCAACACATTCTATGACCTTTATGCATCAAATTTGAATTTGTTGTCACTGACTCTCATCTACAAATGCATCTGTACACACTATTAAGCAGTTACACTGCTTTTTTTGTGTACACTTGCATCTGTATTATTCCCATCCATTCCACGTAATAAAACATTCCTCAGGGACTAGATCGTCTGCTTGCTTATGCCCCTTACTGAATTCCATGTTGATGTGCCAGACAAGAACCATTTCTTGGCTTTAGCCAGCCAAAGAAAAACTAACATCACCTCACAGGCAGTGCTGAAAGTTCAGCTGTTCAAAATGAAACTCGCTTGAAACAGCCTCAAAGTTTTCAGTAAATGTATTTTTTTGAGAACTTAAAGGATATAAGAATGTAGATTCTTGAATTAGACTAAATCAACACATTTAAGTCATGAGAAAGGTTTGGACTAAAATGTTTTGGAAGCTGATTTTAAATTTATTAAAATTGTAGTTTTATCGTGAAAACACATCATAATTCTCAAAAATAGCACTAGCACTTAAAAGAGAAAGTAAATAGTTGGAACCCCTGCTTATAGAGCCAAGTCACAGCAGGGTTTATACCCATGCTAAGCAACGGGGAAATGCCTTGGTGTGGCATTAAATGAACCGACCCACTGCCTGTCGGGACTACTGCAGCAGTCTCCTAATGCACCCCACAGCTCTGGCCAAAATTTGACCCTGATTGCACAAGAAGGGCAGTTCTGGAGTTTCTCCCAAGTAGCCAAGACAGGAATTTATTCTGGTATATTCAGTTCTCTCACTCTTATTGCTGGTTTTGGAGGAGGTGAAGGAAACAGCCGTATGATCTTCCTCAACCATACAACCACCCTGCATCACTGAGACTTTCCATCCCATCTTAACACCCTTAACATATTAGTACATCTTCCACTCAGCCTTTTTTCTGGAGATAACAAGCAATGCTGAAACTAAACATGACAGCTGTAGCTACTTCAAAAATACACCCTGCCTGGACTGTTCCATTTCTTTCCTCCTCCCAAAACATAGCCTGCACAGCATTTTGCTGTTGAAACATTTTGTACTTGTATTCTTTGCTCTCTTTCTCCTCCTTTTCCCTTTCTCTTGTGCCTCTTTCCAAGGAGAAAGTTACTTGCTGGAAAGCTGAACGTCTTTGGACTTGTGCTGGAAAGAAGTCAATTGCTGCAGGTGTCCAAACTTGCCAGAACCTGATACTTCCTTACAAACCAGGGTGGGGAAGCAGTTTCATATTTCACCTTTTCTGCTATTGCAATGGACTCATGCAAATGGCTGTTTGCAATGCAAAAAGGATCCAGAGAACTGCCAGCATCTCTTGCTGCTGTTTGGTTTGTGCTAAGAAGCACTATTGCCTCAGACCCCTTGCATCAGATTCAGCTGCAGCATAAAGGGAGTAATATTAGCTTTTTTCTCCCTCCAAAGGAAGCACAAACTCTTTCTTGGAGCTTACTCTCTGCTCCTCTCAGCCATCAGTGTGGAGCCACACCATGCAACTCTCACATCCCAAGTCATAAAAAGTCCATGAAGATCTTATCCTGTTCCAATTAATTTACTGCTCAGTCTCTCAATCGGTCTTTGAGACTTTTTCTCTCTTTGGAGAATTATGGGACCAGAAAGAAGCCAAATACTCAGATCTCAGGGCTCCCTTAAGAAGGATCCAGTTTCCAGAGAGGAATATGATTACAAACAGCATTCAGGCAACAATGTGTTTTAGGTGTCTGCTCTCAGGCCAGCATGGAACAGAAACAACAGCCCCAGCTTTGTCCCAGCAGCTTTATACCGTCTTGGCTTCTCCAGTGAGCTTTCCTGATTTATGCCGACGTGAAAGAGAGCGAGAGAAGAAAAAGAGAGATGTGTAAGGGCTACAGTGTTTTGTGGTTGACACAGCCAAGAAGCAAGAAACCCTTCAAAAATCTTCAAAATGCAGAGTAACACTGAGTAAGGGATTTGATGGCACTATCATTGCTGTTCTGATAGAAAAGATTCAGTATTAATGATTGGCCCAGACCTTCAACAGTTCTGGTTTGTCCCATGTCATGTTCAGCTCATCTGTCAGAGAGTGGCAGGCAGTGTTGTCTTTATCAAAAGAAAGAAAAATCACACCAAGAATTCAAACTGAAAGATGTGGTCTACCATAATAAGAAAACAATTAATTTTCTTCCTCTGACTTTTCCCAAAAATGTGTAAGCTGTGCTGTCTCCAAATAAAAAAGATAAATGAGACTCAAATCTGCATTATGTTAGCAGAAACCACCTGCAGTTAATTACAATTAGATAAAGGGATGACTTGTCTTTTGGTCCAAATCTTCTGTCTTTGAGGCCTACGTCTGTTCCAACCCACACAAAAGAAAGATTTCAGCTCTGATTTATTCTCTGATAGGCAATGGAGGGCACTCATTCCCCTTCCACTCCTTGCTCCTCCTGTGTGCTCCCATAGCTATGGCCCTTGGTACTGCCTGATTTGCCTTACCTTCATGATTGAATGAACTTTGGCAAGGGTGAACTGCCCGGCTTAATTAAAATGTTTCCCCCAACAAATAATGTGTGTATGCTCAGGTATCTATTTGTACCAGTTTTCATTCTTCAAGGACTTCTTTCCTGCAAAAAGTAATTTTTTTTTAATCAAAGTAAAGGAGACACTTTTTCCCTTGGCCACTAGTGTCAGCATTAGTTGCATATTAAAGTTTTATAGGAGTACAGAAATTATATTTTTTTCTATATCAAGCTCATCCTTGGAGATTTTCCCTTTCGGACAAATCTACTGTTCTGATTCACGTTAGAGATGGGACAACACAAAGAATGGTCTGACAGCACATTTTAAAAGGAAACTCTTTTTTTAGGGTGGGCAGCAAACTTTGGGGTTTTATATCTGATGTACCCTAGCTTGTTGGCAACTTCTGTGTGTGCACACCAGACCTGATGGCTGCATTACTTTTCAGAAACATGTCACCCAACTAAAGCAAAGTATATCATATCGATTGTACACTATCTCTTTGTACACTATCTCTTAATGGTTTCTAAGCAGTGACTTCATCAGGGCTCTGACACATAGTTAGCGGTTCATGCAGACTAAATAACATTATGCAGAACTTCCTTTGTTCTAAAGCCTGTTTTTCATGTAGAGAAGGGATCCAAGGCTTATCCCGGACTAGGTCCCTTTGATTAAACACAATGTAATTCTATTTTTCTGCTGTGTGCCAACAACAATCACCAGATCTACCAGTTCAGCCACATAGCTGTCAAATTTAGACGCTGCATTTGCTTTTCTAAAGCCATTATCAACCAGATTTGTTCACCTAATTTCAGTGTAGTTACAAGACAGGGCCATACTATGGAGTTCTTGTGCTACTGTCACATCTAATTTAATCATTTTCTGCTAACTTAAGGTCTAACCTGCCAGATTTTTGACAAATCAGAAAACCATTTCACTCTTTCTTTAACATCTAATCTCACACAAGGGTTTGAGAACTGACAGGTTCTCTGAGTGATCCACTCCATTACTGCTGTAACAGAGAGGGAAAAAATACATGAGCCTGTGTCTTCCAGACAGCAGTGTGAGAGCTGTGACCATATGCGAAGAGCCAAAAAGCTGAAGGAGGAATCCAAATGCTACCAAATCACATAAGTGTTTAAACATGCTGGTTTTATTCATAATCGAGTCCTTCCCTTGTCACCGGGTGTGTCTCCACAGCCTGAGGTGGAGAGCTGCCAGGAAGTTTTCTTGGGGGGCATAGCACCCCACAGAAGAGCTTTGCTGCCAAGAACAGTTTCTTTATTTTATTGTTTAATTGTTGTTTAACAGTTTTCTGCTAATGTGCCTGAAAGTCTGAAGCTGGCTTGTACTCAGCCATGTAGCCATAGACTTTGCTCATTTAAACTCTCCAAAGCTCTGTTTTCCCTGTTTTTCATTATTTGTCCCTTGCTCCTATACCCCCTTTGCTGCAGTTTCCTGGCTGATGCATCAGTGAACAGCAGCAAGGTCATGGTATGGCTCCAGGGTCCCTGCAACCACAAAAAAGAGAGGTAGAACAGCATCCCTGTAGCATGTGCTGGCAATCCACTGCTGCTCCTAAGAGCACAGGGAGCCAGGCAAGTCCCAGCCACTTCCCAGAGTACCGGCAGAGGATAGGGAGAGGTGGTAGCAGTGGGTTTGACAGGAGGTTTTGAGTAGACTGAGGGTCAGCATGAGGAACCATGTTTGGCTGTGGAGGAAGAGTTCAAAAAGCAGAGATGTGTGAGTTGTGCAGAGATGTATGCTGGGAAAACGTCCTGAGCATCAGCCCTGAGTGGACGTGAAACCCAGCAATCGTCACAGCTTGATGAATATCTGCCATTTTGACAGGAAATGCCAAATGCCTTGAATTAATTATGTCTCTAACCTTTTCCTGCTGGAGAGAGTGCATTGGCCCATTTGAAATAATGAAGCCTGGACAAACAAACAAGAACTGAAAAGGGTAAAGTCATTGCTGTTAATCATTCTTCAATGAAATTAATGGATATTTCCACTCCTTCTGCTCCTTTACCCCTGGCTCCAGTTTTCTTCCACAGGGCACAGCCCATATTTCAAAGGATTTTGGAGTAGCCTCACCACATAAAAGCCTCAAGAAACAAAAGAAATGGGAATTCAACAGCAATATTCAATATTGCTGAATATTGTGAAGTGGCAGATTTAAGGTGCACCAGATAAGGAAGCAAAGCTGCTGCTGGGGAAGTGCTGTCAAAAGTGGTACCACACAAGGACAAGCAAATTATGGTGAAAATCCCAAACTGGCCTCTAAGGGGCAGTTACATTGGAACAAATCACAGCAGCCAAATGGAAAATTAATAAATAAATTTTTAAGCAGAGAGAGGCTTACATGGAAGTGCCACGAAAGGCCAGAAAAAGCACAGAAAAAAAACTAGTAGCAAAAGTACAAATGTTTCACTGCCATTCAGAAACACTAGAAAACATTCACCAGAAATTGTTGTTCTCAGGTTCCCTGAAGGGAAAGAATATCTAGATTAGATATTTGCACTTCATGAAGGAATTATCACATGGACCCTCAAATCAAGTGCTGGTATGTTCTTTATAGGCAGGATTTCCAATGCAAAGACTGAGCATTGGCCCTAGTGTCGGGTTTGTCTCTTTTATAGACAGCAGGGAGAAAATAGCAGTGCAGAAATCCTCAACTATTATTTTAAAAAACTGAGTTTAGCTGTGCAGAAGGATCAGTAAAGCTTGAAAATATTTAGAAATTTGGTGAGAGAATGAATTAATGCCAAGTCCACTGAGAGATACTACTCCCTCCAGAATTACAGCTGATTTATAGAAGTTTGTTATAAGAAGTAGTTTTGTCTGAGACAAAGTACCTACCACTATGCTGCTGGGCAGACTAGAAGAGTTTTAAAGGATTGCCCTTTGGGGATGATCTCTATCGAGATATAAATCAAATTCTAAACTGAAGAAATCAAGCCTTCTGTTCAGGTGATTATTTGAAGCACAATTTTGGCTGTGTTCTTGATAGCTGTATTTTCACTTTTTTTTTTTTTTTTTTTTTTTTTA
>NW_008240046.1:7310300-7313441 GCF_000691975.1 Corvus brachyrhynchos
TTTTTTCAGAATCCTTTTCAAAGTTTGGCTTGGACTAAGTTTTGTATTTTAAAGAGCCTGTTCACATAAGTGTGTATAAATACACAGAATGTCTTACATTTAACAGTTATTTGCACTGATCCACAAATCCAGAGCAAGACAGCTCTTCTTTTAAGCACAACATATATACCCAAATTCAAATTTCTTTGCAAGCTTCCAGTCAATATTCACTTTTCCAGCAAAGGGGGAAAGTGACATAGAATAAAGGATCAACTGGTAAATCCCCCTATCTTTTATCTGTCCCCAGCTTCATAGGAGAACCTGAGGAAATTGTATTCACACTGGGACCTGTTGGGGCAGTGAAGAAAAGTAGAGTGATGTCTGGCTGTGCTGAAAATTACCTTGTGGTATAGGAAAGCTTCCTGTGATGTTTCCCAGAAAAACTAACCTGAATTGCTCTTCTGAAAGATGTTTTCAGCACACAAACTGGCATTTGGACAAAGTCCAGCTTTGCCCAGGAGACTCTCTGTCCTCGTTCCTCAAAATAGCAGGTAGGTTTTCAGAATGTACATTGTATAAGCACAGACATATGTTTAAACATGCTCCGTTTGTTTATTCATCTGTATCCACAGATGCCACCAGCCAGGCAACCACTGGGCTTGTGTTAGTGTTGCTGCCTGATTTAAAGACATTGATCACCAACTTGCACAGGACACAAGCACACAGAGACAGGGCCACAGTATGGACTTAATTTTGATATCTGACTAGGATGTTAATGCTCATTAATTAATGCCAATCGTCAGAGGAAAAGTTATTCAGTGAAGATATTTGCTTTTAGGTTGTTTCCTAGAACTAAATATCAGAGCAGAAGAAGGGAGGTGAAAAGTCCAAAGACAAAAAAAAGTCCAAACATTTACTTTTTCCCAGAATAAAACTGACCATGTCTTTGGGATATTGAACAGTTGTTTGTACAATCAGTGAAAGAATGGCTATCAAAAATTACCTGTAAGAATATAGTTAGAGTTCAGGTCTAACACTCTTAAACCAGCTGATTTCTAGAGTTCGGAGAATCCTTTGTGTGTGATATCCATTCACTGACTCAAGATTAATTTTGCAATTAGATTCGTACTTCTACTTTGGAGAAAGAAAGCTGGGATCTTTCAGAAACAGAGGGCTGACAAACTGTATTAATTATGGTGGTGAGTGTCTCAGCTCAAGCCCTGCCAAAGGCCAGCAAAGTGGGTAAAATATTCCAGAAGCATAAAATAACATTTTCTGCATCCAGTCACTGCCCTTTCATTATAAATCTCAAAGACCCTTTAACCTTTGGGATCTATTACTTTCACAAAAAACAGAAAAAGGATTGCTTACTCAACTTCCCAGAGAATGAAGTGTGAGTATAGAGACAATTTTTCCCAAGAACTTCATGCAAAATATTTTATGGATTACTCTTCCTAATTCCTATTCCTAAATTATTGCAAATGCAGCAGCCTGTCAATTGCAATTACTGAGAGTGAGAGATGACCAGTAGGTCACTGTTCCCAGATATCCTAAACATGTCAACATTCGTTATTGTATCTTAATATAATCCCTTCTCCCACCGCTATTTGCATTCTATCACACACTGGCGCCTGTTGCTTTTTTGGGTGAAATTCCTAGTTATTGAGCAGGACTAATTTATAGCTAGGCATGAAAACACATTCTTGAAAGCAGTAGGGTGACTGGTAAAAGCTATATTGTTTGTGTTAAAGCATAATTGAATGTCTAAGCTGCATTTAGACTTGTCTCTTGTTTCTCAAAGCCTTGATCTCCCCAGTCCCTCTCAGTTCTCCTATGATTTGGGATCCAGTGCCAAAGCCTGATGTTACATTGCTGCGTTCTTACAAACTGGTACAGAAAGAAGAAGTACTTTGGCCCTTGGTTTTGGTCAAGTTTTCACAAAGAGATTATTCTTTCAGGAAGTGTGAATCCATGTGCCCAGTGATGACCTCTTACTGCAGCTGCCATGTGTCTTAGGGGGAACGGGAGTCAAATAAGGCAAACTTCTGTCCTTCTTCCTCCCTCTCCCAGAGCTCCCTGGTTTGGCAGTTTGCCAGGATCCACAGCTGGGGTCAGATAGGGAGAGCAACTGAGGTCCAAGGTCAGACTACAGGGCTAGTGGGAGACGTTTGCTGGGGCCTGGAGGGGAGAGGAGATGGGGAATGTAATGAGCTCAGAGAAGGGGATCTTGACAGAAAAATGCACTGAGGGCAAGGAGATGAATGAACATGGGCTCTCAAAGAACAGGGGAGTTTTCTTTTTCCTGCAGAAGCCAGACTCCATTTCTCTATCAAGCTATACAAACAAAAGCTAGAAGTAGAGCAAAAATACATTTTACACTGAGTGTAAGCAACTGAATTAGGGAATGCAGTGGACATTAATTCACCAGCAGCTGTCCTAAAATCACCAGAAGTCAGTTTATCTTTGCCACAGGCGATCACATGGGAAAAACTTCCTGTTTGGTTTCTAAAATGTTTTACTATGAAAAAAGAAAAGATGCATCCACTGGGTTTTTGTAGTTTCTGATGTTTTATACCAGACCAGGCTGTTACTAAACCAAGCGTTCGCATTTCCCATTAGCCAGCTTTGAGGGGATGCAGGTAAGTTGTTCCTTTCCTACCTCAGGATGGGAAAGCTGGCCAAAGAAGGCTCTGAACCGAGGAGCAAACTTCATATATCTTCTGTGGCAGGAAAAGTATTAGGCTAGAATGGGTAAGAGCCATTTCTAATAAAAAGTGTACCAGGAAGCATAAACAGAAGGGTTCTTTGGATTACTGCAAGACTTTAATTGATAACACAGTTAACAAAGAGACACCTCCACAGGGATGCTCAGATGCAGTCAAGATGAGCTTCTTACAAAGTTAAGTCAACATGGCACAGAAAAAAGCAGTCCCCAAGCCCTGGGGCCGAGGCCATTCCAGGCCACCGCATTCACCACGGGGAATCTTCTTGCAGTGGCATTTTGCCATGTGTCAGCCCTTTGTTTCAGCACCTTCCTGTAGCCTCTGTGCTCCTCAGTTGCTCTGCCTGGACATCTACCTACAGCAGTGTTTGCTAAGCAAAGGCCAGTGGTGAGAATGGCAGTCAGGAAGTGGGAATGGGGAAAAGAAAACGCACGGACAC
>NW_008240046.1:7313765-7329208 GCF_000691975.1 Corvus brachyrhynchos
AGGTGAAAAAGAAAACGCACGGACGCAGTGAAAGAGGTTGGGAGCTGAGGGAGGTGCTGTGATCAAAAACCAGAGAAACCAAAGGAAGGGCAGGCTCACTGCAAGAAAAAGGTTGAGATATGAGGTGGCATCCCAAAGTGGGACCTGTCCCTCACTGAGAGAGGCCCAGGGACCTGAGCAAGAGAAGAAAGAAAGACTGAAAGACAGGAGGCAGGAAAAGGGACATGTGTGCACAAGACTCAGCAACACACACTGGGCAAGGTGTCACCTCTAGCAACTGTACCTAATAAGCTGAGGCAGCTGCCCACCCTTGGCCAGACTAGGGTGCAACCAAGGTAAAAGTGCTGTGAGTATCTCCACACTAGGGTGCTGCAGTGTGGAGGGCACTACTGCATGCAGCATGGTGGCCACCTTGATTTCCTGAGGGAGCCAAGAGGGGAGAACTGCACCTTGGACACATTTCTGGGAAGTGCACTTGCTGTTATGAAATACAGTAGTTCTTCTTGAAAAGCAGTATAACTCCCTATTTGCTACAAGGCATGAGAAGAACTGTGCTTAGCACCACTCCCTGCTTAGCTTTGAGCTCACAGTGAACAAGAAAGAAGTCTCAAAAAGAAGCTTTGAAGCCTGTTTTTTTCCAACTCTGGCCCCATATGGAGCAGTTCTGCATGTGCTGGGTAGCTGCAAGTGTGCCCTCCGTTTGCACAGCTGTGAGCCCTGCAGTTTTGTGCTCCCACAGAAAGATTTGCCTCACACAAACAAACAACCAACCTACCTTTGGTGTGTTCTAAAGGAAGAAAGGCACTTTTATTTGGTATAAAAAAGTGAGGTTTCTTCATTCCTTTCATCTTATGTGATTAGATAGAAAGGCTGACAAAAATAATTTTCCAGCAAAGAAATCCCAGTTTTTCCAGTTATTTTGCAATTATTTTCTTTCAGGCAATCTCTCCTGTATTAAGTCTTCCTTTTGTGTCTACAGCTGTTGCCCCCAGCCCACACCTCTCCTTCTTCGAGTTTTGTAATGAGTCAACCCCAGGAGGTGGGTCAGGCACGACCATAAGCTCAGTTGATATCTGAGCCGTGTTACTGAAAGCTGCCCCAGAAGGAGGAGGCTCAGAAGAGCAGATCCTCTGAGCCCTTACATCACAAGGGAAATTACACATTCTGCACTCCTAAAAGCACAGGGGAGATGAGACTTTCAGATGTGTCAAAACAAACAACCTAGCCATCAATCTTTTCCTACAAGGCTTGTACAACAGCCCGTTTGCCGTGCATCCCTGAAGTGTGACTCTCCTGACATTATAAAACTGATCTAAAATATGGGAAAGTCAGACAAAATGTTACAGATAATAACATTCCTTACTTTTGCAGAACAAGCATATTTTATGAAAATGGATGTTTTGCAGTGGTACAAGGGAAGCTGCAACTCACCCTCTGCTACTAGGCAGTTGGAGCTTCTGGAATGCTTTCCCAGAAAAAGCAAGGTAATAACACATTATGAAAGAAAAAAAAGTGATTGAGTAAGAAAATATTTTGAATTTGGAATTAAATGAAACCAGAGGCAAAACCAGCATTCAAGACACATCCCAAATCATTCACTCTGCTGTCTTTATGACTGAGGAGATCGGCACAAAGCCAGCCCCATGAGTGGTTTCACCATGTCCTTTTGTATAGCCCTTTTGTATATGGTGTTGTTCTTAGCTGAGGCCTTCCAGGAGGCTGTTAGTCTGCTCAGCCTTTTTGCCTGAGCCTAGAAACTCCTTGTGTCTTCTTTTCCCTGTATAATACTGCCTTACTGTATCTGAACTGGGCTGGCTCCTTGGCAAGTCTCTTCTCCTGGTACATACCTTAGGCATTTTAGTAAACCTCTGTGCACTGATAGCTCCTTTCCCTTGATATACTGAGCTTTACAATGTCAAAAGGCACAGCAGAGAGCTTCCTGCACTGTGTAACCAGTCACATGGACAAATTTAGGCAGAGGAGGGAAAATGCAAACAGCAAAAACCTGTCCCTCTTGAATGAAGAGAGCACCATGACGATCTTTCCTATTCACACATAAGAACTGAAAGTGGCAGCACAGGTCCTTGTCCGCTGCTCTGCATCACTCCTAGTGAAAAATCACCTGCAAAACTCTGTGAGCCTAAGAACTGACAAAGCCTGAAGGAATGGGAAGAGGAATGCCCCCTATGAGGTATTCCAGTTGGTGTTTGCTCAGAGGAAAACTCAGGGGAGAAAATACCCATTTACACCACATGCAACTGACCAAGGTTAGTGAATCCCAGCCTAAGCACTGTCTGCTCTCCCTCCTGCTGGGTGCTTTGGGGCCTGGTTGACCAGTGCACCCCTCACCAGGCTTTGTACCCATGGATGAAGGCTCCTCAAGAGCCCAGTGCAGTGAGGCCCCTGCACAAGGAGGTCCTGCACATGCCCTGGGACAGGAGCAGGGAAGGGGATTGGACTACACCTATTCCCTACTGCACCCTCCATGTGCCATGGGACCGCCACACCACACTTGACTCTTTTCCTTTGGCAAAGGGATGTCATTGTCAATGTTAATTCTTACAAGATGGTGCAGAATTTGGTATTTGCCAAAACCAGCCATGGCAGAGTCTTACTGGTCCTATTTCTTTGCTTGCACTCCAGGACACAAGACACATCACCTTGGTGCATCATCCTGCAGGTGAGAACACCCCAAAATAACAGTTGTCTCTACTGTGGGATTTGCTGGCATGTGTGAGGGCTAGCACCAGGTTTACACACGGAATACACGCAGGAAACAGAGCAGCCCTCAAACTGTGGAGGAAAAAGGGGCCTGTTTTTAACAGGATGCAGAGGAGCATGACAAATCACTAAGTGTGGTTTTATGGGCTCGTGTGCTTTATTGTGCTATTTTTTCCTAAGCTCCTGTCTTCAGATGTTGGGAGCAGGTGACAAGCTCTCTAGCCAGTTATAAAGAGACAACTGTGTGAGCACCACCATGCAGGGTGGCATTAACCTCTTGCTCATCTTTAAACTGAAATGACAAGGAAGCTGAGCTATGGGGGCAGAAAGCTCTGAGGTGGATGGGCCAACATAAGAGATGGCAGTGGTTCAGTGGAGGATGCTGACAATTTGGAGTGTTTTCCTTTGGAAGCAGTGAAATGAAGAAGTGATGACAAACAGAGATAAGGGTAACCTATCAACATTCCTTGTAAAGCATATGGCCCCGTAAATGAGAGTTCACTGCCTGATAGCATCCATTATTGTACATTCTGGATGCTGTGGGACTTTTCAGCAGATGCTGCTGAATCTGTCTCTCCTGCTCTGTGTTTTATTATATGGATTACAGCCTTCAAAGTTGTGAGCTGGCTTTCTTTAGATTTAGGAAAAAAAAAAAAAAAGGCCATTGTCTCAGCTATTTTTGAGTTAACTTACAACTAGCGTGACCCTGAGATCTTCCTGCCAGCATCCTGCCACTTATTTACTTCTCAGCTTCTCCCCAAATTGTTTGAGACCAAACAAGTATGGAAGAAACTGAAAAAGCACCATGCTGGAAATCAACATCATGATAGTTTGAAACCTGTGTAACATTTTCAGAAAGTTCCTTTGCTATTAGCCATGGTTTGCTGGAAAATACACAGCAAAGCCTGGCAGGGGATAGGGGTCTCCACCCCACAGAGCCCTTTCCCCATACTTTTCTGTCTGTTGACATTAAGTTCAATGGCAGGTCTCTGGGAGACCTGTTTTGTCAGATGGGGTGGGAGTCTGCTGGGAGACATGGTTGATAACCGGTGTGTTGGCCCCATGCACGGCACCATGGAATGCTCTGGAAAGGGACAGTGCAGCCTTATATGTCTTATTTATTTTAATTTAAATCATGGAGATTTAAATGAAAAAAGAAAGCTTCGGGTGCCCAGAGCACAATGCCACCAAACTGTTCTGGTGTCAACAAAGACTGATTAGTTAACGCTTCCTGGATTCTGGATTTCTGTGTGAAGATCAGCTAAAAAAGTTTCTTTTTCTCCCAGTTTTTAAATTAGGCATCTGTCCTAGTTTTGTTATTATTTTTCACTTGATTTACCAGCAGGCTACCCAAGTGTCAAAGCCTATAGAAAACAGTAGCCGGCAGTCTGACAAGGCCACCTTCAACGTGCTAGGGGTCACTTTCAAAATAAATACCGTACTGTTGAAGTAAAACTGAGTTTCCTGGTAGTAAGCCACACTTCCCAGCCATCTCTTGCTCTTTCCAGGAGGTAGTAATTGAGGTTTGTAGCAGCCATGCCCTGCTAGGGCTGAGATGTAGCCAAACAGTCACAGAGGGGAAGATGGGATGGAGAGGACAGGCAGAAGGGGTCTGGCAAGGACCTATCTCCCCTAACCACCTCTGGTAGGGATGGCTCACAGCAGCACACATCACTGAGGGGAGGGGCATGCATCCTGTTTCAGCTGAAGATTTGTTTCCTCCTTGGAGGACCTAGCCCATTAAATTAACTAGACTGTTTTCTGTAATTTATTTCTAGTCTGCTGTAGAACATATCTCCATTATGTTACAGCCCACCTAAGATATATAGAAAAATTTTGAGGCCTTAATTAGAAAAAATCAAATTAAATTCTTTTAAGAACTTTTGAAAACAACAACATATCAAGAGATTCCAACTATTTCCTTTACAAGGCTGAAGTGTTTTCCTTTCTATGAAAGACTTGCTTTTGCTACCTCTGCAAACTCTGTGTTTGCTAAAGTATGAATTTTTCTCTTAGCATACATACAGTTTCCCAAGTTGTACTTCTCTGTCTCCAGGCAGAAGAGTCTGCAAAAGACTTAAAATCAAGGTAACTATACTCACCAAGTGATTTGAAAACACTATGAAAGTGCCATCAAAAAAAAAGTGTGATTATATGATGAAAAGACTGAGCAAAATATTTAATATACAGAAAAAAATCCCATTGAAGTAACAAGAAATCTGAAATTTCTGAAGTAACTTTTTTGAAGAAGGCAATGAAATTAGCTTTCCATTTAATCATGAGCTTTTTGTTTAAGTGAAATGTTTCTTTAAGAAAAGCAAGAAACCAAGCTGTGTGGAAGATCTGTTTTCCCTCTTTAATTAATCCCTGTCTCAAACTTTGAAGACCCTTCTGCCCACTGTTTTAAAGCAACATAATTTATCTTGAGTACTAGGGATCCATTTAGTGGTGTTCACAGTCATTCAACCCCTTCTGCGAAGTCAGTATCCACCCTTGATAAGACTGGCAGACTTCAGTCCAAACTATCACTGTTAAATGTCTTCACAAACATCAGTCTGGCCTTAAGTGAAGGGAAATCTGTAGGAACTTTTGTGTAGGATAGCATGGAGCTTAAAAAAATATTGGAGGCAGATTTACACATTGCTTGGTTTCTATCTTCTTACAGGGCAGAATTTACATAGCTGTTGCAACTCTGCAATTGCTTTGTCATCTTAGATGAATTATCAAAAGCAGTTGACTACTCCTAAGGCATCAGAGTGATTTTCTGCGAAGTGTTCAGATGCAAGCTTGTAAGAAAGTTATTTATTTATTTCAGTAGGAAAAAAAATTGACTAAAGTCATAAAACTGGTAATGCAGTTAATCATGATATTAAATCTCAATGAAACTGTGTTTCATAAAAGAAAACGTATTCCAAATACAGCAAAACTTACAGTTTAGAAGAAGCACTGTATCATTAGGAAGCCCTCTTGGTTATAGCCATTTTCCCATTAAATGAAAGATTTTGTTTGGAAAACCGAGGACACAAATACAGTAACTTGACTTTACAAGGTATGGCACAAATTAAATGGAGAATTTAACACTGAACATGCAACTCTTATTACAGAGGTACCCAGAAAGTCACATTTTATATATACAGGATTATTAGAACTACCTTGCAAAAGTGACACTTCACTAGTTATTTGCTTCTAGCTTTCCACAGTAATTAACAATTAGAAATGCATGCAGCTCAACAGCTGCTGTTAAAACATCTTTTCCTTGGACTTACACCACAACTGGATTAAGCCCAGCTGACCTGACTCTGAAAGTGAGGGTTAAAGAAATTCTTATTTTTATCCAGTATAATGAAGTTTTACTGGTAACTAAAACTGATGTGAAAAATGTAATCAAAACCAAGTTTTGCTGAGTATTTTATAGATATCATGAAAGACATATCTCCCACTGTGTTTTTAAGAACTTATTTCAGAAGCAGCATTTCAGTGCTTTATCAAAAACAGTTGGATATTTCATTGGTTTTGGTTTCACTTTTTTCACCTGGGTGTTGAATGCCAACACTTGCTACTCAGCTTTTTCCAACCATTTAAATTAAATTGATATAAAGCAGAAAAGTGCAGATATAACCTCAATTCAACACAATTTAACACCAGTTTCTTTCCAGTTTTAGCCTGATACTTTTACGTTGCAGCAAACTGGCCAAAACCTATAATGGACAAAAGAGGGAGCTCTTTTGCTGCAGCTTCTCTGCAGAAATGTGCATTACTTTCCTTATAATTCAAAGCCGTTTCTAGGATTTCGTAACACAGGAAACAGAAATTATTTGTTCAGCAGAAGATTAAATATTGAGCAATGTTGTTACAAAAAACAAAAAAAAAAACCCAACCAGAAAAGGCAAACAAACAAAAAAAAAATCCTCACAACCCAAACCTAAACAAAAGCAAACAAAAAAATCTTCTATAAGGCTTCATTACAAAAGATGAAGAAACCTAAAGGCTCTCATTTTCCCTGAACATCCCGGGATTGGCCAGCCAAAAGATTAAGATGTTTCTGCTGCATTGCATTGTTGCACGACTGCAGTTCCCAAGCTTTACCTTGCCTGGTCTCAGAGCAGCAGGTCCACTGCACCATTAAAGATGGAATTGCAAGCAGGGCAGCTGGACCTGCTGGAGCCCTGGTGCTTCAGCAGTTCTGTTGCCTGGGGCTCAGATGCTCCATGTGCTCCCTAAGCGAGCCACGGCAGCACGTCCCCTACCCGGACAGCCGGCCAGCACCAAGGTTCAGGCGTCCGCAGCATCCCATGGGGACAGGACGAGTTCAGGCACTGCTCAGCATCGCTGGTGTGCCAGACCTTGGTTAAAACCCTTCTGGCGAGTGTCTGCTGCTGCCTTTGGGAAGGTGCAACACCACCGCTGCTACCCAAGAGAGGGCAGAGCGGGAGCAGCGATACCCCACATCTTCCCCCCCCCGGCTCCTCTTCAGGTCTGGGAAAGATGGTAAGAAATATAAAGAATACAGTAAACAAATGAAGGATAGGCAGGGTTGGTGAGCAAGCAGAAGGCTTGGAAGGGTCTGAGGGATCACACACTGGGCTTTCCCAAACCCAGCCACACCACTCAATCGCAAGCACAGAGCCCCCTCCCTCCCAGCAACAGACTTCAGGCTGGATTGCAGTGAGGAAAGGATCAGGCTGTTGAAGAAACAGATGCGAGGTCCAAACCCAGCATTTTGCTGATGTTCACTAGAGCCAGCAGGCCATTTAACAGGAACTTCATGCTAGGATTTGAGACGTGCTCGCCTAACAGAGACAGACAGCAAACCCCAAGTTCTGAGGGTGAATAGGAATTTTAAAAACAGGAAAACTGCAGCAGTTTCCTCACCCTTGTCTGTGCCTACTTGAACTCCCTCCTCCAAAACAACCCCACCCAGAGATGGCTGCTGTCCCGGGAAGTGTTTTACCTCAGCACAGCTTGTATTTTGAAGAGGCAGATTGCAAGCTGTACTCATATTTTCTGGTTTTCAGTTTTTTCCTTTCCTTCCTAAGTGGAAGAAAACCAAGAGACACCTATTCCCCAGGAATGAAAAACATCAAGCTACGCTGTAAACAAACTAGGTCTTTCCTGGACTCTAATGATGCCTCTTGTGTGTCTGTGCAGCAGAAGTGGACTGGTGACCATAATCTACTCTATTTTTCTTCCTGTGGCATAAATAATGCTCAGATCCCATAAATACTGACCTCTCTCCACTCTGAATGTGACTTGGCAGCTCCATTCCTCCGGAGCAAAGTCAGAGCCAGGAGAACCTTGAGCAATTCATGCTTGCAGGGTTACATTGTTCATGTGGGGACTGCTCGGTGGCCCAGACCCAGGCTCACTCTTCTGGGGCATCTCTGAGAGATAAAGCAAGAGAGCAGCACTCAATTTAGCATTTAACCACCCTTTTGCATTAGGATTCTTGGAGGGTGGCACGGGGCAAGAAGGTAGAGGTTTTCTCAGCTGTAAGGAGACCAAAGGATGAAGAATTAGGAAGAAGGCACTACAATAAAAGCAAATATTTTAAGGTGCTGGAATAACAAAGCTGTTGCTTTCACTTAATCAAGATGCAATGGATACGTTCACCAGGGTCCTGATCTGCACAGTACCACAGCCCCAGTCCCAGCAATTTTAAGTGAACAATTCATGTAGTAGAATGTGTGTAATGCAATTTGGACATAGTGACACATGGGAGCATCCCAAATGCATTGCTCAAGAAGGAAGGCTCTCCTTAAGAGTCACTTTGGGCAAAATAGAGTAAAATTCCAGGAGCCTGGCAAAACCAAAATATGCGTACAGAGAGGTGAGCCCAAAGCAAACAACCAGGGATCATGAGCACCGATACAAAGGATATGTACCTCATCACGGCTATTCCCAAAGAGAGATTTTCCTGTTCCTATTTGAGGTCAGTGTGCACACAAACACAAACTGACAGATGTAACCGATTACAACAAACACAAGGGAAGGGCGTGGGCAGCTACCAAAAGCCAAGAAGTGTAGTATGTCACAAGCAAATGTACAGCCTGGTGGACCCACAGCGCTTTTCCAAGCAGAGGTAAAACCTTTCTTGCACAGAGACAATGGTAATCTTGGACCATTTCTTAATGTTAGTCAAAGGATTTGGCACTGCATGAAACATGAATGAAGTTCTTGCTCCCACAGGCTGAACTCTTAAGTCTTGTGACATGTTTAGGAGGTCAATACAATACAGCACACATTGGTTACTTATCCAGAATTCCATGAGTAGCCCGGAGCAAAACTAAATGCAGAGCTGAATCCAATAAAATTTTTGACTGACTGCAAACTTGGCCCATCAGACTTTGTCATGCAGATTTTAATCACAGTAGTGCAAAATGGTTCCATTCGGACGCAAATGCTTAACGGCACTGTTCTGGGGATGGGGGGAAGTAGGAGGTGAGGGATTGTGGGCACTTCAGACTGAGGATATATATGAACTCTGCATCCCTGGGCAACCTCTCTGATCATTAGATCTGTATATAACAACTGCCACATCCTCCTCAGGCTTGTTCTCAAAGACAAATGGCCAGGTGGACAGGATTCATACACTGAACACAGAAAAGGAATTTTGAATTCCTGCCTCTTCTGGCAAGTTTCTCCCATCACCATTTTTTGCCACTACTTATTCTCCATCTGTTTTATCTTAAGCTGTTATTATTATCCACAAGGAAAAGCCCTAAGAAATGCCAAAGAACATTTGAACCCCAAGAAGTGCACAGGCTGGTAATGAACACATTATCCTTCCTTTATACAATCAGTTGGTGCAAGGAAGGCAGGTCAAAGAGCAAGGCTTTTTCCACTTCCTTCTTGGACTGCTGTTCTGTAGAAGGGACCATCTTCCACTGCCATGGAGGGAAGGAGGAAGATGAAGAGATCCAGTCCTGTGTCTTTCTGTCTGCACAGCTCCCGTTCAGTACAGGACACAGCACAGGTTGTTCTTCAAGATGTTTGGGGTCTCTAGGTGCTTTATTTTCATTTTCATCAAAACTGAAAGTCTGGTCTATTTACTTGTGTTTTCTGATTAGTTAAAGCTTATATAATTCTTGTATTCTTTGCAAATTCTCCCTGCATAGATTTTCTGATGCCTAACAACATAATGCTGCAGTCAGAGCACTCAGAGAAAATGCTCCTTTTCCACTAACCTACTTTGGTGAGACTTCAAGAACATTGTTATCTTCAAGACCCCCATGTCTGTCAGGTACAGGAGGAGTTGGCTAAAGGGTCAAAAACACAGAGAGGCAGACTCAGGCAGAGGCTACTCCACATCTGCCTGAAAGAACTACAAGAGTGCATGGCATGTCCCTGTAAAGAAAAATGTTTCATAAAAACTGCTTCTCCCATCTCTGTTTCTCTCTCTCTGTGTCTTCAAAATCAGTTGCAACAAAGGCACTCACTCTTGCCCATGAGGTTTCTCATAATCAGGTTTCTGTCTCTGGAAGGCATCACTTTTCCACAGAGCACTGGATGAAATCCAAAGCACAAATTATGAGATCCATATGAGGGAAACAGATGTTTCCAGGCAATGTTTATGGGGAACAGCAAATCTTTGGGGAGACATTGAATTACATTTTCTTTAAAGCAAATACTTAAACTGTACAATAAATATCCAGAATGTAAAGCATAAGATTTGGGAGATAGACACAAAGGTAGGTATCTTTGTCAAAAAAAAGATTAAAAAGCCCTTGCATAGATCATGTGCATTTTAGTGACTCAATACTTTGGACACGTGGAGCTCAGGAAAGCCCTCTGGTCAGCGAGACTGCAATGGCAACCACTTTGTCTTCAGCCATCCTGGAGTTGCTCAGGGCTGCCCCAAGTCCTTAGCTGATCATACAGACCTCACCACCTCATCCCTTCAGTCACTGACCAGTGATTCCAAGGCCAGAAGGGAAGAAACCTCTTACAAGCAGAGCAGCTTATTCCCATTTCAGGGAAAGATTGCTTTCTTTGCAGCACTGGTTTGGTGCAGCCACAAGCTACCTCTCAGACAGCCTCTGAAAAACCATCAGGCAAGGTATCTCCTGAGCTTTATCAGGATGGCTTTTTTCTTGCAGTGCAACATCTGAGGATAGGAACTGAGCCAAGTGAAAGAAACTGAGTTCCTTGGACCATTTGTTTTGTAGTTCCCATTATTCTTCTCATTGTTTAAAATCAAACTCTACATTAGCATTTTCTGCCAGGGAAGAAATTAACTGCATGGGGGGAACATTCAGCTCCTGAAGCACAGTCAGTATTTGCCAGCTGAGTAGCAGATGGATGGCACCCATTTGCGCAGTAGCCCTGCAGTCTCATGTGAGAGGTCATGTTGGCTTAAGAAGCCATTTCTGCCTTGGAGAGCTTACTCTTGTATGTAGATACTGGGCCCAACCTTCAAATCATGTATTCATCATTCTCCACTCAAAAAGATCATGTGAAGCACTGGCACAGCTTAATGGAAACAAAGTCTTTGTGTTGCACTTGAGACTTCCATTTTCTACGCTATTAACTGAATGCTACTGTACTGGCCTCAGTCTCTTCCTAGGTCTTCCCAAAATAAATATGTCATTGCAGACTTGGTTAACTTTACAAATGATAGAGAAGAAATCACCCAGAGATTATCAACTTTTCTGCTCCACATACTGGAAAATATCTGTGTAATATGGGTATTGAAAAGGGACTCAAACTGCCAGCTGACTACACAGGTCACTCTCTAGTCCATCCAGCCTTAGAAGCCCAAAAGCAGGGTTGGTCATGCTGGACAGAGGTTGATCTCTTACACAACTACTTCAGTGTCTCGCTATCATTTTCATCTGTGCAAAGAGATGTGATAGTGCCTGAGGCTGGCTCCAAGGCAACCGTGTCCAAACCAGGCACAGCAGAGTGAACCCACAGCCTGGATAAAATGCTGACAGACATGTCTATGTTGAGTGGTTCTTAAATAGTGAGGGGGTGACAGATCTTCAAAGTGGTTTGCTTTTTTTTCAGAGTCGAAATTCTTGTTTTAGTAATTAGCATGCTCCAAAATCATTCATAGCTGTTGCAATATGAAAGTGCAGAGGTGTTTATGACATCTCAGAAGACTTGTTAGTAGATCAGTGTGTCAGGTAATGTATTACATGTTAATAAGTCAAGACTGCCAAAATCAGGCAAATTCTTAATCAGAAATGATTAAGAATTCAAACAACCTAGATACTCTCGGAAACTATCGTAAAAATCTTTCACAGAATAAATACTTCTATCTTCTATAAGCCCAGGTCAGAAGTCTTATTGCCAGATATCTGTAATGAAGCAGGATCCTTCTTGACCAGTGTTTCTAGCACTATCTCATGCTATTTCTTAAAACTGATCTAAAATATGGTCTTTCTTCTCAGGTTAAGGAAAGCTTCACCTATGCCTATTGAGGTCTTGCTGGTGAAATATTCTGATACTGTCCAGGGTCAGCACATTCTTCACAAGGAGTTTTATACTACTGTTAACTTGAGACCCAGCTGACACAGGTAGGTAGTACCTGCTACGTTGTACAGAGAGCTGTAAATGAAAGGGCAATATAAAGCTTGAGGGAAATGGAAATTATTTTGTAATGTACTATTTCACTGCACAAAGCAGCTATGTTCACTGTATTGAAGGCTAGAAGTATTTTCCAAAGAGTGTACAAATTGTATTTATTTGACAAACAATTTCTAAAAGAGGAAGATGTAACCCACTGCCTTTTCACTTGCCTTCTTCACCCACCACTGCTCCATTTGCCTTTACACACAGCATTAGGAAACAATCTTTTCCTAGCATTACAAAAGCAAATTATCTTTTCCCTACCATCACAGAAGTCACCTGTTAACTCAGACTCCTATGTCTTTCCACTCCTTATTGGTATGCCTTCCTTAACCCTCTGATGCAGCCCTGCTTGGACAACAGCACCCCTACACTCCCTTCGCCCCCTCCTTCACTTCACTATTCTCTAGAGTGCCACCAATCTGCTTTTGAAATTATTCAGGGGGATTTAGCTTCAGATCTCCAGGCCTAGATTTTTACTCTGGGCACTGTCCCAAGGGAGTGCTGTGAAACTTAATTTAGCCATCACACCTGCAAAGCTGCAGCACAGAGTCCACTAAAACTTCTGGGCTAGGATTACACTTTGTGCACTTTGTATTCTTGCAGAAATCAGCTACCGGGGAAGCTGCTGTAAACCCATGCTCTCCCAGTAAATACTGTGTTTCCTAGTAAGCGTAGTTACTCCAACTGGTGAAGAATGATTGCAAAATTAAAGTTTTATATGGTTTTTTGGTAATTTTTTTTTTGAGAACATGAATTTCATTTTTAGTTCATGCGTGTTAGGGATTCTCTTTAAGCTCACAAAAAGTATTTCCAGTGTTCATACGAAACTTCTTCTTGAAGGCAGAGACTGACTTAAAAGTATATCATCAACAAGAGATGGTATCCTTTTCATTGAGGACTAGAAAAGGGTGTCTAATATTTTTAAACCAGTTTTTAGATAAATTCACTCTAAGTGGTAGTTTTGAGAAGAGAAAAAAATATCAAACATTTTTTCTCCTTGGCTCCCTGTTATGTGTAAGGAGGGCTTTCAGTGAGGTCCAACAGCAAGAACAAGTGGGCAAAGAGAATAGATTCACAAACAGAAGTCCACTGAACAAAAAAGAACTGCAGAGTCATTAACTGAGAAATGAATACAAAGGTGTGGGAAGAAGCATGTTGTTATTGCTGGAGTGAAACTGGAAGCTGAGGTGGGAAATGGAGTTAACCAGATGCCATTCACAAGTGGGCATCACCCTTTTCTCCAAGCCCCTGGTAGCAGAGGATTATTTCCACCATCAGCAAATCCTATCTTTCAACACAGGTTGGCTTTCACACCCCAAGGGAGGTCAGAAAGGACACACGTGAGTTCAGGTGTCTTGTAATTCATGCCCAAGGTCTGCTCACCAGCACCTCAGAGCACCAGAACAAACTGCACTAAAACCTGCCTGCAGCAATGGCTCCAGCTTGCAGAGAACTGGAAACAAGTTCCCTATCAGAGGATCACACACAGGCAGGGACACACACTCCCAAACTGAGAGCGGCTCGTTTGGATTAGCAGTGGGGAGAGCCGGTAGCCCATTGCTGACAGTCACTCTGGGGGTCTGCTCTGCTCCCGTCTCCCCAGGCACTGCCTACAAAGGTTTTGTTTTCTGTTCTGGGAGAAAATTACTCCTGCTAGACTGCTGTAAACCTATCCTGCTCAAGGACATCTTGTTTGTGTTAATCCTGTAGATTAAGCGCACAGCTTTTCAGTTGCAGCTTTGTGGCTATTGTTACCAGTAAACCCCTTACAAGGCTTGTGGGCCAACGCACATTAACTTAAGGCTGTCACTGAGATAGCTTGAACAAGGAAGAGCCCCCAAGAATAATGAGAACTGACTCTCACACCAAATACTCTATGTTTTAAGAGAAAGTTTGGAAGAGAATTGCCTCCTGTGATCTCTGCGTTGAAGGGTCTCAGCTGTTACTGGCAGTAGGAGACACCAAAGCTGAAGATTGCAGGCTTGTGCAAGTACAGTGACCCGGTATACACTGCAAGAGAAGCTCAGCGAGAGCTGGAGCCTCCAGGGACTGGAGCCAAGTCTGTTGCTTGGGCTCGAGCCCACAGAGCAATCCAAATGAGGTGGTCACACCGGTTGAGATAGAAAAAATCAGGATTTCAGATAGCATGCAAAGGCACTCTTGCACAACCTCCACCAGGGTCTTGGCTAAGCTTGCAAGTGTACATTAAGTCATCACTCAAGCACCAGGCATTTGTTGGCTTGCTGTTAATTGTGAATGGTGTTACCTGTAAAATATTCACAGAAAGTTCCAGGTGGGTAGAAAAGCATAAATTACTATGTATTAAGGGCTAATTTTATTTTTACAAATATACAGGAAATTAAGAACAGCTGGACCATAAAATACTTCTTTGTATACGGTGTTTTTAATACGAGTTCCATCAATTCCCTGGACTTCTCTGGTACTGAGGCTTTGCTGAACAAAGAACTGACTTACAGGTGGTGTTTTCTTGGAATCAAAGCTAGCTAAAGCATTCGGCAGGATTTTTGCAGGCTTTGCTTGTTTTACTTTTCTCAGACATGTAATTTACTTTACAAATTGTGTGTTATGTTTTCAAAAGAACAATAAATCATGCAACAGACGCATGCAAGAACTTGATTCTGCACCTCATGTTTACCCTGTAGCTTGGACTTCAGTTGAGCAAGATGCAGAAGGGTCTCACTTTAAATACAGTTAGTCTAGGGCTAACAACATAGACCTGAAATACTCAGAGAGCTCAGAACCTCATTTACTGATCCCTGTGGAACTGTGAGCATCTTTAACATGTCAGAACACCCTGCCAGCTGGATGCACCTTTAGTGAACACTGCACAGAAACATCAAAATGATCAAGTATTGTGTCTGGTACAAAGGGGCTTGCCTGCAGTTATGGTACTGGGGCATTTGCAGTTTCAGCAAGGTTCACATTCTGCACTTGGAGAGAACTTTCTTTGTCTCTGTGTTTCAGATTAAAGAGCCTCCTGCAAATATTTCTGGACTTTAAGACAGAGAGGTCCATGTTTTCCTCACAGATAAAGACAAACTTCACCTAAAGAGGACTTAATAGCACAGATGCCATTCCAGGATCTTCAAATCAAGATCTGGCCACACTCCAAAAATCTGGGCGGGGGG
>NW_008240046.1:7329334-7333644 GCF_000691975.1 Corvus brachyrhynchos
GGGGGAAGTGTTTGGATGCTATCAACCCAGGGATGTTTTGGATTGTGCTAATATTTCCCAGCAGAAAGTGGCCAGGTTTGGCTCCTAGTGACTAATGAAGCTGTCATACACCATTCCTTCCTGCTGTTTAATAATGCTTTCAAAAAAGCCCTTTATGGAGATGAATGGTATAGTAGTGCTGCAGCTGAGGAACTGGCATGCTGTCAAAGAAAACAGAGCCCAGTTTACTATGCATGGCACTGTATTTTTCATTATACTTCACAAAGACGTGTTATTAACTGAAAATGAATTCATCATTAGGGAATAGATATTATTTAGTACATAGTTCAGTATAATTTTGAGACTTGATCCCAATAGATTTCGTTGTAGCAGCAAAATTACCTGTTACTCTAAATGGTGATACAATCTTCACTGTTTTTTAGATCCTGAATTTCAGGAGACAATATCAGTCCTACCACAAAAATTAATTGCAATGGAAACGCATTTCGTTCCTTCCACTTTCTGCTCAGTAACATAAGCATGCACACAAGTTGTATATCACATACACTTAATAAAGGTGGCAATTCAGCTGAATCAGTGGTGTAAACAACACAGCCATGACAGTTGCTACATTCAGATCCAGATCTCAGCTTCTGCTCTGTTGGTGGAGTGATATAATCACACATGTGATTTTTATACTCCTTAATTGACTTGTCAGTAACCTCAGGCAATTGTGGGGCACAGAAATATTACTGCTGTGCAGAACACTCATCTGAAACACGAGTCCCAACCTGTAAAAACCTACACAAGATTTCTACCTCAGTGCTGTGTCCAGGACTGTTTCAGGCAAGTTCACCTATTTACGGATTCTTGGGGGCCTTTGGCAGCACAGCTGAGAAGGTGTGAAACACCCCTACAACCCTTTGACTCTTGCTGTGAAGCATCAGGGAAAATCAAATGCTCTCCATAGCCATACAAGCACTCTTCACCACATGTTTCTTTCAGATGTAAAGCAGGGAGACAAGAGACTGACATATCTTATCAACTCTCCACACAGAGCTCCATCAACATCAGCCAGATGAGCCCAAACTGATTTGTGGTGCGTTTGTTTGAACACAGTTGGCTTTCAGAAGCTGCAATCAGAGATCACAAGCCTTATCTGTGCAGGGAAGTTTAGATAAATAGTGCAGTCAGCTTGCTATAGAGCACCTTGGGTTTACACAAAATCTACTTTTAACCATTTTGAACATCGGCAAGTATCAGATGTGGTACTGCATAGATCTAGCTTGTCCTTTCTCTATTCTGTGATGGAGGAAAACATCTCTGAGCACTTTAAATCAGTATAACCCATGCATTTGGAGAGTTAATTATGGAGCAATACAGGGAATAAACCCATCCTGCACAAAGCTTCACTCAACAACCTTTCTTATTATGCATTCCCTTGTCCTTATTGAAAAGTGCAGACATAAAGGACTTAAAATCAGTTAGAAGGCCCATTATTCTCTTGCAACATACTCATTTTGTCACTGCCTTTTTTTAAATTGCTGGCTTAGAGGTCCCAGTGTCAGATACCAGACAGCTGTATGTATTTGGAGTCACACAGGCAGATAAATTTGGCTTGGCACCTTCATACTCCTTTTGATGCTGAAAACAGCAAATTGCAGAGGAATAGCAGGAGAACTGAAATCTGTCAGTTACTTCTGTGGAGCATCTTTCCAGCAACTTCACTCAGCAAAGTGTTATTTCTGGCTTCCATCAACTGGCAAATGGCAATTTAGATAGTGGCAATTTAAACGACCTGGCCAACCATTCTGAAAAACGGTAGAATACTCACACTAGAACTAATACATCAAAAAACCTTTAAAGGCTACACCTCTCCTTCCAAAAAGCAGAAACCTAAAGCCAGGCTTAAGGGATCCCTGAACCTGTTAGAAAGGGGCAGGTCTGTGTTTTCTTTTTTTCTTTAAAGTGGGCTTGAATCAAAACAGGACAATTTTGCAGCTTCCAGCATGTGTTGCAGTCTTCATGATTCACAAGAGCCCAGAAAACAGAAAAACACAAATGTATTGTTTACTGTAAGGATGCAAAATGCTTTGTACATTCAGGAAAACATTGGCAGAAGTAGCATTTTTAATCAAGAGGGCTTTTGAGCAGTTCTGTAACTGGGTAATCCACAGAGTGGATCATTAAAATCGGTGAGAACCAGTAACAGCAAACACCAATGGCCAACCAAATGAATCCAGATATTATTCACCACCATTCCTGCACCACAGTCCATTAAGCCCAGTTTATGTCATAATACAGCTAGTCCCCAATATTACATATTGTTTAAACAACATCTTTATTAAAAAGCCTGTTTTATGGAATTCTCCCATCCCATTTGCACAGACCGTATCTCTATTTATTCATTATCCTAGTACATTGTTTTGGCAACTAGAACCATGTCTTACAGGGATAAGCAATACTTGGAAGGCATCCATAAGTTTTCAGTTGTTTCTAATGCAATCAACAGCTGGAAACAGCAGAGGAGCCAGTTCTAGAGTGACCAGCAGCAAGTGCTGCCCACCAGAATTTCAGGGCTCTTGACACGGCAGCGCCAAACACCACATTTCCCTGGATAAACATTCTTCCCTGATAGTAGCACCAAGTCACCCAGTGCAATGGCTTAAGGCACTGCTGCTGAAGATGCTGCCTTTGGACCAAAAATTGACCCTTTGATTGTCAGAGGTTGTGACACACCAGTCTTTAGAGCAAGGTTCTGAGCTAGGTTCTGTTCTGGCTGAATTTCAATTTCAACAGTATGATTTAAAGGGAAAATTTTATGTTAGCAGTATCACAACTGTTCACAATGCTCATGCAATATTCTGATACACTACAGAAAGCTCTATTCTGTAACAAATTTTCACAGTAGGTGCAGCCATTTATTTTTATCTCAGTTTTCTCTTATGGCTGTCACCCCCACCTGATATCAAAATATTTGAATTTCATCTGGGGAAAGCACACTGAGGAATCACAGCATTATACGTGTTTTAAAGGGATAGTCTGGAAAACACAATGGATAAAAGAAAATTTATTCTAATGAAGCTTGACTTGGATATTTGAAACAAGATCCATGAACTTTAGAGCATTTGAATTTTTACGGATCTAACAATTCCACTACTAGATCAACAAACAAAGTAAAACGTTTCTATGAATTCCTAAGAGCCACACAACATGGTATCAACAACTTAACAATCATATCCAACCTTGATGGGGAGTTGAAGAAAGTGCAAAAAGTCCAAGGTAGATTTTAACCAGCATCTCTGCATGAATAGCCACAAGAAATTAAACAGCAAGGAAATCTTGATTTTGTATTTCTGTCTCAAACCCACTGCCACCACTGCTGTCAGTTACTCTCCTGAGGAGAAAGGCCCCAGAAGTTCATCTGAGCTGCACCCTACTTGTCTCACAAAGCATTGGAGCTGGTAACAGAAGAATCCCACGTTTCACTGTGAGGTTTCCAAGAATCTTGAACTGTAAATTTGAAGACCAGAGTACTCTGATTCATGCAGAAGCAAGACTGAAGCACTGAGAGGTTTTGGCCCATGTTATTAAGGAAGTTTTTTACTGATCCGTGCAAGTTTGAGGTATCTAGAATCTTCTTGGCATCATTTCATACAGAGACCAAATTTCTGACAGTTTCAGGTAAAATTTTTCCCTAAGTTGTTTTTCAGTTCTTCCAAGAGTTTGGTAAAACAAAATGGAAAGAAGCACTCAAAAAAAGTGAATTTCAACTTCACATTTGAGCCAATTTGGGCAGAATTACAAGCAGAATTCAAAAGCTGTCTGAGTGATGGGAGGAGGCGATATATCCCTTGCTTCAGGAGCAACAAGAAGTCACTACCCCCTTTCCTATCCAAGAATGGATTATGCTCTTTCATTTTCTCATCAAATGAGGATACTGTTAGCAAGGGTGGCCTGGTAAAGTGCTATCAGGAAAATAAAACCTGCCCCCAGCCCATGCCAGGCTCACGTTTATTAGTAGGCCATGGACTGTGCCTTTAGGTGGCATCAATTGGTAGTGGTGCGTGGAAGCCCAGAGAGTCACGTCCCACCACCGAGGGTGACTCCTCCGCCATGAGGTGATTATGTGCAATGCCAGCATTTAGCAGAGCAGCTATACACGCTTTCTACTAAGAAGATGCTTGTTGTGTTTTCCTAGAAAATCATTGCTTTCAACTTTAGACCTTCCTAATCCCCTGACAGATGCTTTAACCACAAGTTTGCTTTCATGCCTCAAGACATGCAAGTGACCACCAAATTGAGTTTCATCCCCAGAGTTTACATTATGG
>NW_008240046.1:7333994-7336745 GCF_000691975.1 Corvus brachyrhynchos
AAAGAGTGCCTGACATCAGGATTAAATCAACTTCAAGGACTTCAGTAGCTGACAAGTCAGCTATGCTTCCCTTCTCCACATTTTTTCAGATCTGGTTGAAATCCCGCCCTCTTCCCCCTAGGAATCGTATCCTGGCCACAGGTATGCTAAACAAGGTGTCTATTTTTTAAAACTTGAGCACCAGTTAGTTTTATATCAAGATAGTTCTTCATTTCCAAAGGATAAAACTGCTTTCCTACTGAACAGCCACAGGGCTAACATCATTACTTTACAGACTTCAGGTACCACACAACTAAAGGTTACAACAACACTGAACACCACCCTGCACACCACACTTGGAGAAGAGCAGTAAATGGATAAATGTGCAAGCATCAAAAGAGCTAACAAAAGAATAAACACTGAGCAGCTTTCATCACATGTTTTCCATCCCAGTGCTCCAAGATTACTTAAAGCAATAGTTTACCCATGTACAGGACAAAGAATGCAGTTATTATGCTGCAGCTCTGGAGATGAACTGGATTCACGTATAACTTTCCAAAGGTTACCCGCCCAATGGATAATGCAACTTCAATGCAAAAGAATGTAGTTAGATCTAGAGAGAAACATAAAAGCTAGATGGACTGGGATGTGGAAATATGTTTTGCAAATAAATCACAATTTCTTCACTTCGAAGACTTGTTTGTCTGTGAGTGAAAATAGATAGGAAGACTGCTTTTTAAAGGAAAGGATTTACCCGGGAAGGAATTTTGTAGTCAGGATTAGCCACTCAACACCCACAAACTGAAGGGCCAATTCCATGGAACTTCAATCCCAGAATGGCTATCTTCAGAGTATTGAGCCTTTCTAAAAAATATCTCCTCATAACACATTGTCTAGGCATATCAAAGCATTAAACTGCTCTAATTAGCTGAATTATCCTTGGGCACCTTCTAATCCACATGGGTGCTTCAAGCAGGGAAGTTCAAGCCAGAATGCTGGCAGGTGAAGAATGTCACAGCACAGACTGCTCGATGCCACTGTGGGCATTAACTTCCACTGCAGACTAAAAAAACTGGATTTTCTCAGGGGTTGCTGAGGATGTTCAGCCTCTCAGAGGAGAGACCAAAGACTTCAGCAAGACACTAAGTCAAATGTTACCCAGAAAACTGAACACCTCCTTAGATATGCTCTTTAGTTTAAACCCCTGGGTTGACAAGATGACTGGGACAGAGATGAAAATCCAGAATCCGGAAGGGATCATTGCACAGAGCCTTCTAGCAGATTAAAGTCAGTGGGAATATTCAGCTGTATTGAAATAGCCATTCCTCTACAAAAACACATCAACTCCTTACAAGTGTTTTGATTGCAAACTACTGCACAATGCCTTCTCTGCAGCAGATAATTTTTATGTTTGTTCCCCAAAAATCCGTCCTGGTTCTACACAAACTACATCATCAGCTAGGAGCAGTTACTTGAATCAGTTTAGGGAACTGTAAGAAATGGGTCTTGGAAAAAGCAAACGCTGTCTGCCATATTATCTCCTTTTTCCCTGGAGCTCACAGGACAGCTGCCTGCTATTACAGTGCACCCCAGGAAATGCTTAGCTGCCAAAAAAGTCCAGAGCCAGCAAGGGATTAGCAGACAAACAGAACTCATGCACCTGGAAGTCATGCAGCTAGATATGCCATCTTTGTAAGATATGATACTTCAATCTCATTTGCAAAGAAACAAGAACAAACAGAAATTACTTAGTGTCATCATAATTATGATAAATATAGGAATTGCTATACAGTTTTGTGACTAGATTAAGTGGCATTAGTTTACATTTAACTGCAGTAGTCTGTAGAAGGACTTACATAACTGTCATAAATATAATGCTGTCTATTTTATGTCTAAGCTGTTCCTAAATAATGCAGCATTAATACCATGTTAAGTGACCAGAACCCTGATGTCTCTAGAGAAGAATAATGCAGATGGGGCATAGGACTTAATGATTTCATGTAACCTGTGCAATAGAAAACTTTCATTTCCTTCACCAATATCTTTTTAACACCAAAATTTCTTCTAGACAGCCCTTTCCTCCTCCCACTGCTGCATTTGTCCTTCACAGGCACACTCTCACAAGCTGCTGGATCTATGTGTGCTGGGTTCAGGTAATGCCTAGTGCCACCCCCATGTGCCCAGCCTGTGTGGGAAGGGCTGGACAGCAGCTGCCACATGAAGCTGAGCTGTGTTGTAAGCAGCTCCCTCACTGCATTCCCATGGACCCTCATGCTCGCTGCCACCAGTTTTAAGTGGAATCAGTTTGTATCCTTACCTCCACAAAAACAGCAGCAGCAGTTTTACTGGCAGCCTAAAGCATCTATTCTGACATCAAGATGGATGACACATATCCAGCCCAGTGTCAATGAACTTCTAACAAAGCTGCTGTACAGTCCACTGAGAAGTATTATACAAGCCTCAGTGTGCACTGGGGGTCAGACAGTCCAAGACAGTTCAGGTGGAGACTCTTCCTTACAGTTGTGTACATACTTATCATGCCAACAGAAACAAGTTAGTACAAGAGTCACTGAAATATTTAAGAATTCAATAAATTAATTCTGCCCTTATTTTAGAAATACCTTCTCAGCCAGCTTACAGACAGAAGTGACAAATGCTTTAAAAAGTTTCAGGAATCAAAATTCAGAAGAGTTGTCACACCCTAGGAAACAACAGCAGAGAATAGCTGGAGAGCACCAGAGTTATCCCAATTGTGGCTGGGGGGGGGGGTTT
>NW_008240046.1:7336815-7349236 GCF_000691975.1 Corvus brachyrhynchos
ACCTGTCAAGGTAGTAGCTACATCATCAGTACTGAGATCATTCATTACAGAAACTCCTGAGAATAACCCTGTAGGAGTAAGCACAGTGCATTTCAACAAAATACAAGCTTTCACTAACAGAGGCTGCCAGTGTGTTCAGTCACTGACTTGAACATCAGAAGCAGAAAACAGACTCTGATGGATCTACCGTAATTGTATACAGGATTGTTTTGAGAATGGTGGCTGTGCAATTTGAGATCATTCATTACAGAAACTCCTGAGAATAACCCTGTAGGAGTAAGCACAGTGCATTTCAACAAAATACAAGCTTTCACTAACAGAGGCTGCCAGTGTGTTCAGTCACTGACTTGAACATCAGAAGCAGAAAACAGACTCT
This sequence comes from Corvus brachyrhynchos, assembly GCF_000691975.1. NCBI lineage: Eukaryota > Metazoa > Chordata > Aves > Passeriformes > Corvidae > Corvus > Corvus brachyrhynchos. The sequence goes on from NW_008240046.1 coordinate 7,337,192, forward strand.
GATGGATCTACCGTAATTGTATACAGGATTGTTTTGAGAATGGTGGCTGTGCAATTGCAGCAATAGCTCAAGGTTTGGAAATGGAAGTTAACAAACAATTCTTTCCTCTATTTTTCTGTAACTATAAGTTAGCTATAAAAGTTTTTTTGTATTTGTACAATTTCAAGCTTACTGTTGTTGTTATAAGTTAAGAACTGTATCTACTGGATCCAGTTGCTCACTGCACTACTGAAAAGCCAAGGTTAGAAATAAAGGTCTGTACTTTCCTGTATATTCTGCCATCTGCTCCCTCAACCTCTTCTTAATCCATAACCTGAAAGATGCCCCATCTGCTCCCATCTATGTTCTGTGATAGTTGAAAGAGAAATCTGCCAGAGAACACTGTTCTGGAGTTGTGTGGATCAGCTAACTCAGAGGGAGCTAACTCCCTGCTATGGGGGTGGGAGACCTTGGGGTCATATGGTACAGAGGGGGTAACAGCAGTGGAGAGCTGCAGCTGATTAAAAGCACGTTCACATCTATTGACCTTTCCTGGAAACTCAAACAAGTAAAATGAGTGGCAGCAATTCACAAAACTTCATCAGTCCCATGAGGATGTTACAAGCATCCTTCTCTGTTCATGAATCCCTAGTGTTCAATTTGTTTCCAGTTTTCTTGCCCAGACAAAATATTGAAAAAACAGAAAACTTGAGTCTAAAAATAACTTTCCCGGTCCCTTAATTCCACTAAGCAATCTCCCAACTGCAACCTCCTCTTCCTTATGCAGTAGCATGACTAATGCAGGTGCACTCCAATCTTCACAGATAAAATAAAAAAAACCCCTAGTTTTATTCCTAAATCAAACTTCATGTCAATGTAGCACAGTTGCAATGAACAACTGTCAATGTCCCTATTGCTCAGCTCTTTAAAACTGGAAATGACCACAAATCAGTGAAAATAATAATTGCCTGAATGCTCTATATAAGCAAATTATTTTTTTCCTAGCAAAATAATACTAAAAAGTCAAAGTGGATGACTATTCTGGAAGTAGACCATGTAACACAAGCACTGTATCAGTTTTTCTTGTCACCATTTTCAAAGTGTAATCACAATCCGTACCATTAATCAGTAGATATAAGCCCTTGCACATGTAGGCTTTTGGTGGTGATTTCTGCCCTGCCCCCTCCTTTGGTTTCACTGTGTAAAGTCTCTGGAAACCTTGTGGAAGCAGAAGGCTGAGAAACTCATCAAAGATCAGCTCAATCAGTGATTATAGGGTGCTGATCTGCCCACTATCTTTCTACTCATTTTTCCATTTCCAGCAACCAGCCTCCTGCATGATGCGTTCAGGAATGAGCTCCAGACTGCATCAGTCACTCTGTTTGCATACAGAGTGCTGATGAAGCCAAGATTTACCTCTTCTGAACCCATCCCTCCTCTGCACTATTCTGACATAGAAGTAATCTGGAGCAAAAACTTTCTCTGTGACAAAAAAATAAGTTACACAGGCTTCTTTAAGTTAAGCAGTAAATCTGATGGCAAAGAGAAGATCTCCTTTCTCAAATTATTCATGCAACAAAATACAGAAATAGTCATAAAAGCAGGCATGAAACACAAGCCTTTTGACATTCCAGGACAACTGCATGGCTCCGTGTCTTGTTGCCTCACAAACTTTACCTGTGTTGCCTGAGGAACCCTGAATATTCTAAAATGTTGTCAAGTGAGTATATAGAGGGTGGCATATAGACAGGCATCCGTAGCACTCTCTGTGCAAGTGGGACACCCTGATTTCAACCTGTGCTATACATACGGGGTTTGACCCTCAGTTTCCAGACACTTAGGTTAGCTTGTAAATGAAATTGGAAAACTGGAATATTAACAGCCGTCCAGAAAAAGCAAAAGTAGCCCTGAGGGGAAAAAAGAAATCTACAAAGGGGAGCCATTATCCACAAGAAAAACATGTAGCCACAGAAGAGGCCACAGCTGCCTTGCATTTTGAAGAAACAGGAGGCCTTTGCATTATTTACACACATACACACACCCTAATCTTCTTTTATTGTTTCTGTAGCCATAAAATGCCTTAGTCTGGATTTTCAAAAACTCACAGAATGCCTCTAGTCAGGGAGAGACATGCAAGGCAGCCTACAGTAACTTCACTTGGGTACTGGCAGCTGATAAGCCACCAAAACACAGCATTCCAACAGCACAGGCACCTGAGCCACTGTGCCTGAAGCTATGGTGCCACCTGAGAGCCCATGCCGCCCTGTGGTGAGGTGGGCAGCCCAAGGGACTGACACTGAGACCAAAACCTCCATGTACTCAGTCACTTATTGCTCTTTCCTGACCTAATAATCCTTGTCTCCCCTCTCACATTCTGCTTTTGCAACGGCATTTGCTGTGGGTGCTGGGCCCCTCCTAAAGTTGCTGAAAATCAACATCTTTAATCCTGAAGCTGCTTGGAGAGAATATCATAGCAACTGCAGTCCTGGATGTCCATCCAACACACTAACTCACTTCATGCTACTAGGCAGGAAACATCTGTTTCTCTTTGCTCAACCAAGTTTTCCTTATAAAGTGGTCCTGAATGTGCAATTCTGGGTCAGTTTGGACATATACTAGCAGATGAGATATTTTTACTCTATTATATAAGTTGGAAGTGAATTATACTGGAATAGCTTCAGGAGGTCCACCTAGAAATGGTAGAACACACATGGAAGTAATTTATTTCAAAAATAGGAGAGTCTGAATAAATTTACACAGTTCATAGTGGTTTTTTTGAAAGGCCTTTTTCTGCACTATTCCCAAATAGGCATTTACCTAAAAATTACTTGGTAGATAGATGCACACTGTGCTTGAGAGTACATGTACTGATGTTTTGGTATTGGAGTTTAATTCCCTTTTTTCCCCGGGGTGAATTTGCATATGTGTGGAGAAAGGAAGCCTTTTACTTCAATCAGCGTGATTCACACAGATGCATGGGCAGGAGGTGACAAGTTGCACTAGATATCCCTATAGATTTACTTTACCCTGTGCTTATAGGTAAGACTAATATATAACCACTACTTTTTGCAATATTGACACTCATTAGGTAAAGTTTCAACAGTGTAAAACAAGACTGGTGAAGCAGAGTTTGAAAAGTAACCATTAAGACCTTAAAGTAGTTGGAGTCTTTAAAAATAATCAAATAGAAGAGAAGCTTGAGTACTAAATTATACTATGACCTAGATTTTTTACATATCTATAAAATGAAATTTCCATTTATTTGCACCAAATTATATACATAAATTACCAAGTTATGTTTAAATTATCTAGAATTGAAAGGACTTTTTCATAGATTTACTTCATAGAACACAACCATTCACCTACTGTAGAATTCCTTTTCCTTTATCTGTTAAAATATCCCAAAGCAGCAAGCTCACAGACAGTGACTAAGACACTAACAGACTGTGTTCCCAGCTACTGCAGGGAAAAAAATACTGTGAGGGTTGTAAAAGTTAAAAAGATGCCATCCTATAAACAAGCAGTATATAATCCTTTTTTTCCTCAAATAATAGAGGGCAAGGCACCTGCCCACAATGCTAGTAAGACCATTTCCAGATCAATTTTAAAAGTCAGGTAGTTGCTATCATTTGCAGAAATGCTTAAGCTTACACAAGCACGGTTCCCAGAAAACCTTCCAGTACAAAAAGGTACCAACAAATCACTGCAACAAATATCAGGAGTTCAATATCAATTTCATGTTCTGTTGTGAAAAGACAACAAAATTGCACAGTCACAGACCACTGAGAAATAAAGGATCTGCAGAAAATATTCCTTTCTAAGGCCATAGAAATCCATACATAGAAAACTGGTAATAATAACTTAGTCAATAGAAGTATTTAAGATAAACTACATGCACAAACATGCATTTTACCCTTTTGTTTTCCAAAGCAGACAAACCAATACACAGAGCAATTAAGAGGGGGAAAAGAGATCACAAGGCAAGAGACTTAGGTATTTTAAAAGAGGAACAAAAATAAAAACCCAACCCAACCAAAAAACCCCAGCTTTTCTTACCAGAATTTCTCACTAAACTCACTGCACTTCTCTATCAGGGTTTAATTCTCAAAATGGTAGAATTAGCAGTCAGATGATCCTATTGTGATATTTAAACTCATGGCCACCTTCATCCTGTCAATGCCATAAAAACTGAGTATATCAAACACCTTTCAGTTAATACACAAAAGGGGGCAAGCAGGTCCTCAGTGCACCTTTCTGACTTCCTCTGAGCCTTTGCATTTGTGACTGAGAATGGCATATCAGTTTTCCTGGAAACCATCCACAGTTAACTCTTTATTTTAGTATTCAACAACTCCCTCAAACCATTTCTCAAGGCATGCTTCTCTTACAGTTAACAACAACAATCGAACATGCCATGCTTTTTTTTCCTTTTTTTTTTAATAACAAGGACAGAAGAGAGCCACAATTGAAATAACAAAGGTACATGGCTAATTCTCCCTGCGTCAGACAAGTGAACCACGGGAGCATTGCACTCATGGCTCTCCCACTTCCCAGCCCCAAGGCAGGCAGAAGTGCACCTACAACAGGGCACACACTTGTAGTTTTGTCAGTTCCACTGGCACCCAGGTGTAATAGCACTGACTGCACTGTGTGACCCCCGCCAAAAGCTCTGACTGTGGCTCTTACTCTGTGACAACCCTGGCATCTAGACTTCAAGAGTGAAAGACTCAGGGAAAGTCTTTCATGTCTCTGCAGATGAAGGTTAACTTATCTTTATTTTTACAAAGCTAAACAGACAAAAACGGCAGCTGCAGATGTACATGTAGTTCTGAGTAAGCAAAGATTCTTCACATGGCCTGCCCTGCAGTATCCCTTGTGCTAGCCAAGATTTCTGCTGAGAAAGGGTACAGAGGCACACAACAGATCTGTCCATATTCTAAATCAGCAGAACACAAGCCATTTCTAATACAGAATCATTTAGAAGCTTTAATCTTCCTCTTGCAGTCAATCTGTATTGACAGTTTTTGTTTTTAATCCACAGGACCCTAGGCTGCCTCTAGTGCATGGATGCATTTTCTAGCAGTGCCACAGAGTCCCATGGTAGAGCAGCTCTCAGAAGCAAGATAAGTGCAAGATCAAAGACAGTAATACAGTTAAAGCTACTGAATATTTCTGGGAACACCAGATTGTGTCCCTGAAGTTCTGACATTAAACAAGATTTCATGCTAAACAGACTAAAGTAGTTTTGTTTTTTTTTTTTTAGAGTGTTCTGAGCAAAGACAAAGGAAAAAATAAACAGTATGTAACAATAAATCATTAGAGAGCACCAGAGCAAGTATGCACTTAGAAGCCCAATTATGCAATTTCAAGTCAGTCTTTGGATTGCTTGGCTTTGCAGTTTTGATGTAGTTCTTTCAGTGTATTTTATGCAACTTAAACCACACAGCATACATTGATAACCAGGGAGCAATTTCCCCAACGTTATTCAGGCAAAGTTTGATTGTTTCTTCTGTTTCCAGATGGTGACCAAAAGCCTGCTAAAACACTTGCAAGTTAACCTGCTGAAGAAACGTGGCATGTGTGTCTGATTACAAGTTAGTATATACACCTCACAATAAAACCTTAACCTGTACCTTTTTTGCTGCAGGTGTGATGAATCCTTTCCTGCTTTCTGAAAAGTCTTGCTTAGGGCCAAGGCACTTTCACATCATCACTGAGGTGCTCATTGCTTTGCCAGGAGATACCAGTATACAAGGGCAGAAACCAAGCACAAGGGAAAAAGAAAAACTACCCCAGCCACCAGCCATTTAAAACCTCCGCCCATCCCTGAAGCAGCTGTGGAAATGCTGGCAATTATCTCAGAAACAAGAAGCAGCTGGGTTCCCTTCCCGATCTTTACAAAGCAAACAAGGAGAGGGAGGGTCTTATATAATGAAGTGGGACGGGAGTGGTGGGAGAACAAGTGATCCTGGAGGAAAGTGTAGAGTTAACAGGCTGTCAATGTACAGTTGGACAATCTGTCTAAAGGGCCTTGTGGTTAGTTACTGATGGAGTGGGGGAGAGTATAGCCTCAGTTTGAAAAAAAGAAGTGTGTTATCAGAGTAGAGATACTGAATGTGGGTGTGTGAGTTAGGCATGGTTTCTTTGGGAAACCCCAGTAAGAGCCTGGTGGTAGTCCTGACTGAGGAAAGACAGTCTGGAGGTGGATCTGTGTATTTTGTTTATTTCATCTGCTTTTTCCAGGGCACCCTGCAGATGGAGGGAAAAAAAGATCAGAGGAATTTTTTTCTCCCTGCCCTTTATCTTCCTAGTGCACAGTGATATATCTGTAGTTGCCATGTGTATGGTCAGTAATGGAGCTTCAAAAAATAGGAAGGGGTTAAGATGAAAAGAATCACTTAGCAAAGTATTACTAATGTTCATCTTGTTTTTTCTTGGTTATGTGCAGGGACTGAGCTTGCCTGTATGATTGATTTGCTACTGGAAATACCATTTGTACAGAGAACACATATATTTGCATGTGTGGTTCTGTAGGCAGCAGTGAGCTCACAGCCCTATGAGCCATTCAGGACCATATGATACCACAGTCATACACATGCAGATAACTGGGATTCCCCTTTAAAAAGTGAGAAACATTTTTACTTTTCTTTCAAATATGACTGTTCTGCGTGATCCTTACCCTTTGTGACTGGTAATTATGCATTCAGCATAACTACACTCTCATGAGGAGAATTGTGGTGTGCTGGGGTGCATCAGGAAGACCATTGCCAGCACCTTTCTGGTATACACTGGTTTCACAACAGGTAAGCAATATAACACTTCTCATTGCTGGATGGGCTACATGGTCTTTATTGGAAATAAAAGTATTCTACCTCTCTGTCCTAAACTTTTTATAACATGTTGTAAATGTACACTGGCAAGAGGTTAAGGAGACATCTCCCTAATGAGTTTCAAACAGCTCCCAGTAGTACTTACTAAGAAGAGAATGCTAAAGATCATATGAACTGTTATGGGTAATTTTCCCATTTTTTATATCCATGGAGTATTACTCATTTTCACTAGGCAAGTTAAAAATATTAATCTGCTAATATGTCCTGTAGATTCCCACCATAGATGATGCTCTCTAACTATAATCAGCTGTACAGCACATTTTACAAAGAAACAGGGAAAGTACAGGCAAATCTGACTGAGTGTCTTCATTTAAAATAACACTGTCAACCCTAGGTCATTCGGTCTTTTATGGAAGAAGAGGAACTCAGGAGATCTATTTTCCATTCTCTGGCTTGATACAGCTGTTAGTGCTGTAGCTAAAAGCTGGTATTCATCTTTGAAGATAAGCTGCCCACATGTGTCTCTGGGGTTAGCCAGATGGTCGGAGCATGCTGCTGGTGCACAACTGCAGTGTTAGTACAGCCTGAGTGGAACTAATGGGCTGAGGCGTGGGTGGGATGCTCAACGACTTAAACATTTGCTTCTTTTTTCTTCCTTAGATGATACTGGTGGTCCATGCAGGCTAGCAAACCTTTGCTTCAATTAAGATTGAGGGTTTCACTTTTTTTTTTGTGATGTGTGGGTACTGAGAGCTTGCCTTGTCACACGTCACCATCAGATATGCTGTACTCTTAAACTACCTAAACCACATCTAAAAGTATATTTTGTACTTCCCACAAAAGTAAAACTGGGCTGAGACTTCTCATGTAGTTGATATGTTTATAATATACTCTTTAGAGGGTAGATATGCAAAACCTCATTTAACAAGGATGTACTGAATATTGATTAAAACAGCCCTGCATTTAAAAAATAAAAGCTATATTTTATATCTTATTGGTCAGCTTGACAATGCAGTTAGACAAGAACACTGCACACTACAAATTCATATGTGATTTTTTTCCTGCAATTGGTGCTTCACTGCTATTTTGTCTAAAGCATGTAATGTTGTTTAATGATGCTACCAAAATTCTGAGAGACAGCAATAGGGAAGGGAACAAGAAATCTCCCAGGAGGACAAGAGCACAGAAACCCAGCACTGAAGTAAGCAAACAAGAGCCCAAACAATCTGGTGGTTTTCTGTTGGAAGCAGGCTGAAACTGACTTCTGAAGAAAACAAATCAAACCTTTCTGTTCCTCCAGCATTCTGCCTCATCTATAGAGAATCTGTTCACATTACACAAAGCTTCTTGAAGAGAAAGAAAGCTTTCTTTACCACCAAAGTCCATTAATTCTATGGGAAAAAAAACCTCTCCTTCTGGGTGCTGTTTAGACTTATATAAATCACTATTTTAAGCACTTTACAATTTAGTAGTTTTTTCACTTAACACTTCAAAATGGCATCCTACAAACTATCAGCTTAAGTACAGGAATACTTACTTAAGAGATATTTCAGTCATTCAAATTTCATTTATTATACCAAAAAATTAACCTATAACTAAAATCATACACCCTTCACTTACTAGGTATTTTACACTTTTCCACAATTTCTCTTTTCAACACTAAGAAAACATGAAAAGAGTTAGACTGATTTCTTAGGAATATGAACTGTCTACAGTTACAACAGATCTACATCAGCTTACAGCCTGATCCACAAAACTTATATTTGTCATTGTCACTCATAAATTTCAGCTTATGTTTTCCACAGTTAAATTCCTGAGTTAGACACTATAGTCCCTGCAGAAAATTATGTAATACATTGTAAAGGGAGAATCAGGAGTACCTGAATGGGACTTGCAACTTTGAGCGCAGTGACTGGAGAGAAGCTGAACGCAACACCCTGGGAACACCAAGAGAGAGAAGTATGGTTGTAATTCAGCCCTCCCTGAGACACAGGCTCTTCCTTGCAGCTTGAGTTAATCTCCTCTCTCTGAGGCTGAGTTTCACAGCCTAGAAATTCTCCCCAAGACACTGGCCCCTGGGCAACATTTCTCATTTCAAGTTTAGCAGAAGAAGAGCAGTGGGTTGTGGCTCCTCTTTCCTCTCCAAGGACACAGATACATTCTTATGGCTTAAGCAAATTTCTGAAAAGTAATATTCTACTTTGATTCCACTCTTCCAGCATGCATGCCTGCCTTCTGTGTACAAAACCTGATTTACCACATCTAAGACTGCCTCCTAGCCCTCCTTTTGCCTTTCTACTACTCAAATACATGGGGCACAGAATGAACACATTTGCCTTTATTTTTATTTTCTAGGGTGCCAAAAAGAAACCCCATAAGGATTTGTTGTCACCTTTGGCTAGTGTAGTAATTCATATTCTTTACTGTTCGTAAGTAAACTTCCAGTAATGTTAGTCTTCTGTCTGTTCTCAAACTCTTTTATTAAACATGAAGAATGTGGCAAAAGCCTGTCTTATATTTACATGAGTTGCAATAACTTTTTACTCTTTGTTTTTCTATCACAGACAAAATATCTTCCAAACTATTCCTAACATTGACAGGAGGAGGAAAGTAACTCTTCAAACCTTCAAAACCCAGTATTTTTCTAAAGCTTTCAGTTTCAGGTAAATACCACTGAAATGCTTGATAAATATGAAAGCGATCAAAACTACAACGACCAGCAGTCTTGAAAAAATAAAAACTGTCCATATGAAATGTTTTTGTCTTAGTTTGGATAACGAAAAATGACCACAAGTCACTGCAGGGAAGCACTGATTTTTCAAATTCTCTGTAGGATGCCAGTATGGGAGAGCACAGAAATCAAGGTGTCACCAAAAAGCAGGAAGCCATCTGCCCCTCTCTCCTACTGGTGGAAAGTTTTCCAATGACCATGAAGGGTGGCAGGCCTGCTCCTGAAGGTGATGGCCTCAGAAGATATAGACCCTGTGGTCACTAAAAAACCTGAGATACAGCAGTAGGTTTTTACATTGTTTCATATGATATCTGTAGAATTTTCCAATTTTTAGGAGAAAACTTCAGCAAACTCATCCTTCTGGAGTCATGCTGATGTCAGAGGTGTTACAGCATGAATTATTTCAGATCTGAGAAGGTAAGTAGCATTGGATCTTAGTTATTCTAGATAGTGACAGTATTTATTATTTCCCTGGCATACGGCTAGGTTCGAGTCTTACTCATAATTATATCTGTAAGCAACTATCAGGCTTATTTGTAGTCTGTTAAAACAAGCAAAATTTGATGCCCATAAAACCCCACTGACATTATATGGTATTTCCAAGACACATTATTAATGATAAACAGCAGCTGTGAAAGTGAAGTCCCTCCAAGTAAATGCAGAAGGCATCTTTCTTGGTAATTATTTGTCAGACTGGACTCTGGAGACAGCAGAGGCTTGAATGCAAATGATGAACTGCACAGCAGCCCACTGTGTGTCTGTAGCCTTGGGAAGGGCAGGCACAGCCCTGACTTTTAAACAAGGACACATAAACAGAGCCAAAATGCTGAAAGCCATCATTATAAAGCCTGAGACAAAATGTAACAACAACAACAAACAGTTGGGTAACCTTTTTGAAGTGGATATACTCCTCTTTCAGTGTTTTCTGAATCTCCTTAAATTTTGATTGGCTTTAGATTTGAAAGCAGTTGGCAGGCAGTCAAAATTTAAAATTGATGAAGTACAATTGGTCTGTTCATGGGATGCTTGGAAAAGAAAATAATGATCTTTCAGACAAAAATGTTCTGAGGAAGCTAAGCCTCCATGTCAACAGATAAGAAAGCAAACAGTGGTACTGAAATGACTGGAACAAACAGTATTTAAAAGAAGGTTTTGTCCTGGAGGAATTGTAGTAAATTCAGAGGTCTCTGTACTTGGTGATCTTTAGGATATTCTTTTATGCTTCCAGGATATGCTGGCAGTATAACGAAATCCAGGGGTCATATCTAATTTGTATAAATTGCATTAGTCCAGAGGGGAGAGCTGAAAGTATGCAGCTCATAGCATAGAAGAATGATGCCTGTATTAATAAAAAAATTTTAAAATGTCAGACCTGCTTAGCACAATCTTTTAGACCACTCTACCCCCATCCCCCCCCGCAAAAAAGAGGGGGAAAACCCAACACCAAAACACCAAAAACCACCAAATCACTGTTGAGGTGGCTTTGACTTGTGGACAAATTCAAGAAGGCACACAAAATACATGTAAGTTAGCCTCCCCCTGGCAAGATGTGGGGTAGTGCTGAATCACTCTGTGTCTATCACTTACTGTCCTCCCTGAATCAAAAGCAGTGGACTCAATGGGACAACTACTGGGTTCTGGCTCAGCAAAGTACTTGGCTTCCTAATCTCCCCCGGGTCCTGAGGGCAACCTGAGAGATGCTAGGAGATTGAAGAAGCTCATGACTTCTGCAGTACTGGGGCTTGAATTTGTATATCAAATTTGATCTACATTTGCATCTGGATGACACGTCATGGTTGATGTCAGAGCAGAGGAAAGTGTGAGAGACAGAAAAACTAGAGGTGTGTAACAATGTCACTCAAACTGTCAGCTACCTGAGGATTCAGAAAATTTCTCCTGTCTTCAATAACAAGGCCAACAAGATTTGGTGACCAGTGTGAAAGAAGGTAAATATAAGGAAGAATTTGTTTTGTGAGGGTGGTGAGACCCTGGAACAGGTTGCCCAAAGAAACCATGGATGCCCCATCACTGGAACTGTTCTATGTCATTTTACAGGGCTTTGAGCAATCTGGTCTAGTAAAACATGTCCCTGTCCATCCTGCAGAAGGGATGGAACATAGGCTTTTTGAAAGTCCCTTACAATCCAAACCATTTTGTGATTTTTCTGTGTTGGAGGATGAACACTGTGGTACCCTGTGGGGAAGGGTCAGTGACATAGGGTTGCACTTCTTTGGTAAATCTAAGCCAAATTGGCATCTGTCAGACAATAAAGGAGTAATTCCTAGAGTAAAAATGGCAATAATAGCTTCCTTTCCCTTTCCCTTTCCCTTTCCCTTTCCTGACAATAACAGCTGTTAAAAATAGAGGACTTCAATTTACAAGCCTACTCCAGGTGAACCAATGCCCCTTTTGATCAGCCAAGCAACAGCTCGCAGGGGCACCAGCCAGTGTGCTGAGCCAAAGGCTGGCTTTTCTTCAGGCGGAATGGAGGAGCCGGGAGAGGGT
>NW_008240046.1:7349275-7355805 GCF_000691975.1 Corvus brachyrhynchos
TGCTGGAATCATTTGCACAGGTTGGGGCAGTAAAGGGAGGGCAGCAGGCAGTGTGTGTAATGTGTGGGGAGCTGGGGAGCGGATGGAAAATCTGTAACTAATAGGCATCTTTTCATCTTTCTCACTCTGTTTTCTTTCCAGTGGTGCCCAGATAGGGGACAAATCTTCCCATAAACAGTAATCCTTTAGAAAGTGTTCAAGTATGGCTATTACTTAACTTCCTGATTAGTAGCAATCACCACCTGCTACTTCTGCTCCACATTGTCCAGCATAATGGAAGTGTTCATTTCCCTGGCTGTGAAAAAGTAATGGGAGGGGAGTCCCTCTTCCCTGTTTAAGAAAAAAGAGCAACAGTCCCTCCTTTTCTTCTGTAACTAATCCCAGACCATATTTATCCAAGAAAATAAAATTTTATTTCTGATGACAAATAGCTGGATAAGGCAGATTATGGTTACTTTAAAAACCCTCCAAACAAACCAAAACCAAAACAAAAAACCCAAATCACAAAAGCAATCATTCCAATTTCTTTGAACTAATTAAGGGTTTCTGCTGCAGGGCTTTTTTATTGCCTGCCTATGGCTTTGAGATCCCAGAAAGTACCAAGCAAAGACAATATATCAATATTTTTGACAACTCAAACATGCAAAGACTTTGCAAAGACTTCTGCTTTCTTCAAACCTTACAAGCTGAAGCTGCCAAGAGAGCTGCACATGTTGCCTTGAAAGACAGCTGTTAAAACAGTTTCCTTTGATCAAAATTCTTCCATGTTTATAGCTAGAGCAAGAGAAAGAATTATAGGATTTTCTTAGCACAGACTGAAAATCATAAAAAGAATGAAACTTGCAAAACCTGAAAAGTGCATTTGTCATGAGCGGGCATAACTTTTGAAATGTCAGTAAAAAGGAGACAACCCATGAATAGACTATGAGGATTTTCAGACTTTCTATTTCCCTAAAGTCCTCTTTTGTTTTACACTGGGAGTGGTGGTGTCCCTTCCTAGAGAAGCACAGGCAGGCAGTAGATTAGTCCTTATTTAGATGGTAAGTTCCAGCCTATTTGAATTGTATTAAGCATTCTCCTTACTTCTGTGGGATTTGTCATAAATCTTGAGTAAATATACTTAGCACAATCTCAAAGACTGAAGTTTTGATTTCTCAGAGGGCTCAAATCTTTAAGCCTTAAAACTTCTCTTGTTTAAGAGAGATAAAGCAAAAGAATCTACTTGTCAAAACAAACACGGGGTAAAAAACCCTCAGTACAACCCTAGACTTTATCTCAATGGGAAGTGGCACTCATTCGGGGCTGTTCCATAGCATTCTTTGCCCAGGAGTGAAATCTATTATAGGAATTAGTACTGCCCCTTAAAATGGTAGTATCACTAAGAAGCAAATGAATCCTACTATCTTTCCCTCTCTTTTCCTATCCATTCTCCTTCTTCTAAACAGTATTCAAAGGTTTCTTCAAAGGTCTTCATCCTATCTTTGTTGCCATGGTCTCTCACAGAGTTGAAACAACATTTTCAAAACTAATGCCTGCTCTAAATGCATTGTTGTTGGGATGCTGAGTCAGTTCTCTGCTGACTAGGGTGAAAGAAAGAGAATCTTTGAAAATCAGTTTTAACATTCAACTAACCTGAATGGGGAAAAGCAAGACATCTATATGCTACTAGACAGAAGCAAAACTTTTCAGGGGTGAGATGCCTTGTATTTTGGAAAGAAAACCAAACTGTCTCTAGGGTTTTTTGTGTCAACTATGCTGATTTTACTCTTTCTTTTTATTCATACCAGACCTGAGAAAGACAATTGCTTCTCAGAAGGGGAAAAAAAAAAAACACAGAAGAATCCTGTTGATTAACACATACTTCCCCCCCAAGTAAATCCTTGCTGTGGGAGTGACAGAGGATGCTTGGTATGCAGTTGTGACAGGCAGGGCTAGTTTTGGCACGGCTGAAATGAGTAGGGGGAAATGATGAAGAAGCGCCATTATTTCTAAGGGAACTAACAAGATATTTTGCTTGTATTCAGCTTCTCTGTTTGCCTCTCTTGTTTAACTACTTGCACATTCTTTGAAATAAGGTCCATCTCTAGCACACATATTTGTACAGCACAAAGGGAAACAAGCTTACTTTTCTAATTCAGACTTTCAAGCTTTATTATATAAATGAGAACATCTATTTGCTATGTAAATTAAAGCACTGCACACTCTGTACACACATTTCAAGGAAGGACAATCTTTGTCACAAATTTGCTTACATCAACTTTAAATTCTTTTTATATGCCTGGCTTCAATTTTTTTGAGATCTTTTGAACATCTGTCCTTAGCCCATGGTCTGGCATGGCATGCTAAATTCTGTATATTTGTTCATTATTCCCAAGGGAGCAATTTACATGAAAATTCTGCTGGTCTAATTATATGCCTCAGCTAGAAAAACTATTCATCTGTCCGCAGCAAATTTCACCTTTATGAAACAGATGATGACTTTGCCAGAAACTTTCTGGACATTGTAACAACTGAAGGTTTTACAGCCTACATTTGTAATATGGGTCATAAACTGAATTGAAGGGGGAAAAAAAACCCCTTAGAACACTACAGTGCTTTTGAAAACAACCCTTCACCTTTGGGGAAAAAAAAAATCACAGTTTAATGGGGAAAGATGCTTGCAGCAGCTTATTAACAGTAAAATGTAGCCTCCCCTGCTACTTGTATCTCCTGGAGTCAGGGAGTTCAGGTTGTGAATGAGGAAAAGCTCAACAAGGATCTGAAACAGCAAGTTGTGGGTCTCAGTCTCTGAGATACTTGTGGGACTGAACACTGGAAATGTTTCAAGGTGACAGGATACAGGAAGAAGAATAAATGGGGCAAGAGTTCTCCCTATAACTCAAAAATCATGAGTAGGAAAGTGCATTCCTATAGGATGAGGATGGATACACAAAAACAGAGCTGGTGATCTTGGGATTTTCAGTTTTCAAAGCTGTCCACATTTTAGAAGTTTTAAAGGTATTTCTAAAGAGATGAACATAGACTGCACACTGTGTTTACACTTCTCCTGCTCCTTTCCCCCCAGTTCTCTCTGTGACTACACTGCTTTTTTTCCCCCATGATTTTAATTCACATAACTCTCCCCTTTTCATTTCTAACACCTTTCTCTCCTGGTCTTTTGAATTTACTCTTTTTCTTTCTGTGCTCCTTGCTCATAATTTGCTAATTTTCTCTAAACTTTAGTTTTCCACGTTCTCCTAAATTCGACACTCCCAAAACTCTCATATTCCCCTTTTCTAGTCTGTTCTTGGCTTTACAGTCCTTTTAAACACTGTTTATATACTGTTGCTGGGGCTTCCATTTCAATTCTATTGCCTAATCTACCACACACTCTTCTTCCTAATTAGTATCATAACCTGAAATCCAATTCTCCAAATAACTTCCCTTTTGGATCCCAGTACTACACATCTGCATTAATCTTTTCACCTTCCATGGCTTGGATCCTTCTAGGTTCATTTATTTTCTGCCCAATATCTCCTTTTCTAATGAGTACATTCTCTGAGCTCCTCAGTATGTACTGCATTATCCTCATCCTCTTCCTAAATGGGCTGCTCTTTTTTTTTTTTTTTCCCCAACTTGACTAAAATATCACCCCTTTTTGTACCCATCACAGCAGCATCACAGAGCCTAATGACAAGAATGAAACAGAGAGCCCTCTCTGCTTGCCAGCCTGGGCTTCCCCTGCCATGTTACTTCCTCATAGCTTGTGGACTTTCTATGGAAATTGTATCTTCCCTAGCGATCCATCAGTGGGATTCACAGAGCCATGGGCATAGGAGGGCAGTGCCTCTTGCACTGCCTGCCCAACGCACTTCAGCTGCGGGTTTCACTCCTGATGGGTTGCACCAGAAGAGGAAGAGTTATCCTCATCCCCATCCTTAGAGCACAGCTGGTTCTGTCCTCTTCTCTTCCTCAGGCAGATTCACTGCCTGCCACGGCACAACCTTTGGCACAAAGCGAGGCAGGATTTGGCCCCAAATCAAAGACCTCACCAATGTGTCATACGAGTTAGCATGAGTGTCTGTGCTGGGGAAGGGCTAAGAGCTAGAATAGCAAGGGTATTTCAGGTCAGGCCTGAGGCGAATTAGCAGACAAGTTGTGAAGCTTACACAACATGTGGCCACATTATGTGTGGCTCCAGTCAGCGCTAATAGCCTGTCATTGAGCTCCACGTTTAAACAATTTGAGCAAACAGCAAACACAGAGGATGGGAGGAGGGAAAAAGACCTTCGAGGAATAAGAAAGATCAGGCTACTTAGTATACTTGACAAGCAAATATTGTAGCAGTGAGGACAACGGAGTATCTATTAGGTAGTTAGAGACACAACCCAGCTCCTACCATGCAAAAGTAACACAACACAAAACCAAAAATATACAATTTGTCAAATTTTAAAATTCACTTGGCTAGCAGTTTTTCAAGCTACAATGGAAACCAGTTTTTGGTTTAGGCTGTATCTGATCATGTGCATTTTAATAGAGAAAAAAATAAAATAGGTATGGTTTTGGTTTAACAGCAAGGAAACTAAAACGGGGGAACAGAAGGAAAAAGAAAAAAACAGTTTTAGTAACAACAAAGAGTAAACTTCAACCATATCCATATAAGTAACATTGATACTAGTGTTGGGAAGTAAATATAAAACATTTTATAACAGAACTTAGAAACCATACTCCACTGTTTAGTATGAAAATAATAGCCTTTCGAGCCAGTCCTGTTAGAGTGCTTATTTAATCCAGTGCAGAATTGGCTATGAAACCATCCACTCTACCATGGGAATGCTTAGCTCAGTACCTGGTAGGTTGCCAGCCTTTTAAAATGTTTTTGTGTTGGTTTAATGATTGTTCCCATATGAGCACTGATGGTAAGGGTTGACATTAATTAAAATACTAAGTCATCAGAGCTTGCATTGTGGGGAGAGAGAGAATGGGCTGGATCCAATTGTCTTCAAGGTTTCTTCGGACTTCCACATTTTTCTCTTAGCTGCACTATACGTGCCAAGTATCCTTTTAGCAGAGGTGTAACAATGTAAACAGACTGCCTCCACAAATACAATCTTTGTAAGTTTTTCACATACTTCCATTTAACTGATTAGAGGACAGTCATTAAAATCAGCTAATCATGCAATGTGGCTGTGTTCTGAATGCTAAACAAAATGCCTTAATGAAAGAGGATTTTAAAACAGTGTCTACTTCTCTATTTATTTTTACTGTGTAGTCAATGGCACACAATACAGTACGAATTCTGGGCCTTATCCTCATTAACCTCAAAACTCGTTATCTCATATAAAAACAGGCCCTTTCCATAGAGAGTGTTGTAAAAGGTATGAAAAAACCAAATTAGAGTTGTATTTTGGCACACACTGTGGACACATGATGAAGTATTTCACTTAGAACTGTGAAATTAAACCAGAATAACATAAAATCCTGCTAAAATGATTTTAGCATCATTCAGACAGAATAGTTATCCTTATTCATTTCTCTCATTTTATTAAACAATTACTCAAGATCCAGATCTTCAAAGACACGCAAATAGGAAAAAGTCACTTAACACTTGGGAGTCCTCAAAAGGCCCCCTCAAAAATGAGTAAACAGGCTGAGTTCTTCTACTCCCATCCATTCAGCAAGCCTGTATTTTCATGCTCCTGGCAGGGGCTTAATACTGCAGAGAGCAAGAATGCAAGACAAAGTTTATTCTACATATAACATGATCAATAGCCTAAGAATGAAGACTTCTGGCTTGACCAATGTGAAGAAGCAAGCTGAGCCTACATAAATGCAATGGGACATTTTCACAGTAAGCAATATATATCGTAAAGAAGACTGCTGGTCTCCTAAAAGATAGAGCAACCCTTTCTATATACAAATTGCATTTGCTCCTTTGGATCAGCAGTCACGTGAATCTGCAACTTTGGGTCACCTCTATCTTGGTGAAAACCAAAATCTAAATGAGGTGCCTGAAAGCAGTTACCACCCCAGCTCATTCACCAGCACATAGCATGGTGCTCACACTGCTTCCCATCACAGCATGGGGGCTGCGTCAGAGAAATCCTCATCTCTGAATATCTGCAACCACCACTGTGGGTTGCACATACAAACATCGCTCCTTTACCTTGTTTGTGGACAGACACAGACCGTCTCTGCTGCCCTGATGTCAAACAGGGGGGCAGGTGTTTTAGACCACCACAGATTTCAGTGACGGCAAACCCTGGAATATGGGAACACTCTTTGGCTTTTTGGTGTGAATGTTCTCTGAAAAATCTTCCCATATAAATAAACTACCTGGTCTTTGAGTCATTCAGGAGCTTATCTATGTAATGCAGAAGAGCCAGAGCAGGCAATGTCGTCGTACATGAGGGCAGGAGATCTAATGCTCTCCTGAGGCTTGTCTTCAGTGGAGCCATCTATGGACACAAGGTTAAAAGGCATTGGGTGGTTTAAAATTATTTTTATTTTAAACTCATGGGTTTAGGTTCGGGGGGGGGGAGGAGTTTGGG
>NW_008240046.1:7356299-7369536 GCF_000691975.1 Corvus brachyrhynchos
CTCCCGCAGCTGGGCCGGAGGCGGCCCGCAGACCGCTCTCGGCACATTTCTTCATTTCTCACTTGAGTGCCCTTCTTTAGTTCCCTTTCAACTGCCCACTTTATATCGGCTTCATTACACCACCGCTCCATTTGTGATGTAAATCGGGAAACTCAGGGAAGTTTTTCTTTTGGCCTTGTCTACGGAAGAATACCGAGAGGTATTCAAAACGTATTAACACAAATCAATGGCACCAATAAAAGCAAAATCTCCTTAGCAACATAATCTTGATTGCAAAAGGAGAACTGAGAGCATTTAGCAGAACAGTGGCCCACATGGAATACGCATTTGTCTAGAAGAATGCAGCACAAAGCCTAAAAGAGAGATGCTGAAAAAATCCAAAATTAACTCACACTGAACAGTTACTCTTTTTTTCAGAAGTACACAATTGGCTACATTAAATCTATCGTGCGCTTTTCTGCTCAGCAACATTGTATCATACCGCTTTGCAAGCCCACATTACAACACCCGGAATGCTTCACAGCGCCGGGCAGGAGCACCCCTCCTCACCCGCACGTTGGGACATGAGCATGTCTAACACACCCCCTCATATATGTTAGAGACATTGTACACACACACACATTATAAAGAGGCTGTCAAGACTTCCATACTAGAGTAACCAAAGAGCTTAAGATGTTTCATGCAAGGAAAAGCTGCCGGATGGTGAGAACCAAGGCCGTTCTCGGCATGGCAGAGAGCACAGACTTAACTTTTTGTTCCTAAGGTTCAGGTTAACCAGCATTTCATAGTGGATGGTCTGAAAATAACGTGAATTGCATGGATGGGAATGATTCCTTTCTGAATAGGTGGCATCTGCCTCAACTAGATGGAAACCCTATCTTGAGAGTACACGTGAATAAAACATAAAAGTGTAGAAACAGCTTCGACATTACCATTCAACCATGACAGTACATTTAATAAATCCTACTATCATTAGAGCTTGAAAAGCTTAAAGAACTCAAAATGTGGACTTAATGAAAAACCAGTTTGAAACACTTAGCGCAGGCAATGCCTGTAATTTGCTAACTCCAGTCCTAGAGTCATCTATAAAAGTATCAACTGGAAGTAAGATGAGACCATTGCACAATACAGCAGGTTCTCAGGTTTTTCCCCTTCTTCCTCTCCCTACCACGCCCTCCCCCAACACAGATGAAAAATGGTAAGGCTTAGTAGATAGGTTAACAATTATTTTATTAGTTTATGATACATACAACTTAAGAAATGCTTTAAAAAAAGTTATATTGGAGTCCATTCCAATCCTGGGTCAGGTCAGGAAAAACCGATGTCGATGTATTAAATAATATTCTATAATTCAACAATAGATTAGCCTCAGTAATTTAGCAGACATGGTTAAATATTCTTAAATATGCATATATACAATTGTGCAGCCTTTAAAAAGTCCTTTTATTCCTAGCTTCTCCTCCCAAAGCTGTGCACCCTGTGAACACAGTACTGGCTTCTAAGCTTTGAGTCTCTCACCCAGACTTAGGATATTTGAAGAGGAATGTTACAACAGTGGAAATTGCAGCAACCCTATCTTTCTAACCTCTTTGTGAGAGGAGAGATGCCCAACAGGCAAAATTAACATCAAGGCTCTCTAGAAGTAGCAGCTTCTGTAATATCCAGTTTTAGGTTAAATTATTGCTTACACATTTTCTGCTTGAAATGGATTTTTAACATACTCCAAAATACTGGGGTTTAAGTTTTCTCTCTTGATGGCAACATCCTTTCAGTGACTTATTTACCATTACTGCTTCATATATTTAACAGGTCTTTCCTAAGCACACACAGTCTGATGCAATTCTCTGCAAATTCTTTCAAAGCAACATGAGTTACACAGGTCTAATTTAGCACACAACATTTAGGCACTGTTTTGTAGTTTACTACTCTCTTTCAAATTTGTTTGGAATGAGTTCATATCCTGATTGCCATACTCCATCCTTTACGAAAACAAGAATCTGGGTTACACTTTTCAAATCAGGAACTACTGGCATTCATGTTATCTCACTGAACCAAACTGTTCATTGACAATATTAACCAGTAGGTACACTGCATATCCTAACAAGTTAGAAAGCCTGCTGCTAGCAGAAACGGATCAGAGATAAACACTTGGAGTGGATGAGTTAGATATTTATATCAGCACAATGAAACCAGTTTGAACATACAGCCAAAAAACTGATAAAAATATCAAGTTATATTGCATCGGGGTATCTTGAAACATTTCTAAATGTGACTCAAAAAATGTATTATAAACCTAAAATACTGTAACAAAAAAAAGTCTTCAGCCGACTACTAAGCCTAGTTTTCAACTTGAGGCAAAGTAACTTTCAATTATTAAGCTATATATGAGGAGCAAACAACAACAAAAAAGCATGTTTCAATAAACATTATAAAAATCTACTATTTGTGCCCTAAAAGTGAGCAGTTGTCAATGGTTCCCTTCTCTGTAAAAACTGCAATTAACTACAAAAGTCTTACTTACCTGAACTTAGATTGTACTAACTGGATCCTACTTGTGGGCCTTCAAAATACTGTCACATGACAGGAGCTGTCTGGACAAGTCAAGAATTTCCTTTGGAAACAATTAGCCATGCATTACAGGCTCCAGCTTAGGAAAAGTCTGTTCTGCACTCACAGTGCAGCTCTCATCAGCAATGCCATTTTGGTCTGGCTATTTTAAATGAAGAGATGCTGAGTTTAGAAGGATGCTTACCTTCTGCATTATTATTCTGTATGATAGCAAAATTGTCTATCAACCAGAGCATAAATCACAATTAATAACCCACTTATCAAAATAAAAAAAGTGAACAGAAGGTAACACAGTCTACATAATTACTGAAATGGACTACTAGCTTTTGCTTAACTTGCATCATTCAATACCATTTAATTCAGTTCAAAACTGTTTTCTGTCATACTCACAGAACTCTAAACCTAATCCCCAAATCCAATCTTTTGGGTGTTGCTTCTCCTAATTCCTATGTTTCATCTTTTGCCTCATTAAATTGTTCCTACCGGTCTGTTGTATTTTGAGGAGTCAAGCATTTATGAATCCTTTTTCAAGAAAATAAATCTTAATGGGATATTAATGACATAAACCAGAAGACTTTTTTTTAAAAGGACAACTTCCATGAAAACGTAAAATGTAGTTTTATAAAAGATGTGTATTACCCAGGTGTTATGTGGTAGGGATACATACACCAGCACAAGTGTCAACATATGAAGTTTCATGCAAGGAATCAGGGGGTTTTACATTTTCAAACATAGTTTCTAATTTAGCCCACACTGACTGAAGCATCAATGTGCAGAAAGATGAAAGTTCAAAAATTAATGAACTGCGAAGTACTGTTACCAACAAGACAATACAAATGGGTATCTAATGAAGAATAAATGCATGTTTTCAGCAATGAAATTTTTTCTCTGCTAGCGTACTTCTCCCCTTGAAATTATTTTACTTCCTCAAGAAGAATGATACTGTTTTCTTAGTATACCAGTATCCCCTTATTCACCCAGCCTACAGAGGGAACTTTACAAAGAATAAACACAGGAATTAAGAAGGTAGCACCATTAGAAATAATCACTGCATCCAAATCAGAAAAAAA
Source organism: Corvus brachyrhynchos (assembly GCF_000691975.1). Taxonomy (NCBI): domain Eukaryota; kingdom Metazoa; phylum Chordata; class Aves; order Passeriformes; family Corvidae; genus Corvus; species Corvus brachyrhynchos. The sequence continues at coordinate 7,359,938 of NW_008240046.1, forward strand.
AACCCCCTTCATTTATCCTTATCCAACATACTTTGACATTCAGCAGCGTAGTAATACAGGGTAAAAGAAGCTCTCATAATTGTATATTGGTAACATTCATAATGGTCATGCATATTACAATCAAGTTTCTAGGGTGACATTTGCAGAGTAAGCCTTCATGCAGATAGGCATTCAGCTCATTAACTCCATTTTCATATTTCCTATTAGTCCCTGAGAAGTTAATATTTCTACCTACAATATGGCTATTAAAGGCATTATAATGATCATACACTTAGCTGTTTGTCATGGAAATGCAACGTGGCTATAGGGAGAAGCACAGAAACTACAGCAAATTAGCAGTGATGAATACAGATTTCTGAAATGCTTTCTTTTCATAAGCAAGGTTGCTGAAGAGCAACATAAATTATTTTAGTTACAGATACAAAAATAGCCAGCGCCATGTACCCTTAATAAGTCACTACTATGAATCCAAGACATCTGAGGCTCTGAGACCTCTCTAATTGAGCATTTCCTTTACACAAAATCATCTGGATTTTGACCTAATGTAGGGTCATCATGATCCTTCTTTCAGTTACTCAACAGCAGTGCTGGGAGAACTTAAAAGAACCAAGGATTTTCTTTGCTTAACAAGTCTTTTGCCTCTTCAATTAAAGTGATCTTTTTAAACTGTTCAGAATTCAAATGGGGTTTTTGGTGGACAATTTGCATTATTGCCAGCTGCTCAAAACCCATAAACTAGGGCTCCAAAACAAGGGGACCAATTTAAAATTAAGACTTTAGGGTAGGGGGTGGAGGGAAGGGAATAAAGACAAGTTCTTTTTCCTTGGCTCCTGGATTCTAAGCAGTTACAGATTGCATTTTAAAGCTCTTCCTACAATCTTTGGGATTAAACAATGACTTTTGGAAAAAAAAAAATTAAAACTGACTTTTAAGTAAGCCTGTATCTGAGAGATAGAGTACTTCACTTAAACACCATGGTCTTGAGAATTACAAAAACATATAATTTAACAAATAGATTTACAGATTATAATTTACATCTAAGTACTGTAAAGCATTCTTACTATCTATTCTACTTGGGTTTAAGTATCATGGGGAATTTTGGATTTGCATAAATAGTTTATTAAAATTACTCTTATTGACCTATCACAAAAAATTTACTGACTTCCTGTAACCTATCTCCATAAACTCTTTCATTTCTGGTGAACCTTGCCAATCCCAATATAAACTTCAAGTTACAGCTATTTAACAACAGATGAGCTCTTCAGAATTCGTCACATAGGGTCAGACAGAAGGTTCTTTTCCCTCAGAACTTATTTCCACCTATCACTAAGAAATAAAAAGAATTTGTTGCTATTCTATTACAGTAAGAAAGAAACCTTTATTCAGTTAAGGGCAACTATATCTAAAAATAGTATTTAGCTCTCACAGGGATTCATTGATGCCTTCACCATTAGTTTAGCAGGCTAAAGATGAAACAGGCACAATTAGCATCATTTGCTAAATGATTAATATCAACTTGATACCTAACTTAACTGTTCAAGGAAATTTGAGCTAGGTAAGATTATTTGTAGGAATTGCTGAGTTGCAAGAAGCTGAACAAGTTAGTAAAATGTAATAGTTATTTTAGCAAAGAGTAGGCTGTGTCCTGGAAGTCCTGCTATAGCTTCTGGTCTGCTCAAACTGTGCAATTTCATTCTTTGCCAAGTGGACAAAAAAGGTAATATATGTCCTCTCACTAGCAATCAAAATAAATAGATTTAGTATTTCAGAAGCAACATCAAAAGAAAATCCTGACAACTGCCGTAGGCATTAAAGAGTTGATTAAAGCTCCTGCCGTCTTCAACTTCCATCATTGTAATTAATGAATTGAAAGGGATTGTATGAAAATGTTTTGTAACATTCTTACTAGGTGAGTGTACTACTTCTTCAGGAGTGTACCACTTCTGAGATAAAACTCATCTGTCTATATAGGCAGTTTCTCAAGTTTCCTGATTATATTTTAAGTCAGAGACATTGTTTTAATAAAATATCCAAAATACTTTTTGAGGGAGTAAGTCTGGCCTCCTTACAAAGGGATTTAACTTTTTAATTGCTCAGAGCTCTACTTTAGATCTCTGTATTATTTCTTAAAGAGAAAGTCACAGCTAAAATACAGAAATGCCTGCTAACCAAGCCCATGACTGCTGATGCACCCAGAAGTAGACAAGATCTTAGCTATCACTACCATTAACGTGGAAGCTTTACTAATGGGATACTCTGTAAACCTGTAAGCCACACTCTATTCACTGCTCTGGTCTCAGCACACATCACACCCAAAGCAGCTTTACTGTTGGTGGGTTTGGGTGCTGCTGGCAAGGTAGCTGTGGACATGGACAGAACATAGCATGGGAAGTTTGGGCAGTAGACCAAGGCAAATAGCTGCTATGAATAGCTGCTATGAATATATCATAAGCCATATCTTCCACTAGAGTGGAAGGATAGGTTTCCACACCAGTGGAAAACTGCATCCATGACACAAGGTATTTGTATAGTCAAACAAAAATTTTTATAAAATCTAGGCCTCATATGATCCAATATTCATTTTATTGAAAACTGACACTAAAAGAAACCAGTATGTATTTCTGGTCATCAGTATTTATCACCAGTTATCACTTCTGTTCAATTCCAACCTCTCCTCTGTACCTCTAACCTCCCCAGTCTCTGCTGCCATCAATGTTAGGCTTCTGTCCTTTCACAGGCTGAAACTAGTCCAAGGTTATAATTACTAGTACTGGGTGAGAGAAGGAGTAGAGCAGACTCAGATTTGTACTGAAGAAGAGGCTGAAATTGATTTTTAGAAAATTATAAACAGTTACTTTGTAGAGAAACCATTGGTGGCACTCAGAAGAGTGAGGCCAGCACAAAACTGGGATTTTTTGATTAAAAATCATACTCCGTCAAGTCAAAGAAACACACTTGTAGGCTTGTATGAAAAGTATAGCTGAGCTATTTTCCAAGTGGAATAGCTATTTTCAAAGCACAAATCCACAGACAAAAGCTGAGCAAAGGATGGATTTTGAGAACAGATACAGAAGGCTTAGATTTAAGAAAACTTAAAAACTTTCTCGACCACTCCCACAATGAACAATTTAGGAATGTAATACTCACTAGAGAATATTTTACAGAGAATAAATATTTTGAAGACATAGAAAAATAGTTCACAGCATCAAGGTACCTGTAATACATTACCTTGAAATAAAACTTGTATTTAAAAGATTAAAAAGAGAAGACTATTCTTTTATCAACTTTTCATTCATACAAATATTAAGCAGAGTATATCTGGTTTTTTCATATATTCACATTATTGCTTGCTAACACAACTGTACAAGGAACATGTTCTTAACTTACATCAATTTTGTGTACAGTAATTTTAGGTACCTAAAGCAAATTTTAAAATATGAGTTGCAATTAAAAAAAACCCAAAAGCTATGTGTGAAGATATGTACAACTAAAGCATAATCAGAAGAAATGAAATACAACTGGCCTGACCCAAGCGTACATCACATATCCAGTTAAAAAATGTCTTATACTTGTGCAGAAAATAACCTTTGTAAACCAAAATGAGCAAAAAAAAGGGTGCAATAAATAACTGCCTAATTTAAACTTACACTGTTGCCCAGTGCACCCTGCTTTGATTACTTTTAATACATGGCATTTTCATCTGGAACTGCACTGTTCAAGAATTTTTCAATAACTTTATTTCTGCGTATGTGGCTTCAAAATAAATTAAAAACCCCACGAAAAGTCTTCTTGGACAATTAAGTTTTAGTAAAACAAGTCCTTCTGCACCCCTGTGTACAGGATCTGGTAAACAGTATGAATAAAGCTGGCACATGGCAACTGAATTAAAACAGCTACATTATAAAATGCAATAATAATATACTTTTGTGATCTTGAGTTCTACTAACCAGATGCATGCAATTCTCTCAGTGACTCTTCTAGTCTGAGTAAAATAATTCCACTTGGCTGCCTTTTTTTTTTTTTTTAACTTTTTAAAGCCAAATTTTTTCAGAACCAGCTGACAGGACTTCTTCATGAAAAGAATAGAGGTTTCTACTAAAAACATCTGGGTTCCAAAAATCACAGTTTCAAAAAGAACTTTGTCTCCTTCTTTTGCTGGAAGAGACTAGTCAACATCCCAAAAAGAAATAAAAGTATTTACAATTGACTAGCCACTGACAGAAGTTTAGGGGTATCTTAGAAGGAACTTCAGCATGTAAATGAATGACTAAAGGGATTTACACAATGTACAGTCAATCAGTTGTATCATATTGGGATAAAAAAATACCTGTTCACTTGTGTATCATTTTCAGCTGTGTATTTATAGTAATATATATGTACACACGCGCGCGCACACATATAAAAGACTCTTTTGAAAACCAAGATATATTAATAAACAGAAGTAGCAAAAGTAAAAATAACTTAAGTAGTAATTAACATTTGTGTGAAATTCCTTTGCAGAGTTTGACCAAATGCAACTTAGAACACATTCTTATTAAAAAAGCACAAAAAACAACTAACCAACCAACCAAAAAAAAAAAAAACCACAAAAAACCAAACACAAAAAAACCAAAACAAACAAAAAAAGAATGAAAACACCACAAGATTCTGTAGAACCAATGCTATGTCACTACCAGGAGAGCACCAAGCAAGGCACCATTGGAAAGACAACATACTTGAATAAGTCTCTATAAATAAATCAAATGCTAATCTGGTCGAAAAATCGGTGTCTTTGGTAAAAATTCTATAAGGATGACCTGTTTAAAAAGAAAACAAATATGTGTTAAAGATGGCAGCAATCCTATTATCTATCACAATGATAATTCACATGGTTTTGGGTGGTTATTTTTAGTATATCAAGTTGTGATGAAAAGCAAAAATCACGGCACTTGTCTCAGGTAGGAGACCATTAGAAAAGTCATCTATGATAATTGGTTTGGGGTAGAAAACCAATACTCAAAGAATCAAATTCAACTGGAAAAGTTTGCCTACTGATATGAGACACAAAAACAAACTGAAGTAAGCTAATTATGTTAGAGAATTATTATGTAGTAATTTATTCATTGGGAAAAATTATGAAAGACATAAATGCATTCATTAAAAAAAAACAAAACAAAAACCTCCTGAATGCACAATGCATAAAAAGTTAATTTTCAATTGCACTTCCACTTACTTCAGAATTGTTGCCACTTAATACAGGATTCTAAATCATGTTTATAGTTCAATACCTGTATAAAAAAGTGTATCAACTTTTGCAAAGCTCCCATATCTACAAATGTTCAAGTAGTTAACAAGAACTTGACTAATGCTTTTGCATGATTATTCTTATGGTCTCAATTCAAATCTAAACTATGTTTTTCTGAGCTAAGTACACTATAGGGTCCACTCCAGAACACAATCCAAGTATTTTCCTCCTTTAAATAGGAAGCTTAAAGAAAATGTTCACTTGTGCATGTTCTTCCTTCAGAGACAGTCATAACACAGCAGTGTGATCTGACTTAGAAACAAATAAATGCATCTGGTAACATAAATAAGGATTTTATTTACTTTAAAGGGAAACTCACCGTTCTAAGAAGTTAAAAATTATTTCTCAATGCTTTTGATTCTAAAGGAGAATACAACTTAGCTGCTTAGAGAATTAAGACTTCTATCTCTGCAAGCATACCAAGCCTCAGAAAACAAGTCTCCGATTTTATTTCTAAGGCATTTTGGAGTAATGAATACTGAAACCAGGTGTACCGGTTTATTTTTTGAGATATTCAGAAGGTACTTATTTTCAGAAGTGATGCAAACTGCTCAAAATCCACTGATCACTGGCCTGAGTCAACCACTGGATTCTGCAGAGATACCAGGGCTTCTAATGCTCAGACAAGGTTTCAAAAGGGGAGAAAGAAGTAAAGCTGGAACACCGTGTTTATACCAAAGGTATAAGATTATCTTGTCTTTCTTTATTTCACTAATTATTTATTTAGTTTAACATCTGTTACAGTGGATTTCAAACCTCATTCAGCAAAGCACCAAGTTTTGGGTACAAGAGTCTAACTTAAATAATCTGTTTTGTGAAAAGTTGAGGATAGGAGTTTATTATTTAAAATTAAATCACAATCATATAACGGGCAGTTCTTAAAGACACTGGCAATTTCAGTTCACTGAAAGAAGAAAATGGTACAGTGAAGTTTTGTAAAAATTTTCTCGTTAAGCATATCCAGAGATAATACCAGACACTTTGCAAATTGAAAATAAAATCTTTGATCTTTATCCTGTAAAACTATATGCCCATGCTTATATTCTTATTGTAAGCAGGTCAACTGATTTGGAATTATATTTAATAGAATGAATATTTATCTGTAAATGTTGCTGGGCCATAGTATTTACAAACTCACATTATATTTTTTCCAATTGAATCTGCAGAACATTGGGTTTGACAATGCTTCCTATAAAAAAATAAAAGTTTTCAGCAAAGTATAAACACTTCATTTAGGCAAAGCTTAAGTATACTTTCTGAAATATGTTTTATTCCATTTTCAGTTACACTCATATATCTAACCTAAAAAATTCTGTAGAATAAATGTTACAAAAAGTACTTATTCAGTGAACTGAATAGAGCCATCTGTAAAAAAAGCATTTTGAAGACCTTGTATTTCAGGCAAGAGATAAGATCTAAAGGAGAGACTGGGAAAAGGGGAAGACTAAAAGATAAAGATCATTTGTCTATCATTTTGAACTGTTTAATCACTTTTAGAATTTTTACGTGCATTATAGCTTTGTTGTTCTAAAGAATAGACAAAGTACTGCATAATGGAAGATCACAGACTAAGCTAGAACTAACTCAGCCAATATTTCTCAGAAGCTAATCTTTATTTTTAAAAAGCTAACCTTCCTGTAGCCTACTTACTGAGGCATTAAAAGAAATTATGGAAATTCTAATGTTTTTTACATTTAGCAGCTTAATTTCATCCTATCCTATGTACCTCCAAAATATATTGAAAATGGAAATAAGAACAGCACCAAAAAAGAACAAGTTGCAAGCTAAACAAACTGAAATCCTACACAGGACATCACTCATTTTAAACCACATATAACTTCTCACTGTATATTTCCAAGAAGGGTTTATGGAGTCTCAGCCAACGACTGAAGTAAATTAAAACTCCAGAGACAGATTTAAAAATATTTTAGTGACACCAATTGGAGATAAAGATACTTCCAAGATAGTTGAGGTAAGGGGCAGTTAAAATCTAAAAAGGCTAAAGGTTTCTTAAGCTCCAACAGCTTAGCTGAAAGGTCTTCTTCCATACTTTTGGACTTGATTAGCATTATATAAAATAGCCATATCTGACTTGCTGCGTAACCAAAGTTGTGGTTATTCTTTATACAGCATCTAAAATTTCACACTCCATCAGCACATGTTCAAGCTATTTTATCTTGGCAATTAATTTATTATTTTTCAGAACACAGTGAAGCCTTGTTTTCAAGTCATTCATAACTTTATAAATCAGTCCTGCACATGAAACCATGCATCTGTGAACCGTAGAAAATCCTTGCACTCAGGCGATTAAGCTCCTGACACCTTTACTGATTAATAATCATGAAAAGAATAAGATCAGAAGCAAAATAAATGATCATTTAATAGAGAAACTCACAAAACAGCCCTTTAACTTACATATTCCATCATGTTATTCGTTTCACATTTCCTTTTGCTTAGTCTCCAATGCAAGCACAGCTAGACAAGGAGGAAAGAAAAAGAAGAAAAATGAGCTGTATTTTATTGCAGCACACAGACTAGCCCATTTGTCCACCTTTCATATTTTTCGTTCAACAAAAGCATCTGTTTCCATACTGTGCAATTCAAACTCCAACAGTACGAAGCTGCTCCCTGCGGCACTCACCTTGTGGTATAACCTATTGTTTTCCCATTCTAATAACTTCTCAATCGATCTTCGTGTCTGGAAGACAAATGAGAAAGAATTTTACTCTTGACTGGTTTTAGAAAAACTTTGTTTTGCAGCTGCTTTTGTGTGAAAAGGGGAGAGGTACAGGACAGTGACTGAGTACAGGGTGGTCTGTAGTACCATCAAAACTTGTCGGGTATTAAATAGTATCTAGAACAGAAACAACTTTTTATGATAGCCAAGTAAGTACCTTCAACCACTTTGGAACAAAAACTGTTGTTATGTATGCTCTCTGGTTCTTATGGCAGTTTTAACTTAAAAATCACAGAAATTTCAAAGTGATCTAAGTATAAAAAGCAGGAACACTGCTCCCCTAGGATCAGTGGTCTAAACATACTGCTTCTAAGGTCAGCATTTAAACTCAAAAGTGCTGCAAACTATTTTGCAATGCTATAGGTCAAGTGCAAATACACAATACTCTAAATAAATGAGACATTTTTGTTGCATTTATATCCAGATTTTAGAGAGTGAAAAAGCAAATGCAGAAAGTTATAGTAAATTCCACAAATAAGTATTACTAAGTTTGTGATCTGTATAGAGAGCAAACCCAATATTTAGGATTCTAAAGAAAAGGTTTACTGCCTGTGTCATCCATACTTGACATTTCAGATAGAGAATCCTGAAAGCCGTTCTGCACAGCTTTTTAAGATTATGCGTGCTAGAATTAAAGGACATTCTGTGCTGCAAAGTTTCACAGCATTTTGAATATAATTATTCAGTTATATTTACATTTGAGAAATACATACTGACATTTATGGTCATTTGACTGCCAGAATATATATTGCTTAGCTCTAAATGAGATTTGCTACAGACGGTGAATAAAAAGAGGATAATTCATGGTGCCAGGTGTTAAGATGAGACCAACAGAGCTGCAGGTGCAAAAGGACGGAGCAACGACAAGGACCAAATACAACTTAGTGCAGCTGCAGCTTCCTTACAAGGCAGAGAGGGGTGAGGGGAAAGGATGAGAAAGCATCTTGCTGTTATTACTACAAAATACTAGTACTGTAAATGAACATTAACAAACCAAACTAAATGCTGTCATAAGAAACAAGAATGTCTGAGTAAAATAAAAATTAGACAGCCAATTATTCATTTCCCCCCAAATATTAGCATCTTGGTTTTCAAACATCAGTTTGTCTCTAGTTTAATACAGAAGCAGTTGTGGGGAAACACATCTTAAGCATGTACTGTGGTCACATGATTAAAAATTAGATCACTGCTATCTATCAGTATTCATTACAGCGAATTTTTATTATGTTTTATTTTAAAATCACAAGCCAAGGAATTATCAAAAGGTGGACATACCAGTGACTAATTTATCACATCAATTGGAAATTGAGTATTTTTGGGCTTATTCTTATTATTATGTTTTTAAAGACAGTGCCCTTTAACAATAATCAGTAGACCTCACTTGTTTCTTTGTAAAGATAGCCTTTTAGAGTCTGCTCTCCTTTTAAATGAAAATAGGGCAGCAGTTATGGTCACACTTTTGTTAATTTAGTTGCCAGTCAGCTCCAAATCAAAAGAAAATAAGGCTGCAGAGTGTAATTAACATTCAGTTCAGTCGTTTTGTCCCTTGTCTAGCCCCCAAGCTTTGTTAAAAATGCC
>NW_008240046.1:7369675-7373733 GCF_000691975.1 Corvus brachyrhynchos
GGAAATCGATTTGATTCTAATCGCACCATGAAAAGAACATGATCTAACTGCTTTCAGCCCTCCGTAAATCTGTACTAGGTCTTTAGCACAATGCAACTTCCAATTTAAAAAGCACTGAATGTCTCGTCAATGACTTTGTGAAGAAAAAAGAACAAGGAGCAGACATAAAAATTCCAATAGTTGTTTAAGCATTAAAGTTCATTTGCATCACAGCAAACCTGAAAAGGGCTGACCTCTCAAACCGCCTCTCAGGTCTATGAAGTTGTAGCCTTGACAAGCTCACATTGACAGAGCTCATTGACTCTGAAAGGCTACTCTATCAATGGTGAAAAATGGCAATAGGTTCTACTCTGAGCAGGCATCTGCCTGCCCACCCGCTGCTAAACCAATGGCAAAACTGATTCAAAACCTGAATCTACCTTGTAATCTTCCTTTCCAGGACCTTTTAATAATAGATTAAGATCACGATACAATTTAATTTGTTTGCCCCAAAGACTGTGAAAAACATCCAAGCTTTTCAAATTCCAATAAAATTACACCGATATTACAATACATACATATAAATAAGAAATTGATAGGTACTATTAATTGGTTTATTTAAGCAAGAGGACAGTTTAAAGTCATTTGACTAGAATGAGATAAAAATGCAGATCTGAAACCATGCTTCTTTATCTTCCCAGAGCCTTAAATACTACCCTTCCTACAGTATGATCTGGGATAGTCATAGCCCCCAAACACACCATATTATCAATACAGAAATGTTAATGAAAATTAGACTGTAAAATATTTCTGCAAACTCAGAGCTTGGAATAAAAAGAAATGAATTAAACAGCATCACACAATTCACTATAGTAAGTTTTCTTCCTACTTGACAGGTGAAAAAAAGCACTTGCACGTGCAGCTTAATTAATCACTGCTCTTGACATCTCAATGATTTACAGTGAGGAGCAGGTGAGGAGATACAAAACCAGAAAGGAACACTTGATTTGAGTGTAGCATTTCCAGCACACTAGGATGACAAGCTTGTATATTCTATCAATGGTGTACAGAAAAACCCATACAGCAAATTATTTGTTAGCCACAACAAAAGCACAAATTAAGTGGAAGAGAGACTTGCTTATTAGGAAGATTTAATACTACCCAGCTTTTAATTTTTTTTTTCTTAAAAAAACCAGTCCAATATTTGAGCAAAGAAAAAAACTGCAACTCAAGTACACTCTTTAGCATACCAAAGACAAGAAAGTATGCTTTGTAACCTATTTCATGAAAAAAGCAGATTGTCTTTAATGCTATCCACAGAATTTTGTGAAATAGACCTCTTCAACTGTCCAGATGCAATGTTTAATGAAACATTTCTGTAAAACTGGTTCCTTAAAGATATTAGTGTCTAATAGTGCCTTTTGAAAAAATCAAACTACCAAAAAACCCCAAACACAGAAAACACTTCACTAATGCTTATTGCCCCGATTCAGTAAAATGAAGTTTTTCCCTTAGACATGGAAGAAAAAAATTCTAAGCCTAAACATGAACTTTTCATGCAGAAACAAGGATAGTATTGAATATATTACCAAATGCAAGACATTTCTGTTATATCTTTACAGTGTCTATCCAGTTAGCTCCAGATGGAATTTTGATCTGACAGGAAGGCTGTGCAGCAACAGGGCCCCTCTGGCAGTGCACGACCAGGAACACGCACACTACACTAAACTGCGCTAGTGAACGGGCCAAGGCCCCCTCAAGTCCTGCTGTAAATCAGTGAATGACTGGTACAATATTAAACAAAAGGATCTTACATGACTCCCAAAATGGTGCTAATTTGAGTACCTCCCTTTGTCTTTATTATGTGGGGAAACAACATGGATAGCAACAACACGATCCTCCACTAACAACTGTATTCACAGTTATTTGGGAAAAACCAAGGAATCTCCCGCTACGTGCATTTGATCTTTGACTTCTCACCTGAAAACATGTATACATGGTGCAATATTAGTCCAATAAATAGCATGAGGTTTTCAAATTCCTTCATAAAAAACTTTACTACAATCGAGTATTATTAGTTTTGAATATTGCCCTGAACAAATATACTTCATGCTTAAATTTCAAAATACAAAGAGGCAACTCTAGGCAGACTTTTGTTAGATTCTCACATGGCCATAATTTGTATTATACACCACAGAAAAAAGTCAAAGGATCCTGTCAGAGGTCAGAACTATACTATCTCTGCTCACTCGAAGAGAGAAAGGACAGAAGCAGGAATTTCTATTCATTCTGACTACAAAATTTATACCCAAGTAATTTAGCTACCAGCACAAACGATGAAATAGAAAGTTAGAAGATAACTGAGTCACCTACGCTCACTTTCAACATGCCAGAGTATCCCCCAAGCCAATTTTGAGGCCCATATTGGTACCACAAAAATGCCAAAGCTGTACTCAGAACACACAACTGAATGATGTACATCTGTGCTGAGAATGTCCTCATCTTTAACACTATACCACATGTGAACCAATATAAACTGCAAAATGGTAGGATTCCCATCTTGCTAAGGAATTCTCCATTTGTGAAGGGAAAAGAACACAAAGGTGAAACCTGAGTTGATTTCAGATCCTGACATCCTGGACTACCTGCTTTAGTGCACAGTATTTTGAAAAGGTGTTTGTTCTACTACATAGGTGAACGTGGAGATCTTGCATAATTTCTTCTACTAGTATTAGTAGCTAGGGTATATTAGCTCCTATTAGTAGCTAGGATATTTCTTATTTTAGACCATTTTAAGAGTCCTCATCCCAGAATTCACTTCAGCATCCATGCAAGAAAGCAAGCGAAACCCATACTGAACAGAATGAAGAATATCTGGAAATAAATGTAGCAGTCTGTTGCTTTTTGTATGATCTTGAAATAACTGCCTTGTCCAACAAGATTACTATTGCTGCACCTTGCCATACCATATCGATTACTATGTGCAGAAAATGAGTCCAGCCTAAAGCACAGATCAGAGCTCCTGATCACACAGAGAGAAATGCAATCAACAGAATTCTGGAGCAAGAGAACTGACAACACCAAGATGACTTCATGAAACTTCCCATTCTGAAAGATAGCCCTGAGGATATTGTCGCACATGATCCATAAACTAACCCCATTTGTACGGGTCTCAACCCTGGGATGGTACATCACAAAGAGATGAATTTAAAGCTTAGTGAATCAAATCACACCAATTACTTTCTGGAAAGGTCTCTTCCACCACACTGTTTGCTGATATAAAGAGAAGCTCAGTGTTATTTGACACTACTGCATGTAACATTTTTTAGTACCTAAACTCAAGATGATTCCTCAGTTAATTTGGTTGCCTTGATTGTCAAATTCCTCAAGTGTTTAAGAAAGCACTAAAGCCATTAAACATGTGCAGGAGAGAGAGGGTGTACAGAAACATATACTCCATGTATATTATCCAGGAATAAAATGGAGAGGATGTTATAGTATCACCAATGTACCAATTGACAGATACTGAGTACTTTCCAAAGGCATTTTGGCCTGCAGCAGAAACACTTAGCAGAGACAAAATATCAAAGAAAATTCCTAGAAGCTGATTAAACTCTTCTATAAGTTTCCTCTCAAATATACAAAATCTGAAAGATTCAAGATGCTAACTGATATTTTAGCCACTGGATATTTTGGCTGTCCTACAGAGCTAAGCCACCAAATAAGCGTTGCTAACTACTTTCTGTAACGAGGTGACGCTGACTAGAGGCAACCATTTGTGAAAACTTCATACTATGGAGAAGCCTTGCAGAAGAAACAGTCTTGACCTTGGCAAAAATAACACACTTCCCTTGAGAAGGCCTTGAAATGTGGTAAAAAACACATTTCACAGGCAGACAGATGTTGAACTGATCCATGAAGCATTACGACTACACTTAATGTTGTTACTTGAACTCTTAAATACAGATTTGTAACTCATTCATTCTAGGATTAAATTCTACCTCTGATTCTCTCTCATTATATGGAAACAAAAGCCATGAAGCTCTGATCTCTCCAAGCAAATTATTCAAATCTGGCCA
>NW_008240046.1:7373779-7376053 GCF_000691975.1 Corvus brachyrhynchos
GAACAAGTAAAATGGAATTGACCGTAACAGGGATGAAAATAGGATCAAATCTCCACCAAATAACTCATCTGGTGTCATTCTCTGTGGGAAATTTTAAACTGAGCAAGAATGGAAATTCCACCTCCATCTCCTCTTTTAAGGTTAGAGAAACGTTAATTTCAGTCCCTGCCATTTATTTCCACAATAATCAGGAGTATGCTATGGAACATAGTTCAAGGCCAGCGTAGGTTGAGAAGCTAAAGGTTCTCTGGTTACATCTCTGTTAAGAAATGAAACTGTGCCCAGAAACATTCCCATTCATTTCAAGCCAGCTGGCAGGGAACAGCTTACATCTCTATCAGTAAGTTTTCATAACCTCCGAACCACTCATAGCGCCTGAAGCATTCTGATAATGCCTGTGAATTGTTACACAATACAGACCCCAGAGACTGCCAGGGACCTTTCTAAAAGTACAAATTATAAAGTACCAATTCCGAAGAACACTCCCAGGTTTCTTTTGTTACTATATAGGAATCCTTTGACTCCTGCCGCTAGGAGTGTCTAAGGACAGTGGCCAAGAATGGAAGAGAAGCTACATGGCCAGAAAGACTGAAAGGCAGCACAACTTGACAAAACTCCATAGAAGACTGTAAAATCCAACACATCACTAGTCTGCAGGCCGAAGAGAATGATCTCTCTCAAAAGGACAGCCTCTACAGTCCCTTGTACATCTAGGGCTGAATCAGAAAAATACAGGTTGATCCTGTAGCTACTTTACCAATATAGAAAAAATACATCTGGTTACTTAGTATTTTCCATCATCATTATTGTTCTAGATTCAGTTATTTATTCCAAAATTCAGCAAAAAATATTTTTACGAGCTGCGCAATTAGAAGTACCTGGTCACTTCACACTTTTTATATGTGTTTGGTATGGTACAAGATTAATTAACTCTTTCCATCTTCTCTTTCATAGAACTGCCTCCCTCGTCTTCCCAACTGTTTTGTTAGCAGTAATGGTTCTTGAACTAATATCTTCTTTGTTAAATTATTTTCTTTATGCACAGTGCTTGAGTTACCAAGAGTGCTACACTTTGGCAGAAAATAACATTTTACTGTGATTTGCTTTAATAAAGTGGAAAAGTTAATACTTTCCAGACCTAGGCTACTTTGAGAAAAATCAGGAGAAGAGGCACAGAAATGTGTCACTACTTCACACTTGCCAGAACTTTATTCTGTTTTTCTGTTTTACAGTAACAGTCTAACAAGCTATTGTTCAGTCAAGTGCTTTCTACTTAGTTTAATTTTATCATATAAACTTCAGGTAGTTTTGCCTTCTAATTCTTTCCTCAACAGTGTTTGCATATGTTCCCTATTTGAGATCATCTTTAAGTTGCTAAAGACAGAATCCTAAATAAACTGATTTCCAAATCTGACAACTAACTAGACCATTTTTAGCATGTTCCTTCAAAATAGCTCTATGCAAATTTCACCCAACTCACACTTGTATTTTCAGGAACATGTCAACCTGGACAGGAAGAGCAATATAAAAAGCAACACTAAACCCAAACCACTACATGATCCCTTTATATACCTTAGCCATCACAATGTAAAAAGGGCTGTAACATGGAAATGTTAATTTTACCCAGATTGTTTTGATTAATATTTTCAGAGATGTAATTCTAATTACAAATGCAATTAAATTTTAAATAGCATTTAGAATATTCACTATACTTCCCAGAGATACTCTACATTTAGGATTTATATAAAACCTTTATATAAAGAATAAATGAAATAATAAATTTAACTTCAGAATACTTATTTTTGAAGTACTAAAGGGTTTGCATTTATCTATAAAGAAACAAACTAGTATTCTGTGATCTACTTATATCTGTAAGTATTCTTCATGCCAATCTCACTGCCCTGTCCTGCATCAAACAAGTCTGCATATTGAAAAACATGTTAAAATGAGCTGCTCCCACAGCTCGTTGTGCACCAACTCACTACTATACCCTTTAGGAAAGCACATGAAAACCTGATAAGCTTTTATAGGGTGCTGTGAAAGAAATAAAATCTGGGGGAAAAAAATAACCACATAGGTATACGCATGATGATTTCACATTTATTTATTCTACAAGCTTTGCTACTTGAAGTTGAGTATACGGAGAACTTAGTGACTCTTCTGACCAAATTATACTGAATGATTTCTAAAGCAAAATATACCAGTCCTGAATCTTCTGATTCTTTAAATTTTCATTTCATAATTAATACAAAAAAAAAAAAAAAAAAAAAAAAA
>NW_008240046.1:7376083-7388396 GCF_000691975.1 Corvus brachyrhynchos
CAGGCCTGAATCTTCTGATTCTTTAAATTTTCATTTCATAATTAAAACAAAAAAAAAAAAAAAAAAAAAAGGACCTCTGAATAAATTTGAAAACAATGGTCAAGAATGCATATTTGATACATACAAATTCTTCTTTAAAAAAGTTGTACTAAGTTGACTAGAGCCAACACAGAGATCATATGTGCTCTGGTTAGGATAAACATAATAAATACATTACAATTTTAAAGATTCTTCCAAACTGAACTACAATGTAAATTGTCATAACAGATACTTCAAAAACAAGGTACCTTTTGTCTTAAGTAATTGCCTTGTGGAACTCCTCAGAAAAGCATTATGCTATTAAGAGTACTTCCAGTGCAAAGTCCCTGGCAGACAGGCATAGGAGAAAAACATACATTTTCTTCAGTTTTGAAAATAAATGTAATGTATTCATAAACTCAATAAACTCATGTAATGTATTTTTAACATCAGTATCATCCATAGACAAGCAAGACTATCAAATTTAAGAAAATTCATTCCAGCTACTTCACCACATATTTAATTTAATCAATACTTTGGAAGTTGTAATTAGCTATGTTTATACAGCACTCTGAACGTGTGAACTGCTACAAAAGTGACAACTAATGATGAGGCTTAAGCAGCATTCAGCAGCTTTGTGTGAATTCACAAACAAACAAGTAGCTCTTGAAAGTATTAGTACAGATCACACTGTTAAATATCTAATTCTATTCATTTTAAGAGATTGCCCATGAAGCATTTGAAACATGCAATTTACTTGTACAATACCAGCTTTTAAGAAATCTAGCAGTACTGCAATTCTATCATAGCTTTCATTGTTACTGTTTCTGTTGAAATTATATATCCTATTTACCCATCAGGAACTACAGCATTTAGTTAATACTGAAAACGAGTGCCAATTCATTTGAAAAAGTGGCTTCAAATGGGCACCTCAGCCTGCAGTGCTTTTTGAATTATCATTCACTACGCCATTCTTTTTATTCAAAGAAAAACAACTTAAAGACTTAATGTTCATTTGTACAACCTGGAATTTGTCCCAGAAAGGATGGTGCATTCTATGAGTAAAACTGCTTAAGACATTTATGATCTAGATCTGCAAAGGAGGGACTGTACTTCCTGCAACTTTCTTGCAGCTTTTATTCATTAAAATCAAATCAGGACCACATAAAAGGAGAGAGGTAATAAGATACTGAATCAAATAAAACATTTATTTTACTGCTGAAGAGTAGCAGGCTTTTTCCAAATACCTTAGTGCAAATGAAGAAAGGAAACAACACTATACAAAGACTCCAAAACCAGCACTGAAAAGAAAAATTAAGTGCAGGGTAAGCTTTCACTGCATGGAAATGCATTAAAATTATATAATTAACAATTAAACTTACAAACATCTGTGGCTTAATAAATTCCTATTTTGAAGCACCTGCTGGTTTAAGGAGACAAACCATTACCTTATTTTTCACTGCCCAAAAAGAAGCATGTATTCCCATTACATACAAACTTTCAGTGACTGTAATTTCAGAAATTGTACTTACATTTGTGATAACTTTCCTGTGTTTGAATTTTAAAAGTCAATGAAAGGAGGTAAAAATACAGAATGCAGAGAACCACTAAGAAAATTATTCTAACTCTGAAGCTGCAATTGTCATTTTGTCTACATAAACCCTAAAAAAGAAAAAAATCTTTCTCTGAAAAAGATCCGCAAACTACACCAGCAATTCAAGACCCGGGTAGAGTGATTCAGCCTCATTAAAATGGACGTTGCTTATTTGGTCATTCTGAGAAAAATTTCTCTTCTATATTAAAAGTAAGCAATTGTATTGCAGAAACTGTTGTTTCATTTAATAAAATCCTTGAGAAACACTCCCACTTGTTAGTTCACTGTATATGTAATTCAATAAAACAAATTTATTAGTCTTCCATTTCAGTAGAAAAGGGCAAATATGAAGACTTGTATATTTTCATTGTGCAATTAAAACATGATCTGCACAAATTTCAGGATAGGAATGCTCCCATCCTGCTTTCAGAAATCAAACTCTCTAATTGGACAGTCTTGGGAGTCTTTTGTGATCACTGCAGCAAAGGATGTAACACAAGGCAATTCCAAGTAACTGTCCTTTCACTGGGAATCACTTAGGAGGGCTGAACTAGCAAAGTTCTCTGGGTAACACTTCTCAGACAATTGCAAGTAATGTAAAAGAAGCAACCTTTTATTTATTGATCATTTGTTATTGATCATCTGTTATCCTTGTTTTACAGTATGAATATAAGCGGGAAATAATTCATTGTATCTCAAAATTAAAGGGAAGAAACAAGCATACATAATCCTGGACCTCTGTTTCCTCAAAAAGTGAATCCTGGCTGTTGTGACTATACTTATGGCTGAGTCCAGTCAGGGAAAGGATATCTAAAGAAATCAAAGCATGGAAGATAATTTGATCAACACAACCCTCTTCCAAGCCACTGGTAAAGTCAGACACAAGCAGTTTAAGAGTTCAAATGTGAGTAGTTCACATTGAATACATTAGCCTTATGCATCAGCAAAACTGTGGCACTAGCAGCAAACCAAAATAGTCAATGAATTTTTTTTTTTTCTTTTGTTAGTGGAAGAGTATGAAGTTGCTTCTTGTCACAGTTCTACTGGAATCTACTGAGGAAATAACAGACTGGAACCTAGACTAACCAGGTGTTATTTAAAACTACTGTTTTTGCTGAGCAGCTCCAGGTAATTCCCAATGCGCTGTCTCTTACTTGCCACGCTTCTAGGAAAACACGTTATCGTTAGTTTCCTGCACTTGTCACAGCACTTTGACATAAACTGATGGAAAGTCCTAAGATTTTTCTTTTATGCAGAAGCTTGTGGATACAATTCAGTACTGAGATCTTACAGGGTACAAACCCTGTAATTCCAGGTAAGAGGGATTTAAGGAATATATATCACTTTATATTTTTCTGCTCTGGGTCTACCAAGACAAAGTTAAATCCACCCATACCTATACAAGCAACCCAAATGGCAGTAATTTTCACCATTTTTCTGTAAGTAGTAGCCCTGACTAGAATCATTAAAAATCCTCCTGCTTGTTTCTCATAGTAGGATTTCCAAATGTGTCCTTGAAAAATATTCCACAGCTTTCCACCTTAGCTCCTCTACCAAAGAAAAATATTCTTTCCCAGCCATTTCCAAGATTGAGAGGTAGGAGTTTAGGAAAGCACTCTTTTCCCTTTCACTTTGTCTTTAAGAGCACAAGTTAATTAATTCTTCTCTATATATACTCTCCAGATGCCAAACAGACACCAAGTTCTGAGTTTTCTGTCTGAGAAACAACCCTATAAGCACACATTCATTTGGCCAGCTGCTGACATGGACAAGTGATGCTGACCTGAAATTTCCAGATTGATTTAAATTACTCTTACTCTGGAGGAATAATTGAACCGTCATCAGTGTCTAGTGCCATTGTGCCATAGACAGTGGCACAAGATACTTTGTTTGGGCATCCGAGTCCTAAGTTTCACTAACACTGGACAGCCAAGTGCAGAAAAAGATGCAAAGGTCCATAAACGTCTTCTGGTACCAACTTTAACAGGAAAAATGCAATATTCACTGATAGTCTGGGCCACATGCTAGGATGACTTACAGAAGTTCAGTCACAAATCTGTGTCTATGCTCCTGCTGTTCACACCCTTTCCAGGACTCTTCTCTCCTTATGCATTCTGTATTACAGCAACAATGACACCGCTACCCTCTTTCCAGCCTCCTCTGAACAAAGTATCCATGGCTGGAGGGTTTTTTCCCGGATTTATCCCTTTGTAAGGAGCTTACCTTTTTACCTTATCCCACACAACTCTAACTGTTGCTTCACCAGATTCCCTCACAGAACATCTCTCCTCAGCTTCAAACTGTTTTCTGACCCCAGATCCTAGAAGCCCTTGTATTTTTTCTGACACTGTTTAACAATGTAGAAAAAGTTGATTACAGGACCCAGTCTAGAAGTTGAGAGCTTGCAACATCAGTCCCTACCAAGTTACATCCTGTTATCATTTCCTGCTACAACACATTATGTGAGAAAAATGGGTCAAACTTCATAACATCAGAAGCACTCTCATTTAGAAGTTAAACATGGACAGTAGCAATGGAAGCTTCCCTTGTGTTTGTTTCTTACAGAACTAGGCCTCAAATGGTAAAGGTAGTCTCTTCTCAAAGCTAGTTAAGTCAACTGCTTATCTGTTAAAGCAACCACCAGATTCTAACCTCTTCTAGCAGACTTTTGGGCTACAGATATACAGTCATGCTACAGGATACTTACTAGTTTGTGACAACTTGAAGATAAAAAACTTAGGGTTTGATATAAATCACACTGACACCAATATTTTTGTTTTGGTTAGTTTCTCCTCTGCCTCCAACATTACCAGGAGGCTTTTCTATTTTATTTTGTATACAATTAAAACTAGCCTTAAGTAATCTCTTAAAGGGACTGAGTATTAAGATCTTAACATGGATAGTTAGATGTTACAAAAATGCATACAGGTTTTGTTATAATCAATGTTCATCCTATAAATATATTTTTGGAATGCCTTTATTTATTAACGCTAAAAAATGAGGACTTTGATAAAGAAAATCATAATGATGTTCAGTGTACTGAATTGTACACAAGGTGTAGCATTAAGAGGTATTACACAAGAAAGAACATACACAAGCCACAACAGGAAATGGAAAGACGAACAGTACTAAATAGTGAGGAGATGATGGCGAGGCAGAGACTTCTTGCAAAGTAGTGAAATAGAATTAGCCAAAGACAATTTTTACACACACAGAAACAGAAGAGATGGGAGGGTAGCCTAATTAACTGCACCGAGAAAAAGGAAGTGAAAACCAGGCGTGTGTAATGGGCTTCTGTTGTGAACAATGCACTAAGTGCCAAACGTACACAGACAAAAGGCTACTTGCAAATTCATCATGTAAAAAAAAGCATTGTACTCGAAATTCAAAAAGAAAAATCAATTATTCTTTTTTAAAACTGCCTTTTTAACTCAAAATATGTGGTTCCTTGGGGCCACAGTGTAATCAGAAGCTCCTCAAAAACTACCACTCATTCATTGCCAAATTCTGATAATCTCAAACAGTGTATCCCAGAGAAGATGCAGCTATTAAAGAGTATGTTGCAAGTTGGTTCAATAACAATAATTGCTTTACAATAGATGTCTCTAGGAGGCATTCAACTATACTACCTCTCATTGAGTTATAAACTCAAAAGTCCTAACTGATGTCTCTTGTAACTTTAACCAGTACAACAGACAACTGATATCAAAATGTATGAAATAGAAGTGATTTAAGTAAGTTCTAGCATACAGTTTTTAATAGTGAAGGAGGAAAAAAAAAAAAGAAAACCAAAATGAGAACAAAACCAGTACCATTCTAACTATCAAAAATTACATTAATAATTCAAACTTACTCTTTTACTGAGGCAGATAACTGGCCACATACTACAACCTAAAGTGCAGCAGCAGCAAAGGCATCCACATAGTAGCCATCGCACATTAACTGGAAGATTCTTCTTAAGACAACTGTTAACTCTACTGATGCTGGCTTTGAATTCTTCAGGTGCAACCTACAGGGGAAATGAAAAGAGAAGAAACAAACTAGTACTACACCAGTGTAATTTATTACTTTTACAGGGTCTACACTTGGAACATTTGTTTTTGTAATAAAACCTGAACTCTAATTTCAAAATTTTATTCAAAGATACTCACCTTTCCAGTTAAAGATGAAGGAAATTCTGCTTCAAATTTGTTGCTTAGTCCAAACCTGCAAAAACAAAATTTAGATTGCACCAAAATTATAAATAACCCCAATCCATGCCACAAATGGCAAGTACCTCACAATACTCTCAGGGTCTGTATCAGTAACAGCATTAATTTCAGGAAAACACTACTTGTTATTAAGAGTAATTCTTAAAATTATGGTAACAAACAAAAATACACCATTGTACACAGATTGAAATCCATCTTGCCCATAGTTTCTTCTCACGGTTCTCTTGATGCTATTGACTCTTCCTCAAAGTCAGCAAAACCTATAAGCAATAGTGGCAAGTGAGGTAGGTGAAGTACTTAAGGGGAAAGGGGAAGTTACTTGAGGCCACAGTTTGAACTACCTCTCTCCTGCACCAGTACAGATGTATTTTGAAGAAAAGCTCATCCAGTGCTAAATAACTGTTCTAAGCATAAAAATGGAATCAACGCCAGCTTGTTTTTCGGAAAAGAAATACACAGTAAGTTTCAAAACACAGAATGCTAAGTAACAAAACACGGCTTAAACAATACCTAATTTTAAAGAAACATACTAGTTATAAATGTAAAGCTGTGAAGCAGTTTGAAATGAGCTAGAGTTATTGAATCTACTGGGTTTCACAAGATCTAAAGATCAGAAGAGTTCCAGCTTATCTATTAAAAAATGTTTTCTACCTTATGGGTGTTTGGTTGGGTTCATGAGTGGATGAACCTCAAAGAAAATCTAAATATTTTCTGGCATCTGGGCTGGGCAATAACTTCTAGTAGAGACTATAACAACTATAAAGTCATTAATAACACTATATGACTGGCTACTAATACGGTAAACAGCTGCCAGTGTAAAATTTAAGTTGTAATTTACAAAATTCTGAATACAAATCAGAGCAGCCTATCAGATACTACAAACAAAAATCAGAAACTAAACTGCTCAAGATTTGAACTATTGGCAGCAACATGTATCTCAGTTGTACACAGAAAAGCTTACTTGAGCCTTGACAGCTGAAGATTTTAAAGACATAATTTGCTTTCACAATATGCTATTGAGCAGCTAGATATTTCCCAGAGTTTTGGGGTTGTTGGTTTTTTTTCTTACCGAACTGAATGATCGGCATGCCAATGGAGAACTTTGTCCAAGTAATCAAATGGGCAGTTACGTGGTAAGCTACTGTGGAAACCTCATAAAACCCAGTGGACAAAAGCTGGCAGATGAGTTTCTTTGAAGATAAATAAAAGGTGGTGAATTTTGGGATTGCTGAAGTATGCTTATGTGACACTCAACTGAAGTTTGACAGGTATATCTCACAGGAGAGATCTTCTATCACCACTCATGATTCTTGTAAGCATTAGCTCAATGCAAGCAGCAGCCACCAGAAATAGCAATAAAATACTGGGCACCACTGGGAAGGTGATTAACATCATTTTGACTCTCCATAAAACCCTCATATACCCACATATTTAGTACTGAGTGCAGCTCTGGCATCCACATTTCATGAAGGACTTGGTGGAGTTAGGAAAAGGCAGAGAGAAGGAAGGCTAGTATAATAAAGGGAATAAAGCAGCTGCCCCAACAGATTAGGGCTGACATTAAGCTGGAAAAGAGAAGGCTTAGGGGGGCATATGATTAAAGTGCGAAGTTTCAGGAAGGCAATGGATAAGGGGAGTATTCATCAACAAATCCCACAATAGAGAGCGCTGAAATTACTCAGAAATTGGTTTAAACAGTTAAAAGAAAGTGCAGCTAAAAATAAGGTGCAAGTAGCTAACTTCAGGGTTTGTTTCCACTTGACAT
The DNA here is from genome assembly GCF_000691975.1 of Corvus brachyrhynchos. NCBI lineage: Eukaryota > Metazoa > Chordata > Aves > Passeriformes > Corvidae > Corvus > Corvus brachyrhynchos. Next base: position 7,383,672 of record NW_008240046.1, read on the forward strand.
TACTGATGCAAACAGTGCCAACAGATTTGAAGTGAGATTACACAAGTTCCCTGACAAACACACTAAAGCAAAGACAATGTTGAAGGATACAACACTCACATAGCTGCAGATGCCAGAGAGTACAAGAAGAATGGACACCAGGAACAGCCAGACTTACATGCAAACCATACACAGCAGCACCTGTTCCCAAAGTTTGCAGCAGCACACTGGGCTAGATAGTTTGATGCTGTAGGTGATTTTTACATAAGGTCTTAAGGCCAAGTAAGCAGGTAATTCTCCTATCACTGATTACAGGCAGTAGAATCATAGAAACATAAAATGATTTGTGTTAGAAGGAACCAAAGATCATGTAGAGATCATCTGAGCTCCCTGTCACTAGATCAGGTTGCTCAAAGCTGCATCCAACCAAACACTGAACACTTCCAATGATGGTGCATCCACAACTTCCCTGGGCAACCTGTTCCAGTGCCTCATCACCCTTATCCCTACATCCAAACTAAATCTATGTTCTTTCTGTTTAAAACTATTCCCCATAGTCCTGTCACTACAGGCCCAGGCAAAAACTCTCGCGCCATCTTTCTTATAAGCCTCCTTTGTATGTTGAAAGGCCACAACAAGATCTCCCTGGAGACCTTATTTACACAGAAGTTATCTACCGTATTTCAGTATTTGTAACTTGAATAGTAGCTCTGCGAGTCTGTAAGTCTCTCAAAACTGGTGAAATAACAAATGAGAATTGTTAAGCAGAAACACATATGGCAAGTTTACTACTTCAACACAGAACAAAAATTACTGGAAACATCTCTACTATTGAAAATCCTGTTGAATACTCCATGACAGGAGGACCATCCACCCTTTCCTCAAACTGCTGAGTGAAACTAAGCACTGAGGCAAGTTATGTAAATGTCAGAGTCGTGCCCTATCAGTTAAGTGTCATGCCCTACTTAAAATTGCCAGTAAGTTGAAGTGGAAACCAAACTGAAAAAATCCCTTGTATCCACATACATTTCAGAAGCAGCCAAGCCTGGAGAATGACTCCAAGCTGAAGATATACAGCTGCCATCACAAGTCTTAAAACTAAAAGGTATCACCACTTTACTACGTAATTAGTTCATTAAATCAGTATTCGTGAAGCATTCAAGTGTTGAAAGCTCCATCAAACACAAACGAATATTCATGATGATCACAAAAGTCATGCCTGACAAAAGCAACCCCCACTGGAAAAGCTGTACAGCTACCTGAAATTACAAAAACTGAGGCAGAGTAAGGCACAGAAACTTCCAACCAATGCAGTTACACTTGGCTGAAGTTATAAGCAAACAGACTGAGAGCCTGTACTCAAGGCTTGTGTTAATGTTTAATACACAGTGGGGTAGCAAAGCTGAAGCTAACACAAACAGCTACCGGCATAATTTTGAGCTTGACACATCAGAGTGTTGTCACCATATGCAAGTAGTAAAAAAGGTTGACTCCATACATTGTAAGTAGTTATGTGATCTCAGAATTGTCACTCTTGACTCTCTTGACTACAAGCTGAAATTTGGCAATTAAAATATTAGAAACTCCACAGAACACAACTACATGTTCAATGTAAATACATAACTGCTATAATAAAAAAAAAAAAGAAAAAAAAGCCTTAAAATAAAACACTGGAAATCAATATTTTGGAGATGCATTTCCTCAGACAGCTGTCCTAATATAGCACTAGATTTCTTTAGTACAATACTGGATCTCCAGTGACACGCACTCATCTCTGCTTGCTCTATGCCTTTCCCACTTTACATCAGGTCTTCAACAGATCCACGCTCACCTCATGCATGAATACTTTCTTTACCCTTCCTGGATCTGAACAAGTGTTTCTGGAACCTGACTCCACTTGAAAGGTTCAGATAAATTCCTGCCCTTGTCTACAGTGGAGAAAGAAATGGTGAGAGGTGGAAACTTTAAAGTACAGAAGTTTACAGTATAGGACACAGACAGTTTGGAACCTTTTTCAGCATGCAGCTTAGATATTCCTAACACAACAAACTGACACATGCTATCCTCGTCCTCTTTGTCCTCTCTTATGGGGACACTAAACCATTTTTTCACTGCCCTTAACTCTACTCTTTAGGTCCACATATTCCCGATCCTTACAAAATAAATATATATTTCACAAATCTTAACATGCTCCATCATTCTCACATAGCCCTGTTTTCACTCACATGTCCTTGATACAGAGTAAGGTTGAAAAATATATTGGCAGACTTCAGTTTGATATTAAAGAAACTTACTTGAGTAAATACATCTTTTGACAGTTCTTCTTCCCCTACAAAAAGTTATCTTGCATTGAGACATAAGGTGCTGTAACAGCAGCACAGAAAGACATTTATCAGCACATCACAATGGCTCTCCATCATTCCACTACTGCAAGAAACTAATAAATCCAGTATTACTAGTTAATACAGTCTGCTATAGATACGGTACATGTCTCAACTGGTCAAGGAACAGGAAAAACAATCACTGAAAAACACAGACATCTATCATAAATACTCTCCTCACAATTTCAAATATGTCAGGTACCTCCCTTCCTATCATAAGATGATTTTAGAAACAAGGATAAAACACCTTGGACTTTCAGTTCTGTTGTAAGTAAGGATCTCTATTTTCTCAGCTTTCAAATTTTTTGCCATTACAAGAGAGAACCTCAAATTCTCAGAAACCAGGTGATATGTTACTCCTGTCTACCAAGCTATTGAAACTCTGCTGGTCTGAAAACGGTTTAATTGAATATTTAAAAAACAATGTTAAAAAAAATATAAGCATTGTCTGCAGCATGCTTCAAACAGTGAATTTAAGGAGAAAACTTAGTGCTAACCAAAAGCTCCACATTCTCAAAAGGCAAAGACTTCATATGTTTTATTTGGATAATATTTAACTGCTTTCCTTTAATTGATTTTAACTACTCAGCTTAGAAAATACTCACAATTCCATTCTCTGTTGGATGAAATCAAGTAATGGTAAATTCTTTCTGATGTTAATATGTAGTCATGAAATTGACATATTTCAAACTCAACATTATGACTCCTATTTAAGATCAGAAAGGATATGACAACAGACTACGAAAAGAAAGCTTCTGTTTAAATATACACACAGCAGACACAGTCAGCAACTCTTCAAACTGCAGAGCCAGGGACAGATCAATCCAGTATTTGCTCAACTGCTGATCATTTTTGTCAGATCTTCAAAATGCACACATGCTTTTATAGTGGCAAGGCTAATTCATCACGTACACAGGACTTGACTTATTCCTTAGATGCACCAAATGAATATTCTAAAAGGGATCTAATTTTTAATAATAAGCATCTGGATCAATGACAAAAAAGTTATAGGCTGTACAAAGGTAAAAGTGGCTGATGCTATTTAGTGAGCTGTTAACACCTGGCACAGTAAAGTAAGTAGATGAAGATCAATTGCCTAATTTTGGAGGCATGCATTGGTATTTCATTGCTCATCCAAAACCTAAGAACAAGTACTTTAAGGAAGACCTTAAAGTAATAATGAGCTAGTAACTATTAATGAACAATTAACAAGGTAGCCATCCTTCAACCACAATGCCCTTACTAGTCACAGCCAATGCTTCACAAGCTTCCCCAACATTCCACTAACGGGCCTTCATCTTGTCCTGCACAACTTCCCTTCAAGTATTGGAGAAGAAACCAGTGTCTGCCTCTGTTTCAGTTCTTTATACTTTTCATTTGCTAATATGAAAACTATCTAATTGTGGTTTTGCTCTGGTTTTCAGGCACAGACTAAGGTTACTGGCTTATTTTCAGTGAATCACTGGTACAGCTTCTGTTCACAATAAACAGTCATAAGTTGAACAAACTGACTACATGCTTCTATTCTTTCACAGGGCCTCCTTGGCCTCCTGCACCCTCTATATCCTTCTAACTTTCCAAATCTCCCTCAGTCTATCCATGTCTTACTTCCTGTTTTTAACTAGACAGCTAACTGCACTGCCCAGCTATTAGTATTTGTGTCAAACAGAAAATAAAGCAGGAAGAAAATCAGCAGAGTTTATGAGACTCAGAGCAACAGGCCACAGTATCTTCAGCTTTTATGTCTATATTACAAGTCTAGTTCTACTGAACACTGAATACAAAAACCCAAAAGTTTGTACGACTGTGTCTAGTCTCCAGGTTTGTATTTCAGCTTCTGACACTATACATCGTAACTGACAACTACTACACTTCAACAGAGTGAGCCTGACAGAATCGATGGAAGGAAAGATACCCTCATCTCTTACATTACTGAGAAGTACTACACAAGCTCATGGTCACCTGCTGCTAGATTCAAATACCAACCATGCACAAAACAAAACTACGTTGCTTCCATGTCAAACACAGTGAAACAACACACACCAATCACAACATAATTTTACAAGTACCTATCTGACTAACTCATGCCTTTTCTTTGTAAAAGACCTCAGAGCTATACTAGCAGCCACAAGTTAAATGGGATTGGGTAACAGGTACATAAACAACCCTGTGCAATAGTCCAGCCAGTCATGTGCTGGCACATACCTGTTATACACAGGAACACAGGCACCTTACTTCCTGACAGCTCATCATTTTGGACAAATACTTAACATTCCTCTGCCAGTAACAGCCCAAGCCAGCCCTGTCTCCTCAGCACCTAGTTAGAGGTTTGCACCCGCCTGCGAGTTTCCAGGCGGCTCCCAGC
>NW_008240046.1:7389046-7401344 GCF_000691975.1 Corvus brachyrhynchos
AGCGACCACAGTGGGATCGTCGGATCCACTGCTCCAGCAGGGTCATCCTAGAGGGCACAGGATTGTACTCAGAGGGTTCCTGAGTATCTCCAGTGAGGGAGACTCCGCACCCTCTCTTTCGACTCAGCCATTCCAGGATTCCGTGATACACTGAAACAAGCCAGGAATAAAGAACTGCAGGTTTCAAAGGAAAAATTATCTCATGTGAAAAAGAAGCTATTGTAATTAAGATAAATGAAGTACTAGGAAAGTAAGGGGAATGCAGAGTTCCCTTCCCACTCATGAAAGTGGACAACGGGAGTGCTACAGATGTCATTTATCTGGACCTTCTGTAAAGCCTGTGACATGGTCCCTCACAATATCTTTTTCTCTTAATTGGAGAGAGATGGATTCAAGGGGTGGGCTGTTAGATTGATAAGAAAGTGGTTGGACGGTTTCATCAAGAGGGTAGTGATCAACAGCTCCCAATGGACATCAGTGATAAGTGATATCTCTTAGGGGTCTGTACTGGGACCAGCACTGTTTAATGTCTTCATCAATGACATAGACAAACGGATCTAGTTTGCACCTTCAGCAAATTTGCAGATGACATTAAACTGAGAGGTGTGGTCGACACCTGGAGGATGGGATGCCATCCAGAGGGACCTGGGCAAGCATGAGAAGTGGGCATATGGGAATCTCCAGAGGTTTAACAAGTCCAAGTGCAAGGTGCTGCACCTAGGCTGGGGCAATACCTGGTATCAACACGGCTGGGGGATGAACAGATCCAAAGCAGCCCTGCCAAGAGGGACATGGGGATGCCAGTGAGTGAGAGGCTGGACATGACCCAGCCATGTGCACTCACAGCCCAGAAAGCCAAACGTGTCCTGGGCTGCATCCAGAGCACCGTGGGCAGCAGGGCCAGGGAGGGGATTCTGCCCCTCTGCTCTGCTCTGGTGAGACCCCACCTGGAACCCTGCATCCACCTCTGGGGTCCCAGCACAAGAAGGGCATGGACCTGCTGGAGGAGGACACCAGAGGAGGACACCAAGTTGATTAGAGGGATGGAGAACCTCTGCTAGGAGGAAATGCTGAGAAAATTGGGGTTGTTCAGCCTGGAGAAGAGAAGGCTTTCAGGTGACCTGACTGTGGCCTTGCAGTACCTGAAGGAGGCCTACAAGAAAGATGCAGAGGGAGTTTCTGCCAGGACATGTCTTAGATATTAGCAAGAAATTATTTACTGTGAGGGTAAAGACACATTTTTTACTTTTACTGTAAGGGTGAGACACTGGAACAGGTTGCCCGGAAAAGCTGTGGATGCCTCATCCTTGGAAGTGTGCAAGGCCAGGTTGGATAAGGCCTTGAGCAACCTGGTCTAGTGGAACGTGTCTCTGCCCACAGCAGGGCGGGATGGAACTTGATGATCTTTAATGTGCTGTCTAACCCAAGCCATTCTATGATTCTATGAGAAGCAGATTTGCCTTTTTTTTTTTTTTTTTTTAATTATCTCAGGCTGAACCCTCTGACATTATAAGTTACTCCATCAAATAAAGAAGGTCTGCTCCCCATGTTTAAAATGACATCCTACTACTGCTAAATCCCACGTCAGCACTGCCTTCCACTGTTGTCGCAACAGCAAATGGCCTACCTGTTACTAAGGCCATTATTCTCACACTGGCATTTTCCAGCCTTTGTTTTAAGTTTGGGTTATGACAAATACCAAAACTGCCGAGAGAGAAGAAGAGTTCCTGCCATTTTTAGGGTTTTCTGGTTAGCATTCACCTATGTAGTCCTAAAGGGGCTGTTCCTCTGCAAATTCATTCTTCATCTGCTCTGCAAACAGTGGCCTTTCCATGGTGCTTTCCATGGAGGATTCTAGGCTATTACAGGAATGGCAAATCCAGGAACTGACAGCACCAAGGGACATGCAGACACCTGGTCCCAACCTTTGTGTGAGCTGCTCAGCCTTGGCCAGTGGACACTTTCCCCACATCTCTCTGCACTAACCCAGAAGGACCATTGGGCACCCCCTCAGCTCACAGCAGGTGTCTGAACCCCCTTGTTGACTTCATGAATGCCCAAAAAAAGCTTTAAACCTTGTAATCAAGAAGGCCAATGGTATCCTAGGCTGCATTAGGAAGAGCATTACCAGCAGGTCAAGGGAGCTGATCCTGCCCCTCTACTCAGCCCTGGTGAGGCACATCAGGAGTGCTGTGTCCAGCTCTGGGTTCCTCAGGACAAGAGAGTCATGGAGCTCCTGGAGCAGGTCCAGTGGAGGGCAACAAAGATGATTAGGGACTGGAGCATCTCTCTTGTGAGGAAAGGCTGAGGGAGCTGGGCCTGTTAAGCCTGGAGAAGATATGTCTGAGAGGGGACCTCATCAATGGCTATCAGAATCTGCAGGGAGGATGTCAGACTACAGATCCAGGTTCTTCTCAGGGGTGCCAAGCAATAGGAAAAGGGACAACAGGCAGAAACTGATGCACAGGAAGTTCCACCGTAATATGAAAAAGAACTTCTTTTTCTGTGCAGGTGACCACGCACATTAGAACACATTGCAGAAGGCAGAGAAGGCAGAGAACCTTCCACTAGACCAGATTGCTCAAAGACCCATCCAAACTGCCCTTGAACACTTCCAATGACAAGGTATCTGCAACTTCTCTGGGCAACCCATTCCAGTGCTTCACCACCCTCACTGGAAAGAATTTCTTCCTAACATCTAATCTAAACCTATCCTGTTTCAGCTTAAGGCCATTTCCCCTTCTCCTATGACTACAGACCCGTGTAAGAACTCCCTCTCCAGCCTTTTATAGGCTCCCTTTAGGTACTGGAAGGCTGCTATAACATCTCCACAGAGCCTTCTCCAGGCTGAACAACCCTAACTCTCTCAACCAGTTTTCTCTCTCAACCAGTTTTCAATGGAGAGGTGCTTCACCTTTCCGGTCATCTTTGTGGCCCTTCTCTGGATTCGTATATACTGATCAGTTTATTTTCTGAAAGACTACATTGCTACTTACTCTCCATTACTCATAAAGACCCTCATGGTGTATTTGTCAGGAGTAGAGTGTATACAAACATGTGATGATGCTTACTGCTCTGTGTAAAACCAGGGTAGAAACAGTGTGGTTGTGAGAGTCTGTGACACTGTCTTTGCTGCAAAGGAGAAAGCAGCATTTTGTGCTGTCACACTAGAAGAGTGTGACAGTATTTCTATCGTGAGCTACTTGTAACAGGTTTCATTTCCCGAGTAACAGAATTCTACAGAATAACACAGAATTCACCTGAGTAATTGTGTACTTTCATATTAGTATGCTTAACTCAGGGTTTTTACCTAGTTACTCTTCTTATATGTCTGACACATAGAAATTGGATTTAGCAGGATTGATGGCTCATTAGTCCTGTCTAACAGTCCTGAAATTGAGAAAATGGACTGAATTTATTTCTCTTGCAAAAGCAAGAGAAAGCTCAGTGGTTTCAGTGGACCTATGCCTCCTTGTTCTACCTCACTCTACGATGAATTTGGCAACCAGTTTGTTTTCAGATACCTGTTTCACTGTAGCAGACAGGTAATCAGCGTTAATGCTGCGCAGAACAGCAGCACCATGCTGGAAGTCTTGGAAATGACATTGAAGGGATGGGCTTACCTACATCACACTTAAGCCCTTGGAGTGGTGCTGCAGGGACCAGTAACTGTTTGAGGTTCCAGATCCCTGTGCTGTGTGGCATGACAGGCTTGGTTAGCTCACTTGATGGATTTGAGATAAGACAAAGAAGAAGAAAGTCCCAAGCATCACTTTAGGTGTACATTACTTGCCTAACAAATGCCAGTTCCACAGTCCACGCTTTCCAGCTGTTCAGTATGTGGCAGCCTTTAACAGATGAAGAGCTGTGGCAGGTATGATGTGGAAGTTCTAAGTTTCTAGGTTGAGGTGCCCATGATGCTTCAGCATGTGTTTGCAGCACCTGGTGTGCTCAAAGCCTTTGGCCCTGGGCTCAGCGGTACTGAACCACCCTCAGAGGCTGCAAGGAGACTCATTTTGTGCAGCTTGTTCTACCACACACACTGAAGAAGGCAGGCCTCTCCTTTGTTTCAAGAAGTATCGGTGAGTTTTCACTCCCTCTCCACTGCTGATGTGTCCCTGCTACCTGCCAGCCCTGCCACCAGTCACGCACTTCCAAGTCCATGCCTTCACATCACAGAGTTTGCTTGAGACTGTTTTGGTGTCTACTCTGGCCCAACATGGTGGGACTCATATTCATTGTCCTTTCTCTGGGAGCAGTGAGAGTACTGCCAGGCTTGTACTGATTGCATTTTTAAGCAACTTAACTCTCTTCTTATCTAAATAAAGAAGGTAGGCTTAAAGTCCAGATTGAGGAGCATTGTGCTGTTGTTCCAGGTAGGAATGCCCTCCCTCCCCAGTGAATTTCCTTACTGCACTAGGGGAGAACTGATACCATGTACAGCTCTCTCTGATAGAGGTACTCACTGTCCTCAGAGTTGCTCTGTAAGAACTGTGTTCTGTAATCTAAAGGAGACTTTAAATAATTTCTTTTTATGCAACTCTTTATTCCAGTTCCCTCTGTCTTTTGATTTCTGCTTTTTTTTACTTTCCTCTCCTTTACTGTTTGTCCCTCTCCTTTTTTCTGTATTTCTATCCCAGTTCCCCCTTTGTCATTGCTTCTTCCCTCTGCTTTCCTCTGACATCTTCTCAGTTGTTACTCACCTCATTCCTCCCACGGTCTTTGTCTTGTTTCTCCCTGTCTTTTCCCTTGTTAATTAGTACATTGTTGGAACTTCTGAAGAAAATTGTTTCATGCAACAGGACATCAAAGAACAAGCAGCAGGTGCAGGCGTAACCTTGTTCTTTGAACTCCTACCACTACTCAACAGCAAAGCAAAGCTGGCAGGAACAGCTTCTCTTTTCCTGGTTAATTAAGAGAAGAGAGGTAGCCAGAAGGAACACGAGAGTGGGTGGTAATAGCAAAGGAAAGGGGCAAGCAGGGAAGGGTAGGATGGTACAGAAGCCAGAGAAGAGAAGATAGAAATAATATACACCGCAGAGAGAGTTTAACAAAGCTACAGAACTGTAGCAAACCTCCAAGGGCACTCACATCAGACTGTGCTTTACTTGGTCTGCTCTGAGACCTGGTCATCAGTCCCTTCCCCTGACACAGAGCCCCTCCCTGGGTTGGCTCCTCTGTCCTGCTTAAATGTCCCATTGCTCTTGACAAATCTGGATAAAGTACATCTGATAATGTATGTGTTTCTCCTAATGGCATCAGTGACCACCATGCCCTGAGTTTTAACAAAATTGAATAAAATTTAAAAAAAAAAAATTAGTTACAGTATTGCAGAACCGTGGAAAGGCAAAGTCAGGAACAGGTACATAGCTACGAGTAACACAGCAGAACTTACTGTTAGAGTCATGACATTGTATTTGTCTGACCAATTTCATTATGTCATTTCTTGCTGATTAACTGATTATTTTGCAAAATCCCTGTAAACCACAAATAAACTAACCAAGATTTCCTGTGCAAAAATCAAAGGGAAGTCTTGGCGCCAAACCATTATGGTAAGTCAGATTTGTGTTTCTGACTTTATGATGCAGGATTGAGTGAGCTCTTAGAGTAAAAAGATATGTTGAATAGCTCCAATTCATGTCCTTTTTTATTAGCCTTTTTTCCTCCTGTCAAGCAATTTATTTTATTTTCCTTTTTGTCCAGCTTCCTACATTGCATGAGGTTAATGAGAGGAGTTCAAATGATACCTCTATATAGAAAATAGCATCTCTGAAAGAGACTCTTTATAAGGCATAAATAAAGTACAGAAAGCACAGATTGCATGTAAAGACAAAAGTAGATACCCCCTTTTCCTTAACATGTAACAAAATGAAAAAGAGAGTCCTTGTAGTTTCAAGTCTGTTAAAACTGTGGGTGGGTGGAGTTGGATACTCCTGATCTTTCAAGGACTGAATGACTACATGTTACTGAAGGCAGAATCTCCTAATCCATAAAGCATTTGTGATATGTTTGACTTAAAAACCTACTTGTGTTTCACATAACCCACACGCAAGATAAACTCTTGACTGTTTTTATGCATTACACTGGGTTTTGTTTTCTTCTTGTAGGACTCACTGACATGGAATATACATGGCAACTTGTTTTTTCTCTTCCTATCAATATTAGAATCTAATACAACAGAATCCATGCTGCTTGGCTTTTAGGGTATTTTTTCCTATAATCCCATCAATTAAACAGGAACACACAAAAAACTTCTTCATTTTATTTAAGATTAATCTATCATTGAAACTAATGGGGTTTTATTCAGTGCTGGGAGACCAAAAGCATAAATTCCACTAAAGCAAAATGTAAATAAGATCATATAAACATACAAATGGAACAGCAAGTTCTAGGTTTTAAAGACATTCTTAAAAAGGCAAATGTACAATATCAATCCATTCTTCAGAAGGTCACCCTTAAGAACTGTATCTGGTGGAAGTGCTGAAAACAAGTACAAAGGAGTAATGCAGGCTGAGTCCTCTGCTGTATATATTGGAGATACAGATGCTGTTACTTGGGTAAAGCTGTGGTCAACTTCTATTCTAAAAAAATGAACCAAAACATACCCCAAACCAAAATGGTCAGTGACAAATGCAGGCCTCCTCTAGCTGCTATTGGAATGAACAATCGCACCTCCCTGAACACCAGCATGGATTTTAAATTAATGTCTTTATTTTTTCTTGTTTTTTTGTTTTTCCATCCTTCAATGCCTTCTTGTAGTTTATATTTATTCTGAGGAAAGCTATTTTCCTCTTGGTAAATATGACTGAATGGCAAATTGTTTACTCACTGTCTTAAAGAAACAGTGGGTGACTACTTAACTACTGCAACTGAGCTATAAATCTCAAAGTCACTGTAAAAAGAAGTAGCTTTTATATGATGAAATTGTTAAAATAAAATTTACTAATATGTATTAAGGTGAAATGCCTTCATGTAACATATTTCAGAGAATTAGACAATGCCTTTGTCCATTTTTGCTTGAGAATTGAAAGTGCAAAAGTTTTTATCCTGCTTAAAGACAAATACCCTCTGCTATGCCACCCACATGTACCCATTCTGTTGGAAAACTGGAACTATGTAGTCCTTTAGGATTGAGAACATAATTCTTTGCCTGTCAGATTATTCTGACAAATTACCTTATAATTACTTCCTCATTAGTTACTGTGACAAATGTTGATCTAAAGAGAACAGGGAAGGGTGTCTTTCGTTTAAAATCATCAAAACATGAACAATTGAGGTTTCCTCTAAATGCTTTCAAGTTCATTAATATTTGGGAATGCTAACATGTTCATTCCTATTGCATATAAGCAAAGAAAGATTTCTAGCACCAGTCTCTTTCAGATATGTCAATTTTATTTGCTTTTGAACATCTTTAAAATAGCATCCTTTCTGCTTCCAAGTAGATATATTTTTTCTCTAATAGTATTGGGCATGATCCTTAAATCATGAAAAAATAGACATTCTTATTATGAGTTGTTTAAAGTATGACAAATTAATGTATAGTGGAATATATTACATTCCTGGAGCATGACTTCCTCAAGGAAGGTAGAGAACAAATAACAATTCCAACCTCTGTGGTAAAGCGTGAGGGGGGAATAATCTGCAACCTCAAAATAAACTTACTTTCCTTTCAAAGCAGGAGAGATATTGGAAAAAAATTGCCTTTCTTCAGGATCCAGTTCCTTCAAATTCATTTTTGACTGCTAGCAGTCTCACCCTAAGCATTGCCTGATGCAGCTCGGTGAGAATCTGTGCTTTATCCCATCACTGTGTGAGTGCTACAGTTTGTTGATGCACATGTGAAGAAGTAGCAGAGGAAAAAGTTGCATATCTGATTCAAAGGCACTCTGTGATCAGATTCACTGCAGCTCATTTGTGACATTGGAGTAGAGTTTTGCTCCCCTCAAAGGGACTAGAGTATCAATTCCAGCCTGCAGCAGAGAATTAAATCAGTGAAGTTTGGGTAACTGATCCGTTTGTACACAATGGCCAGCTTGTACCAGAATGCCCTTGCAAGCAGGAGAGTAACCTACGTAAGGTCTTACCCACAAAGGAATGGGAAAGCTGCATTAGGCTTCCTTTGCCCGTTGAGTTATTAAAGTGCCATCAGATTCAGCAGACTCTTTGCAATTCTTCAAGGTGCCTTATCAACCACTGTTATATATGGTAAGATGCTGAAAAGTAGGAGATTTTGGGTCAAATCTCATTTCTGCAACTGGCTTGCCCTGGGACCTTGGACAAAATTGATTGTTTGAATATGTACACCTTTCCCACAGTGGGTGAATTACTGGCAGGACTCATTATTAATTGGGACGCTCCCAGGGGTTTTTCTACTGGGTAATATCTTAACATACAAATGTTGCTTCTATGTGTGCATCTAGGAAGTGTGATCGTGGCTTTTATTTTTATTTCTTTGGTATCCTTGAAAGACCTTTTGTAGCTCTGGAGAATGAGCTGACCTCTTTTGTTCCCCTAGCCTGAAAAAGGTCATATTTTGTTTAACTAACCTTTGAAAACACCAGGCCAAATTCTACTCCCACTGCACCATTCAGAATAGCTGCAGAGTTATTCTGTCTTACAGCTCTGAACTGAGAGTAGTATTTTACCCAAACCTTTCCATCTTCTGACTTGTAACTGTCTGTCTTAGAATGTCTGAGAGTGCACAGTCACACCTCTTGTACGCTGTAGTGTTACTCATATTCTAGACACATACATGTTTTAATAGGAATATTAGTTCTTTGGCTCAGCTGAAGTGTAACGGAGAGAACACAGACTGCTAATGTGGACACAGTTGTGTCTGAACTGCACTTAAAACTTTGGACTCCTTTTTGTCTGATTTTTTTTCATCTGTCAATGTATTGTAGTAATTTTTGTGCACAATAAATTTGTAACTTATACCTTCATGGTTACATCTTCTACCAGTTTACATTCCAATACTTCTTCCTTCTTCAGAGGCTTCATACTGTTTTAGATTCTTTGGTTGATTTTGGGGGGTTTCTTTCATTTTAATGTGTTTCTTTTTTTGTTCTTAGAAGACTGCTCTGAACTTTATAATATGATTTTCAAGACTGCTATCATTCTCGTTCCATTATATTTTGACACAGCCTCAATATTTTAGCATATTAAATAAGCTTTGAACTAATATGCTTACACAAGTTCATAAAACATGTGAAAATATTTTGTTTCCATGATTTTTCAAACCAAAAGCTTCAAATACAAGCTTGGACAATGTATTCATGAGAAATAAGAAGATGCAGACTATGCAAATTTTTTAATATTTTTTTAATAACAATCTTCACTTTGATTTCATTTTGATGTGCTCATATTGTGTCCTTCTTCAATATGTTACTTTCTTCATAGGAAAGCAGGAGTAGCCTGTATTTAACTGAGACTCTGCTTCCTTAAACTTTTGGTTTTGTTCCTGTGTTTTAAATTGAGGATACAAATACATATAAAAAGATGAATGTGATAAAAGGCTGCTTCCAGCTAGAAGCATTAGATATTTGTTTTCACATAACAGCTGTTCAGGCAAAGCTAAGACTATATTGTGAAAATGGAACTGAAGAAATGAAAGGATTGGTTTCTTTCTTGCAGAGGTTTAAGATTGTATCAAAATCAGACTGAAGTTTATTCTGACATATGAAAAAAACTGACCATTTTGGCACATATGGCTTTTATTACACATCGTAACAACAAGGGAAAAACCCAAACAAAAGGAACAGTTCCTGCTGGAGCAGAGGCTGAACACTAAACAGGCAATGAACAGGGATGGTATAGGGTAGAAGACAGGAAGGATGCAGCAGAGCACTGCTTCCAGACTTCCTCTAGGTGCTCTGTGGACCTCAGTTTTTAAGAGTACAAATCCAGGATTTTTCTTAGACAACACATTCCCTGAAATAATCAAAAACTAAAAATTAAGTCAGTACTATTTCAAAATGGATGTTAAGCAGAGTTTGTGTCTTCAGAAAAAAATCCCGTAACTTCAGGAACTGTTACATAACAGTCAGAAATGTGTCAAGTTTTCTCTTAAAACTACTTCTATTTCATATTTCCAATTTCTGGAACAAGGAGTTCCAGAACTTAATTTCTCTTGTAGTTAGAAGGGGTTTTTTGCTTTTTTTTCCATGCTAAATTTCTACATGGCCAGAGTATATCCACCTGTTTTCGTGATGATACCTTTCTTTAGATGGAGTAGCTCTTCTCTCTTGTGGGTATTTACCTCACTGGTATAAGCAACAATCATGCCTCCGCTCTCTGAGTCTTCTCTTCTCATGGGGTTCCATGTTCCTCTGATACTATGCTTCTAAAGCTGTTCATTGGATGTGCTCTGATTTAGGTTTTTTCTGAGATGGAAATGGAAAACAGTCTGCCGTCACTGACAAGGTTTCTCCACACACAGTGTCGTGGGCTTTGACCATCTACATGGGTTTCTCCATGTATGGTTGGTGTGCTCCAAAGTCCACATACACAGTGTTTCTGTCTCCTTAGTGCAGTGGCCTTGCCTGTTCTGCTTTGTGAGACCTGTCACCCAACCATACCGCAGCAATGCTTTGTAAACATAGATTAATGTGTCCAGGTGCCCCAGTCACAATGTTGCCTTCAGCCATGGAGCTCCTAGCTTGTGTTGGCTTTGTCATTGCACTTCTTCCAGTATGGCTCTCCAGTCTCCACAGATACTGACTTCACCTCTTTCTTGTGAATAGTGAATTCCTATTGACTGTGGCAAGAAAACAAATTAAACAAAGTATTTCAGCTGCTTGTGAGACTTATCCTTGAGGAACTCCATCATAACCATATTCCCCTCTGCTTTCTGAATTTGGAGGACTGGTATCATCTCTCCTTAGTTAATTCCTTCATCAGTCTACAGTTCTTGAACAATCCCACATCCATATTTCATTACAGGAAAAAGAAAGAAATCATAACCATTTTATTTGTTTAGGTTGTGTGAAGTGAACTCAAAATTTACACAGTTTTCTGACTGTGAAATAGTTAGCTCCTACAATATGATGATGTGTTTGATGACCTCTTCATTTTCCCCACAAGCAGCATTTAATGTCCATTCCTGTTAATCTGCTGCTTTAAAAAATGTGGCACTTCCTCCGGTAGAAAATTTAGAAGGCTGGTTACTGTTAAGGTCACTGCTTCTTGGTCACTGTTAAGCAGAATGTTTCAACCTAACCACGACACCTAAGGATCAAAATGCATGAGGTCTGAATTTCAAGAGTAGAAATTGAGTAGGATGTTTAGTATTACACAGAATCTCATGTTCTTTGTTGAATTGTGGCCTGTATCACTACAAAGTATCACTCTTTTGTTGATTTGTGGTACATCACTGTAAAACCAAAACAGGTCATGATTGGTGTGTTCTAGAGTCCAGAGCAGCATTTTGAATCCTTGTTCTTACTCACATGACCTTGGGGTTTCATCTCGATTTCCCAACATAAAACTTCACTGAGGCTGCTGCAGGGGTTTGACTTTACCCCCTTTAAAGACAAACTATCACAGCTTTCTCTCACACGTCGTGTGTAACAGCTAGCAATTTTATCTGTTAGAGCTGTAAACAATGGCCAGTAATGAAACGAGGGCCCAGACTGCCTGTAGTGTCTGGCCTGATGCTGCCCCATACCTGAAGAGTACTAGAAACATGGCAGACTCAGAGAAATACCAGACGAGACTGTGGATGACAATCTCACTGGGCATCTTCTTACTCTGTCTCCTTGACACGATCTGTTGTAAAAGGTGAGGAGACGCAGACAAGAGGTTTTTGCTTCCAGATACCAAAGGGAACCCATCAAAGTGCTAACACTCTTTTTAAGAGGGTTGAAGAGGGAGAGAATTAAGGCCTACATCAGCTTATATGTGAGCAGACCTGATTGACTTAGGAAGAACCTCAAAAAGTGAATAATTAAAGTTTCCACTCCAAATAAAATGTATAACAGAATTAAGCCTTCTGTTTGGTCATTACATGAAAGACAGTTGCCACTGTAGGCCTGCAGGTGAAAGCAAAAGGCACTGAATTGGGCTGTGAAGGGAGAGAGCGGAAGAAGGCTGCTGCTAGAGCTCTTTGGAAGCACTCTTTCAAATGCAAGTGATCATAGTCACCCTGAAGGACTCATGTAGAAATTTGCTGCTAATCAGTGTGAATGACTAACTTTGTGAAAGTGAAAAGAACGTGGAGCAGCGTCATCTCTCCAAAGGCTGTAAAGGGGTAGAAAGACGTAGCAGGTCTCTTCCTAGAGAGAGGCGGCGCTGTCCCCCC
>NW_008240046.1:7401446-7403491 GCF_000691975.1 Corvus brachyrhynchos
CATCCGCCACCACCCGCACTTCACGAGGTGGGAGAGGGCGCTGGGGCAAGAGGAGCTCGGCAGTCCCGGGAAGGGCAGCCGTGGCCTGTCCTTCCTGCGTGCAGGGGCGCCCTTCATTCCCTCGGAAACGGCCCATTTCCTGGAGGGGGGAGAGGGTTGTCGTGCCAAGTCTAGGTGGGGTAATTTATGACCGAGGATGGAGGCAAAGGAAATCTCTCACGGAAGGGAAGGGCACCGGGAATGTACATTTGCGAGAAAAGGGGGAGATCTAGCTGCTTTCGCTCTCCTCAATCCGCGGTCAGCCCGCAATCCCTTGGGCGAGCCCACTGGCCGCTGCCGGGCTGCGAGACGGTCTCCGGAGAGACGCTTCGCTCCCCTGCCCTCCGGGCCCGAAGAGGGAAAGGCGGATGCCCGAAGATGGGCATAGTTCGAGGGGTGGTGGGGTCTCGGCCTCGACTCTGCCCTGTTCCCCCAGGCAGCGAGGAGCTGGGCAGGCGGCACTGAGTGCTCACATCCCCGGGGCACGGTTCCCCTCGCAGCTTTGCCGCCTCCGGCCCCCGCCCTTAATGAGATTCTTTGAAATCCAAAAAAGCGAGATTTAATGTTACATCCTTATCTTTGGAGGAGCGCGGTTTTCTTGCCGCGGCGACGTCACTTGTTAAACAATCCGCGGCTGAGCCCCTGAAAAGAGAGGCATTGCACCCTTCGTGCTGAATACGCTTCTCAGTGCGCATAACGCCAGGGCCTTTTGATGTCTCACAATGCGTGTTACGCCCAAAGATTGTCTCTTTGGACAGATCTACAACGCTTGGCTTCATGTTTGGAAGTTAAATGGACAGCGAGGTTGTAGAAACTCCCACGCTTGAAGCTGGCGCAGACGCTTGGTACTTTCCCCTGTTACTTTCCATGAGTGAAAGCGGCAGGGGTGGAGGGAAGGGGCTGCTGGTTTAATCCGTGCTCCGAGGCAAAGGGAGGGGGGAAAGCAATCCAGACTTTTCCTCTCTTTTCTTTTCTTCAGTTTATTCTTTGGCAGCCTTAAAATAAGAGCTATGTGCAAAGCGTGCGCCCTGCCTAGGTAGCTTGTGTCTGGAAGTCGCTGGCAATGTTGCTACTCCATGAAATCAAAATTTATGATTATTCAAATGTTGGGGACTGTGAAAAGAGAGGAAGAAAGAGAGAAAATTAATATTGCAGCTGTTCTTCTGATTAATGAGAGATAATTGCTCATGAAAAGTCACCCCTGTGGCATTTTGTTGTCTCCTGGATCTTTGTTCTTTTCCACTATTATTGAGGACTTTCTTGAAGACTAAGCGGTTCTTTTCAATTTTTGGTATTCAGAAAGTGTTGCTTGGTTACAGATAATGGAGAAATCTCGGGCTATATTGGGTAAGATGTGCCACAGACAGCAATATCACAATGCCAATTCAGAAAAGGATGGATACAAGTTAACGATGCGCTTTCAATAAAACATTAATAGACTTGTTCACGCTTTTATAATGACCTCCTTAATGGGAGCTGGGGGCAAGTCCTGTCTTTAGCTTACGTTCACTTCAGAAAGGCCGGCGTCAGGATTGCCGATCACTTTGGAAACTAATAGGAAATCAATGTTAGAGTAGCGAATAAATGCGATTATAGCACAGGAGCCCGCGGCCTTTCACTTACCCACGCACGGCTTTATTTTGAGCGGGACTTTCCCATACGGGAACTGCCCCAGCCCGGGGCGCAGCCTGCCCAGCGCCACCGCCGGTCACCCCGGTGTGATGTTTGCGACCACGGCTGCTCTGCAGGTGTTGTTTTGGGTTTGTCGTTTTGGTTTTTGTTGTTTATTTAGGAGTTTTGTTTGGTTTTGGGTGGTTTTCTTCTGCTCGAAACGTATCTCCGGGCTCCAGCGTTTCCACTGAGGCAGCTCCTCCCGTGAACGCTGCGGAGATGCGCGCCTGAAAGCCGGCGCTTTCTCCGGGCGGGCATGGCTTTTTCTTCTGTCGAGAGCTGCGGGGGTTGGGGGAGGGAAGGGGAAGAGCTGCTTTTGTCGTTTACGCGGTGAA
>NW_008240046.1:7403599-7406225 GCF_000691975.1 Corvus brachyrhynchos
TCCGCGTGAGGCAGCTCCTCCCGTGAACGCTGCGGAGATGCGCGCCTGAAAGCCGGCGCTTTCTCCGGGCGGGCATGGCTTTTTCTTCTGTCGAGAGCTGCGGGGGTTGGGGGAGGGAAGGGGAAGAGCTGCTTTTGTCATTTAAGCCGTGAATCTCTTCTACATAAAGGTGTTAGAGACATCTGGAAGAAAAGAGGGACCAGCACCCAGTCCTGCGCTCGGCGGACCAGGGAGCGGCTCTGATGTTCTTTTTGAACTGCTCCACTTTCAAAAGGGGGCAATTTCGTTACATTCTCATTTGTTACACTGTCTTGAACTAAAGGCAGACAAAGCTATACTCTGTCACCCCGAGCAGAATGAAGGGAATCAAAGGATTTTCCCTTAAAAGGACTAATTTTCTCCTTGAATTATGAAAGTAATGGCTAGGTAACAGCCTGTGCTCTGTACCCAACTGCTTAATACCTTCTAAATCCTTCCACGTGGCTCTCCCAGTCGTAGCAATTAGAGCTCATTATAGGCTCATAAGAGCTCTCATTTCGGGGATTACTTAATGGACAATGAAATTTTATCGGACAGAATTATTGAAAAATAAAATTGTAACGAGGCCGATGTGATGTGGGCGCACGCCTTGCATCATTCCGCCTGGTTTGGGATGTCTTTGCTTCAAATGACTTCTTTTCTTGCTGTGGCTTTCAGGGGTGGGTTTTTCTTAGTGATCTCTCTCTCTCTCTTTTATCACTGCATTTGGTTTATTATAACAATTACAAATTGCAATTTTGATCCGACTCTTGCTCTGTCTTCCTTCCCTTACGAAAGTCCCCTTCCCAGATCCACTCTATCACTGCAGACAGCTTTTTCCACTGAGGTTTGGGGTTGTATTATTATTATTATTTTCATTTTCCAGAATAGCCTCTCTTAAAGGAAAACAACAACAACAAATTTTTTTTAAATTAAAATAAAAGGCAGATATTTCTTCAAATTTTCTCCAGATGTAGTTTGCTTTAAACGGGAAGAGCCGGACCAAAAAATGCCGTGCTTGTGCGCGGTGACCCTGACTAGAATCTCACCGGCCGCCCCGGAGCTCAGGAGGCAGAGCCCCCGGCTATCTCCGGGGCCGCGGACCTCCGGGCCTCGGTGGCGTCGCGGGAAGCGGTCGCTGGGGCTCCAGGGTCTGGAGCCTGCGAGGCCTTGGCTGAGCCCTGGGCAGTAGTTTGGGGAAAAGTAGGTGAGGTTGGAGCCGACCTGCCTAAACCCCGCGAGCCCCTAATTGTTGTCACAAGACGCGGGATTAGCGCATTGCTGGAATAGCTGTCTGTTTACACTCCGGAGCCCCCACCGGCCGGTAAACACTTTCTAATTGAATTCTAATCACATTCAAATAGCCACATAACCAGCCTCAGCTGCAATTCATAAAACTTTAATTGCTATCCATAAATCCTCAGATCACCGAGCGCAGAGCGTCCCTAAAAACGCTGTTGCATCGTGCCTGCCCGGGGAGGTGTGGAGGGGAAAGGGGAGCAGGGCTAGGGGAGACCCGGCCCCTGCTCGGGGGGGCTGCACAACGGCACTGCCCGCGGCAGGTTGGGGATGGGGACGGGATAGCACGGCCGGGCGAGACCTGGCCCCTCTCTTAGCAAGGCTCGAGTTGCACCGCCGAGCCTGGCTGGTCCCGGGGCGAGAAATGCCGGCTCCACCAGAAGGCGGTTTTATTTTGCTAGGTTTAACAGCGGGAGAGTGGATGTGCGGGAGGTATGGTAGGATGTCCGTGGCCCGGCCCTTGCCCATGATAACCGCTTCTGAACACGTTTCTGCTATTGCTGCACTCCCGAGTTTCTGTTTAGCCTCTGGTAATCAGGCGTAGCCTGTGTTTTCTGCTTTAGAGCACAATTGTCACTTCCCTTTCCCGTGTCAAGTGGGATGGGATCCGCAGTCTGTTTTAAACGCCGCTTCGCATCCGCTAAACAAGAACGCGATCGTCCTTCTATTAACGATAAGTCTCTTCTTAAAGTCCCATAAAACAGGTCATTGGAAAATCGCGTAATATGCTGCGAATACCTTGGCTTTTTAATGCACTCTGAAATGCTTCGGAGCCACCGACCGTATTTAGCTGTTTATCCAATTTTACTTTGAATGATTGCTTCAGCAAACTTGGTGGAGATCAAAGAATCCCTCCCTGACATGTTCGCTTTTCATTAGCGCTGCGCACTGCGGTCCTGGAGCGGGCGGGGAAGTTCGCTTTAAAGTTTTCCGTTTTTATACCGTTTGGCTGAGGAGTGTCCAGATATTTGAAGGCTTTGTCCGTTGCAGTAATTGCCAATTTGGCAAGATTCACTCGAGGTGAAAAGGGCGAGGAGAAAAAAAAAAGCCACCCAACCCACCCTACATGCATATGTATGCGCAGACACACAAACGCGCGCCATCCCTAACTTTATCTCTATGACTGCATCTGTGTTTCTGGCTCCTCTGATGCAGAAAGGGCCTCCTGAAGGAGTCCTGAGTACAGGACTGGGGAAAGGTGTTGGCCCCAGGCCCCCGTGGGATCCACGGCCGTTTGGATGCTATTTTACTGGGGGTGACGGGGGCGGTGTCGAACAGCTTGTTTCAGCTCATCACCTGCTCTCACCTC
>NW_008240046.1:7406456-7406976 GCF_000691975.1 Corvus brachyrhynchos
GGCAGCCTCTCCTGCCGGCCTGAGAAGCCGGGGAGATTTAGATCTGCGAGGCTTTCAGCCATCACGTGTTTAAATAGTTGATATAAAACCCCGGCGCAGGGGATCCAGGCGGGGGGACTTTAAGACCAGCCCTCTCCAGGGACCCTTTTGTTCAGCTCTCAAACATAAGCACCTTCTCGACTCGCCAGGACTTCAGTGGCAACTTGGCCAAGAAGGAAAAGCCCGACTTTGGGAGAGCCGCCCCCGGCCTCGCAGCCCTCCGCAATGTCACGCTCCTTCTATGTCGACTCCTTAATCATCAAAGACTCCTCGAGGCCGGCTCCGTCCCTTCCTGAGCATCATCACGGCCAGGACTTCTTCATCCCTCTCAGCATGCCTTCTCCCCTCGTCATGTCGGTGTCGGGCCCGGGCTGCCCGTCCCGAAAGAGCGGCGCCTTCTGCGTCTGTCCGCTCTGTGTCACCTCGCACCTGCACTCTTCTCGCGCACGCGGCGACGGCGGATGCATCCCCTTGCTCACAG
>NW_008240046.1:7407281-7407743 GCF_000691975.1 Corvus brachyrhynchos
GGTCGGAAAGCTGCTGGGGAATGTCTCCTCTCTCTCCCTTTTCCCTCCCTCCCCCCCTCTTCCCTGTCCCGCTGAAGTTCGCATTTCTCTCCCGTCCAGGAGGGTCCGAATCCAGCCAAATTCAAAATGGGAAACGGATGAGGACTGCTTTTACCAGCACCCAGCTCTTGGAGCTGGAGAGGGAATTCTCCTCCAACATGTACCTGTCCCGGCTACGGAGGATCGAGATAGCCACGTACCTGAACCTGTCCGAGAAGCAAGTGAAAATTTGGTTCCAAAACAGGAGAGTGAAGCACAAGAAAGAAGGCAAAGGCACCCAGCGAAACTCTCACGGGGGCTGCAAGTGCAGCACCAGCCAGGGGCATTACCCCCGGTCGGAGGATGAAGAGTCTCTATCCCCCTCATCGGCTACCGAGGATAAAGAGATCTCCCCGTTATGAGCCCGGCTCGGAGCTCTGCTCC
>NW_008240046.1:7407784-7408294 GCF_000691975.1 Corvus brachyrhynchos
CCGGGCGCCGCCGCCCCGGGACGGCGGCCGGCTCCCCTGCAGCGGGCTGGCCCTCCCCGCCGCGGAGGCTAATTGTCATCCATTCGCAGTAATAGAAAGAGATATATATAAATATATTTTCGGAATGTGTTTTAGGCGTGGGAGCTCAACTAAAACGTTATTTATGTAACCCCAAGAGAGGGCACCTGCTCTTGCTAAAATGTAACATGGGACAGGGCTAGCATGGTCCAGGGTGCCTTCCTCTGTATGCCCACAGGCAATTTAAAGGAAAAAAACTAAACGCCTTTCAAACCGAAAGGCGAGACATAAAAAACCTGAAAAGCAAACTAAAACCTGTAGACAACCTTCTGGACGGACTTCTTAACAAAAATAAGAAAAGACATAAAGATTGGCCGTTTGGGTCTGGGACGGCTGTTTTTCTGTGAATAGTTTTATATAAAAATTATATTTATATTTATTTAAATAAATGAAATC
Source organism: Corvus brachyrhynchos (assembly GCF_000691975.1). Lineage (NCBI taxonomy): Eukaryota > Metazoa > Chordata > Aves > Passeriformes > Corvidae > Corvus > Corvus brachyrhynchos. The sequence continues at coordinate 7,408,259 of NW_008240046.1, forward strand.
AGACGAGAATTTAATTTTTTTTCTTCTTACCATTCC
>NW_008240046.1:7408582-7414961 GCF_000691975.1 Corvus brachyrhynchos
GGCCGCCGATCACGGCACGGGGCTGGGGCGAAGTTCTGTGCGCCGAGATCCCGCACACAGCCCCCCGCCCCGCCGGCCTGGTCGCCCCGGCTCTTCCCGCGCCGAGGGGCCTGGCTGCACACGTCGACCCTTAACTAGGCTGAAACTCCGCTTAAGTTATTATACGGGTTGATGTTAAGCAGAGATCAGGGATTTTTTTCCCCCCTCAGGCGCCGGAGCAGCGTTTGCTCTTTTCGGTGTTGATTCCATTAGGCGCCTTGACCAGGCTTAGGGAGAATATCTGAGTGCAAGCCCGTTAGGCTGAGACACGGTTGAAGTGCTCTGCAATCTGCATTGGGCAGCTCCCGGCCACGGCTCCCATCCGGCCTCTGCCTTAGGCAGCCCATCCTCAGCTCCTTGCAGGAGAGTTACAGGGGCTGGGGCAGAGTGGGATGGACCTGGAGCTAGTCAGTCCCAAAGGAGCCCCTTTATAATTTTTTTCCTAGTTCCTGCAGTACTGGCAGACACAATATATATATCAAGCAACGTAAGCAAATCAGAAGTGCCTTTTGCACATTATGTTATTTCTCTCACCTTTTCCTTCCACTAATCCAATATACACTTTTGACTTCAACCTCCAAAACTGTACCAAAACATTTTCCGTAAATAATTCCCTCAACAATCCCTCTATTTCTTGTGTTTGATCCCTAACTTCGGAGTTTCGGCTCAGAAGTACGTCTCCAATTTGATTTGCCTGCAAGCACCCAGGATGCTGAAGAGAGAGGCAGCCCCAGGGCAGTGACACTTGCACTGCTTGCCTGTCTTGGAGGAGAGGCCAGGTGCAGGGGCAGGGCTGCGGTGGGATGGAGAGAGCCTGGTGTGGGCAGTGCCCCACAGCCTGGACCAGCCTCAGGGCTTGGGACAGAGTCAGAGTCAGCACACCCACATCTAGCAGGAAGGGAAAGGCAGGACCGACGTTTCTAGCCTGGACTTGGAAAACAAATACAAAATCTCACTGATCCATATCACTACCATTTCACTGCCTGAGCTGACTACAGAGGCCAGAAGTCCACATGCCAGCTGAGTGTCTGGGGATGTTGTTCACCCAAGTGGCAATCCTCTCATTTGCCAGGCTGGGGAGACAAAAGAGCCAAAGGCTTGAGGTCCTTGTGACTCCTTCCCAGGGGGACCTCATGGAGGGTCTGGCTGAGGAGGTTGTCTGCTGTTCCTCTAAAATCTGCTGAGGTGGAATCTGGAAACTGTTGATTCTCAGTTTCAGTTCACCTGTGTCTAACTTGCTTCTATAATCACAGTGGGCCTTTTCCATCCTTGAAGCTCTGGGAGCAGGCGTTAGTTCCACAGATAGTACTGCCCATCCTCTCAGCTGTGTCATCCCATACTGTAACAGGAGGGAGTCAACAGGCCTGCAGCAGCCTGGGGAAAGCAAAGCTTTTCTGGGTGAGAAAAAGCATCAGTCTCTGAAATCGAAGACTGAAAAACTCAATGATATTTTGAAACTTCAAAGATACACTTGATAGAGTGTATCTGTTCTCAGTGTAACTCTGTGGAAACATGCACCTCAGTGAATAAATTGGTATTTCCCTCTGTTTCTAGAAGATAAAGAGTAAGGTTTCTCTTCACTGCAGTATTTAGTAATTTCTTAAAAATAGGATAATGAAGTTAGTTGATCTTTCTTATAGTAATCAATGCTTGCATGTATCTTTCAAGGTTGAGAGGTAATTGTGGCTTATCATCATCATCATCATCATCATCATCATCACATACAAACTGTCATTGAGACAGTTAAGACAATATTTCATTTTATTTCAAAGTAAATGTTTCATGCAAAAAACTTTGGAAAAGAGGAATGATGCAATGGTTTGACCCAACATATCTCAAAAAACTGATACAACCAGCTCAACCTGAACCTGGCACTGGGCAGTCAAAGTTGGTGTGACAGGAGCACCACTGCAAGTTGAACGCACCCTAATATGCAGGAAATGTGTTGTAGGGTTTCCATGTTCAGCATTCCATGTTCAACATTTCCATGTTCAACATTTCCATGTTCAACATTTTGAAATTTAGGCAAATTTACATTAAAATGCCTTGGGTTTTTCCTCCCTCTCCCATTCCCCCCCTCCTCCCCCCTTCTTCTTTCTATCCTTTCTTTTTCCTCCCACATAATGTGAAGTGCAATTTTTTCCCCCTCACTCATCCAGTGCCTAAGACAGGCAGTGTTCAGCTCCTGATGGAGCTCATCCTGGCATAACTTGGTGGCAGAGGAGTTGCCTGTGTCCTGGGTGGATTTCAGGTATGGGACAGCCCCTAATGCCCCTCTGGCTTACTTAGGCCCCCCAGCAGCTGCTGCGCTGGACCCCGCACAAGCAAGGATCCACAAGGGGAAGGTCACACACCTAAAGCCTGAGGGTTTGCACAAGAGATGCAAGACATGTTTGTGTGAGTGACCCTGTTACTGACCTTCTGTATCCTGTGGGGTTAGCATCTCTCCAGAAAAGTTTTCTCATCGAGATATTTATTTACTCTTTTCAATTAGAAAAAAAATCAGAAGACGAAAACATCCATCTGGAGGAGTTTCCCTGACCTTGGTCTGCATGGCTGATACCAGACTCATGGCACTGACTTCTCTGGTTGTGGGGTTGAACCTGCTTCCATGCCCTGATCAGATATGTTAGCCCACGGGCAGCATTGGCCATGGGCTGCTGGAACTCCGCAGTGCCGAAGACACCACACTCCCTCAGCTGCTCTTTTGAGCCATGCCCTGAAGTCCCCACAGGTGCTGCTGAAACCTTTCCCTGCTGTCTGAACTCTTGCCACAATGTCCATTGCCAGCATCTCGCACTTCTACCCTGGACATGGGGAAGTGGAGGCCCTTGGGTCAGCTCCTTGCTTCCACCCGTGGTACAGTTGGGACACGGTGGCAGGTACACTCCAGAGATTCCCAGACCGAAGAGCTCAGTGTTCTGGCCGGCTGCACATCCTCCGTGGGGTGGATGGGGCAGGCTGGGCCTCATCAGTCAGGCCACAAGTACTCACGGAGAGGAGGGCTCACAGTGCAGGGATCCAGGCCAGGGGACTGCAGGAAACTTTCCTTCCTCAGTACCTCCGGTTTGGAGCTGGGGCAGAGAGAGGACAGGCTGTCTAATCCGGCTGCATTCACCTCTAGTTTGTCCTAGTTTCCTACTCCCGCCCCTCCCGCTCGCCTAACCCCCACGGGACACGGCCTCGGGTGCGGCTCCCCAGTGCCTGGTGCTGCCCTTGCAGGCAAGAACAGCCGAATCGGCGGCAGCGCTGCTCGGCGGCTCAGCTGCTGCGCGGGGCTCTTTTTCCGTCTTGCACGGTGCAGTCGACGGCTCAGCCGCAGGACGAGGCCACTGCCAGAAAGGATCAGGCCCATTGGGAGTTTCCGTGGTGACCATGGGGATAAGACGGCCAGGAAGGGGCGAGTCCTATTACCACCGCTCCGGGACCCCAGTGAGCGTTCTGACACCAGCTCCGAGGACGCGGCCAGGGCGGTGAGCACTCCCATTCTGGATCCGAAGCCTAAAGATGTCCGCATGCAGTCCTTCGGGAAAGAAACCCGGCTAAAAAACTTTTTAATTTTTTTTTCCTTGGACTTCTGCTGTTGTGCAAGTTTTGGCGGCTGCTCGAAAAGCATGCTAAGTAGGTGGGACCCCGGCCCTGAGAAGGCGCCCTCGCTCCGCCGGGCCCCCGCCGGTGACGGAAAGCCGTGCGCCGGGCAGCTGCCGGGGAGTCCCGCATGACAGCGGAATAACAAACAGCCCGAACCCACTATGCCACTCGGAAAACCTCGGGGCGTGTGTCCGCGCTGCAGCGCGCTCAGCCTCGCCGTGAAAGGGCCGATTTCACGCAGGATCTGCTCCGCATCCCTCTCCGCCCCCCTGCGCGCCTCCCAGCCGGCCCCGCTCAGGGCGATGCGCCGGCCTCGGCCCCTCCGCGCCTCCCCCCTGCCCCGACCCCAGCCGGCGTGTCCGGGGGGATTTAAGCTCTTGGAAGCGAACCCAAAGAGATCGGAAGCGTGTGCTGTGTGCTCTGGAAAAATAACTAGCTTCAGATTAATGAAGGAGTGACAATTTCAAGGCTAACGTTGGCACTGCCCAAGCCAGAGCGTGGGGAGCTCGCCAGGCTTTGCTTTATATTGTCTGCTTTTCTGAAGAGCAGACAAAGATGGATAGAGAGACATTGAAAAGCAGGAGGCGTATTTCAAACAGTTCAATAAAGAGGGTTGTCACTTAAAGACAAGAACCATAGTGCTTTGATGACTTTGTATTAGCCTTACCGTTTCAAATAAGTGACTCTACTCTCTTTGCGGAATTCACCGAGTTTTAGTAGATGACACTTCAGTGAAGCCGCTTTGGACAGGAATGAGAGCTCGTGACTGTGGGGCAAAGCTTCTCTTCGGGAGGGTTTTACGTAGAAGATTACTGATCCGGAGCTGCTTTTTTCTTCCCGTCCTTAAATTAAGGAACCTCGGTAAAATCGAGGTTTACAATTTTCGTGAAATCGCTCTATAAAATAGGGGGAAACGCTCCGCCTGCGTGTGAATGTAAAGAAGGCGAAAGGGAGACCTCGACGCCGCCAGCGAGAAACGCTGTCTCCCGGCAGAGCCCGGCAATACAGGGGCGGTCTTTCCAAACCAGTTGCTACACGCTCGGAGGAAGCACCGACACAGGGTGTTGGAAATAAAGTTGTATGGAATCCCCCAGGCAGACCACGCGTGTTCCCACCCGCGCCGAGGCACGGTCCCGCGTGTACGCGCAGTCTCTCCATGGTCGTGTCCCCTCAGGTCCCCGGCCCTTCCCGCCGCGTTCTGGTGGGACGATACCTTTCCTCTGTCCGGGGGGGCAGCCGGGCTGCCGCAGCCCCGGAGTGTCCGCGGTGGGAAGGGAAGGACGTGGCAGCCCTGCTGGGGGAGATTTTGCTGCCAAAATCGTTAATTATTTCATATATATAGATGTAAAATCTTTTTTTAAGATGGGGACCCCCGATCGCTGCAGCCCCCCAGGCTTTGAAGGCACAGCAAAAGGGCTTCACTGTGGGTTTGAGAGAACCATTTAGTCACTGTTTCATTAGGCACTATTTGAACCTTGCAACATGTGGTAATTTCTGGGGCAAACTGAAAAGGGGGGATTATGTAGGAGGGACACAAGGAAATTAGCTAACGGTTAATTTAACTCGTTTTCTGGTAGAATTTTCGATACATTCCTAATTGACTGAGGAGGCAGGTGAAGTCTTCAGTTCCAGGCAGACTCATTCACGGTGAGAATAAATGGCTCTTTTTCAACTCTCACTGCTCACAATATATCATCAGGGAAAAGACATGTAATGAATATGTTGATTTAGGGGTTTTTTATCATTATTATTAATGGAATTACACCCTGCTACGCAGGTGTGGGGGTAAAACCTATACTGCGATGAAATCAGATTAACAATGAAATGAGAATTTTATTAGCTTTCTATGTCATATAGACCTGGATTTAAACTGTCAAAACAAGAAACAAGAGGGGGTGGGGGGGAAAGTTAAGTCCGAAGAAAACAATGCCAGTCAATGGGCAGAAGTAGTAGCTTGGATTCCAAATGATAATTAGATGTAATTCACGGTGAATATTGACACTCCGTGCTCTACACCATTTATATCAAATAGAGAATGTATGATTAGCCCATAATGGCAAATCTCTTTTGAGCCCGGGGTTTGCCAATTAATCCTTACCACACCAATTTACAGTGAAACGGGAACACTTGGTCATAAGGTCCGAGGTTTAATAAAAGGTCGTGTCGGAAATAAACTCTGTCCGACGTTCCTGCCGTGTTAGCAAAGGGAAAGGGATCCGGCCAGATCGGAGCGTCCCGGGGGCGTTTAGGAGCAGCCCGGGGAGCAGCGGAAAAGGAGCTGTGATCCTGCACCGGGCAGCTTCGGACAGCGTTGGGCTGGAGGTGACCCTGTGCTGGGGGCGGTGGGCTGGAGGTGGCCCTACGCCGGGGGGTGGTGGCGGCTGCGCTACCTGCGCGGTGTGCGGAGGTGTTTGGCGCAGCCAGGCAGGACCCGCCGTCGCCACAGGAGCCCGCCACGTCTGCCAAGGGCCTCTTTGTAACCTGCTATAGAAAATGGCGGTATTCTGCATGACAAAGCCCAATTAAGCTCGCTATTCAGGACTTCTGCAGCTGGTAGCCCATTGGGAGAGTGGGAGGAAACGCGAATATATTCATTATGCGAAGGGGCGGTGAAAAGTACCAACAACCGCGGGTCTGGGTTGGGTGTTGGGTATGTTTGTTTGGTGTTTTATGCGTCATTCCCGTTATCTATATATGTAATTTGGTGGCAGGGGTGGTAGGAGGAGGAGGGGGGGGGTGGGGGCCGCCC
>NW_008240046.1:7415254-7439993 GCF_000691975.1 Corvus brachyrhynchos
CGGGCCGGGTCTCACTCACAGCGGCAGAAGCATCCCCTTGCAAAGAGGAGCAAGGAAAGCTGCCTGCCAGGCTGCAGGACAGGGCTGTGAAACTGTCGATTAATATACTAGCAAAGCTGTCGGTTTCCTGCAAGAATTCTCTCTCTCTTTCTTAATTGTCACTCAACAGGGGTCAACTGTGAACTGCCAAGAGGCTTTCACAGGCTGAGTGGCATGAAACCCCGGGGTGGACTGAAGGCCATCCAGACAAAATACTGGAGACCTAACATTTAGACTGACCCAGACAATTCATTTATTCATTTGCTTTCCAGTTCTACCTTCCTGAGCCAACAGGACGTAATATATGCATAGCTGTAGTTGGTATGTAAAACACAGTTTCAAACCTCAAAATCCAAAGTGTCTGAGAAATATCATACATGTTGTAGTCATCTTATTCTAAATAATCTGACTCCTATAATAGCAGAGGAGTTTTAGCTCAGACCTATGTGCTACTGCACAGACAGCTGTGCTTGGAATCACGGTCTTCAACCCTGACCACCAACGCATACATGTGTGCACAGATCATTCCCTTTCCTTCTGTAGAAGTATAACATGACAGGGAAAATTCAATTTGTTTTTATGCTATGAGTGCTTGCAGTCTTCTCAAATGGCATGAAGTTTAAGCCAGAATGTGGTCAACCACACATGCAGGAGATGCAAATAGGATTAAGTCAAGGAGCATAGACATGTAAAATGCATTTGAACAAAACTTGGTATTCTATTTTTTCTCCAGTATGTTTAGATTTCAGCTAACCTACCACCCTTATTGCATTCTTCTAGAACAGTTTTCAGAGTAGCCATGGCCTCAAATCCTCAGGGTTGCTACAGAAAAGCAAGTAGACACCCCCAGTTTAGGTACTGCGGAGAGAGACACTCCTTTTTGTTTCAGTTCCTTTGAAAGACCAGTCCTGGCTTTTGACACATCTTCTGGAGTGGATAGACAGGGATCCTATGCTGACTTGGGTTGAACTAGTAATCATAAAGACACTGCTATGTCTTTAGACATGTGCTTGACTCAACCGAATACAGAAGAACAGTGTAGGTGAGTCAATCTTGCTTGTCTAAAATCCGTAATAACCCTGAGGGGAGCTAGAAGAGTAACAAAAAATTGCTACTTGATGCCATTAAGATCAGTTTTAATTTTGCTGTCATAATTTTTATCCACTTCCATAGTTTTGTTTTGAAATCACATTTTTTGACAGTCAAATGGAAAGCCATAAGGAGGGGTTTTTGTTGTTTGTTTTTGTTATTGTTTTTAAGCACAACCTGCCAATTTCATATTATCAGTTTAAAATCATTATTGAAATGCTGCTGCCATTAAGAAAAGATCACAAGAGTTTTTGGGTGTTTTGTTATTGTCTATTTTCTCTTGCTAAAATGTTTTTCAAGGTCTGATTTTTCTTATATAATTAGTGCAGGACTGAGTGGGTTTAGGCAATGTAGAGTTTAATAGGTTGTGGCAGTTCAATGCACTGGATTTTTAGCAAAAGTTGTCAAATTGCAGTAAAGTTGTCAAATTTTTTCTCTTTTCTAATTGCCATTAAATATGAGTAATGACTGCATGCACAGAAAGTAGCTCTCAAGCTTTTTTATTTTTTCTTTCTTAGGCAAAGGTAAAATTCATTGAGTTCTAAATGCATCTTACTCCCCACTAGTCTGCCTCAGCAATGGATTTCTTCTTGAGACAGTCTCGCAGTTTGTGATAAAATGAGCAGACCTTTTTATCTTTAGAACTAACTATCAGAATGAGTTTAAGCTAGAAATTTGATTTAGGGATGCAATTCAGACCTTGCAGGTTAGCTGCCATTATAGATGAGCTTGAGAAGAAGGAAAACCCCAGCAAAAGATCTTTTCCAAAACAGGCACTGAATCCCTCAGACTCCTTGATTTGGGACTTGATATTTTTGGAAATATTCAGGATCAAGAGATCATCACCTTCATACTTGGAGGGTTTCTTCATTGTCTGTACTATCAGCATAGGTAATAGGGCCAGCAGTTATTTTGCCCTGTGTCAGGAGGTGTCTCCATGGGGTGGCAGGACATGTCCCCTGCCACAGTGCTGACCTGAGCCACTTGATGCTGATGAGATTGGAGCAGCAGTACTGGAGCTCACCATCCTGAGGGTATCGGCATTGTGCCCATCAGACAAGCAAAGGGGGTGATGCTACTTTTTGCATTGAGGGAAATCATGTAAGTACATGATTTTACATACAAGTAAATGAAAGTAAATCCTGAGAAGTGCAGGCTGCCAGAGTGATGTGTCAGCCCTGTTTATGCTGGAGTCTCATGAAAGAGGACAGTGTTGTTGCTGAAAAGGATGGCCTTTGCCTCTGGTCATTCACAGTTCTCTGGTCTGTCCCATGTTTTGCTCTTTTTTCTTTCCTATGGAAACTTCTGCCCTTGCCTTCATTCCATTTCTTGAGAAATACAAAAAATCAAAGGATGTGATCAGGTCATCCTGTTTATAGCCCTGCACCAACATGGGAGGAGAGAGCATCAGTACATCTGTATGACTTCTACACTTTTCTAATTGGCATTGGCTAATAGATCCCAAAATAGCAGGGGAGCTGAGTGGGTGGGACAAGCTTGAGAGACAGACAGGGGAAGGTTCAGACAGATCGCTGTTATAAACTTAATCTCTTTAGAATATGAGATTTGCAGTATCAGCTGCTGGTAGAACCTGCACTCCCATAGCTGCTAGGTCAAAGTTGAGATGGTTTAAAAAACCCCTTCAGTGTAAATGCAGACTTTGAAAGAATTTACTCCTGAGGAAAACTTTTGCTGTGCTTGAGATACAGGAATATCAGCCTGAAGCCATAAAGCTGACATACTTTGGTGGTCCTTTGCCTATAAGAGGTAGGGGGTTTTGACTTAAAAGGAAAAGACTTGCATAAAATTACAGGAAGAGGAGAGAGTAAACATAGTGCATATTTAGAGCAACACTGATTTGTTGTTGTTTTCATAACTGGTGTTTTCCCCTTGTTAGTCTTGTGTTTAATTCTTCCCATACTCTAAAGAGAAATGGAAAAGATTCACTATTTTTTTCCCTATTTTAGTGTTCTCCCCAATGCCCTTCCCACCAAGGGAAACTCCAGGGCATTTGAAGAAATTTGACATTTGAAATTAAAGACTATTTTTTGTGTAAAAAGGCAAACAGGAAATATAGATGCTTGAAAACTATTTCTGTCTTACCCCAATCTAGAATGGCCAGCTTCAACTTCCCCAGCCTCTGCAGCAAGCTGCAGTTCTCAGCCAGCATGTCCCCCTCTGTATCTTCACCTTGGCTTTTCCATTTCATCTTATTCAGGTTTCAGCTTATCTTGAGGGAGCTTGTGAATCTTCTAGGTCACATTTTGCAGCAATACCTTTTTTTTTTGAAATTTTCATAGGAAAGCAGGGTGTATTATATCCCAGCCTGTCTACTACATAAGGCTGTCTTTCACAGAATTACCAACACAGAAAAAACTGGTTTTGCTGGATTTGTGTTATTCCCTTTTTCTTTCTGGGGGTCGTTTAGGAATGAGATATGGAAATGCTTCTCTTTCACTTTTTAAGATCTTTACTCTTTGGAAACAAGTGGAATAATGTCAGGAAACGGTTTAGTGTTCTTTTGTTGGTTTTATACGCATATGTACTATTAAACATGTGCATGAACTGTTCTTTCTGCACACTGAAAGCAACTATAGAAACACTTAGGAAATTTTGTGTTTGAAAAGATTATTTACTAATCAAAATGGTATACATTTGCAAAGGCATGTTCTTGGCAGGGGACCCTGGCGAGCCTACAGAAGTAACAGCTCTACAGATGGGCAACATCCAGGTCTGAAACAAGGAGTGAAAGAAGACATGGTCCAGCCAACTCCGAGGGAGGGACTTTAATGGGAAACAGTCATTGGACCAATTTGCTCCAAGATAGAATTTGAATTAATGCCACCTAATGGAGAGTGGGAATCATTGCAGCAGAAGAAAAGATGGAAGTTTGGGGTCAGTTCGGGGGAGCTGGGTGGTGGCTGCCCCCTGGGCTCTCTTTGGAAGGTATGGTGAAAGCAAAATGTGAAAGTTGAAAAAAAAAAAAACCCAACTGGAGAACAAAAGTTTTCCCTAAGAAAAGGAGTATTTTGATTCATTGGTGATTTTACTGTTCAGGCTGCCCGACTGTATAAAAGAGAGAACAGGAATGACCATCAAATCAAAGAGGGGATGGGGATTTGAAAACTTCATTGTTATTGTAGCTAGAAGAGAAAATGGCACAACATGAATCCATTCTAGGGGCAATGATTGTAAATGAGAAAGGGAATGGCACAAAGGTAACCCTTTCCAGTCCTAACAAGGTACACTTGTGTGGTCCTAACACCCTTTGGCTCTCTATTTTGTGTAATTTGCTGGTTTCTCTGCTAGAATGACTGCATGCTTGTAGCCCTGCAGCAGAGAATTAGCAAATACATCTTCATCTTTGGAGAACGGAAATTTCCATTGTAAGTACATTAATGCTGATCAATAAATATATTTTAACTGTTCTACAGCTTCATGAAAGTGATTTTACAGTGACTAAAGCAATGCTTTCTGTATAAGCCTATTCCATCCACTTAGAGCACCCAAAAATGGGATGTTTTTGCTAAGATGAACAGTTTTCTCAGCAAAAAAAGGTCAAGGGACAAACATTTCAAACCCTGTGCCTGGCTCAGATACGTGCAAACACAACTGGAGTTACAAACAAACCTTGAAGTGTCCATGCAAACATGAGTTTGCACAAGCAAAGCAGGATGTATACGTAAATGGGAGTTTGCTCACATACACTAGCTAGCTGGAGCAGAAAGCAGCATGAAAGTTTTGCTGTAATTATTTTAGAAAGTGAAGCAGGATGGTGATATTTGCCTGGGCCGCTTCATGCTGTTGGCCATTTCCCACCCTCCTGGGAAAGCACTGAGAAGGCTTTGCTGATTTGTAGGCAGAGCTTGGCGGGCTTGTAAACAGCTAGAAGAAAAGTAAAAAAAGGAATTCAGGAGTGAATTACAGCAAGGGTCCAACAGATCCCTATGGAAAAACCTCTGGGGACTGTTAGAGAGCTGTTGACTGTTAGAGAGCTGCTAAATCTTAAAGCCAGAGTTGGAGTAGGGCTACAGCAGGACTGAGAGTAAGTGTGGGCCAAGGTGAAAGCCAAGTCTCTCCAGTTAGGTGACTCTCTAACTCTCATGGTAAATCTTTTGTAGACCACTGAATTTGTTAACAGAATTTGTTAAAAATGGATTACAAGATTTTGTGACTACTATAGATATCTACGTATCTCTCTATATATCTCTACATACACACTTGGCATATTATCAGAACACTCAGAAAATGACAGCATTATACATCTTTTAGCAAATAAATGACAATTTTAAGAGATGCTTATGGGGGGAAATATACCTAGGCTAAGTTTATAATGTAGATTACATTTTTTAGAAAAAGATATGTAAAGATAAAAGATAAGGAGATGGGATGGGTGATGGCTTCACTTCTAGGTCTTCTATTTAGGTGTTCCATCTAACACAAAAAATGTTTGTATGCTTCTGTTTTAATTATCCATACCAGAGGAATTTCCTATTTTTCCTATTTTGCATTTTTCAATACTTTCTGGTACTTAATCTAAAAATGCTCCTTTTTTAGGGCCCTACTGCCCTTTTGCTATTGTAGTATTTGGAAGTTACCCACCATGTATGTATAGCCACTGATCTCATGTTAAATTTATTATCAGTATTCTGAGTCAAAGGAATAGGTTTTGAAGCACAGGAGAAGACTGGAAGTGCTATGTGCTGAAATAAGTGCAATTGTTTATTTGAATGGATCACAATGCATTTGCGCTTCTCAGCAACATGAGGGCAAAATAATTTTCCAGATATGCAGGTTATGAAAGAGCAGGAGGTGCTAACGTGTTGTCTAAATGAAATGTATTGTCTCTGAAGGTTTATACTCAAATGCAAACCTGAAGAGACTGATGTTGGTATTGCTTTCAGACGTCCACAGGAAAATGAGCTAATGCATTTATGCAGCAATGGCATCATCACCAATGCTGTGGGCAACCCAGAAATAACAGCAATGCAGGAGAATTTCTATCAGCTTTCTTTTTCTATTCTTCTAAGGCTTCATTAGACCAATATTAACCCTCAAGGAACCAAACTACTTTGCTGCATTTGCTATGCAGAACAAACTGCACCTTGATTCAAAATATTTTATAGTGCTGTAGCTGATTTTATTTACTTATTTAAGTTTCTCAGTTTCTTGCATAAAGTGTTGTTTGCTGGAGCTTCCCCCATCTGCTTCTTAGAGAACAATTACTGACGCTTCTTGTTCTTATGTTGAGTGAGGAGGATGAAAATACTGCACCACTGAGTACAGATGATCAGAGATGAGACCAAAGGCCAAGTTTTGCAAATGGTATTGTCTCTGTTACTCACTACTTAAGATCAGCCCAGTATGAAGGACTGCTGCTGAATGCTGATACATTTGTTTATACCCTTGAGCCATCTGCCCTTTTGCACTCAACAGATTGCCATTCCAGTGTTCTACGTCTCCCTATAGGTCACCCAAAAGGTTTGGAAGAGGGGAGTGTTTCACTTTGAGGAATGCCTACTCTTCTAGAGCATGTTCCTCTGAAACCAGTGACAAAGCACTCCTTGATGTCATTGACTGCAGGGTGAGTTTCTAAGCTAATATTGACTGACATAAGAACTTTGAGAACTTTGGGCATACAAACCCTAGACTGTAATATCACACAAGACGGCTATTCCTATTATATGCTTCTATGTATTGTCATACATTACTCCTCAAACACCTACATTTTCAAACAACAACAACAACAACAAAGAATGTGCTCCATTAAATGCTCAGGGAGAGAATTTTTATACTGAATTACTGGGCACACCAGATTTTACTGTCATTTTGTGGGCAACAGACCCTTGGCTTTGAGATCCAGGTATACTACTAAAGCTTTACTGCAAATTTTGAGAGATACATGTATTTCTGGTATTCATCATGAAAACTTGCAGCCTTTGCTCTGAAGATGGTGAGGCACTATAACAAGTGCCCATTCATTCAAAAAAGTCCAGAAAATACAAATGCAAAAAAAAAATTTACACACAGTAAGACACCTTCGGTGGAAATGCCATTTGTTATGGTTTTTTTCTTTCAAGCAGAAATGTGAACACAGGTTATTTTCTGTTAATACTGAATGGTAACAATTTAAGCACATATTTGAAAACAACTTTAGCTTAAGCACAACAACCCAAGGAAAAATAAATAACATGTAAAAAGCACAGATTTTGTCCATTTTAGCATACTTATTTTCCTTCAGGGACTGTATTCCAGCCTGCTTAAAAAAACTCTTAGACGGGATGCCTGAAGTGAGACAAAATGAACTCTCACTGGCAGGAAGAAAAAATCCAAGTACAAGAATTGGCAATGCTATATATTTTACAGGGTGTCAGAGCTGCCTGTTATTTCACATTTCCTCAGACTGCAAAAATGTGAGAACTGTCAAAAACAAGACAGCCACCCACCCTCTGCTCTAAGTAATGATTATAAAATGTTATAAGTATGCCTCAGCATTTACATACATACTTTCCTTTTTTTTTTTTGTTGATAAAATTGAGTATACAGCATTGTCAAGGGAATATTTTTACTTTTAATGTGCCTAAAATACTCAGCAGCGTGTTCAAATTCTTTGGAAAATAGTCATTATACTGCATAGAGGATTTCAGCTTGAAATACTAAAAGAGCTTTAGAGAGAGAGACACACATTTCACTGTAAGCAAACATTTCTGTCGCTTTGAACACAAAAGATGTCTTGTTTATAGTATTTCAAGTGAACCATTCTAGAGGTACTGTAGTGGATTTACAAGATGAGTTGACAGTGCTATTGTTAATCCCACTCACCAGTGTAAGTGCACTGGGATTTCCCCTTGGGAACCTAGTCCATCTTATTTGATGATTTCTTTACTGACCTGGTCCTCCTTCTACTCTGCAATAGGTCAGCTAAAGGCATGTTCTCTAAAGAGAAATCTTGAGAGTAGTTTCTAACTAGAGGTAACAGGGGATTGATGCTCTTAGTATTTTGTGTCCATTGCATTTCTCATCGCTATGGCTATACACTGGCAATGTTCCCTTTTAATTAGAGAATTCAATATTGTTTGAGCCCACTTCAAAGGTTAAGTATGTGATTAAGTGCTTCCCTGAATCACTCTCTGGAGACACCTCTCTCTTTCCATGAATGCAGAGGCGACAAACTCAGCTTGAGTACCTGCACACAGAAGGCTAGTGCTGGCTACTCTGAGTTCCTTCTTGGTGGATATGACTGTAAAAGAAGGCTAGATGGTTTTTCATTTTCAGATCTCATATATCAAGCCCCATCAGCCAGTGTCTTCCTCTCCTGGTCTGTCTGGTGGCATAAAAACCTCATTCAAACTGGCTTTACACTCTCTTGGGCAAATTCTGCTGCTCATTATGCTACAGCTCTGAAGGCTGCAGCAGTGGGTGTCTTCTGCTCACAAGTTTGTCTGATGCTTCCGCTTGCTTTCTTACTACTAAATGTTAACCCTTAATGTTTGGGAGCAAAGTAATTTTGGATGTATTCCATGCCAGCTCAGAAATTACTATGAGATTTTCCTACATTTTTTCCCATTTTATTTGGGCACAGGGTAGTGATGTAGAAAGACCTGGGAGAATTTTTCAGGTGTAGAATTTTTTATGTGGGTGGGAGGTCTGTTCTCCAGTCCTGCCCTCTCTATATTCCTTATATTCATCTTTGCCTCTGTGAACTTTTTATGGATCTTCCTGGGGAAGGTTACTCCTTAGAGAGAGTAGTAACATCTCAGAGGGGTTTTGTTTTGGATCAGGTGCTCTAACAGAGGAAACCCAGAATAATTTGACTTAGGAATAGCAGTTATGGGCAGATGCATAGTCAGTCTGGTGTAGTGACTAGACATTAGTCATTTAGTAGGCAAGAAAGTAAACCCACTGGCCAAAAAATGTAGAATAAGTGAGGTCAAGCCTCTTGCTTCTCCCTGTTCCTCCATCCCCATCCAACCTGTACCATGACTGTCAGAGCGTGGGGTGTGCTTCAGAGTGAACTCATCAGAGCAGCTCACACTTGGTTGCTGTATGGCAAGTACGTCAGGAAACAATAGGGACTGGGATTTTCTGCTCTCACCTTCATAAAGTCAAGAGCTATTGAGGGAACGCTGCTCATGCAGTCTTGGCAAAGACGCAAAGATTGGGCAAAAGCCTACGAGGCCTGATTGGTATCTACTGCGCTATTTTGACAACTTTATAAGAAAAAAAAGAGAGGGTAGTACCAGATTTATCTAATACATTAACTTCTGTGAAGTTTTAGTTAGAAGCACCTCTGCACATGATATAGATTAGTTACAGATGGAGAGGATACATACAGGATACAATATTACATACACTTTTATTGATGACGTTGCTTCTTCATTTTGATGTTGACCTCAGTTTCAGGTCATCTTTATAAGTTTCTGTATTTGGCCCCAGATTTACGCTGCTTGTATATTGTCCACACAGAGCGGATTTCTTGGTATGCTTTGCTTCCTTTTCCTAAACACTGCTAATTCATGAAGCATTTCTGCAGTACCACGAATTTGGGAAACTCATGCTGTACACCAGTAATTGGATCTGGCCTGTTGAAAGAAACTTTCTTGTAATGTGCAAGAAAGAATGAAGCCTTTTTAATGGAAAATAATCTATATTTTAAAATGCAAACACATATGTATAAAGATTTCTTTTTTGACTCCCCATAATACAACTGAATAATAATTTTAACAAGTGCTTAGTTTGAGAAGTCTCTCAGGTTTTTTCCTGGAGTAGTTCATATAAAATGGCAGGTAACATACACCTGCTTTAGTCTCTTACCTGATTCTCCTTTCATATATCAGGGATGCAGCAATGGTGTTAGTTCAATGGGATTCCTCCTGATTTGGGCCATGTAGGCAAGAGTGGGATTTCTTTATGCTGAGCTGATGAACATTTTGTTAAACGGCTCAGGAAAATATTTTGACTGATGAGAGAAAATGCCTGTAATGCAGCACTCAATGTTTTCAGTTGGATTTGCTGTCATTTAAAACAGTGGGCTTAACTTGGACAACATAAATATTTCTCATCTTTTCCCAAGAAAGCAAAAATCTTTCTTCATTTCGGTGGTGCAAAATCTGGCCTATCAAGAAAGTATTGTCATTTCCAGAGGACTTAGACCATTTTCATATTTATGAGGTTAACTCCCTTACAGTTTGACTTTAAAAATAGTTATAATGAGCTGTGTGGCGGTTTCAAATGATACATTAGAGTAATATTACTTTTTGCATTAAAATGACCAACTGTTATTTCCATTCCTCTAAAGTTCATAAGAGTTATAGCCTCTTCCTGGAATTTGAAAAACAGTGCTGATTCACTCCACTTCAAAAGCAACTTTAAAGCATGGTGGGAAAATGTTGCTTACTGTATTTCCTTTCAGCAAAATTGCCACTGCAGCCTTTTTAGTATTTAGAAAGTGCAACACTGGTGAGAAACCTGCAATCATAGACCTTCTTCTCCCATAGAAACATAATCAACAGTGTAAAGAGGGAATAAGACTTGACAAAACCAAAGTTGGGGAAAATACTATCCTACCATATTGGTGTTTGTGTATTTAAGACGGCAGAGAATTTTTTCTGCTTAGAAACCCATAGCAGATGGAGCAATACCATTCTCCTTTTACACTTGCTTTCTGTCCTGTAACAACTGAAATGTGACAAAAGAAGTCAGTAAAGGATTTTTTCCAGTTTTATTTGTAATTGCTATACTTGCATTTGGTGCCTTTTTATCAATATGAAGCTGAATCCCAAATTCCTAACTGCAAGATGAGCTACAGCTTTGCTCAAGAGCAAAACAGTTATACCAGTGTAAAAGGCTGCAAGCATTGCCTGGGATAAGATGTTTAGGACTTGGTGTACTGTTTTTAAGAGAGAAAAAGACACAGACACTTTTAGATGACAGACCAAGGCAACATTTCTGGGGTAAACTCCTTGGTGGCAGCTGGGTGACCGATGTTCTGACACAGCTGATTATCCTTACACTCCCAGGCACTCCACACCACTTGCATCTGCTCATGGAGCACCTGTGATAAAGCCATTCCTTTCTTTTATAGACAATAGAGATGGACCAGGTTAACTTAATTGGCTTAACGAGGTGATTCTGGCTAACCTGAGCCATTTTAGGAGAAGCATATCAGGGAGCAATCCTATGAGTGGTTGAGTGGGTAGAGTGGTGGAGTTTTCATGTGGGGATGGGTGCGAGGAGCAGAGGAAGCTCCAAAAGCCAAGCTGCTATGATGTTAACAAACTATGTTGCCCAGCAGGTCTTATTAGCCTGGGCATGGTGCCATGCACCTGAGGGGACAATGTGCAGCCAGCAGTGGCTCTGGGGTCTCTGTAGAATGTCCTGCTGTGTAGTGTAGACACCTACTTTGTGTTTTCTTCAGATCATTCATGCTACAGCTGTTTTTGAGAGGTTAGAAAGGCCTCAGACTTGACAAGATGCATGGAATTGAAGACCAAAATGAAATTATTAGGTCGTCTAATGTGGAATCATGTATATCTCAGGATATTAAATTTCACCTACTTATTTTTTGGAGTCTGGAACTGATCCAAAGCCTACTGCAGCCTCTGGACTTACTCCAGCAGGTTTAATGGGTTGTGATTCAGGCTTTGAGTGAAGCCTCAAATTATACTTTTTTAATTATTGAAAGGACTCTAATCCCCTTCTGCCTCCATGTGTGCTGATACAGAGACCTCCTTTTTCACTGATTAATGGTGGAATTTGTCACTTTTTGCAGGAAGCATGCAGCATTTTCATTCAATGCAGTCAAACAGTGTATTTTTCTAATAGATTTGCAGGTATGTTAATGGAGGTGTGGCACAGACTTAGGATGCAGTTGACACAAATTATTTCTAAAACTCAATGAGCTGTGAGCATAGAAACAGAAGTATTGTCCTTCAGCTTCAAATTAGAGATCTGTGTTCCCTGAGTTGCAGGTGATGTTCCCAGAGGTGAAGGGTGAATCACACCCACAGAGGTGTACCAGCATCCCTGTTCAGGTAAGTGTTCCCAAAGCTTTGAGAAAAAAAAATTTAGCTGATTGCTAGAGTAATGGAAAGCAGGCATTTGCCTTACACCATTCACAAAAATAGCAAGTGGAATGCAGAAAGTTTATTTCAAGACAAAATATTTTTTTTTCTGGAAGCAGAAGAGAAGAAGGGGAGATAGAGAAATGACAAGGAAACTCAC
Source organism: Corvus brachyrhynchos (assembly GCF_000691975.1). Taxonomy (NCBI): domain Eukaryota; kingdom Metazoa; phylum Chordata; class Aves; order Passeriformes; family Corvidae; genus Corvus; species Corvus brachyrhynchos. The sequence continues at coordinate 7,427,606 of NW_008240046.1, forward strand.
AAAGCAAGGGTGGCATCTGCCATGTGAGCCTGAGCAAACAGAATGAAATATTTCTCCCCACCTTGGGGAAAATCTTCATTTTGTGTCTGTCAGCAACAAAGAGGCAACAAGTGTATGCAAATGAGAAGAGGCTGGCACAGCACCAGCCCATATATACAATTATTTGAAGAAACTTAGATGTGAGTGCTGAAAAGGAGAGGGAAATCCCTGAGACCACACTGATGGCAACTGTGTTCAGAGTTACCTAGAGAAATACCCACAAACTTCATTCCCTTTATCGTTTCAAAAAGAAGATAGAATAAAGTGTTGAAAGAAGAGTGCAAGGGCTAATTGTTTTACAGATATAAATAACAAGAGGTCCAGACCACTCTTCAAACATGACTTCCAGCTATGCCTGATTTAATAGTGTTCCTTTACTCATGGTGGTCTAACAAGACGGTTCAGCGCTTGGCCAAGGTATTTAGTGAAATGCCGTCGCCTCCAGCCAGCTTCTGAAGGGCTGTGTGCTGAGAAGGAGCCTTCACAAGCTGATGCACTAACAATGTGCTGAGCTGCTCTCAGAGGAGAGTGCCATGTACCAGTGAAGTTAGCAGGTTGCAGCTTTGGTTCCATTCCTGGTCTTTTCCTTGCCTCCTGTCCCAGCATTTTAATTCAATACTGAGGAGTAACCCTAGTTAGCAGCTAATTACTGCAAGCTTCAGAAAGGTATAATCTTTCTGATGACCTGACCAGTAATCCAGGAAATCTTGAGCAAATACAGAACTTCTAAAGAGCCAATTAATGAACTATCAGTGCAATTAATGGTTTCCTTTTATTTAGGACCTTTAAAAATCATAATAAAGAGATATATACCTCTCTGTGCTGCAGTAGTTTGTGGAGTGCTGTAATTCAGCACTAGCTCGTAGCATGAGCCTCTTCCATGTATCTTAAAGCTCCACAAAATCAGACTGTATTTACTGCAGCCATCAGCAAGAGGTGAATTGGTGTATAAACAGCAGAGGTTATTGGTGAGGGAGATGCCTCCTCCCCATAAGAGGAGCCATTGCTTCACAGCTTGGTTCCCCAAGTTGAGAATGGGATACAACAGTTTTGATGGCCACTTACCTTTGCTGTCCCTTCCTTCTGGCAAAACAAATGCTCTTCAGGAAGATAGAGTCTGGTCCTCTGAGACTAGGGACATGAGAGACGTTTCACCTCTCAGACTGCTGCAGTACTCCTGGTGACCAGCCCACCATTTTAGGGGACAGAATGGAAGCATTTTATTTATCATCCTAAACATATGCATCATCAATATTTACTTCATTATTGATGTTTTATTTACCAATATCTTTTAGCACATTTATTCTTTTTTTTTTTAAATGAGTTTTCTCTCTTGTGGTATTTACTCTGTTGATACATTTTCAAGACATTTGTACTTCTTCAGTTTTCAGTTTGACAGACTGAGGTAGCCAAGCTCTCTGGGTGTCCTCCCACTTTCTGTGTAGCTCTTCTCCTGTACCTAGGATTTCCTTTTCATGGGTGTTCTTGAATACAGCTGAACAAGGTAAACCCAGTGCCTCATAGAATGGCATTTGTTCTTCCATCTCTCTGATGTTACTTTCTATCTTGATATATCCTGTTACCTGATTGCTTTTTTTAAAAAAAAAATATTTTATTTCGACCATTATGTGTGTAGGAGATAAAAATTATCCCGCCAGTCTACAAGTCTTTCTAATATCCACAGCAAAAACTGTTCATATACCATTGGTAGATGACCTTGCACTTTCTCATGCCAGAATTTGTCTCACTTCTCTTGCTTCTGTCCTCAACTTCTTTTGTGCCCACTGTCCTGGTCCTTTTGCCTACCAGTGATGCTTCCCAGCTTGATGACAACAGACTATATTGGCAGACTCTTCCTTGCTGTACTGCTCTAGAAAGGCTCTTGGAGAGCAGTTGTGGCCTTTGCAGTCCTTTGGTCTCCTGGAAGAGCCACCATGGACACTGTATGTTGTTACTGGCTGCTCAGCAAATCCAGCCTTCAGCTTCATCCCAGCCTTTACATATATACAACATCTGGAACTGGAGATTTACTGCACTGTAAATTCTGTTTCTGACTTTTTCGTCTACAAGATGGCCTAATGGTTCTTAAAGGAATCGACCAACTTCAGTGCAGACACCTTTCCGTATTTCTGATGATAAGTATAAATGAAAGGGAATCACCTAGCTTCTTAGCAAGAGTGGCTTTTTAAAGTTTTGCCTTTTATCCTTAGTGACCCAGCAAACCCCACGTTCTTTCCTTAAGCTCTTCCTTCCAATGTAGGTAAAGAACACCTTACTGGTTGTTTTAAATGTTTTCGTGCTTCTCTTTATGAAGTTTATGATGACCCTTCCTATTAATTTTCTCCCTAATATTTGCCAGCTGTAATTTATGTTTTCTTTATTAGCATCTCAAAAATCTAGTTTCACATTTTGACTTTGAGTCTTTCCAACCCTGCCAATTTCTGTATTGTTGTGTAGTACTCATTTCTCCTGAGACTCTAATGACACTTCTTTCCAAGGAGCTCCTTGATGTTGGATGTGCAGGGAATAAGAATCTCCTGGGGTAAAAAGTGCAACTGGAAAAATTATTGGACATTGGGAATTATTAAACATAAAATATTAAATGTCTCCTTCTGCATTTACTTCTATTTCTGTGTTACTCGCTGTTGACCATGGGCCTCTGGTCTTGCTCAGTACAGCTGTTCTTACAGTCTTGCCCATAAATCCTGGATTTTTCATATTCTGATTTCCTTTTATTTTTTCAGTTCTTTACTCTAGACAGTAATGAAGCTGGTTTTGGCAGTTTCTGTATTAGTCAGAATATCAAATAATAGATTTTTGTAATCTTTCTCTGGAGGAGACAACTTATGAAATTATCTACATTGTTCCAGAAGTGGTGCAATATCCTTATTTTCTGAAAATTACTGATCTGTGCTAAGAGATGAAAACACGGGAGAAGAATTGCACAACTTCGCTGGTTTATGGGAATCTGTCAGGTCTTATAAATAAAACAGCATTCTTGAAATCAAAATGTAAGGTAATGCTACAACTCGAAATTATGCCCATGTCTGCATATAAGGTAAATATCAAAAAAGGCAAGTAATATACAATATACTCAGCAAACTTTGTGTATCTTTTTCTCTTATGAGGGAGCTAGTCAAAATTTTTTTAAATAAAAGGTTCCTTGTAAAAATATAAAACTCAAAGATCAGGAAAACAAACTTGTAAGAACAAATAATGTGACAAGAATATTTCAAAGGAATTTCAAAAGAAATGCTTGAGATAGCATTTCAAAACTGTGCTAGTGCGACTTGATTTTTTCAAAGGTTTTCTCCAATAAGAATCATAACAACCCGATAGTGATCAAAGTTTGTAATGAAGCAAATTTAATGCTGTGATATAACTTTTTGATCTATGTCACCACACCCTTTAGAAAAATGGGTGACCTTTGCACCTCAAAATCCTTTTAATATGAGTATAGGAAATGAAAAATCTTTCTAAAATGCTATTTTCTCTTCAAAACAGTTGTCAAATAAAGTAAAAAATAGCCTAATTGTTATATGCAGTCATATTCTCCTAACTTTTTCTTGTATGTATATTATTTGCATTACCGAAAGTGCTGCATATCTCATTTTCCTGAGACAGCATACCAAACACTTATCAATATTTTCAAAAAACTATTTTTTCAAAATTTCCTGTCTTTTCACATACTGTAGGAACATTTAGGATTGCAATCACCCTGCCTATTCAAGCCATAGCGAGCCACATCAACCAGATGATACTGGAGGCAGAAGAGGCTGGAAAGGAACTGTGTACATTTCTTTGATCCTGTTCCTGTTTTTCACCACTCTCTGTTCTCAAAACTGTTTAGAGAAGTCTTGCATCCCCAGGTTGACCAAATCCATCACAGTCTCCTTCCCTCTCAGGTATCTATCTGCTGACTCTGTCCAGAACTGCAGAAAGCATCTGCTCTGCCTGTGCCACAGGCACAGCTTAAAGCCTTGGTGCTGGTTTTGCCACAAAGGAGCAAGCACCGACCTGTCTTTCTCTTGACCCAGTTTTTCTCTGTCCCTGGTCCAATAAATGAGAATGTGCTACAGTCTGAAGACAGACAGATGGAAGAAGAGTCTCAGGATGTGACTGTTGCAATAGTTTGAAAGTGAGCCAGCACATCATCACTGCACAAAGGAGTAAACAAGCTCAGCTGGAATATGGAGTTGAGATAACCCCAATGCTCAGTGTCAGCTCTCAAGCTGGGGAGAGTCACCATGCCACAGGGATGTTTCCCATTCTTCTCTCTCTCTCTCTTTTTATTTTTTTTCTATACACTTTGAGAAAAAAAGAAAGGAAAAATAAAACTCAAAGACATGTGGAAGATGGGAACCTGGTAGTGTTTTAAACAGTTTTTTTCTTCTAGGCTACAATTTGGATCATCTTAATTTTGTCTAAAAGGAAGAGATTTCTTAGAGAAAAAGAAAAAAAACTTCCACAAGAGTCTGTTAAAAATTTCCAGCAAAAAAGCAGTGATCTGTTTTGGCTTATTGTAGGTTTTTAATTTATGTTAACAGCTGCCAGAAGCCCATTGGGAGCAGCAATTTTGCACTGTTTGCTGCAGAGGGATTTGGGATGGAAGATATCCTACTTGATGACAGGATATCTATCCTGTCCTGATGAGCTACATTCAATGCTCTGAGTTTCTTTCATAGTGATGCTGAAAAAGAACCCCTGACATGAGGAGATGTACATATTGGTATAGCTTGTGGAAGTTTTTTAACCTTATAGTGAGTTTTAGAAACCCTGATCTTAACTCAGGCTTCAGGTAGTATGGCCAAGCAGAAAGTCTTTTTATATATGATATTCAGAGGTATGGGTTTTGACCAAATGCTTATGGAGTTCCTGATTAATTCTTATGTAGTTATTACAAGAATATTTTTTTAATGTTTGGGAAAGAGCAATGCTTGCCAAAATATTCTGTTTTATCTAATTAATTGTATTTCAAGATGAAAAGCTACTATACTACCTCTGAGTAATGTTGCTCACTACTTAAATCCCTCAGCAACTTCAGAAAGTATTTAGTAAAATATTTAGTATGCTACAGCGCATTTTTCATGATTTTTTTAAAAATTACCTTACACCAGAGCGGGCACCACTTGATGAGAGGAGGGGGAAGCAGAAGGGTGGTGGCTCACCAGTCTAAAGCAGGCATGGGCATCCCAACAAATGTAAGACTTTTATTGACCCTATTGCCCTCAGGATCAGGACCTCTAAATTTTAATAGCTGTCTGGTGGCTGCAGAAGCCTCTTCGTCGGCATCCTTCCTCTACATGATAGCAGCAAATCCAGTGACTCCACCAGATGCAGTGCACAACCTCTTTGAAGAGTGTCGGATGTTGCTAGCACGATGCACTTCAAACTCAGAGAGCATCAGCCCAGCTGATCTGCAGGGAGTGAAGGACTGGCTTGGTAATATCTGCCAGCTCAGAATCCAGAGAGAGAGCATTTCTGCATGTTTTTGGCAGTATGCATGCAAAGCAACTAGGATGCCTGCTGCCTGTGAACAGAAAATAGAATAGTGAAAGGCACTGTAAAGAGGAAAGAAAGAAGCAAAATCTGAAAGCAGCCCTTACAGGGCTATGGAAGGGTTTCACAAAGCTCTGAACCTACTTTATGAAATCTACTCCCCTGCAGGGTCATGAGCTGTTGTGTTAGTCTGGCTTCAGATAGGAAAGGATCTCCTGGTCCCATCACTCTGTGCACTGCCACCAAGGGGCCTTGGGGCAGTTCTGTCTCACCAGCTCCGCACACATTGGAATCCCGTTGTGTTTCTTTCAGAGGCGCCTCTAAATCTCCAGGGGCAGGAGTCAATTTTGGATGGCATGCAAGAGCACTTGAAATGCCTGTGTAGAGCCTGCTCCTCTGCTGTGAGAGGCTGAGGAATCTAAGTGAACGGTCAGCTTCTTGAGATTTAGGAAACAGTCTGGTATTTAGGCTAGAGTAAAAACAAATGTTGCCTGCAAGAGCAGATGAGGATGCTATGTCTCACTTCCTGGAATTTAGGGCTGGCAAAGGCAGAATCCTTTTAATTCATATCATATCAAGGTCTTCTGCACATTCCTTCTGAATGGGAGATGCTGGAAGTGGAAAGTTGGCTCTGGTTTTTATTGTTTCCAAAACAAAGTCCTTTTGGTGATATTCCTAACAAAAACACTAAAACCTTTTCTTAGAACCCCACATTCAGTATGCTGATTTTTCTGAGAGACATCTAACAGATCCCCGTAGGTAGAGCTTGTTATGTATAATGTTGTCCTTACAGATTTTCTGATTTACCATTTCAGTTTCCCAAAAGTGAAAAACATCATGGGTGACCATTATGAGTCCAAAGAAGAAAGACCCATCGTCTTGGTCCCACTCTTCACTCACTGTAACTTTGTGGATTTCAACATTATCCCTCATTTACATCAGTGAAGTTACTGTAATCATTGTGAAGTGACTGGTCTTTCTCCCTGTAGAACTAGCACTAAACATGAGCTGATCCATTTCATTCACTTGGTTGAACCCAGTCTTCTGGACCATAACTCCAAAGGGTATTTCTTGTGTTGGTACACATGGGCCCGAAGTTTTCCAAGGTAATATGAACAGAAATAGTAGGTGGTCAGCAACAGTGGTCTGAACTTTCACCTTTGTAGCTTTGTACCTGCTTTAGTGAAATCTAAGTGCACAAATAATATAAATGCCAGCATGAGGACACAGGCCTCTGCCTATGCTTTCTCCACAGGCTTAGCTGTTCTGTCTACCCTGGGTTTTCCCTGCCCCAGACAAACTCGTGCCCCTAATGTGGACCTAATCATCTAATCATCAGTAAAAACTCTCCCCATCCAAATGAAGGATTTGAGGACTGGCACCAATGCTTTTCAGTATGCCAGGAGACCTGTCACCACCTTGTTAAAGACTAGGAAGTACTCTGCCTGTACCCTCTGCATGTGGCATTTCTTGCACTGTGGTCCTGTTTTGATTCCAGGTCTTAGCATAATCCCTGACCTCAGGAGACCATGGACTGCATCCAGGTCTTTTCCAGCAGAGAACCTATCCTCCAGTGTGTTACTCTTATGTCCCTCTGGCCACATCTATATGCCCAGATGTGGTGGGACTGATCCTTGGTCCTCCCCAGGAAATGGTAGGGACACAAGTCCACAGGAATTAGTCATTACATTGCCATATTGATGTGACACATTCCAGCTGACATCAGGATGACATCATATTTCTCAGCACTGACTCCTTACCAAAGCCACAATGCTGCAATGTTTTGGATTCATTACCTGCTCTCATAATGAAAGGGTTATTTTTTACCCGAACAGGTTAAAAACCACCACTCCTGGCACTTCTTAATCTCTGTAGAGATCTGAAAACTTTTCTCCCTGAAGGACACCGCATGACAGACTACTTTGGGTTTGACTTTTGTGGTGTCTGCTTTCTGTTGTGGTTTCTGGAGATGCTGCAGGAGTTGCAGAGCTGGCGAAGCCATGGAGCTGGGTGGAAGGAGCCCATGATGCCTCTGCTTACAGACTATGCTCATTTTATTTTTGCTTCTGGGTGGGAAGCCAGCAGTTGGTTTCAATCCCAGTTTGAATGTGTCTTTCTCAGAGTCTGGCTCTCTTCTTGTGTAACACTGTGACGCTGAGATATTCTGGGACACTTTTACTAACCATGGCAGAGATGCATTCCTGGAGACTGGAGCGAGGGTGTTTTTCAGTGCAGGGCCACAAGTTTGAGTGATTCCAGCTGGGAAACCCACTCTCTCTGGTGGTCTGATGGAGCCGAGGTTTACTGACCTTCATAAAACTGTGCCACCCACTGCAGCATGAACGCCTCCTCCCCGTCACACACATCCCCCTTCACACTGCATACCCCTGTGACCTGGGGCTTCACCCTTGCTTCTCCTGGGTTTGAGCAGGCAGAGCAGCTTAGAAACAATGATGGCAGAGAGAAGGGAGGAAACAAAGCTACCCAAGAGTGACAACAGGCTTTACTCAGGCTCCAGTGGGTGCTTTGAGGGATCCAACATGGTTTTTTGAAAGACGGTTTGTTACATCCTTAATTCCAAATAATTCTCACTGCTGAAATGGGATGCAAACATCCTCCACTCTGATCCTGGTCCTCTCCTGCTCTTCAAAATAACTGAGGAGTGATACTTACACAAGGTGACTGCCTACCCTAGCTCCTCTTGTCCCTTTATCTTCATTCAGATGCTAATGATGGTTTAAACCAATGTTTGTGATTCACAGGCCTAAAGCAAGGCTAGGCAGAAGGTCTGTAGACAGTAGGGGAGACAGCTATTTTTAACTCTTCTCCTTTCCTAAGTCAATATTAGGATAAGCAGCAATGAAAAAGGCCAACATACGGAGAAGGAATTTGAAGCCAGGAGAGCTTCAGAAGCTGTCAGAACAAGCAGCCTCACAGGGCAAAGGGCAGCAGAGAGACACTGGCAGGTGCTAAGTGAGCTGGGGGACCATTTGTCTCCCGCAAAAAAAAGCACTAGACTCCTCAGATATTTACAATGGCTTCTGTCCACTCAAACTGTCTAACTACCTGTGTATTTTAACCTCCCCTAAAGAGAGCTGCGTGCCTCCAACATCCCTGTTAACGGCAGGGGCTACAGTTATACTTCTGAGCACTGTTTTTATCAGCCCCCAGCTGTACAGCTGCTAATGTTTCTGAACTAAAGCGTTTCCTCAAACCCTTCATCTTGTCAAGTTGACTAAATCCTACAATGTTTTGGAAAAGGATAATCGGAGCAGGCTTCATAGATTCATTCAGACTACCAGAGACTCTGCTTGCAGCTTGCTTAGCAAGAGATTCCCAACAAAGTTTCATAGACGCACGGATTTTAATAACACCTTTTTCCTACAGTAGTATATAATACATTGGGAGAAAAATAACTAAGGATATAAGTTTGGTGATGGATATGATGGATAGGAATTGCAAGAATTTATTTGGATTTATGTTGGCCTTACAAGTGTTTTCTCTTTGCAAAGAGAGGGAAAGGAAATTCTGTACTCCCTTGACAATAAGGAGAGCATGCTTGTATTTCCTTTGACTATGAAATAAAAAACAGAGATGAAGTGACCTGTACCTATTCCTTCTTTGCAGTGTCCATGACTGATAGACAAAGAGAACTGTTTCTGAATTGGGCATTTTTTGTATCCTTATTGCTATTCCTTCAGCACTTACCCTGTTAACAAGGGACAAAGGAAGCAGAACATGGATGGGAATAGGGGCCAGGAAGGTGAGGGATTACCCTACAATTCCCTTTCTCTGAAATAAATCTCAAATGTGTAAAATCAGAATGGGCTCCATCTTCCTGACTTCCAGTACAGGTTCTTTCAGAGCTGTAATCTGGGTTCTCCTCCCATGTTTGCTTCCTGCAACCTTCCAAGGCACTCATGTAGGATAGAGAAAGGATGGTGGATAAGCTCATTTCAACAGAAGGTTGGGGTGTGATGTGTGTCTTGTTGCTTCCAAATTCTACAAACCTGCTCAACAAAGAGATTAAAAGATTAGTCTGTGAAAGAGTCAACTTCACCATGCTGTCTTTGTTCATTGATTCAGCAAGGAATCCTCTACCAAAAAAAAAAGGCCGACAAGGCTTGATATTTATGTACTTCTGAAATAACAATACAGATTGGACTCCTCCTACATGCCAACCCCACTTAAAAAGAGCAAAATACATTTTCCAAATATGTATTCTTCATACACCACAAGGAATCAAAGATAAATTACTTTCCCCTTCACACCTTCTTTTCCTATACACCCTAAAGAAAGACCTGATTAATCCATGATGAAAAGCTGAGCCACTCAAGACAATGACAAATGTCCTTGTGATTTCATTGGGGCTGAAAGCCAGACCTGGCAAGAATTGGCCAACATCTTCTCACCAATTGCAATCAAACTACGGTGATATATTTTCTATGATGGGCATGGGCGTAACAAATACAATGATATTGGACACAGAAACTGTTAAATGACATCTTGTTTTCTTATAGAAAATTGCGCAGTAATTTATAGTACTTCAGAGTTCCTCTAGGAACTCCTTTCAGAGTGTGCTTTCCAGGGATACTAAAGAACTGCCTTTTGACAATTGCTCCTTCTCAGTGTGTTGAGTTTTGCAGTCAGATAACAAGGTTTGCACCATGAAAAACCCCATGTTGATTAAGGTATAAGTTCAGAATGATTTCAATGCTTGTGTTGTGGCTAGAGCAGTGAAATTCATAACTTCACCAGTAAGCAGAAGCTTGCTACTGCCATGGCAGCAATCGTACCATTTTAATGGAATTTGTTTTTTGTTTGGACAATGTCCTGCAAAATTAGAAGTTTCTGTACATAGTGGTTTAAGCACAGTTGGTCGTTAAGGGTTAACTTGGTTAGTGGAACTTAGTGAAAGTTTTAAAATACTGCTGTCATAGAGAACAAATGCCTTCAAAGCGCCTATAGCACATGTTATTTAAAAGAGCACTGAAATAAAGCCCTGGTTTTAATTATTTTTCCTTGCAGAACTTCTCTAACTTTATTGCCAAAGAAAAGATGTCCAGAGCCAATTTTTAATCTTAATTATCCCAGATTCAATCTGGAATATTTCCCTTGAAGTTAGAGTTACACCAGGTTTACACAAAGCAGAATCTGGCCCAGTTTCCACATTAGACTCTTTCTCAAAAGATAATTTAGATTAAAAAGCAAAATATCTGACAAAAAAAGACAGCAGTCTAAGGATCATAATCTAACTACATGCTGCTGTATCCTTGCTCTTGAGCTACACCAGAGCTTTCCTGTCTAAGCCTGAACTGTAGCTTCACATGCATGGCTACAGGAACCTTTACCTGCATTTTCTTCTCATCTCACTCTCTCATTTCTCCCTCCACATTCACCTTGTTCAAGACGAGTGAGTATAACTGAGTTCTCTAAAGGACTGTCAACAGCAGACAGGCAAATGATCATGTAACTGAGGCAGAAAGTCTCTCTGCAGAATTAGATGAGGTACAGGTTAAACAAGGTGATCTCAGTGAAAAAGGCCAAGTAGTCTTTTGGAGAAGTAACAAAGGGAGGAACAGTTTCCCCTGACATTTCAGTGTTTCACTCTCTCCTGTATCTGAACTAAAGAAAGAAAAACGAGCATGTGGGCTTTGGCCACTCCTTGGAATGGCTCGAGGTGTGATTGGCATCTGCTTGATTTCTTCCATCACTGATCAGGGCCACAGAACCTTGAGTACAGGAGACACATAGTGCCGCAAGAAGAACGACTGTGTGATTCATGGCTCCTGCTGACAAACCTCCAGCATAATCTTGGTAAATATGAGTAAAATGAGTCAACAAATTCAATGACTAAGAGGAATGGCTACATTTATTTCCAGGTCTGGAGCTTTTTGCTGACTGTGACAACATAGATGCTGATTCTTGAAACTCCTAATGGTGGCTCCACACAAAACCCAGTTCTGCAAGCTCTTAGGAAACATTAATGGCTTTCCATCTTCTTAATCCTTAGGATGGGGAAGATCCAGGTTCAGAAACATTCCATGCCACAGAAACAGAGGGACAGCATTTTGTTTGTGGGGGTATTTTGGAGCACTAAAGATCCGGTGAGGAGAGAGATCCTTTTAGAAACTTAATTACAATTCATAAACCTTGGCTGTAGCTCCAGTATTTCCACAACAAATCACACCCAAAGGTGTATGCTAATCACTAAGCATCAGAAGAAAAGATGTGGGATGAAGCAGAAAAATGACATCCCTTGCCTGGAGCACGGGTAATTCAGGGTACTCAGTAAACAAACATGTTGTTTCTCTCCTGAGTCTGACACTTTACAATGTTCAGCCTATCTTGGCTCTCCTGTGCCCATGGTAGGAATGTATGGTGGACGTGATCAGCCCAGGCATATGTGGGGACTGACACTGATGCAGATGTTGGCCCATGCCCGCCGTGTCAGGGGTGACCATGACCACGACATCCCGGGTGGCCTCCACAGCATCCAGCTCCCCCGTGCAGAACTCAGGGCTGGGTTCCCTAGCACAGTAGCCCGAGGGGTGCAAAGCTGGTACTAATAGTAAATAGCTGCAGAACGAAAGCTGCTTGGTCTGGCTGTGGTTTTGTCCTGCTGTAATCCATTAATTGTAGCAGCTCGAAAGAACAAAGGCAGAGATAATGGTCTCGGGAATTATGAACCGAAGTCAAACCTGGGCTGAATCAGCAGAGGATCCTTTGATTTCAGAGGGAAAACTTTTCATTTGTGGCACGGGAGGAACTTATCTCGCTGCTTTACTTGCAACGTGCCGCATCCCCCGAGCTGCTGAGCCCGGCCCGGGCTGGACCTGCGGGGCTGGAC
>NW_008240046.1:7440523-7443933 GCF_000691975.1 Corvus brachyrhynchos
CGGAGCGGAGCGCGGAGCCAGGCGGCGCCGAAGGGCCGGGCGGGTAACAGCCCCTTTTCCCCTTGCTTCGCCTCGCCCCTCAGCTGGGTTCAGCCTGCTGCTGGACCAGAGCGGGCTGCTTATTTTGTTGCAGTCACAAAAGGGCGGGAGCAAAAGGAAAAACAAAGTCTGTTTTTCAAAGAAAAAGGCTTCCACGGCTGTTTTGGCATCTTTTAATGTCAAGAGCCAAACGCAACAATGAAAGCAAAACAGCTCGACATCGTGGCAGCAGCGGCCTTGGTGGGAAAACGACGGGGATGGGGAAGGAAAACGACGGGGATGGGGAAGGAAAACGACGGGTACGGGGAACTACCTCAACCAACCATGAGGCGAATAAAAATAAAGGCTAGGGAGGGCAGGCTGGGCAAAGTTAATTTCTTTTGTCTGGCTGCCTGTCCTCCCGGTGACACGGGATCCCTGCTATTCAGAGCCAAATTCTGTTAAACAAACAAAATAAGGGTATCTGTACTTGTGGAAAGACGGAAAGAAATAAAAATCTAAAAATCTGGTAGAACTGTAAATGTACAGAAGACCTTCCCGCTGGCAGAACACATTTCCCGGAGGTGCTCGGGCCCTTGGCGATCCCCTGCTTAGCTCCCCTTCCTAGGTGAGGCAGCCCTCACCGCTGCGTTCTCCTCCCTACGCGATAGATGTGAAGACAGATGTGAGGCCGCTCTGCTTTCTCCCTCTCTCAGGGGTTTGAGGGGTATCTGCTCCAGGCTGTAGCTGCTCTTCACGCAGGATTCCTGCTCTAAAAGGAAAAAAGGGTGACTACTGACTGCTCCGTGCGTCGCTGAACGTGGGTAACGATAATTCAACCCAGACATGCCTTCCCATCCAGTCAAAAGGCTGCGGCCCCTCAGCGGGGGTTCCCGCGGAGCCCGGGCCGGGGTACCCCCTCTCGCCTGCCCAGTCCCGCCGGTGGCCGCACAAGGTGGTTCAATAGGCTTATCCAGTTAACCGCTCCCCGGCTCACCCTTGGGAGAGAGCCGCAGGAAAGGATTTATTACTTGAAACAAATTGTGATTTCCCCAGGGAGGGGGATGCTGAGCAGAAGAGGGGGGAAAGGGGCCTCGAAGGCTCCCAGTCCACCTGGAAGCGTCTGAGAGCGGAAAGAGCCGCCCCGCAATAACCCGAGCCGTCGGCGCGCCCGCTGCCCGGACTCTGACGGCGCCGTGGGCCCGGGGAGGGGGACACACACCCCCGCCCATCCCGGGGGGCAGGTTGGGAGCATAAACAGGCGAGAGCGGCTCTAGCCCGGGCGCCGCACTTTGTTTGAGACGTGCAGCTTCCATCTGTTACCACATAAACACACTCTAACGGGATGCTTTATGCTCCAGCCCTTCGGGGAGGGGAAGGCGGGAGGACAGGGAAGAGGAGAGGTAAAAAATCCCCCCCCCCCCAGCCTGTCCTCTCGCTAACCCCACATCCTCCTCGCCTCCCTGGACGGGACCCCCCTGCACCACAGGGGGCGGGAGGCAGAGCTCAGCAGCCGTCCCGGAGGGTTTATTTTAACTACCACCTCCTCTGCGCGGGACCAATCCATAGGCACCGCCGGCACTGCGGAGGGGGATCGGCCCGACGACGAGAGCGGGCAGAACCCGGCTCCTGTCGGCTCGGAGCTCCTCGGGCGGCGGGCGTGCGGACGGCGTGGCCCGGCCCTTAGTGTGGGGAAGGGAACGCCACGTCGGGAACAGTATCACCGTTCCCCAGAGGGGTCTCTGGGCTGCAAGACACCTCCGTCCCTATCTCCACAGAGCCGTCGGGCCCCCGCCCGAAGCGCCAGACCGGCCTAGCAGGCAGCCTTCCCAGTCCCCCAGTTTGCAATTTTTATTTTTCGCTGGGTCTTGTGAGATCCTACGTGGAAACCGTTAACGACCTCTAGATAATGATCATGACAAAGGCATTATTCAAATGAAGCAGGTAATTGCAACCAGAAGGCGCCTCCTCCCCTTTCCTTTTGCTCCTTTCTTTTCGCAAGACTGACTCTCGCATTACATCCCATCCTGATGGTGGTTGGCCAGGAATCACCCCGCACCTTAAACCAGATACGCTCACACCGGTACATCGTGGCCCGAGCCCTTCAGGGTCGCCCCGGCGCATAGGCAGTTGACGCTCATCTTCGCGGGGCTTAAATTTGCTAGAACCCGCAATTCTGATCCAAGTCATGATAGAGCATTTCCCTCCACAAATGAAGGGGTTCAGGCTGCTGGGTGCGCTCGCCCTCTCAGATGGAGAGTTCCAGGGTGCGGTGTGGGGTTTTTTTCGCGTGTGTTGTTTGTTTGGTTGGTTTGTTTGTTCTTCTTTTTTTTTCTCTGTGCTTTTTTGACTCACTGGGAGCCTGTTGTTTATTCACAAGCATTACGGTATCCTGTTAGCATTCCGACCAGGGGCTGCTCATAGATCTGACTCCGATGATTTCCTGGAGGAACATGTGGAAGCAATAGCGGGGTTGTGCACTCACCCAAACAGAGGATGCACTAGTGGAGGGCGTGCAAAGGGCCAGGAGCGCCGCCGGGAACCCTGCGAGCCCAGCCAGGGGTCCCTCAGCCTGAGCGCGCATCCATGGGAGTTGGTTCTTGTTTCTGCCTCTATTCTCTTCGGGGCATCTTCGTTTCAGAGGCTTAACTCTCCCTCCCTTAGGAAAGAGAAAAGCCACTGGGTCCTGACTTTTGACTCCGAGAACAAACTTTTGTTTAATACTAAATGGGAGAAAGAGGTGCGGGTGGTGGTGGTGCCGGAGTGGGAAGGAAACGGGAGAAGCCCCGGGACGCGGCTGTGGGGCCGGTGCCCTCCCCAGAAGGCAGGCGGCGGGCAGGGGCCCGCTCCGCTCCGCTCCGTTCCTGGGGCTGCACTGCCCCCTCTCCCGACGGGCTCGGACGTGCGCTGCCCGCGCCTCCGCCGGCACCTCCGGCCCTTGCCGTGTCCCTGGTTTGGTTATTACTGGGGTCTGTTTGCGCTGGGCAAATCGAAGGCAGAGACGAAGAGAAGAGCGTTCTCGGTCCCGTCGGAGCTGCGGGCTTTGGGGGGGCTGACTCCTGGCGAAGGTTACCTTTCGTTGTGTCTTTCATTCATAAATGTTAGTGATTCGTCTCTCCCTCTCTCTCTCTGTGCCTCCTGGTCCTGGCTGGCTCACGGCCGTCCATCCAGCTTTCTAGCCCAAACCCGAGCTCAGCGGTGTACAAAGGACACGAGGAAGCCGCGAATTCGTTTCCAAATCAAACTCCCCATCCATACGCTCACACTGTGACCGTGGACATCGAACCCGGCGCCCGACCCACCGTCCTGGAGGGTCTGAGGAGGGAAGGCTCATTCATGAAATTGGGAGCACTCTGAGTTTTCATGAAAGTTTTTTGGGTCTTTTTTTTTTT
>NW_008240046.1:7444319-7444610 GCF_000691975.1 Corvus brachyrhynchos
AAGAGCGCGGCTGAGCAGGGAAAGTCACAAAAGACGTGGACATATTTTGGATGTTTTACAATCTGCAGGATTGGGGCTGCGGATTTTAAAGGAGAAGGTAAGAGGTGCGGGGCATTTTCCCCACCTTTTTCTTTTTTACACCTTTTCTCCCGCGTTTTTTTCCTCGTTTATTTTATTAGTTTTTCTTTATTTATTTGTTGGGGGTTTTCTTCTGTTTTTTTTTCTTTTCTTCTTTTTCATTTTTTCTTTTTTTCACTGATGCTCTGAGCCGAGCGGAGGGCTTCTTCCCGC
>NW_008240046.1:7445218-7446229 GCF_000691975.1 Corvus brachyrhynchos
TTTTTTGACGTGTCTCGGTGAAAGGGAAGATGCTGAATTTAGGAAGGGCTGGTACCTGGAGCCTTTCCAGCCTGCAGCCCCTCTCGCAACGGGAACGCCAGCCCTGCCGTATGCCCTGCCGGACTGCTGGACCCCACTGCCTCCTACCCTGGGAAGGGCAAAGTCTTCGCGGCCACCTTTTGGATTTTGTCAAGCGCGGAGTTGCAAACTTGCCAGCCTCTGCCAGGCTGGAGTCCCTTGGAAAAGTCCTAGGAGCAAGTAGGAAACGGCTTTTTGGCTGTCCGCGGCATTGCTCAACATTTTTGGACGCGGATCCCCATAGTTCAGGAACCGTTCCAGAGAACAGGACTTGGACAGCTTTTTCTGGAGCCAGCAGCGACAGATCTAGCAAGGCAGCAGCAGTCCCAGGGCACAGCCGCCAGTCCCCGGGGCTCGTCCGCACCCCGTCGGGGAGGCAGCTGCGGACCAGAGGCGGGAGCGATGCCCTGGCCCCCACCAGTGCCGGGGGCATGTTTCCAGAGCCCCTCGACGGCATTTTCGGCGCGTCTCTTGCCAATGTTCGAGCTCCCTAGCGCTCCTTCGGGGCCTGAGTGTGCACTCCCGGAGCGGGCAGCGCATCGCCTCGGCCCTTATGTGGACCTACGAACCCGTTCCCGGGACTGCGGGCACATCGCTCCCTCTTGGTCCCACAGCTCCAGGCGGGGCGCAACCTCTGTCCCCCGCCGGGACTCCCCCCCTCTTCAGACCCCGTGCCCTGGGGCTTCGTGCTTCGCCTGACGGAGAGGGCTGGAGAAGAAGCGTCGGGTCGTAGCACCAGCTCCGTAGGGAAATACCTCTGCGGTTTGCTCCTCTCCGTCTCCCCTAACCCGTTTTTTCTTTTTCCCGGCTACCCCTCATTAGGAAAAAAAAAGAAGTCTCTCCAGTTTGGCAAAGGCTTTCCTACTGTTTCCCAGACAAACAGCGAGGTGGCTGGGAGCTGCCAGGTTTGCTCGGTGTCCCGCGCAGACTTTG
>NW_008240046.1:7446328-7446586 GCF_000691975.1 Corvus brachyrhynchos
CCCGCGTGGCTGCGGGTCGCCGCTGTCTCCCCGACGGGACGCACCAGGGGAGGCAGGGTGGCTTGTTATGCTCTCGACATCTCCCAGGGCCGATGCAGAGACCAGCTGGAGTCCCAGCTCGGCTGACTAAGCTCTGTGTCCTTTGATGGGACAAGAGACAGGATCAAAGCAAGGAGACAGGCATCAAAGATTCCTGTCATCATCTCGTCAAAATCTGAACTGTGGAGATCTGACTTTTAACTCTGCGTGTAGAAACGC
>NW_008240046.1:7446599-7486554 GCF_000691975.1 Corvus brachyrhynchos
ATCTCCCAGCAAGGGACTTCGGGTTTAGCTTCTAGTTAACAATGAACATTTTAGAACGGACCCTCAGCTAAACAGTGGTTTAGCCAGCCTCAAAGCTTGGGGAAAAAAAGTTTGAAGAAAAAGGAGACCTCACAAAACACTGGGATTTAGGAGTCCACAAGCAAAACAGCCCTCCCAGCCTGCAGGCACTCTCCTGCTGCTTTTAAATGAGATCCCTTGTTCTGGTACTCCTCTCCAGGCACTGAGGGGCAAGGAGGTGTGCCAGTCCAGCTGCCATCGGACACTGCGGCCATCTTTGCTGTTAATAGTTTGTTATGTACGGGAAATCTTCATGTGGCTCTGAGGGTAATACATAGGTATTAGGTTTCAAGAAAGCAGAAAGCAATAAATATTTTAATAAAATACCTCTCTTCTGTACTACAGCATTGGGCTGGAATTGAAGTAAAGTATATATAGACAGAAAGCCTTGCATAGCCCAGACCTCGCAGATTATTTGCAGCTATACTAGTTGGTCTAAAAATGAGGCTGAAATGTATAACTTTATATGATCCTTGCCTTGCTTGCCTCCTTATTTCATCAGGACTACAATGGAACCTACTTTTGCACGTGAACTCTAAAATTTTTAATAGAAGATGTTTCCCTTTCTTCTTTTAAACACTTAAAGACAAAGGAATGATTTCTGAGAGGTGAATTTTCCTGGTGGTGGCAAAAGTTGATGATAATTAAAAAAAAAACAAGCAAGAAAGCAAGCGATCCTTTCTCTCCCTCTTGCCTTGCTCTCCTGCTTGACTCACCACTTTCAAGCCTATAAAGCTTTGCATGGGCACCCAAGGGAAAAGTTTGCAATAGCTAGGCTTCCTAGTTCTTGTGGTCAACAGAGATGAATATTTTTTTCCTTACAATGCTTCTTAGTGGTTGAGTTGGGATCTGAGGTGTTCTTTGATTTGATTCTGAGGACTGAAGGAAGATGTATTACTTGGAAGTGCCAGGGGTTTTGTTTGTTTGTTTGTTTGCTTTTCCTGTTTTCTGGGACAGTCTGGAAAACCCTCCTTTGATCAAGTGGGAAAATTTAGGCTTTGCAATTCCCCCACCACCTTTAGATCCTAGACTGAGGAACTCTGCCCTGGAGGGTTAGGCTGAAGAATTGGGTCTGAGCAGAAGGCTCATCAGGAGGCAGCCATTGCTATGTGTCCTGCAGAGCCCAAAGTACTCACCAGGAGCCCAGCACTGGCCTATCCTCGATGCATGGTTATTCCTTGGGCTTTTCTTGATGCACGGTTTTTCTATGTACAGGCTATGCTGGATTCAAATATTTGTAAAGGGATGTGAAACAAGCTTCATTTTTGGAGAATATTTATGCCAGTCTTTTTTCATTGAAAACCGTTGAGCCTTTCCCCAGCAAAACCCATCAGACCCACATGTTAGTGCTGCAGGGCAGCGCTGCTCTTGTGGAGAGCTGAGTTTGCAGTTCGGGAACTGAGAACCAAGAAATGTTTCAGGAGGTCCTGTCTGAACATTCACATTCAGCTGGTGACATATACCACAAGAAAGAAATGTCTTTTCTTGGGCTGGCCGTAGCTCTTCCTAGAAAAGATCAGCTTTCCCAGAAGGACAGACTGCCACTCTGACAAAATCACGACTGAAATTACCCAGCCCTCTCATAACAAGGATAATCATATCATTATGTGCCAAGATTTACAATCCAAATACTGTCCTATCACTTATGTAAATACAGAGGAAATGGGACCAGGGTTGGTGTGTTGTTTAGTTTTGTGGGTTTTTTTTCCTTTTTTTTTTAATCACATGAGATTAATAATGTAGGAATTTTGAATTTTAAGTTGATCCAGGAGACCCAGTTTAGACTGCTACGCTGGAGACGAGCGTTGCCTTTTGCCGGACAAGGCATGTGGCTCGTTAATGTGGATCAACATTGCCATCGTGTGGCCACGAGGGTGAACTGCAGTGGCTACGTAGCTGGCAGGAAATCAGCCCAGTAGCCCCCGGTGCTCCGGTACATGGGCTGGTTTTCTGTCTTGAGAGAGGTCTTCGGTTGATTCATAGCAGTATGAAAATAATATATACCCTTGGCTCTTTTTGGTCCCCCTCCGCTCTTTCTCTTCAGGTCATGTAGAGCACTCACCTAGGAATATCATAATTTTCCAAACATATATTTCCATTGAGCTTCTGAACGCTGATTTTACCTCGTCTTCTGCACTGCAGTCAATGAAACCTTCCTTTATAGGAAGCCAGTGCTTACCAGTTAGTGTTTGGAAAATTGACGCCTGACTGATAACAGTTCTTCAGAGTTAGTTTTCTGATTATTTTTTTTTTTTAATCACTAAGGCACACAAGAGAGATATCAGGATTTCAGTCAAAACCTTTCAAAATCTGTGTAAATTCAATGACTGTTCAACCCGGGGCAAAGCCCTGCAAGGAGTTTTGCAAACCCCTCAGGGCATCACCTAGCTTTTACTATACACACCCATGTTTCTATTTTAGCTAGCAATGTCCTAAGTATGCAAGGAATTAAGGTTGGCTCACACTCACATTGTATGTGTCCTGTTAATACTGAGTTTCAGCTTGCATAAACCTACTGGCTTCAGCAAGGCTACACCAAGTTATGGATTGATAGACTAGTGTTAGGAACTGAATCTTATGTGTTTATCCAGGGCTGAGATTTGGACAGTTGGGGACAAAGAGAACCTTTGATTTGATTCTGAGAACTGAAGGAGGGTAAAAGAGCTAAATAAGTGCATACAAAGGTGTATGCGACTGTAAATAAAGAAAAACCAGGATAGGTGTAGCTGCTTGGTGTTGTGGGAATGAGCAAACTCTCTCCTGCCCATAAATGTGAAATTGTGCCTGTAGTAAACCTTGAGTCTAGCATGGATGTGTGAGGGTACGCTGGTGATGGCACTAGCATTCTTAAGTCAGATCCATGATGTAACTAAATTCAGTTCAAATAGGTTTTGAATACAGATGATGGTGAATCCTTAGTATATTATTCTGTCTTTCACAGTGAAGAAGTGTTGCTCCGGGTCTTGATGAGATTAACGGGTCATTGAGGAAAGATCAAAGCTCTGGGTTGTGAAAGAAGAGCCAGATGGAGAAAGCAAATTTAGTTAAGACCTTGAGTTTTTAAACTGCAATGCTACATTGAGACACTCATTGATTTCAGTGTCAGCCCAACCAAGACAGCAAGTTCAAAGTAGCGCTTTGGAAATGCCATCACCTGTATTTACATCACTGGGCTTCAGTCCTCACACACACAGCTCTGCAAGTCCACTTCAGCAGAGCTTCTGGTGTGCAAGACACGAGCTAGCTTTGTTTTTTCTTCTCCTGTGCTGCATCACTTGCACTGAATAGTCTGGCAAAACAACACAAAAGGGGGAGAGATTTGCCTTTTCAGTGAGAAAAGGGAGGGAGCTTGGCAGAAGTGGGGTAACATAGTCTTGTGGATCTTGGGAGATTAGGAGTCAAATCAATAAAGCAGACCATGGTAAGTCTTTAAAGAGTTACAGAGGGTTACTTTATTAGAAAAAAATGCAAGATACAAATGTGATAAAAATGAGTAAGGAGGCCGAAACCGAGGGAATTATCAAAGAGAGACAGATACATAAACATATGGCAATTACTGCTAATTGAAGAATTAGGCAAAATGCCTTGTCTCTGCTGGAACATTGTTGGCTGAATTTCTGAAGGTGTTTGTACATGTTTTTGAGGCAGGTAGTCTTCTAATCCTGCTTCTGAGACCTTTATGTTTAATTTGAGTTTCAAATTCTTTTGCTTTGCAAAGCGGTGCTGTCTGCTCCACCCATTGCAGGAGGAAAGCAGGACTAGATCAGAAACACTCCTTGACATGTTGTAAGCATTTTGCTCCCATATGGCACTGCCACAGTTGTAACAACTAGACGCACCTATGTGCTTTCCTATCTCAGCATCAGGAACTGAATACCAGAGGATGAATAGCAACTCTCCAGAACCTTTGAAAAGTAGTCCCTGTCTTGGCTCATTGTCCTTTATTTCACTCCTTGGTCAGTGTTTCAAATTAGGGGCTCTTCTGTGCAGTGTTTTTTAAATATATATTGGATTTGGGCCAAATCCAGTTGCTATTAGAAGTCACCAACAAAACATCTGTTGGTTTCAGTGGGAGCAGGGATTGTAGGATCTTCTCCTTTAGAAATTACCTAGCATGCTGCTTGAGGGTTTTATGTAGAAATGTCATTACATGGCACAAAAATTACATAGATGCTGATTGCTATTGTTGCCTCTATAAGACAGATGCTTTAGGATTATATGTTTGAAAGCTGAAAAAATTGCATGGGATCTATGACTCTCTGCACTGTTGGGAAAAGAGATGCTCTGTGAATGGCAGTGCTGGCCTACAGTCTGTCATGGATTTATTTCATTAGAAAATTTCAGCATATGTTTTAAATAGCATGTCTCTCAATCAAGGGAATTCTTGCTAAATAAGCAATAAGCACTATTGTATTACATTGTATTCTGTAAGCTATATATACACATATGTACAATGGCAAAACAAAAAGATCACTCTGGGTTGTACTATTTGTAATTAGAGTAGCTTTAAAATGTGCTTTTTCTCCCATAAAAGCCGCTTGCAGCTGAAAGGTCAGAACTTACTGCATGAAGCTGTTACATCTTCATCAATGCTTGTGAGGGTGCTGCCTCTGTGCAGGGGCATTTCTGTGGGCTCAGTCCCAGAGGCTACAGTGGGGAGCAGAGCTGCTTGCAGACTGTTTGAAAGGGACAAATCTGGACTTGGTTCCTTACACTGCCAGTAGAGGGAAGGGGTTATGGTGTCTCGTCTGCCTGTCATCTGTCTGTGGCCACACGCAGCTCGTGGGAGGAGGTGACACGAGTCTCACTGGGCTGTGCTGTGAGTTGGGGTGCCTGGGCCATTCCTCTTTGTGGCACCATGTGGAGTGATGGGAAGCTGCCCTTGGGCACTGCAGAAGAAGAGTCCTCCTAACTCTTATACAGTTGTCAGTCCATTGACTCTCTCTCTCTTGCCTTCTTCTTTCTGTTTCAGTTGTTGGTAGCTATGGGTACTTCCCCATGGACGTTCCTGATCCTGGGATGTTTTCTCACAGGTAATGTTCCTCAGTCCTCTAATCCTCTCCACCCCTAATTCTTCATAAATCCATATTCAAATTTGCATTCATTCTGCCCACAATAACAAATGCCACATGGTTGCCAGCTGGCTACAAACCTGGTTTTTCTGCTTTTCCCTCTGGTGGGCTATGACGAGACCTACTGAGAAGGCAGTACTTTTGCTGGCCCATATCGGCCACTTTGGCGCTCCTGTGCTGATATAACCTCCCACCTGACTTGTCTGACTGTGCAGGGAAAGTGAGCCTGCCCACCTTCGGCTGTCCCACACCTGCCCCACTGGGGATTCTTCAGCAGTGGTGCAGGAGAGGCTGCCTGTGTGGGCTCCCCACATCCTCCCACGCCACAGCACTGCACTGCACTCGCCGGGGCTGCCGGCCCAGCCTCCCAACACCTGCCAAACAAATGGTGATGGGAGGGCAGGGCAGGCTTTTCCACAGGGTGCCAAATATAGAAAGGGCCTGTAGAAAGAGGTAACTCTGGGCAGGAGTGGAAAATGGTTTCAAAGACAGTCCGGATTCCTGGTGGCAGTTTATTGCAGAGAGGGCCAATTTCACGCCATGGGCCTAAGTGTTTGTTTATTGTACAGGTCATTCGGGGGACTGAAACCACAAACATATTTCCTTGGTGAGTTCCTCATTTTGTAGGGTTTGGATCCTCTAATTTTCTTTTTGAGAGTTGGACCTGCACCAACCCACCTGCAAATTACCTAGACTTGCAATCCTGAGCCTGTAATTGGAGATTGTGTCTGAAAACCAGTGCCATCTACAACATCTAGTTCAGTGAATTGCAGTTTTATTTGGCTACAAGCCTTCTGTACATTTTGGCTAGAGGTAGACCTGATGTAGAAGCTCCTGCTCTGGCCCTTTGCAGAAATTGAAGTCAGACGTAAAATGCAAGTGTTAGTCTTGGGAAGTGGTTTCCAAATTTCAGCTGTGAGCTTGCTTGAAGGCTGACAGGACTTCTGGTTTCCTAACCATGGTTGCAAGGAGGTGTGACATACCTTCGACTGAGCAGCCAGGGTGTGGAATTCACTGGTCTGCAGTAGAGCTGTGTACACCTTTGGGGCTGGACAGCTGTGGTGTCAATTGGGAGCTATCTCTAACTTCACTTCTGTCTGTCTTTCACCTCTTGATTTGACAAACAGAAGTCAGCAAGCAAACACTTAACATTTCAAAGGAAAACCATTTGCTATCCCTTGGGCAAAGCTCTGGCTTTTAACAAGGGCAAATTTCCTGGTCTGAAATAGTCAGAAAAAAAAGCTCCTCTGGATCCTATTTGCTTCCTTTCACATCCCCATGCTGAGGCTGTTTTGTGTATTCACATGCTATTCATTTGTGTCTTTTTGCAGGACCATTCATAACATTTTGCCAGCTTCCTCTGCCAACTATTGTTCCCAATAGGAATGAAATGGTGGTACAGCTGCATTCCAATTTCACACTCAAATGCTCTGGAGACAGTGAAGTGAGCTGGCAGTACCCAGTGACCGAGGGAAACCACAGGATAGATATTAGACACGAAGAAAACAACAGTGGCCTCTTCGTGACAGTGCTGGAAGTAGGAAATGCATCGGCGGCTCATACAGGCTTGTATGTTTGCTATTATAACCACACACAAGTGGAGGATGGGGAAGTGGAAGGGAAGGACATCTACATCTATGTGCCTGGTAAGTGGGGGATGCCACAGCTGTACCTGGAGGTTTGGGTGGGAGAGTTGAACCATGGATGTTGAGAAGACGTGTGTTGCTGGTGACAATTTACTGTTAGAGGGAGAGAAATAACCCCAGGGCCATTTCCTAGTGTGTAAATCAAGACCAGCCCCTCTGAATCTGTGGATATGTTCTTTCTTTCTATTGGTTTTCGCTTTTTGATAAGAATTTTATTTCTTAAGAAGAATGATGAACTCACTACTTTAGAGCTGAGGCCTTCTGACCATCAGGGCCTGGAGAGTAGACCTTGGTGGCCAGGTCAGCTCATCTGTGGGAGCATGTCCAGCCTTAAGGTTCACCTGGCTCCCAGGTGGGGATTAACAGAAATGCTAGTCTTTTCAGGGGGAACTTGGGCAGATATCTTGGGATGTGTACTGACCAAACCAGTGCCATGTATGATACTAAAGCTTCTGCCAGATGAGGAAGGCCATATCTTGTTCTTAACCTGCATTATGCTTGAACTGAGAACTGGAAAAAACTCATGTGTGCACAGGGTCTGGGAAGAGTAAAGCAACGGAGATGTCCTGGGGGTGGCTGTCAGAAGGAGGCGAAAGAAGTGTTCTTGCTGGCCAATCTGATGCAAGATTAAACACATGGTGTTACTATGCAGTGCCCTGTAATTTTCAAGGCAAACACAGCCTTCCCAAGCCCTGTGTTGCATTTCTCTTTAGTGGTGGAAAACTGTTGGACTCAGAAGAAATGGCATCCCTTCTTTTTGGAAGTGCCTATTTCCAGCTTTGTTCTCCCACCCCCTTGTTCTGACTGGAAATCTGCTTAAAGGCTTTCCACGATCTCCATGGGATGAAAATCTTTATTGTCATAGCTGAGATAGGCACCAAAGGCTGAGCCACGACTGACTGCTTTTGTAAAGCTCTGTCTGGATGCTTCCTCGGCATTGGCTGGGCTTCAGGGGGTGAGGGTCACAACTGCAGGGCCAGAAGAGATCAGGCCACTGGATTTGCAGTAAATATTTTGAACAGGAAACAAAGGAGAGAAGAAGAGATTGCAAATCATCCTGCAAAACTGCAGTATGTTCTGAAGGAGAGGATGTCTGCAAATGGCAAGGAAGATTCTGGAAGGGCAAAAAGCCAGGAAGCAATAACAGGACTTGTTTTAAAGGGTATTTTGCAGTGGCATTAAGTTTTTGCTGTTGACAGTGTGTGATTCAAGGACAGTGATTCTTCCAAGACTTTCCCTCCATTTGCCACAACAAATGTAAAGTGTTTGTGCTCATTCTTGAAGCAAGATGTTTCAGCAGGGGCTGCCAGCTTTGGCACATATATCTCAATATCCAAGCAGCTCTAACCAAATAACCCGAAGATGTTGTTTATGTAAAGCAGTCTTGTAACTCACACAGTGAAGGAACATAAAGGAAAGAGATGGAAGATTTCTTCAAGAGGACTTTTTGGTTTGGTTTTCGAAAGCCTCTAGACGTCAAGCCTACCCGATTTGCAGGGCAGAGACACCCTGTAATTTTTTCCACTTGCTAACCATCAAGATGTCATAAACGCAGAAACATATCCTTTTCTCCAAATTATAGAGAATGTCTCTGTTTCCACTATAAACTTTGTCTTTACAATTATTCTTCCTGCAGTGAATTAGGAGGGCAATGGGTGGCAGCAACCCACTTTAGCCAGGGAGGATTACGTTGAGACTTCACACAATATCCTATTTTCACTAACAGCACATAGAAAACCAAACTAGGTGAATCCTGTTTCTGTTTTAAATTACAGTGGGAAAATGAATACATGGAGTTGGCAGAGTTTTTGGGATGGAGTGCTGTGTTTGGAATATTGCTACAAAGAGCCTGCCAGTGCAGCAGAAAGTCTATTGTTGGAGAGATTTGGATTGCTATTTATTAAATTTTATTATAAAGCTTTGCACAGAAGCTTCAGGCTAGCAGGGATTATTTGTTTATTCTGATTGGCCAAATGGAGATGATTTGAGAGCTATGCTTTTTGTGCATAATGTTATGCAATTATGTTTTAAACTCAGACTTTGGATTGGCTGGGTAGGAAAGTTGGCATGTATTTTGTTGACTTTGAAAGAAATAAAACTACCAGGTCCTTGTTTGCTTTTTTTCCTAGTTGAATACTATATTTTGAAAACCACATGCTGTGACCATAATTAACTATGTCTCATAACTGTAATGTTGGACATGTTAGAAATACATGAAGATAAGTACCTTGAACTATTTTTGATGAAATGTGGCTTTAGTGGTGTTGAACATAAACAATATGAAACTGACTTCTACTTTTTTTTTTTACTTGGAAAGTATTTGGATTTTTTATTTTATTTTTATTTTTACCCCTGCTTATATATTGGTTAGGAGACAGCTACTAATAAGAAATGGGAAACAATCTAACTTAAAATGATGTGACTTGTGATTAACATATTGGGGAGAGGATCTTTTGTCCTTTTCATTCTGCATCCTGAGTTGTCATAAAGGAACCCAAGCCCTTTCCTGTTTTCTGCTTAGGAGAAATGTCTCATTACATGTCACATGAAATAGTTAAAATGAGATACCACATGAAATTAGAAAACTGGGAGAATGAACTATGCAAGTTTCAGTTATGACTTATAGGTGGTCATTGATATCCAATCCTTGTACGTGGACTTGCTACAAACAAGACAGTGTAATATTACCTCTTGTTTTTTACAGATCCAGACATGCCTTTTGTTCCTTCTATACCAGAAGACCAGTTCATCTTAGTAGAAGAAGGTGATCCCACAGTAATCCCTTGTCGGACAAGTGACCCAGATGCTCAAGTGACTTTAGTTAACAGTTTAGACAAGTCTGTGTATGCTTTATATGACACCAAACAAGGCTTCATAGGGAATTTTCCTGCAGGCTCATACACATGCAAAACAATGGTTAAAGGTGTGGAGTTCAAGTCTGATGAGTTCCTCATCTATATTATAAGAGGTATTTATTTCTGTTCATTTTTTAAAAAAGAAAAAACTGATTGTGTTCTTTCTCCACACTGTAAGAGCCATATTAGGACCAGCATCACAGGGTTATATCAGATATTTCTCTAATGATGAACTCCTTGCTCCTCTGGCAGGTACTGCCAGTTACTTAGTTGCATGTTTACTTAAAATTTTCATGAGAATAACATGTCCCTAACTTAATCTTTTCTCCAAAATCATTGCAAGAAAAATGTTTTGTAGTCCATGTATTTTCATCCTATTTGCTGAAACACAACTTTAAAGGCTGGTGTTTCCCAGTGGCTTTGAACTGTAGACCTTTGGGTAGCCTGAAAAACATAATGATTTAATTATTTTGAAAACATTTTTCCTGGCCATCAAGGAATTCTCAAAGACTCTCAAGGTCACTGATTAGCAAAAGGGGAAATTGCTTTTATACCCAATGCCTTTTTACAGGGAGATTTGAGATAGGAACTTCTAATTGTAATTTTATTTGTGGATAATTTCTTTGTGGGATTGAACTCAATGCCTGTACAGTTCATGCTTTAAATACAAATTGTTTATATTAGTATAGATCAGCAGTACTTTAACTGAATTTTCAAGGTGATTCCTCAGTAGAGGAAGTGAAATGGATATCCTCTGAAACAGCACCATGTGAAAATTGCAGTCTTTTAAAAACTAAATGAGATCTCTCTCTTCCCTTAGCTACTTCACAGCTGCCTGTTGAAATTGAAGCTCTTAAAACTGTCTACAAAACAGGCGAGACCATCGTAGTAACTTGTGTGGTCTTTGACAATGAGGTGGTTAATTTACAGTGGAATTATCCTGGGAAAGTGGTAAATATCTCTCTTTATTTCTTTTTCCTCAATGTTTGTACTTACTTATTAGGCAAGCAAGTGGGGTTGTAAAATATTCTCTCTTATCTGAATGAGGACAGCTGAGGAGACAAAACCAAGTAAGTTCTTTTAATTTTAGGTTACTGTAAAAGAAAGTCAGTCCCAAAAGGTAAATTTGCTGTTAGTAACTAAGCAAAACCTGAGAAGAAGTTGAGGTATGGCTGAGGAAGGAATGCTGTCCCTCAGGTCTTGTGCTGCTGCAAAAAAGAGAAATGTTGTGAAAATAGAAAGATCTAGGTGTGTCGGACATCTGAGTAGAGCTCTGCTTGCTACTGAAGGTCTGAAGCTCTAAAATGGCTCTCTTAAATCCTGGTTCTTGAGGATAATAAAGGACAATGAAGAATCAAGTCTATAATCTTAAGTGTTCTTCATTATGCAGGTGTAAACTGAAATGAGTCTTACAGTCACTGTAATTACTAATGAGAAACATCTAGTAAGAAAATCTTAAAACTTTTGTAGAACCCTGAAATCTTTCAAACTGGTTTAACATCCTTTTGCAGTGAAAACTTTTATTCAGTGAAACTTGGCTAGGGCCAGTTCCAGGCAATTTCAGAGTATCCCATGTAAAAAGTCTGGTTGAAGGAATGGTATAATTGAAGTGTACCTAGCTGTTACTCCAAATCCCACCTTTTATTGAGGTAAGTTACGAGCCCAAGAGGAAAAATTATTTAAGCAAGTTTTGTTTTGTTTTCCATCTTACACATCAGTCTAGTCTCTGCTATATACCACCTTTCAAAACTAGCCCCAGTACATTTTTGTACTAGCCTCTCATGATAACATGGTCCGTCATTCTTACCATCCCTTTACTCTCAGGAGTTTTCTCCTTGTCAATAAATTATTCTTGTTTTGAGAGGATGCAGAACGTAGCATCTAGTAACTGGTTACTTTTTGTCTGGTGAAGGGGATAAAAATTAATCTTACTTCATGGGCACTGAACAAAGGGGAGTCAAGCGTCTTTCACATCTGAGGAAAAGGTAGTGCATAAACAGTGAATCACTCTTTCAAGTTGCTTACCCAATTTTTCAAAGGTATTTGTTTCGTGTGAACAAAATATCAGCTCTCAACCTCCTCAACCTTCTGTGCCCGCCCCCAAAAGGGTCTATTTATAGGCACAGCTTTTCTGTTGTGGCTGAAAAAGGCATCCTTAACTGAGTAAACAAGTCTTCTGCAACACAGGATTTAGATGGTTGTTCTCATTTCAGGGGTATCAAAGATCCTCAATGATGTGCTTTCAGTTCAGTTACTTAAGCAAGGTTTTTTTTCCTTCTCCAAACTACAGAAAGAAAAAGGTCTGATAAAACTTGATGATATCAAAGTCCCATCGCAGAAGCTGGTTTACACCTTGACCATTCCTGAGGCATCAGTGAAAGACACAGGAGATTATGAATGTACTGCTCGGCATGCAACCAAGGAGGTTAAGGAAAATAAGAAAGTAGTCATTACAGTTCATGGTATAGTCTGATTTCAGTGTAAATTATTAACACATTGGAAAACACCATTCTTGAAAAATGTTGCATAGTGTTGTTTACCCAAGGCTTTTTCATTTACAGACAAAGGCTTTGTTCACCTGGAGCCTCAGTTTAGCCCTCTAGAAGCTGTCAACCTTCATGAAGTCAAAAACTTTGTTGTTGATGTGCAGGCTTACCCAGCACCAAAAATGTACTGGTTGAAGGATAATGTGACTCTGATTGAAAATCTTACAGAGATTGTTACTAGTTCCAACAGAGTCCAGGAAACAAGGTAAAAAACCTTCTGACCCTTACTTTGCCATGCTGACTCGAGTTCCTCCCCAAGAAACCTGGGTACTGCTCCTGCTCACTCTTTACACCTCGGTTTGTTGCTCCTTCCTCAGCAGCATTTAAAAATAGTTTATTTGTTTTCTATTCTAAAAGGCGATGTCTAATTTACTTCTTCTTACTCCCTCCATAACATCAACCTCTTCAAGGTTCCTGAGCACTAAACCTCTTCGCTCCCTTCAACATGTCTCCACACCAATAATTTGCAGCTATTTCCAGTAAAATAAGGGCTTTGTCAGGTCCTTGCAGAAAGTAACTAAGGCCGCTTCTTTCTCAGTTGTATGTTGATAGTTATTTACCACTTGAGTAATGACTTTAGTTAAAGGCGTGCTAAAAATGCTAAATGTCACTATGTTGTAATAGCAACATACCCAGATTATGTGTTGCACCAAAATGGATTTTTTATGCCTGTATTAAAAATACAAACAACACCTTGCATTTCTGCAGGTTTCAGAGTATTTTAAAATTGATACGGGCCAAGGAGGAAGACAGTGGATACTACACTTTGGTTGCTGAAAATGAAGATGAGATTAAAAGATACACCTTCTCATTGCTAATACAAGGTAAGGAACCCCAAAGCCTTGCCCTCCAGAAGTCATGCCACACAGCAAAGACTTGATCCACTTACACACTGGATTGCCTGGAGTATGGATATACAAAAGGCATGAACCAGGGTGAGTGGAGGAGTGCGTGTGTGTTAGTCTCTGGAGCTTTTCTACCCTGATCCTGGCTTTCACTTCTGCACTGGCCTTGAGCCAAAAAGAAACTTTATCCTCCCAGCTAAGTTATTCCAGCTGACAGCAGAATGATAGCTAATTTAGCATGACATGGAGACGTGGCACAACTGCAGCACTTCCTTCTCATTGCTCTGGCCTAGAATCCACTCTGTCCTACAGGAGACAAGCACCTCCTGGATGAGTCTGTGCCTGTAGCTCTTGCTAAGATGTTGGCCAAACAACACCTGTCCTGCTTTGAAATTTGAAGTTGTTTTTTTTGTAGGCACTGACAAATAGTTTAACAAACTTCTGACTCCTTCCCAGTTCCAGCTCTGATCTCAGCCCTTGTGGATGATCACCATGGCTCTGCAGGTGGGCAGACAGTGAGATGCTTGGCAGAGGGGACCCCACTTCCCGATGTGGAATGGCTGGTTTGCAAGGACATTAAAAAGTAAGAGGAATGGGTGGTTTCTTATCTGAAAAATGACTTGTATCCTCAATTAGCTTAACATAATTAGCTTTCTGTTCAATAAGCCAACTCTGTGGATTTCACAGTCCTGGTTTGAGTAAGGATTTTGAGAAGTAGCTGTCCCTCCATTCAGGGAATATTTTTAATTTCCCAAATAGTTCAGTCTGCCTCATTACCACTCCTGTGTGTTTCTATATTTTCACTTGTAATTATTCCCCCCTAATTATAATTTTCACCTTCTAAGTATTTTAGACATGTGGTGTAATTGCTCCCATTTTTGCTAGTTCTATACTGGCTCTTTCTGTGTGTACTGGAAAGCTGCTTTTTTCCTTAGGATATTATCCAACAGGGAGGGGTAGATGATGCATGGAAGAAGGCTAGGAGGCTGGGTTCTCCTCTTACTGTGCTGAAACTACTTACTGCCTGGTGGGACGGTTGTCCTCCTAGCCCTGCCCCCAGAAGCCTTGTCCAGTGCTAAGGATTCTGTGAGAAATAGAGATCCATCCAGTGCCATAACTCCACTGGATACACAGTGACACCAAGGTCTATCTCTACCAGACCTGCTGGGCTGCATTGTTGGGCCCTCTAATCAACAGTAAGGAGGACCAGTATGCAAATTATTTTGAGGGAAGAAAGGTGCAGGTTTTTCACAGAGGCAATCTAAAGACCCTTCTGGCTTAAACCAAATGCCTATTTCCCCCATTATTCTTCTCTGCAGGTGCAGCAATGACACCTCATGGACTCTTTTGACTAACAATATCTCTGATATTCACATGGAAGCCCACCTGGATGAGAAAAATATGGTGGAAAGCCAGGTGACCTTCCAGAAGGTAGAGGAAACCCTGGCGGTGCGATGTGTGGCAAGGAATGACCTTGGTGCTGTTACTCGAGAACTGAAGCTTGTGGCTCCCCGTGAGTATGCAATTTCAGCAGCCAGTCCGACCCTCCTCTAACTCACCCCAGTTTTCCTAATGGCTAAAAATGTGAATTGTTGTAGATAGTGAATTAAATTGGATTTTTTTCCCACCCTGGAACTTCTGAGGGTAAGGCATTTTACAGGTCTTTATGGTGCATCTGCTTTTTGCTTACTATGTGGCTCCATAATTCATTTTGCCATTTTATTAGCACTGGCTATGGGACATTCTTCTAGACTATCTGCATTTGGTTTTGAAACAAGATGGCAGAGCAGCTCTGGCCTTGGAAAGACTTTACAGTCACCAGCCTCAGGAACTGCTCCTGCCACTTCTGCAGGACATGGCAACTGCAGTGATAGGAGAGTCTTATGTGTGTGATGTTCCTTGTGGTTCAGGAGGAAAATATGGTCTATCTTCTTACTCCACAGCCTTGAGATCAGAGCTAACGGTGGCTGCTGCTGTCTTAGTGCTGTTAGTGATCGTGATAATTTCACTGATTGTCCTGGTCATCATATGGAAACAGGTAATGTAGAAAAGTATTTCAGTTTGGGTGCTGAGTCCTGCTGGGTTTTGATCTGCTCTAAAGTTGGGTACAGGACTAATGCTTGGTTTTGCATTCAATGTGCTCTGCAGAAGCCGAGGTATGAGATTAGATGGAGAGTCATTGAGTCTATCAGCCCTGATGGCCACGAGTATATTTATGTGGACCCAATGCAACTGCCTTATGACTCCAGATGGGAGTTTCCTCGAGATGGGTTAGTGCTTGGTAAGTTTTCTGTAAGGGAATAACCTCACCCTTCTTTGGGGAGAAATTTAATGACCATTCTGAGGTCTCTGCAGGATTTGCAATGGAAGTTATGGCCACAAAGTCCACAGTCTCTCTGTGTCTGTCTGTTCTCCTCAGTTCTCCTTCCTGATCTTCTTCTTCTACAGTGGCATCAGCCCAGAGGTCTTTGTGTTAGTGTCTCCTGTGCCTCCATTCTAGTTCTCCTCCACATGCCCTGTGTGCAGTGTCCACCCCTATGTGACTTAGGGGACTGTGTCAGTGTTAAATGCCCTTTTGAACACTCACTTCTGCTAAGGCATCCACAAGAAGGATGTCAGTATATTTTATCGCAAGACATTTATATACTTACATGCAGAGGCCAAGAAAATCTGCAACTAGTTATGTAGTTTTATTAAAAATATTTTTTCAATTATTAATCCATGCCACGCACATATCAGTGCTGAGTAACTGCATATTTTTGTGGCTACTGTCCTTCTTCCTTCCCCTTCTGCTTTCTTGCTTTGCTGTTCCTCATTGGAATTCATACAGAATTCAGTCGTAATTACTTCCTCAAGGCTGGCCCAATCTCGCTTTTATATCAATTGAAAGAGTAATGACTATAGAAAATTTTAATGTTCTATCCAAATAGTGCTTTAAACATACAAGGCTTGCCTCTCTTGGAGATATCTGTGCACCAAATTGTATCACAAAACAGAGGAGAAGAAGAAGAAATGTCTTTTGTTTGATATATTTCAACATACTCCCCTGGTGTAGTTCTTCACCATCAGAGAGAAAGAGTTAATTCTTGAAAGAAGCAAGACAAAAATTTCTGGTTCAGGAACAATATCCTTTAATTAAATTCATGTTGCTAATTGAAGACTAGAGGAGGGTGGATGTTTTATGGAATTATGTTATTACAACCCAGACTTTAATTATATGCCTAAATAGGATTTGTCAGATCTGAGTTGTTAAAGACCACCTCTGTGACTTTGTCTCCCTCTGACTCATGAGCACCAGCCTGCTTTAATGCTTTCTTGTTTACAAGTGTATTCAGAATAGTCAGTAACTTTAAAACCCAATGCTCCATATCCTTTTGGCAATCTGGATTGCACAAGTGCTTTTCTTGACATACTTACCCGCTGGCACTTCTGTCATATTAAATTCTTGCTGGTGAGGGGGGACCCTCTTTTGTTTCCAGGGCTGACAATTCTGGTTTGTGTGGATTTTCTCTTATCTAAGTGGGAGATGACAGCAAAGCAATTACACCTTTAGTTCAGGAAGGCTCTGAAGCAGGTTACAAACCCATTTTGGCTCAGCCAGATGAGTGTTTCCCATCCTAGCTGTGTAAGCCAGCTGGCATTTATTTGTTTTTTCTAGCCAGTAGTTCCTGGAGTGCAGTGCTGTGTTAAATGCCAACTCTGAACATTGGCTGGATGGAGCCTCAATTGATAAATTTGGGTTACACTGCAAATTTCCCTTTGCACTCACTGATCCACAGTATCTGCCATGCTGATACTGCTGTTTAAAGGGCCCATGAACTGGTGCAAGTCCAGGAGATGTGTACCAGAAGGAACAGTGCAGTAATGCCATGAGCTGTTTGAACACCACTGCCTTCTCCTGGCTCTGCTGAGAATTAGTGAGGTTCCAGCAGGACTTGGACCTCCTTGTCTAGCTGACAGAGCTGAGAGCAGCACCTTTTGAGGAATGGGGTCTGAGTGCTGCTGCTCAGGATACTAGGGTGGCTGTACAGAGACAGCAGAATTGCTCTCATCACTTCCCAGCAAGCCACTCATTTGTCCTGGTGACCTCAACAAAATGAAATGCTGGTCTGACACAGAATCAGACCCATGCCCATTTGAAAAAGGCAAGTTAAGATTCAAGTCACACAGCACTCAGAGATGTGGTACCTAATTTCATGAGTCTAGACTGGGTAGATTATAAAGTTTGACGCTTGTTTGGCTTTTAATATAGACCAAGAGACTTACTGCTTCATTTGGTGTGGGTTGATTATCCCAGGTCAATTTTAGCAAAAGAAGCACCCAGCTGAGATGGTTGCATCTGGAACAAATTCACAGACTTCACCTTTGTGTTTCTGTTCTCTGAGCAGAGAAGCAGCACCTCTCTGGCAGGCACAGCAGATAAGCTCTGTGGATGGGTACAGAGGCTGAATCAGCTGCTGTTCCTCCATTAGTTTGAGGGGTGTTGAGCTGCTGCTGTGTCTGCACAGTCCCCCTATGGTGGTGAAGCAGCATTGCTCCTTCAGCAAGCAGGTCATAGCAGTGCCTTTATACTGAAAAGTAAACTCCCACTATAATTTTGAGCTTCAATGAAGCACTCATCAAGAATACGATGGCATTACAGATGCTTCCAGTTCTTGAACAGTTAGCTCCCACCTGGCTCCAAATTTCAAATGCAAAAGAAATGGGGCTTGGGCTACATCTGCAGAGAGGGTTGAAAAGGGGAAATAGCAGTGATGGCTCCCTGCCACTCCGGAAGTGCTCTCACTGTCTCCACATGCACCCCAGCCCAGCAGAGGTGATGGAGAGGGAGATGTGTGCCTCATGCTCAGCTGACAATATGGTTTTGGGGAGGAATTGGCTTGTGAAGACAATAAGATCAAGGAGCATCAGCAAATGCCATCACATTCTGAAGGGCTGCATCCTGCCATATGGCTCCCAGGCCTTTAGTCTGAAAAGTTTCAGGGGCCAAATTTCAGACTCGTGTTGTTTGAATTAGTCTGAAATTTAGTGTGAAGCTTTCTCACATTCTGATTGGAAAGGACAACCTTTGGAGCATGGGAATCTTGAAAAGAAATCACGTAGTTTCTGTGGGCATGACAAACTATGCTGTCATAATTTTGGCTTGTCAGTGTTAACTCAGCTAAGCATTCTCTAACCATTTCTTGTGCTTGTTAATGATGTAGATATTGTTAGGCTGGAAATTTTCTTTCAAAAGCATGTGTACAATAAAAGTGGGGGTAGTAACTAGAGGATAACAGAAACATATGGCATTGCATGCCAGATAACACCTTCAGAAGTGTAAAAGGTGACAAGTTCAAACTGCAAACGAATGTCAAAGACAAAATGCTTTATCTCCATAGTAAAAGTCACTACTAATTCTTTCTGTGCTCAAAGTCAAAAAAGTAACATAAAATCAAAGTGACAGCTTGTCAGGCATATGATTATATTCTGGCATCTGGACCTCATGCAGGTTCATTCACTAAGTGTTGCCTTGATGAACTTGGTTTTCAATGCAGAAGCTATGAAATACAGTATTTTGGAGTATGTTTGTACAGTTCATTTTTCTCTAAAATATTGCTCAATCTGTACACAATTCTTCTGGAGATTGTATCCATATTAGAAGACAGGATATATTAATCCAAAATTTTTGTCTAAAGTGATTTGTGGGAAGAGTAAAGGATCTATAAACATTAGGTGTTTCATTGCAGCACTTGGAAATTTGCAATACAATTTATTCCAGCAGATGAAACACACTTGTACATTAAACTTCAGAGAAGTCTCCCTTCATACATGGTCAACATGCATTTCAGCTTCTTGCAGATCTGCAGTGGTCCTGCCTGTCTATTTCTGAATGTGCTGTTGATGTGCTTTAGTCCATTTTACTGCAGGATGTATCCAGCATTACAAAATAGAACAAAACTACAGCTGAGGGACCCAATTCAGATTTGTAAGTCAGGTACACACCTATATTTTAATCAGGTGATGACTGAGGCAAAGAGGTCAGCTTGAGCCTAGGACAAGCCATGATTAGAGAGGATAAAGTGAAGATGGCAGGGTACAGGAAGAAATGAATTTCAATGAGCTGAGCTTCCAGGTGCAGGTGTGCTCTTGATGTTTGCTTGCATCTTTTTAAGAATTGTACTTAATGACAGTATTTCATATCTGCTTTTTCTGCTTAGAAACAACAGGAATAGAAATAATACCAGTGGTCTGGCTAAGGGAATGTGCCCTTTCCACACAAGAATCAACTTGCAGAGGAATGGAGACAGGAAAGGAGCTGAATTGCTGTTACTTTCTGAAATAAATAATGCTCTCCTTTGTGTTCAGGTCGGATCCTTGGTTCGGGTGCATTTGGAAAAGTAGTTGAAGGGACTGCATATGGACTGAGTCGCTCTCAGCCAGTGATGAAAGTAGCTGTGAAAATGCTGAAACGTAAGTCATCATGGTTCCATTTCCCAAGCTAGGTAGGGCAGGTTCCCACAGGGTTATTCAAACATTGCTTGTTATAAATTAATTCTTCGTATCTAAAGTTGAAAATGAATGGTGGGATGACTGGCTTTTAAAATTATATGTTAGATTGTTTTATGGCATTTCAAGCATGAAGGTACATGGCTTTTGAAAACATCCAAAGTTCAGGTTTAGCTGAGCAGCCACAATAACTCAACAAATACTGAGAAAGCTAAAGTAACCATGAATGTCTGTGAACAGATGAGAGCTACACAACAAAGGGAAATAGGCAGGTCTTGTGTAAGAATCTTAAGTTCACTGAAGATTTCCTCGTTCATGAGAACTGAGAATCTGATGCAGTGATTCTGTAGGAGCCATGGAGCGCTTGCTTGTGTTGAATGAGCAGCTTGTAGAGTGCTTCTGTGCCACAGTACACCCCTGGAGAGGAACAAACAGACTGGGTCAGCTACTGAGCCACATCAAGTGAGTCCCTTATTAATCATTCGTGACTCCTCTCCAAGTCCCAAGAAAGACACTTACCAAGTAAAGGATATGGTCTTCTTCAAGAAACCATGGCAGCAATGCTCCAATGAGGCAAGCAAGGAGAAATTGTTTGTTCATATGAAAAAGGTGATTGCTCCCACTGAGTGGCTACTGTGTTTTTTCTACAGCTACAGCTAGATCCAGTGAAAAACAGGCACTCATGTCTGAACTGAAGATAATGACACATCTTGGCCCCCACCTGAATATTGTAAATCTGCTTGGAGCTTGTACGAAATCAGGTGGGTTTGGTTGACAAAATAAAGGTTTGCTGTGGGGTCATCATTCAGTACTTAACAAGCACATCGATGCCTAAAGATTTTTGGCTTTTTATGTAATCTTCATGTATTTGTAGCTCTGTAGACTGTTAAATGCCTAGGTATAACTTCTAGTACTTTCCCAGCTTTCTTTCCCACAGCGAACAAATGCTTATTGATGCATTTTAAACATTTTATTTAGTCTTGCCTGTTAGTTTACTAAGGACCTTTTCTTTTGCACCATGTAATCATAGACACAACAAAGGTAGGGCAGGTGATTGGGAGGAGAGCTCCAACGGGGCAGAATCCAGGCAGGAGATTATCTAACCAACTGCTCCTCTGTTTGGATAACATTGGCTACATATTCTAATTGCCAGATCTTATAAAATTGTACAAATTTAATTCGGAGCACTTTTTTTACTATATTGTGTACCCGAAGGCTTTCAAGTAAATGTTTGCTCTTATATTATTGTTCTGACATTGTTTAGAAAAGTTTGTGTTCTATTTCCAGGCATAAACACAGGTTTCAAGTAAAGGATTTACCAACAAATATAAACAAATATAGGTTTCAGAAACCTGCCTGATATTTGGTAATAATTGCAGTCATAACTTAATAGATAGAAATGCATTAACTCACAACTCCATTTTCTACTACTTTTGGAGTCTTTTTGTGTTTGTTTCTGTTTTTCAAAGACCCCACTCATAATGCATAATTTTGCTTTATTTTAACAGGTCCTATTTACATCATTACTGAATACTGTTTTTATGGTGATCTGGTGAACTACTTGCATAAGAACAGGGACAACTTCCTGAACCGACACCCAGAAAAGCCAAAAAAAGATTTGGATATCTTTGGGATGAACCCTGCTGATGAAAGCACAAGAAGGTCGGGAAAAAAAGGAAAAAAGAAATACCTGATATGCAACTTAAGGACTTAAGTCACTATTAACCCTTATTCCATTACTCTCATTCATTGGTTTAAAGCCCTCCCTAATTTTTCTCGTTAGACTTTTATTTGTCAGGTTTCATAGGTCTAGGAAGGTTTCAATAGTTCTTGTTCAGTCTTCCTGTCCTGGATTTGTGTTACCTGCATGTAGAGATGCCTGCAGTCTAAGGACCCCTGCGGTTTCTCCATAGACACCCTGACATCCCAAAGAAGATTTTTGTTAATAAATCACAGCCCAGTGTTTCTTTTTCTTTTTTTTTAAATATCCTTTTGGCTCTACACACCAAACTTTTAAAAGTAAAGGGCATCTACCTGTCTGCTTGTTTCCATGCTTGGGGAATTTCCACTGTCTAAAACTCCTTCCATTCAAACAATCTGGCAGAGCTTGTTCTCCAAGCTCAGGTCCTCTCCTTTATCTACCAATAGCCACTCTCGACAGTTTCCTAATGGTTAATGTTCATCCCATAGCTTTTTCCAGACGATGGTTGAGGAATTTTGTCATCATACATTCAGCAATAAAGCAATGCCATAAAACTAGCCAGGATTTAAAAGGTAAACAGAGATTCATTCAAAAAACCACTCAGACAAGTAGATAACTGACTTGGTAGCTGAGTAAAGCCAGGACTATTCATCTGGGCATGGAAACAGCAGGACTGGATTTGATGCAAACTGTCTGGGTGAATAAATTACATCTATCATTTGGAATACTTTGAGCTAAAAGCCCTAGGTAGTGATACTTGAGTTCAGTGGGATTTTGGGACATAAGGCATGGTTACATACCTGACTGTTGGCAAAAGCCTACATTTGAAGCGCTTGTGTTTGACTACAGGATACACAGTAACATGTATTAATAAGTGATGGTTATGTTATATATATGATATGGTAATGATATATATGTATATATATATGTATTCCCTAACAAGAAGCCAGATGTTGGATTTCACATCAGTACAGTGGTACACCTTAAGTGAACTGTTAGATACATGCATGCTGTGACAGGGAAGTCACTAGCTGAATACACTTGTACTTTTTTTTCCAATTTCAGTTACGTGATATTATCGTTTGAAAACACTGGAGAATACATGGACATGAAACAAGCTGATACCACTCAGTATGTGCCAATGCTGGAGAGGAAGGAGGGCTCTAAATACTCTGATATTCAGAGATCTGTGTATGATCGGCCTGCTTCGTATAAAAAGAAATCCATGACAGGTAATGTAGGACTGTCCCTTCTGCATATATCGTTAATACAAATTACTCTAGTGTAAACACATATCTTATTTTTGTCCTCTAAATGCACACAAACTGCTTAGCTCTGTTCAGCAAGAGCATAAGCTGTAAGCTAAAAGCTTGTGGTTGTGCTCTTCCATTATGCTCTGGGGGTAGGAGTGCATGTTGCTGGAGCAGAAGGGATCCAGTTGCGTATTTGTTTCTGTGCTGAAGTGCTGGGTGGTTGTGCTCTGCAATGGGGCTGTAGACACTCTTTGGAGGCAGTGATTTTATCAGTCTTGTAGTTTGAAGGATTTTGAGCAATAGCAATGACCAATAATAATAGTAGTTTATATTGTTCTGTTTCCACTTACATTTCACATTAACTGAAACTTACCAAACCCAGAACACTCCCAAATACTTTCCTGGATTATGTAATGAAGCTAATGAATGCATCCTATTCCCTGTCCCTGTTCTCAGAAAGCAAATATGCTTTTGTTTAAAAACAGACACTGTCACTTCTGCCTCCAGGCCCCAGAAACGGAACCATATCCAGTCCCAGATTTACATGGCAGACTTACGCACTCATGTTGTGCTCTAGGACAGTCGGGGAAAATGAATCACTGAATTTTTGACTGTTTTTTTCTGACATTTTTCATGAAAGAAATAAGAACTGTTGCCATAGAATTCCTGACCCTTTTTGCTGGTGTTGGATTAGTCCCAGTGAATAATTCCTAGGAAACAACAACATTCAGCAAAAATAAACAGATAAAAATGTACATGCATGCACAAAATCCTAATGAAGGCATCACCTCTGAATAAATATTTTTGTACCACACACTGAATAAACAACCTGTGTGACATTCCAGGAAACTTTTTTAACTTTACTTTTTCCTATCGTTCCCAGGGGAAAAAATTACAGACAGGAGAAAACCCAAAACCTTTATTTAACCCTGGTTGTTTTTAAGAATGCAGTATGTGTCAGTGACTGATGCAGACATTAAAAGTGGTAATAGTTACTACGAAAAGACTGTTTTGGTCATGGTACTCTAAATTTCACACCCCACAGCAAAACCATATTTTTCTTCTTTTTTCAATAGAATCAGAAGTCAAAAACCTTCTTTCAGATGACAGTTCAGAGGGCCTCAGCCTACTGGATTTGCTGAGCTTCACCTACCAGGTTGCACGGGGAATGGAATTCTTGGCTTCTAAAAATGTAAGTAAATTTAAAAAAGCAGGTAAAATGGAAAAAGGTGTAAAATTTTCTTCTGCAGCTATGGGTTTTAAATTAGATTTTGAGCATATGACACAATATAGTATTCTTTTTGGAGATATAGACAGCTTTTTCACTTACCTGGAGATAGAGATCACCATGGTGGGAAAAAAATCAAAGCAGCAGTCTGGCCTCTTCTCCTGCTGCATCCAGTGGCACTGCTGGAGTCAGGGTGTCAGAGATGTTGGAGGATCAGAGCAGAGTCTGGGTGAAGGGTCCATACAGTCACAGACCAGCATGGTCAGAAGCATAGGCATATCATTAGTACATGATGGGTACAATGGGAAAGGGTGACCTCACTTTTGCATCCCCCCTACAATGCATCCATGTGAGACTTCGCTGGTCCTGAGGACTGGTGCCTTCCTGCCCCTGTTAGCAGGTGCTTGTTCAGTAGAAGTTCTTGTTAGGACTGTACCTAGAAAGTCAACCCTTTTGTAAGGGCAATGGCTCTCATGGAATAAGCATGTCCTTGAACAACTTCATTTTTCTCCATACAGTGTGTGCACCGTGACTTGGCCGCTCGTAATGTCCTCCTGGCTCAAGGAAAAATTGTGAAGATCTGTGACTTTGGGCTGGCTAGAGACATCATGCATGATTCCAACTATGTCTCCAAGGGCAGCGTATGTACTTAATCTCCAGAGCTCTGCTTTAACTGAACTGAAAACTGCTGGTGTTAAATGCTATTTCATGTTCTTGCCATTCAGTGTTGGTTACAGTAATTGACCGTTGGGATGAATGCTCCTCAGAACAATTTATCTTCAGTTCATTAATTCCTGTAACTTTTCTGACTCTGTTTTAAAGGCAAAAAGTACACATTTAGTACTTCGCAGTCGTACATTTTTAACCAGCAAGTTTTGTGACTGGATAAATTATTCAGGAACTGTCAAACAATGACATATCAGACCTAGTTCAGCAGTGCCAGATTTTGCATCATACCTTCAATCAGACTGGTCATTTGCTAGTAACAAAATGAATACAGTTATGGTTTAACTAGTTTTTGTGAGGCGCAACGAGTAGCATCCTGGTACCTCTGTATTAAATTGAATTAAAAATAAAGACTAGCAAGGTTAATAACTTTTCTTATAGGGAGAGGTTAGTCCTGGCTATCAAACAACAATTGCAATGGTAGGCATTTCTTTAATGACTAATCTGTGTGTTTGGGCTTTCTTTCTTTTTGTTACAGACTTTCCTCCCAGTAAAATGGATGGCACCTGAAAGTATTTTTGACAACCTGTACACAACATTAAGTGATGTCTGGTCTTACGGCATTCTGCTGTGGGAAATATTTTCTCTTGGTATGTACCGTGAATATTTTCCTATGTATAGTGATTAAGTTTTTTCAATTCAAACTGTTCTACATGAAGTATTTCAAATTCTACACATAAAAATATATGTGTGAAACCCACTCTTAGTTGTTCTTCTATATGGGGCTTCAGATTCCAGCGTTGGGTGTGAAGTGAAATGTCCATACTCTCCCAAAGTTCTCTTTAGTTTTGGTGAGGATTTTTTGTTCGAATGTTTGGGGGTTTTGTTTTTGAAATATACTTTTTTTCTATAAAACTAAAAAAACTGTGTGAAAATCTTTTGTGGAAAAGTATTGGTGTGCCACAACAGGATTGATTTTCTGTCTAATATGAGAAGGAACATGTTTCTCCCTTGAAATGGGGTGCCTGGGGCTGCAGCCCAGCTCAGCAGCTGGTTTGAAACAGTCTCTTCATACCCGTTTCAAAAGAGACTGTCTCAGTCCCATTACAGAATGAAAATTAATGTCAGTCTTCTGGGACACTGATTTCTCATTTGCAGGTCAACACTGTTCACACAGTTGGTTTATGGCAGCATAAAGTGGTTATGACAATATATAGCAGTTACAGACAATGTACAGCTCCCAGCTGGGAACAGCCTGGCTCTCTCATCAGCCTCATTAATTAGCCTCCTGGATGGTTGGATGGCCCGCTTCAGTGAGCATGCACTGCCCAGATTTACTGCCAGCAGAATTAGTCACGCCTGTATGGGATCTACTGCTACCCCACGGCAAGCCCAAGCCTAATGTTATTTTCTAGAATAAGTTGTCACATAACTGCTTCTCAGAAAACAACAGTTGCACCACTATTTATGGTATTGATTACTGTAATATCTGGGCATTATAGGATCCTGTAAATATCCATTCCCCAACACCCCTTGGAGGCATGGGAGTGCTGTTAGATAGCTCAGGATGTGAAGCACTGTAGTTTGCTGCCCTACCTTTAAAGAAGGTTCTGAAGCCAAGTTTTAGGTGAAAATCCTGCTTTTGAAAGGGCTGAGGTTTCTGAAGTAATAATATTGTATGCCTCCTCCATCTGGGAAAGTTGTTTTTTCTTGGAGGGTAAAACATATCCTCAGCAGTGTTTGTTAAGAACATTTTAACATCTTGCTACCATGCTGACTTCAGCTTGAATGACCCTTTTACACATCAGCGACAACCAAGCATGAGTGCAACGATGTCTCTGTGCTGCAGCCCCAAATTATTAGTTAACTGTGTCAGCTTGGGCCAAGTCCAAACTTTTTGACAACCCATGCATGTGACATGTTAGCTATTGTGTGAAGCCAGCTGCCCAGCTGGGACGAGTGGGGTACGAAGGGGACTTACACCAAGGCTTTGGGCTTGCAGCCAGGATGAGGTGTGTTACTCAGGCTGTGTCACTCTCAGCTGTCCTACAGGTGCCAAAGACAATAATGCCAGACAGAGCAAGCATCTGGGCTAAGTTCTCACAGAAAGGCAGTGGCAGGGCAGAGCTGTGACCTCAGCCATGCCAAATGCAGGCTGATGACCTCATCCAGGTATCATACACTCTCTGTCCCCAATACATTCTATAAACACTGTAAAAATATTTTTTTTCTAACTAGTAACTACTTCAATCTTTCCTAGCCAGCGTTTCACATTAGGGCTTAATGTCGTCAAGACAATAGCCCTGATGTGAAACACTGGCTAAGAAAGAATCATTCTGATGTCATGTTAAATTACAGCATTAACACTGCATGACATGAACAGGAAGACAGTATTTGGGAACTCCGCATGGATAGGCAAGTACAGAGTAGTACTTCTGCTTCTCTTTTGTCTGCAGGTGGCACACCGTATCCTGGCATGATGGTCGATTCCACTTTCTACAATAAGATCAAGAGTGGATACCGAATGGCCAAACCCGATCATGCTACCAATGAAGTGTATGTGTGCATTTGGCTTTTCCACACCTGGCCAGTCTCCAGAGAATTTTGGCTTTAGTTTCTGTTTGGTCGGTTATGTTCCTCTACTAGTTGGTTAAATTAGTTTCCATCTTATCTGCAGGTATGAGATTATGGTGAAGTGCTGGAACAGTGAACCAGAGAAGAGACCTTCTTTCTACCATTTGAGTGAAATTGTGGAGAGTTTATTGCCTGGAGAGTACAAAAAGGTTTGTTCTTTTTAATTTTCTTCGTGTTTTCTGTATACTGCTTCAGAGGGAATTATAAGAATTGTTCCAGCCATCAGAGCCATGAGTGCTGAACTGGCACATTCTAACCTATGTGAATTGTGTGATTAGCATGGGGACCTTGCACGTTCAGTTTCTTCATTCGAGCTTACTGAGAGAAGCAGCTCTGCGGTATTAACTGGGAAGCAGAACTCTTCCTGTCTAATTAAATCCTATCAACTCAATTTTTCTACT
This sequence comes from Corvus brachyrhynchos, assembly GCF_000691975.1. Classification (NCBI taxonomy): domain Eukaryota; kingdom Metazoa; phylum Chordata; class Aves; order Passeriformes; family Corvidae; genus Corvus; species Corvus brachyrhynchos. Next base: position 7,474,015 of record NW_008240046.1, read on the forward strand.
GGAGAACTCTGTATTTTCATGGTATTTTGTAGGCAGTGAAATAATTCTATAAAAGGGACTTCTTGGCCCATGTGTATAATCTCCCTGTCTCTTTCCTTGGACCCTGAAGCCAGCAAGTTCTCCCCTCATACCTCTGATAGCTCTGGCCAAGTTGTGTCTGCCCCATCACTGAGTGTTTCATTTTCCCCACCAACCTTAATTCCCTTCTCCCTACACTTCTTTCGCATCTATTTGTCTGCTTTGTGCTGCTACATTTGCTCCTGCATCATCTAAAACTTAGGTGTCACTTCTCCCTTCAATTAAAGATTCTGGACTTCTCTATCCAATGTTGCTGGCTCATAGGGCAGAATATTTTCTAGGCTAATGAATCACAGATGCCCATCTGAAGAAAGGCAGCCTTAGTGAATAGCATCTAATGAGGGGGTTGAAATGATTATTTTCAGAGCTATGAGAAGATTCATCTGGACTTCCTGAAAAGTGATCACCCAGCTGTCACACGCATGAGAGGGGATTGTGACAATGCTTACATTGGTGTAACCTACAAGAACGAAGACAAGCTAAAGGACAGGGAGAGTGGATTTGATGAGCAGAGGCTGAGTGCTGACAGTGGATACATCATTCCCCTGCCTGACATTGACCCTGTTTCTGAAGATGAGCTTGGCAAAAGAAACAGACACAGGTAGGTGCAGTTCACAGATCCCGTAGCCCATAGTCGCCATTTGGGGTCATGTTTGGCAATGTCCATTTACACTTTCCAGCATCATACTCTGCAAATGGTTTCCTTAGCTCTCTTGAAACTACTTATTGGGGGAGTTGCATATAAATATGGTAGCATGACTGACCACAGTGTTTCCAATGCGAAAAAAATAATTTTGCCTGTTTTGTGGTTGCCAGGGTAAGGGGACTGTTGGTAGGGTGCTTCTGCATGTTTCTGGGATTCCCTTAAAAGCTTGGTCAAGTCACAGTGGTTGTCTGGTAGCTCTCTGGGCACATTTTGCAGCACATCTTACCTCCACAGCTCAACAGCTTGGAGCTTCATATGAGATCTCAAAGGATTGATTTTTTTGTATGAGACAAATTTCAAAATTTTGGAGAAGTTGTTTATAATATCTTCTATGGTATAGTTTTCTATGAAAGCAGGGTATCCAGAACTCTTTACTTCTCTCTTGTCAACTTGTGTGACCAATTCCACTACAACACAACACTGTGTGACCCTAATTGTGAATGGTGCAGGTTTAATTCAGCACTTAATTCAAAGTATATAGAATCAGCAACCTGGAAATTTTTTTTTTGGGTATATTTTTGTGCATTATTCAAGAGAGGGAAGAAAGAAGTCCCTAAAAGTACTATCAAAATTAAGACATATTACCTCTCTCTGTTCTCTTACTGTCTGTTATTGCTATCTTCTTTTCACCTGACCTCCCTAGATTTACCTAAGTGACCTATTGTCACAGTAGTGTCATAAAACTATTTCTCCAACAAGAGTCTGGCTGAAAGTGCTTGGAGGAACATAAGAACAACCTGCTCCTTTGAAATCCAAGGTGATTCACTACCTCTGATATACGAGATTTGTCATGTCCTAAGAAACTGGTGGTAGTGTTCGGTTCTGCTAGAGACTGGAATATTTACCCAGCCACAGTCACCATGTACCTTATCTCTGAGGTATTTGTCTCTTCCAGTTCACAGACATCTGAAGAAAGTGCCATTGAAACTGGTTCCAGTAGCTCTACCTTCATCAAGAGAGAAGACGAGACCATTGAGGACATTGACATGATGGATGACATTGGGATCGACTCCTCAGACCTGGTGGAGGACAGCTTCCTGTAACCCCACCGACACATTCCAGCTCTGCACAAGGGGAAGCTTCCTGTGTTGTCTACAGACTTCTGCTCCACAGAGAAAACCACTTTATTGAAAGGTCAAGGATGTGAAGAGGAGGTGGATTTGTAGAGAGGAACTCCCAGAAATGGGCAGAGGAATCAGCCTGAGTATAAATGAAAGAGACATGTTGAAGATGGATTTTTTAGTGTTGCTTCTTGCAGTACTTCAGTAGCATCTCAGTGTTGTTTGCCATTCGAACTGGTAGGAGGATGAAGGAAAAGGCCACAAACAGACCAGTTCTGTGTTTCAAGGGCATTCATATGACTTTGATGGATCAATTTTCCACTGCAGCAATACTTCACCATTGTAATTATGTAAATAACTGTCTACTCAAGGATCTTTTGAGGTGCACGTTGAACATATGCCATGGATTTCAGAAGAGGTCACTCACGAATTTTGTGTACTTCCTCCCTCAATCTCAATGTCAGCTGCTGTTGAACTATCATGTGAATTGAAGAACATGCAAAAACCACTTTTGGACCAAAAAGGTCTAAAACCACAAGGGACTGACTGGTACTATAAAACATGTTACTTTTTACCATTAGTGCAAGTAAAGGGGAATAATAATGATAATAATAATGATAATTAAAAGTCAGTCTATAATAGGTGTTAGAACCTAGTAAGTCTTTATTAACTATAGAAGGTAGCTGTTTTCAAGATAATACTACTACTGTTTTCAGTAACACTAAATGTATATTTTAAAATCCATTGTCCTTCAGTAAAAGCTTTTTAAGTGCAGGGGAGAAAATTCCAGCCCAAAAATTTTTATGAAACAATTCTTTTTTTCTTCTGATCTACACAGAATGATAATTGTTCTGGTTAGCTAAAACTACTTTAATGGAGAAAAAATTTAAGATTTTTTTTCCTCTAATGAGCTGAGGAGCTTTTCTAATCAGATATACTAGAAGCAATTAGTTTTCCTCTGACTGAGGTTCTAAAAATTTAAATTTAAAAAAAAAAATTATGACAGATTCCCAAGATGCTGGGGAATGGAAGATTATGATAAACCACCAGCAATATCCCATTATTAGTGTTTCATGGGTACTCAAAATCTTATCCTGGGGTTAGCTGTGAAGAACTGATTTGATATTTGAACTGTTCAAGAAATAAAGACATATCTCCTATACGAGACTGAAACTCGAGTTCAAATAAGCAGAAATAATTCTGCAGCAAATATTCTTGTCTTAGTTTTCAAGTTTAAACAGGAGCAGAAAGCTCTGTTGTCTTTGCAGACTGCAACTACAAAAGGTAAATGCTTCCAGGAGTGGTTTTTGGAAGAAGGTGCATGAAAATGAACCTGTTCTCAGTCTGCAATTGTTGGTTTTTGACACCACTTATATGAGCAAAGTATTATGATTACTGCTATCACTGTACAATGTGTTACTGAGATATGATGCTTTGGAAGACTTACGTGTGAAAAAAGCCACATCGCTGCCAAGGGCCCCATCCTTTCTGATGCTCAACTTTCAAACTTTGCCTTAATTCAGTGCAGTGAGCACCTCTTAGGATGTGCCCAGCCTCGGTTACAACACAACCAATGCAAATGTGGTGCAAACTCATTCCTGTGTTGCAGTATTTTCCTAGGAAGTGTGAAAGACGGACCAGCAGTGACTGACAGAACATGCTGCCATGTTAAACTACAGTTTACCTTCAAATGGCCCTACAAAAAGCTCTGCAAGTCCCCTTGACTTCACTTATTGTGGACAGTTTTGGACCAAATAAAATCAAATGCAATATTGGCAGTGTTATGGTGTGGGACACCACACAGGCAAATAATTCTGGGTCTGGGTTTCAAACTGTCACCTGGCTGAGGCGGCGCACAAGATCACAGCAAATGTGAAAACAGGACCTGAAGCGAGCCCCCACATTTTCAACCCCGACGGAAGCTGACAATCAGAAGGAATGGTGAATGATGGTGCATTCTCTACTTCTACTTTTGACAGATCAAGACCAAGTGTCTACCTGGGACCATGCTTTAGCCAAGCACATCACTGAGCTCTGTATGGGGACAACTGTGAAACAGACTCTTGATGCAGCCAGGACAGATGAGACAATGTGAAATCTCCCTCCGGTTACGAACTATGAATTGAGGAAACACAAATTAACTATGGATATCCCAGATATCTGTATGGCCACTTGAGAGCACAAGTACCTTAATTTGCATGTATAGTCTTTACAACTAGACATTCAAATTAGGCAAGCAATTTCACCTGCATTTTTGCACATGGCCTAGTGTTCTTCAGGGTTTGAAAATCAGCCCCAGCATGTTTTACTATATCAGTTACTGGAATCTAAGGACATTTTCATGCAGATTTGCCTTCCCCTCACCAGCTTCATTCTGTATCTCACAGTGCATCTCAGGCTAGACTCAAATGGTGAACCAGAGCTGGCTCACTTTCTGGTACACGGTAATGTTAATTCTCCATCTTGTCATAGTATTTTGCAGATGAATTGCATCCATGGCAGGGGTCTAGCCAAACCCAACTCACTGCAGGCTTGGAATCAGATAAGCTGGCCTGGAAACTGGAATGAGAAGGAGAGGAAGACAGAGGATTTACTATAGAGGGAGAAGTGTGAGAGGATGAATTGTTTAGTTTCACAATATTATCAGTATTACAGACTTTTTTTTTTTACGGCTTACTTTTTGAGAAGCCACTGGAAGAGATATTCCCAAACCTTTTGCTACAGTAATTGTATAACGACAATCAGTGTTATCCTATGAAATGCAGCTTTTGATTTGGAATGGCCAACCAATTCCTTACAGTGTGGTCTGCAACTTGTACAAAATGGTCCTATTACATGATGAAGGACGTGAGATATGATGATGTTATACATCAATATGTATATAAGTATTTTTATATAGACTTCTAGAATACTGCCAAAACATTTATGACAGCTATATCACTGCCTTTGTTTATATTTTTTTTTACTGTGATATATTCCACAGGCACGTTAACTGTTGCACTTTGAATGTCCAAAAGTTATATTTTAGAATAATAAAAAAGGAAGTGTTTCCAAAATGATGGCTGTTGTGAAATGTTTGAAGAAGGGCAAACTGGCCTGAGTGGTGGTAGGCACAAAATGTATTTCAAAAATGCCCCTGTTGATATTTTGTCTTTGAAAAAATCTTGTAAATTAAGATCTCTATATTTCAATAAATGATATATAATTTAAGGATATGTGAGGGGTCTATACTCACTTATTGAAAGATGGTTATAAAAAATCAGTCTTACTTAGGGATTTTTTCCCTCAAGTGGTTTTTGGTTGAGTTCTCTGCAAAGGCATCAAGCAATAATGACAAGTATGTCTCTGAGCCCTTCCAGTGGGTATAGTGAGGAAGTGCTGGCAGCAAATGACCTGGATAGCAAGTGACATCCGTGCGGAGTCATATTACCTCCCAAGACACAGCAGGTGTGGTGCTTCAGCACTGAGTGGGTGGGTGGGCACTGGGCTCCCTGCACAAGATGAAACCCTTGGCCTTGGCACCATGTGTGCTGGGGGAGTTGATGCCTGCTGGTCTGCACACACTCAGGAAAGGCCTCTGGCTACAGGGTTTTTTGAACCTGTGCTGAACTCACCTCCTCTGTGAATCAAACCAGATTTTTAGTATGGTTCTGTGCTCCCACAGTAATCAATTTTACACAGTGTATTTAAGTGAATGTGAATTTGAGAAGATTTGCAAGATTTCAACCTGAAGTCAGAGTTAAACTTGACAGCTGCACTTCCTGCACCAAAGCCTGTCTTGGCTTTCCAGTGGGAGCTAGGCAGGGCTGGCTGTGGGAATGCCCTGTGGATAGGTAGGTTAGCAACCTTCTGTCCTTGGGGCGGTCACTGTTCTTGTGGCAGTCACTGTTCTTGCTGGGAACTTGCTGAGAGATAAACTCTCCATCTAACATTTCCCCCTCCTCATTCAAATGGGGTGCAGCGTCCTGGGCCCTTGCCTTAGATAAGAGAGTAGGTTGTCTCCCCTCTGTGTCTCCTTGCTGAAAGAACTCTTTATCCTGTAACACTGCACGGACACACACCACTTCCTGTCACCACAGGGGGACAGGAAAGAGTCCTGGATGTGTTTATGCCCTTACATCCTGCGCAGCTGTGCACCTGCTCTTCTGGAAGCTCAGCAGCTGTGTGAGACATGAGGACTAATGGACTTGTTATTTGTGCTGTGTGGGATAAAGGGTGGGGGTACCAAAATCTCTCTCTATGCAAGAGCCTGGGTACAGAGCATTCTCACAAGCACAGGGTATGGCTGTGTGTGCCTGTGAGCATATCTGTCCGTGCTGGGGAGCATTGGTAGTGAGCTTCTCACCTTCTTGCTGAAGCAGATCCATTTTGGGCAAAAGTCCCCTTGCTCCACCAGACTGGGGATCCGACATCGTCTTGCTCCCTGTCTCAAGGCTGTATTTGTATATCATATATAATAATACTATATATGTATGTAGTATTATCCCTAGCAAGTATTTGGCTGGAAATGTGCTGAGGGAGTGCACTGGCACACGGCAGAGGCAGTCTGCCCAGGAAAGAGGAGCTGGGAGAGAGCAGAACTCTGCCAGGAGCAGAGAAGGGAAGGCTTCTGGCCAGGAGGATAGGAAGGGAATGGCTTTAGGTTATGCAGGTAAAAAAGGTTTTTAGCTAAGCTTTTGTATGGCTATGAGTGGTGCAAAAAGGAAGCAGCATGTTCACCAGCCAGAAAGAAGTTACCCAGCCACCTTGAGATGCTCCCAGTGGCTCGGGAAACCTGAGGCATGATGCCTTTGCAACTGTCTCAGCAAGATTGCTGAGTCCCATCAACATCCCCATTGTTAGAGGTTGTGTGGTATGGGAGCTGTGTGCTGGCATAGTCCCCAGGAAAAGTGAAAGGGAAACAAAGAAAAGCCTTTGTCAGCTCAAAAACAATGAGGAGAGAAAGTCATCTCATGGATCTGGGCTAGCTCATGAAGCCAGCAGCTGAAGCAGAGTCCATACTCTGTGGGAGTCCCATCACTGCTGCCTACAGCAAGGTAAGGGGTTGGGCTCAGCATTCATGGGCTTGTCCTCCTGATGCCATCTCAGTCCTGCACCCCTTGGCACAGCAGCTTGTGTGACACCAAAACAGAGTGTGTGGCAGAGGAGGCACCAGCCCCCTCGTCTGCCAGCATTGATGTTCAATGCTTTTCCAAGGGAAAACCTAACTTCCAGCCCCAATTCATTCCCATCCAAACAACTGGAGGTAAGGATTAGAACCACCTCTAAAATTTCCAGCGTTTCCTTTCATTTGTTAATAATAACTTTATTGAAATAAAGACCCAAATTTTTCTTTTCCGAGTTGGCCACAAGATGGAAGCAACAGACAAAAATATGTGAAATTGTTCTTTTCCTCATCCTTTCTCTGTTTCTGCTTGCACAGCAACACAGATGTACTGCCACTGCAGAGGCAGGGCAGCTGGAGCTCTTAAAGCAATAGGAAGAACATACAGTGTCCATCAGCTCCAGCTGTTTTGTTTGGAAGAACTTTGAACCTACTGTGATAACCACAGTTTTTTACAGGATGAGACTGGCAACTGCCTTGCTATCCCTGATAGTGCTGAAGGGCACTCTGCCTTTTGCCTCAAAAAGCTTACCTCTCATGGAGAGAGAGGGAGGGATTTAAAATAAAATATGATTTTAAGTGTGGTAAGAAGTGAGACCTTAAATATCCTAATATCACCTGAGATGAAGTCTGTTTCTCTGCATTCATTCTTTTGTTGCTCTAGTGTTGTGCTGGTGCTAGATGAGGAACTAGAAGCACTGCAGAGCTGAGGTCCAGATTCATGTGCCTTTGTGATACTCAAAAAATAGTTGGCACCAGCCTAATGTATGTACCAAGACCCCCAAACTGTAACCCCCAGAAGGCATGCAGGTTTGACATTACCTTGAATTGCAAGCTATTCCCTGCAGCAATCTGATGTATCAGACACTGCTGTATCCACCCTGCCATTAGCTCTGCTGCACCACCTTATAGATTAGACCACCTTATAAATCTGAAAAAAATGAGAAGAAACTCATATCAGGTCTTGAGGTAAGGCTTGGGTAGCTAAAACCTGGGTTGTGTTTTCCAGCTCTACTAATTGGCCTCATAAAAGCCATCTTTTGCATATTACTTCTGGGTACCTGAGACAATAGACCTTGTGTTGCCAGCAGAAGCCTGTGCCAGCTGATACCTGAGTCTTAGAAAAGCCTATTTAAAGGCAGCTCTAAGCTTTGAAATTGCAGCCGCCTTGTTGAAGGTAAGCCAAGCATGTGTGGGTTCCCAGAGACAGCTCTGCAAAAAAGCGGCTCTCACCAGCAAGCATATTTAGGTGTAATTGTATTTATACCAAGTGCATTTGTGATCTCGTTGATTGAGTGCTGCTAAAGGTAGAGTTCTACTTTGTTCACAATCTATTTGACATGCAAAATGAGGGGTGCTTTGGTAGCTAAAAATGCTCCTGTACTGATCTGGGAGCGATATCAATGTTCTAAAGCTAATCTTCAATTATCCAAAAAATAGAGTCTACTCTAGTCATTTAACCTGGGATGCTGTATGGGAAGAGGGTTTTCCCAAATTAATTCCCATTTGAACCAGAGCCTGTCATGCAGGAAAAAAAAAAAAAAAAAAGCAGTCTTTTCTCATCTCTGTGAATCCTTGTGTAAATATCAGGTTTTGCAGCTGCTTACATATGAGACAAGTGTTATTAGTTCAACACTCTGGGCATGCACCAAACCAAGACTTATATTTTCACGCTGTTAGCTCAGAGGAGGTCAGAAACCCCATCAATTTCTAGTCTGATGGGCTGGATGAGCTGAGAAGTGGGATTTCATCAGCATATTTTAATCGTTTTTAGTGTAGTTCCTGGTGTCTGCCTGTGGCCGGTTACGTGTATGCATCACTCTGATACTCTGCATATGAAGCGGGACCTCCTCTAGCTAGAAGTTAGTGGAGGTGGACTGGCCTGAAGGAGAAAAGGTGCCTATAGGAAAAAAAATGGCATAACACTTTCATTCAGTAAAAAAATGCAGGTGCATTTAGTTAAATGTGTTTTCTCACTCTGTCACGAGACCTTCTCATGCTTCTTTGAGCTGTTTCTCCCTGTTGGTTGGCTCAGAGAGATTGCTCTGTGAAGAGCGGGAGGGGTGCCACTGCCAAACCCTCCTGGGCTGGGTCAGACCTGCTTGCCCTTGGTTTTTTTGTGTGCATCCAACTACAACGTAATGTAGCAACACAGACTCTTGCGACACTGCCTTTGGTTGCAAGTACAGGGGACTGTCCATGCTCTCTTACAGCTGTGGGCTGCTCAGGAGATGCTCTCTCTTGACTGCAAGGTTTGGCACACGTAGTGAGACAATGCTGGGGCATGACATAGTCTGTTTTTTCTGCTGTCTTGCTAAGACTGTGCCATTTGATCAAAGGTGCATTTGACTTGGCTCTTTTCTCCTGTGCCTACTCTTTTCAGCTTCCCCCAGAGGTGGGCTGTGAGCTCTGCTCATCTCTGCCCCACTTCAAACTTGGACAACACCAACCACTGCCAAGGGCCAGAATCGAAGGGGTCCAGTGCCACTTCAAGCTGCTCTTGAGAGCCAGCATAGCTAATGCGTTTCCACGGCTCCTCCCTGGATCCTTGGCTGTTCCCCTGGCAGTGAGAAACCCTGAGAATTAAATACCGTGAAAAAGTGTTGTTGAAAATGTTCAAGAGAAACTGCATTTCGAGAGAAAATGCATTTGAAAATGTCAGCATACTGTAAAAGAAGACGAAAAAAATGGTGCGAATATATGTTGCTTTACTGTCAAAAACTGAGCAGCCCAAACCTGTCCTGAGCTGCCAAAAATTAAAAACTTTATTTTTTGGCTTGAATATTTTGGTATTCAGATTTTTCGCCTGAAAATTCCATTTTTGCTATGGAGTAAAAAGCAAGCTATTGGGTTTTTTGGGCCCGGTTGAAATCCACTTTTACCTCCTCCCTCCTGAGGTTCCAAATAAATGCTGGGAGAGAGGATACGGGCATGAGAGCTGTGTCTGCCGGGATGCTGCTCAGGCTGTGGATAAGGGATGCCCAGGCATGAAAGATGTATTTTGTTCCCCTGCTCTGCCCTGTGGCAGTCGGCTCTGGGAGCCAGCAAGAGCCTCCTTTCCCGAGAGGGTCCCTGACAAAGGGCCCATGTGTGTGAGCATAATGCACTGGCACTGGTATGTGGGCACACGCCTGCCCGCTCCTCCCTGCCCATGGGCACCTCACCTTTATGGCCCAGGAGTAGCATGAAGGAGGGCTCTGAGCCCCACCATGGCCTTAGAACTCCACACCAGTCAGAGACGCCACCAGTCCTGCCTGTGTTTTGCCAGCTGTGTGGACAGGGCTCATAAAAGATGTTGCCAACCTGCCACATATTAATCCTGAGACCATCTCAGCCAGGGGAGCTCTGCTGTGCCAGCACTGAGTTTTGTCACTGTACCGCTCACGTTATTTTCTTCTCCTGCACCAAGGAGTGAGCAGGAAGCTCATGAGAGTACTAAGTCAGCAGAAAAGAAGAATATATATACTATATATCTGATTCCAGCAGCCTGTCTATCATGCTTTCCCCAGGCTCCCGATGAGGTCCCTCAGCCACACACATACTGCTGGTCCTACTGCTGAGACCTGTCTGACTCATGGTGTGGGGGGAGCAGTGGCTCTGTTCCAAGAGACCTTCCAATAACAGGAGGTGGCGACTGGATCTGCTGCTGGTGAGGAAGGTAGAAGGACCCCTGTACAGTTGTAGGTGGTGGGAGAGGGAATGGTACCATGTAAGCACTAGACAGGATAAACATCATAATATGACACATCCTAGAGTTCTAGCAGGGATTAAACCCTGTCACCATCTCCAGGACAAAGCACCTCTGTTCTCATCCACACAGGAGCATTGAGCAAGACTCTGGTCAAGACCAGTAAGTCCAAAAGTGTGACACTCCTGGATCACCAAGAGGGACGATTGAGGATTTAGTCTTGAGGCTATCACCAGGAGACCTTCACAAAATCTTAAAAGAAGCCACTGCATTCAAAGAGGCTCTTTTAGGGTTCAGAGGGTGTTGTGATTCTGGCTTGGAGTTTCTTACTTCTGGATGTGCTTACCATCACTCAAGACACCCTTGCCGAGTTTTGTACATTGACACCTCTCTTCTAGGGAGTGGTCTGAGAGCTTTTTCGGCACTGTCTGGAAAACGGAGGGATGGTTAACCTAAAATGAAGGGAGTAGTCCACTGTCTCATTTTACTCCAGTCAAACAGCTGCCAGAAGGTAATGGCAGTGGTAGTTCCATTACTACCCCTACTGCTGTCGGTGGCCTGGGCTAGATTTGAACAGCTGACAACTGATCCTCCCGTCAACTCCCCAGATCACCCATTCTTCATTTTACCTAGAGTTTTACACCAAGTAGCCATGCAGCAGCTAAAATGCTGTCAGATTATCATTTTTATATTATTATATTGTTGAACCTGATGTGATGTTGTGGGATTGGATTGTCTATATTTATATATATGTAAATATAGACAATCTTTGAATAGGCAAGCACTCCAAATATTGGGAATGTTTGCAAGTTTCTAGTTTTTCAATGAATCTGGAAAAAAAGAAGATAGTAAAAAAATAATTAAAAATTATAGAAACTATTTTAAAAATAGCAGTAAATAAAATAAATAATAAAATCAATTATTATCTATCTTACACAACCCACAGCCTAGGCTGAGATCAAATCTTTTTAGTACAGCAGGCACATCTTGAGGACATACCATTATTGCTAACCATCTGAATTTTTCTGGCTTTAGTGTTGCTGTGATTGGAAGTACTCAATGTCTAGACACAAGTACTAATATTTCAGAACAAAACTAAATATTCATTTATTACAGAAATTGTACATCTTTCAAACTCTTCATTACATTGTCATGACGACATCAAAAATGGTTGGTTGAAATGCAGTTTTACCTTACCAGCCTTTGCATGTGATCTTGTCAGTAATTCTGTATAATAAATTCTGCTAAATATGTGAATATACAGCTATATATCTGCTCAAAAGGGCATCAGTTCCTCAGCAGAGAGCACTTTGCATGAAAATGCAATTATTGTTTTGGATGGAGTAATGAAAGCAAAGGATGTTAGGCAATGAGAAGGTCCTGGGAGAGTTGGAGGAGCAGGGGCTCCCTGGGCAGTGGCTGGGCTTGCCCATGTCCTATCCCAGTATAATCTCCCCACCTTAGGTTTCAGCAAGTTGAGCTCTTTTTGCAAAGAAATTGGCAGAAATATTCCTTAGCATGCAACAAGCAGAAAGTGGCAACTAATAAACATCGGTCTTTCCTGCTTCTCTCCCTCCTAATTCTGCAAACATACAATTATGGAAGTCACAAATTAACAACACTATTGTCCTTTCTTGTCCTTCCTCTCCCTTAAGGCCACATCACCCCCGTGATATGTCAGTGGTCAGTACTTTGGAAGATCGGTCTGACTCCTTCTTCCCTCCCTGCAGGTGCTGTGAGTCATTTGCCTGAACATTGCTCTGGAGGACACAAATGCTTTGCTCAGTGCTCACTGAGGTACTTTGCTCCATGCTCACTGCAATACTTTGAATCACAGATTGGCCTTGGGTTGAAAACCTACAGATTTTGAAGGGCTGTACATGTTAGTAACTGTGCAGGAATG
>NW_008240046.1:7486676-7516737 GCF_000691975.1 Corvus brachyrhynchos
GCAGGGAGGCAGAGGGATTGTATCTTTAAAAATATGCATATTGATGCAAGAGCTGCCAGCTGGAGAAGAGACAGACAAAGCAGAGAAACAGTAGTATCAAAACGATAAATGGACAATATGCACCAGTGTCCCAATATCATCTCCAGTTCCTCAATTCGTGACTCTTCAATCCTTTGTAAATGAAGGCACATTTTCATCTCTGCTTCCAAAATATTATCAAAGGGTTATTAAAAAAGTCCTCATATGCTGTTTCATCCCCATTCATCTTCTAATACAAGTATGGAAATATTCCTACTGGCACAGAAAGATTTTGACTCAAAGTCTGTCTTGATTACATAGTGGGCAATCTGCTCCTCACTGGCTGACCTTATTAACCCTGATTGATGCCTAGGAGGCAAAATGATTATGGTGCTCAAGAAAAGACCTGAAGCATTTCTGTACCAAACAACAAGGAGTCATAAGCTGATCCTCGAAAGCAAGATTTAAAACCAAGACAAAACATGCTGGTTTCTTTCAGTTCCACTTGATGCACTTTTAAGTTTGTGCTTGCTTCACATGATGCTGTTTAACAATGAGAGTTAGCAATGCACAGATGAAAGTGAGCAAGCTGTGATTCCAGTAGCTGGGACTTCACCATACATCACAAAGACATGGCAAAGGAATCTGATACAGCACATCACCAGTCCCACTTTCCTGCCCGAAGTCCTCAGGAGTTCACAGATTACAGAGCTTCTCCAGAAATTCACTCTGTGGGAAAAACACCAGCATTCAGCTGATTAGATAGAGTTGTATACTCAGTTACATGCCTTGTCAGGGAAAAAAATCCTTTCTCTTGTCTTTTTCAATTTGCTAGTAACTTTTTAAAAACGAGAATCCCAGAATCTGTTGCTAAATAATTCTAGAATTTGCCTGTTGAGCTTTAATAACTAGCATCAATCTGAATAAAACTGAAAGTAAGTTCAGGAACTATATTGAATAGGAGATTTAGGCACTGCCTTCAGTCTCAGATATTCACACCCACAAAGCAGAACTGTAAGAAAGCCATAATTAATTTCTATTTATCTCCTCCATTTTCACAAAGTCAGGTTTATACTCTGTCCTGTGTGCAGTCATTAGCACACAATAACATAAATAACTATATTCCCTTATCAAACTGAGTTGTTCATCTGCTTTTCATCTTCTGCAGGTTCAGATGGCTGTGTGTACACAGTCACAGGTGTACATGCAGGGTCTGGTTTGGATTTGACACTTCCTCTTTCATCTCATCCATTCCAAGCAAGGCAGTGATGAGCGTTTTGTATCTCTGAAGTCCATTTCCTTTAGCTGCTCCTTGTCATTTCCTAGCAGGATTTGTCTGTGTATGTGAAGGCACAACTGGAGAGGGGTGATGTTTGTCCTTTTTTTCCTACGGCTGCTCTCTCTCTCTGTGTCAAAGCTGTCAAGGAGGCTTGTTGGTCACAATGAGGAGCAGTAGAGGACTGTGACCTTGGAGTCTTCTCAGGACCCAAATCAGCTCCCTGGTTTTAATTTGGTACTTCCTGGTGTTTTCGATGTATGATTATTTTCACTTTTTGCTTCTTGGAAAATAAATTAATGAGAAATGGGGAACTGAGAAGAAAAGCTGGATGTCTTGGGCTAATGAGAAGAGGCAGGAAAAGAGCAGAGACAATTCCACAGCTAGGGAATGTGCTAGAGACTAAATGAACCAAAGTTAAACCTGGTTCCAAGTTTGCAGCAAAGGAGCAGCTGTAAATGAGGAAAGGACAATATCAGAGGCAAAGGTGGTGTTTATACAGAGGCTGTGAAATCAAGGGCAGGTACTAATACACTTCCTTCAATGTGTATCACACCATAGCTGTCATCCAACAACAGCATTAAAAGGCACTGAAAGCTGAATTTAAAATGTCCTTTTCTAGACTGATTTCACAAAAACTCACATCCCAGCTATGATTGACACAAAATTTACCAACAGAATGAGGGCTAGGTCCTCTAAGAAGAACACGTCTTACCATGGAAATCTCTACCTTTTTTTGCTAAAAGTGTGCTGTCAAAATGATACCTGCTTATTTCCTAAAATGAGCTAAAAGTAGCTTGAGGATTACCCCTGTCTTTGCCAATTTCTATCATTAAACAATTTCCTGTCTCCAGTTTTGTGCTTTATTTCCTGCTGGTGTCTAAAGGATGCATGCTGACAGCTGAAGAAAGCGACTGTTGTGAAACACTGGCACTGCCTGTGGGGCCGTGATCAGCAGCAAGACTGACTGGTGAGCCTGGGTGAGATGTTTTCTTTTGTTTTGATCAATCATTTAGCGTGAGAAAAATGAGGCTTTGGCAGATCTGGCACTATTCACTAATTGGGCTGAATGTACAGATTGACTAAAGCACATGCTTATGGTTTGGGTGATCCAAGTTCAACTCCACCATCTGCTTCAAGCCGCGTCTTCCTGCAGCCCTCGCTGAGCAGGCTCTGGGCTGAGCAGAGCTGGCAGGTGCAGAGTCTCTCTCAATGAAGCTGTTACACTTTGCATACAAAGATTAAATATTTATTAGCGCTGATGGTCCTCCAGCTCCCACCTGGGTGCCCCAATCACTGCACTGTAATGTTCCCTCTGGAGCAATTCATGTTCAATGTAATGTGCAAAGTGAGACCACACCAAGGGGAGAGGCTGCTGAAGCCTTTGAGTGCGGTGTAACAGTTTGCAAGGATAAGACTATCTCCTGGGGAAGGGATGCAGTTACAAATCTCCCTGTACAGAGGAAAGCAGGGCAGAATTGGGTTTTCCTCCACCCTGAATATGTGCCAAGCCTGAGGCTCTGTGGAGTTCCCCTTTGGGTGTGGAAACTTCTCCAGTCTCTGAGCTGTGCAAAGGACCATGAAAAGTGCTCAAGAAGCCTGAGTCTGCAGGGGACATTTTAAATCCTTTGTAACAGCATCCTCACGTGGCAACTTTGGGGAAATTCAGTAAATCAGAAGAGCTGGAAACAAGTGGAGAGATGCTTGGGTAAAGGGCTGCAACACTGTAGAAGAATGAAAACTAAGAATAGCTGCATTCTTTTTTGGCTTTTATCAGTTTGGCTGAGACGCATTCAAGTATTTCTGAGGTCTAAAGATTGCCCCAATCAACAACACAGCTGTAAAAATGGTTCTTTCCTTCAAAATTTCACAGGCCATATACAGAAGGTAAATATAGTTCAGACATAAACACGTTTTTAGATGAAGAGTGTTATTTCAAATCTCTTTTCCTCTCTTCTGAGAGTGCCAAGTAGCACCAGTTTGGAAGTAATTTCTAAAATGTGGACATCTGTCTTCTAGGATCTGTACTGAAAACACCATCTTTTTTTATATGGCTCACCAAACAAATCATTCATTAGTAACTAGTTTGAATTTGTAATGACTCTGGGTCTGATTATTGGTTGTAACTCTTGAACTTTGTGCCACTGTCAGGGAGGTTTGCAAGAGCATACATCCAGGTGCAGAACTGAATCTGCACCTCTTTCTGGTCAGGCTAATTATTTTCATGTGACATTTCATAGCTCTTCATTGATACCCATAGCACTTCTAATGTCTGAGAAAGAAAAGGTTGCAGAAGAACAAATATGCCATAAAATTACTCTAAAAATAACAGTTAATCTCCTGGTTGAGATGTTAATTTATAGAAGGAAATGTTTTGGAATATACCCTGAATCTTGTAATTAAGTGACTGGCTTTTTTCTTGAGGTGTTTAAGCAAACTTCTGTCCTTAGCTGAGAAAGTATGTGCTGTGTTTTACACCCAGATCTTTGAGCAGTAGTTGAAAGCTATTTCACATGAGTCCACATGCAAGAAAAAGTATTTAATCAGTCTGAAGTAAGGTATAAACAACCTCAGGAAGTCTGGAATACGTTATTAAAACTGTTCTCTAGTATCCTTGTTACAGGGTGTTTTGGCATCTCATCTTTTAATGTAAACTTATTATGTAAGTCACTTGTTGGCTCTCCTCTGGTCTGTCCCATGATCTCTCATTAGAAAATCACATTGTTTTGTAAGTGGGGTATGAAAAGAGTGACTGTGTGTGCTGCTATTTATTTGATGATTCATCTGTCTTGCTTTCCTCCTTTTCTAAACCCCCTCTGTATCTGAATTTCAATCTACCTGTGTCTCAGGCATTTCTCCTGACTTTCTCCATCCCATGTCTTGGGCACACCTGCACTCAGAGATGTCCAGGCTGGCTTTGGTCACTGCCCTGAGCATGGTGTCAGGGATGTGCTGGCCCTCCAGCCCTGCTGCAGTGAGGGGAGAGACCATGGTACCCAGTGCATACAAAAGCCAACATTAGAATATTAAGGACACTGAAGAGGAACCCCTTTGCCCCCCTGTTACAGGGCATGAGCTGAGCCTCCCCAGAAGATGGCCCTTTCTACGGCCCGTACACCATCCCATGGCAGGCACACTGCCACATTCAGGCGTTGTAGAGAGAGGTGATATGCTCCCTAAACCTCTGCAGAAACCAAGAGGTGTTTAAACCTCTTTAAAAAGGGAAATGGGGCACCCAGATATTTGTGTTTCCAGTTTCCAGTCAGTGCCTTTGCCTCTTACCTCACATTTGATGTATTAAACTCAAGAATGCCACAGACAGAACCTGTACCTAGAGGATTTTGAAGATCAACCAAAATATTAATATTTGATAAAGCTTTGAGACCCTGCAGCCGTGGATGCAACAATTGCTGTTTATTATTGCTAAGAAGGTATAACTATATGTGGTCACAGGAAAATATGAAATATGAATATGAAATATTTACAGCTCTGGACAAGGAAAAGCATCAGGTAGTTAATTTTCTTTGACAGCATATCTTGAAATGAGTAGGTCAATGTGTTCCTAGGATGACATCTGATACCTTAGTCTTCAAAAGTCTTCAGACTTTTGTCACAGGGCTATAATAATCTGTCTCTTTAAAAGACCCCTGACCTTGTCCTTTTATCAGCCATGCTCCTCATGCTGCATAGAACAAAGATCGTAAATCTCCCTGCAAATCAAGTAATAGGGCTGAAAACAGCTAAGCAATGGGGACCACTGAGCACCACCACTACCATCAAAGCAAAAGTCAGCTATAGCTTGTGGTGTGGTTATCTGAAATGCCCAGAAGCCCCAGAATCAGTATGAACTCAGCCTCCCTCAGGGCTTCCTGCACTGCCTATCGGACCATCAGGCACTGCTGGCACTGGGGCCACAGGTGCAGGGGCTCACAGGGCACTGGGGGTGGCTGCAGGAGGAAGAGGATGAAGACACGGGCAAAGCAAACCTTCAGAAATATTCTAAGGCATTACCAAAACTTGCCATGCTCATGCAGAAGTAACTGGAAGAAATACTTTGGTGGCAATGAGTCCATAAAGAAACCCATGAAGGGGACATTGCCAGTGTTTGCAGATACTTTTTCCAAAATTGCTTTGGAGGTGGAACCAACCCCGAATATTTCTTTGCTCTTCTTTGTACACAGGTACGTTTAAGACACCATTTTGAAAAGGTTATTAAGTGGCTGCAAGGTGATGTATTGGGGACTTTATTAACAGAGCTGTGAGGTGAGGGGGGAGCAGCAGGATCAGAGAAGCCAGAACCCTGTCATGGCAAGGGTGGTGTGGTTGGGGAGGAGAGTGGGTGGCTGCAGTGGCCAGGAGGGAGAGCAGCAGCCTGTAGCACTGGGGAAAGTGGAGAAAGCCTATCAGAATGCGCTTGCAGAGGGAGAGAATACACAGCAGCTGGTTACCTAGTCTGTGCTCCTGGCAAGTTGAAGCCCATCAGTAAAAGCTGCTATGGTTGTTATACACTATAGTTATGATATATAACAATAGTTACACACTATTGTCCCTCAGGAATTAATAATGTGTTAATGATACCTTACCTATTAATAAGTACTATAATTTAAGTTACACAGATTTCTTCTCTTCTTTCTCTAGCTCTACATTTTACTCCCTCTGAAAAGTGCAGGTCTGTATCTACTTATTTGCTTATCTGAATTGCTTTTGCTGCTTTTGCTACCACTGCTATAAATTTCCTAGGAAACCACCCTGCAAAGCTGCTGTAGGAATTCAAAATTTCTTCAAGGTCACTCACATCAGAGGTATTGCTCAAAGCTTTTTAAATAGCTAGCCTGGTGCTGAGTCAAAGATATTTTTTTTTACTTAGTTTGTATTAAAGGCCTGAGCTACTAACCTTACTCAGGAAAAACTTTATTTTAACCAGGGCTTTGGCTCCTGTCATGTCCTGGCTTTGCTTGCTTTAGTAGAAATCAACTTGCATGATACCCTGACCCACACATATAGTTTGACACTAACTTTCTTTTACCAAGGTATCCTTGCTCGTCCTGTGCAGGCAGTGGTCATCACAACTGATATGGATGTAACAGTGAGGGAGAGTTTGGACAAAGCACCTGGACACAGCCAGTTCCTGAACCTCAAGCACAGCTGGGTAAGGTCATTGTGAAGACCAGTCCATTTTTCTGGGACAGCAGTCAGATCTTTGCGAAATATTCCCTCTCAACTCCAGCACCATTGTCCAGCTACCTTGTCTGATGCTAATAAATCTTCCAAGGCCCCAGTTTTTTCTCACTAGAGAAGAAATAGACTTATTAGCTTGAAATGTTATTTCAGGGAGTAGGAGAGTGGGGTGACGCAGTAGTAACTGATTAGGAAATGAAGGTGGCCTGTTCATGCAGCACAGATAATCCCAGCAGGTCCACTAGCTCCTGGAACAGCTCTGGGTGTGGGGCTGGGCTCTGCAACTGCATGGAAAGAGCAGAGTATCTGGCTTGACTCTCAGATTGGTGTTTACAAGGCAGGCAGAGGAAAAATGGATGTTTTACTTGAAATGTTATGGAAATCGTTCAGAAATAATGCCTGCAGAAGGCAGTTCTCAGAGTCTATTTCTGTTCATAAAAGGCGTGCACCAGAAAAAAAGTTCTGCAAATCCATTTCCTTTTGTTTTATCACTGCTAAGTTCATGAACTAAAAGAGGAGTCTGAGCAATTTGACTCAGTTTCCAAGAGGAATTATTAGGTTTAACTTTTTAAAAATATATATATACTCAAACCTATTGTTTTTTTAAGATAAGATGGGATTTTTCCCTCTACACAACAATAGTTAAATCTGATACTCAGTTGCTTGGCTAAGAGGCTGATAGGATTAAAACCTAAAAATACAAAAGATAGAAACCAGATTGTGTTATCTAAAATATACATCCTCTCCTGTCGTGCTGGTAACTTAAGTTCACACAGTGTAAACAGAGAACTAACAAGCTCTGGTATTGTCATTTGGGCTAGGGATTTTTTTAAACATAAACTAGCTTCAAGCAGCTCACAGAGCTCTCTGAGAGAGCAGGTACATAGGTTTCAATGTGTCTTCAGTCCACAAGTGTTTGATTGATATAGTACAGTACTCCTGTTCGCATAAATATTTGAAATTTGAAAAACCTTCTGGTTTTAATTCTGTTAAAAAAACCCAAAAGTTTAAGCTAACTTCCCATGGCAAAACAGTACTTTCACACACACACACATATCTGGGTGCAGCTCTGTGTCTTGTGTGTAGATCCCCACCAGGAATGATGCGTTTCATGTAACCACTTGGCCCTCCCTGTTTCTTACAAACCAGCAGGAAGGTACCAGGGGCCTGATTCAAAGCCAGCTGATTTTTCATATTCCTCATTGACTTTGGAAGACACTGGTTAAACAGAGTTGTAGGGCTACTTGCTTTCTGGGTTTCAAGTGTTTCTAGGGGTTCCAGTCATTCTCCTCACCCCTCATGCAAGATGCAGTCCCAACACAGCAGTTACAGAGGTAACTGTTCTCGCAATAAAAGGCTTGGAGACCTCACAGAATCTACTAGTCTGGATATTCAATTGATGTGGAAGCCTTTTTGTTGCATTCAGCCCTTTCTGAAAACATAATGCTACATTTTAATCTTGCTGTTATGAGAAAAATGTTACCAGCTAGATAGATCCCTCATAAATGAGTATCTGAGAGAAGGGAAGTAGAAACACTGCACATTCTTGTCATCCTGGGGCATGGGCAAAAGCAGTGAGTAAAGAAACCTGGAAGAGAATGATCAACAAAGAAGAATTTTCTGAGATGCTTTCCTTGACAAATTAAGAACTGGAAACCATGTGTAAGAAGCCTCAGACAAGGAAAATAACAACTAAATATCAGAAAAATCAAGAGGCTGGTTCCATAATCAATGGAGGCAAAAGGCACAGCAAAGTTGAAGGCATGAGACAAAACCAGACTCCTGTGCTCTGGGTTTGCCTGTTCTCAAGTTTTCATTTTTTTCTTCTAGCCTCTCAGTTCGTCTACTAGGACTTCTCCTTGCCTGCGCTCTAGCATTGAAAATACCATTGTCCTGGTTACCAGTGTATACCGCAGCATTGACAATCTCAGTTATCACAGATGGGGAGGAGGTGTCTGACATACTCCAGTTCCAGCCTTGGAAGGACTTTCAATTCAACACTAATAAGCCCAAGCAGAAGTCAGAAGAAATTTTTCAGATGCCGCTCATGTGCCAGCAGTAACTGGATGTCTGCAGCAGCCGGTGACAAGTGTGACTCACCGAGCACAGCGCTGCTCCCAGCGCAGCAGGGAAAGGCCCGGAGATGCCTCCATCACATGATGCACATCCTACAGATTCTGCCAAGTGAGTTGGCAGCCACAGTTTGGCTCCCAGTGAGGAGGTAGCATCAAGGCTTTGCCACTTCACTAGCCTTGTTCCTCCATGTGTTGTTGTGGCTTTGTCCATAGTTTTTTCAGGGAATTAGAGATTCCATTGCAATGGCAGTATTTAATTTTACGCAGGATTGTTAACTTTTTTGCACTGAGTATTTACCATCTGGGAATTAGGAGCCTCCAAGCACAGCCAAAATATTGAGAGCCATCTGCACTGGTTTCATTGTTAGGATGGCCTTTGTCCTTCATTGTACATAGAATCATGGAATAGTTTGGTTTGGAAGGGACCTTAAATCATCTAGTCCAACTCCCTGCCATGGACGGAATACCTTCCACAAGACCAGGTTGCTCAAAGCCTCATTCAGCCTGGCTTTGGACACTTACAGGGATAGGGCATCCACAATTTCTCTGGGCAATTTACTCCAGTGTCTCACCACTCTCATCATAAAATTTTCTTCCTTATATCCAATGAAAACTTACCCTCTTCTAGTTTAAAAATGTTGTCCCTCGTCCTGTGACTTGCACACTCTGGCAGAAAGTTTTTCTCTGCCTTCTTATCTGCTTCTGCCCACACAAAGTCTGTGATGCATGGAGGAGCTAACAAATGTGTGTCAGCAGGGGAAGAGGTAAAGCCAGCTCGTTGTGAAAACTGGGGTGAAGGAAGGCCACTTGTGGTGTTTATCCAAAGCTGCCCAGACCAGGTCAGTTCTATATCCCTGCAGGTTGCTTCCCTGGAGCAGCTGCCTGGTAACCTGCAAATAGCAGCTTCCCTCAGTCCTGCACCCTTGTGAGAGACACCAGTTCTCCAGGAGAAGTTATTTCAGAGTCAGGAAGCCTGTGGAAGGAAAAAAAGGCTGCCTCTAATAAGGTGTGAGCTCAAAAGCCTACACAGAGTACTGTGCTGTGTTTCTTGATACTTTGAATTGAATACAGTTGCAAAGTTCAAGGTAGGCTGTCTGCTTTAACTTCACCTTTGTAACTTTTTATTTGTTTGCTGGGTTTTTTTCCTAAATTCTGGCTAATACAGGTGGAGCCAACCTATGCATTAGCTTGTTCCTGTCTTCCTGTGGCCTAGCCAAGTATTTTAAGACTGTTTTCCTTTACAGGAAATGGGAAGCTGTGGAATGCAAAGTATCATTTTAGTAAAAATAATACTGCCTAACAAACCCCAAATGATTTAGTGTATGCAAAAAAGCCAAATATACCAGAGAGACTCACTTGGAAAGGGTGTTTGGTGTTTAATTTTTTTTCCACACTGCACTTTTAAAGTTAGTTGGATACATCTAGAGAGGCTGACTTGGGTAGGTGGTTTGTTATTCATCATTTTTCAGCCATTGCTCCAAGCATACAAAAAATACAAACATATTCATTCTGCACCATTGTCTCCAGCAACATTTCTGCCTCTAACACAGTCATCCTGAAGACATTATCCTATACAATACAGAATTGCCACCAACAACATGAAGTCCAAGGAAAGCAGGCAGCTAGTTATCCTTTGGGAAAAGTTACCAGTTAAAAAGCAAATATGAATGTATCAGAGACTCCTTGTTCACTGAAGAAAAATCTTTCTTCTTAAAATAGTAGAAAGCTACTTCTTTTAGTATTATACTGAGGACTGAGAACTTCATCAAAAAGGTGATAGTGAGTGTTTCTAATTACCTACAAAACAGATTAGTGCTGGGCTGGTCAGTGGCCTGCAGTACATGGCTATGGTCTGCAAGTGCAGAGCCTGGCAGGGACAAATTTGCTGTCAGTAATTTCAACTCCTGGGTGATCTGGCTGCCATCCCTTTCTTCCCTGTCTCCCCACACATGCACAGGCAAAGCAGATCAGCTAATCAAGAAGATGATGAGCCAATTTGTGAACATTTTCCACGGGCAGAGGTGAAAACTGGGACAGTGACATGTACAGAGGACAGTCCCTTCAGTTTGACCTTGGATGTGGAGCATGGTTATAGCCCCCAAATGCTTTGCACTTCCAAGTGCTGAAGGTTCATTTGATGAATGCAGTTTGCCATTTGCAGCTATCACACTCCAGGCACCAGGAGTTCAGGTGCTGGTGGTTTGGCAGAGCTGGTGGGTGTTGGAAGGGGTCTGTGGCTTAGCTGCCCTCCAGCCAAGACACTGTGCCCAGCAAAACCTTATGTGCCAGGATGTCTTCAAGAAAAGCTGGCAATCACTTTGCAAGCTATTAATTTATTTAAGCTGGAACTTGTTGCACACACTAAATTTATTTGCACTGAATAATTCCATCCTCACTGGTGAACGCTTAGTTTTGTTTATGGATGGACTGAAGGAATGAATCAAGACTTTTCAGCATCTGTAACTCAGTTTTGACCATGCAGAGTAATTAATGAAAATATACTGAATAAAGTATGCTTTAGCTTGCATCTTGCAGAGGCTTCCCTTGGCAGATCCAATTACTTTCAAATTCAATGATAGGGTGGCATTGTTGTGGCAGAAACTCTCCACAGCAATGTTATCAGAACAACTTTCAGCCAGCACACATGGACAAGAAAGTCAGCCACGGTTCCACGGACCTGGGACCATCCCTAAGAGACCTAAGGCTCTGTTTTGCTTGCCAGGGAAATGAGAGGATGTGCATGGTGCCACAGCAAAAAACAAATTAAAAAGAAGCTGTGAATCCACTGACAAGAAAGGTAACCATACCAAGCATATCTCTGCCATGCAGCTGTGTCAATTTGGTTAAAATATTTACATTTTATACATGTCAAAAAATATAAAGCATGCTACTGTGTCTTTCTTAGAAAAAGACAGTAAGTTTAATAGTGTAAGTAAGAGAGAGAAACCCTCATTTTATCAAAAATCTTGCTACAGGTATTTTTCTTCTTTGATATGACTGCTTATAATAAAACATCAGTGGGAAAAACATAGGCCATTGCTATAGCAGATCATCCTTCATGCCGACCGCAGCATCAGGCAAGTACAGCTTCCTGAGACACCATTCAGTATCATGATTTTGTTTCTCCTGGACATCATCTTTTTGTTTTGAAAGAGGGGAGAAGAAAACATTCACCTGCTGTTGTCTCATAGATGCCTCATGCCTATTCATTTCATTTAGTTGTTTTTCATATTCCAAAGTAAACACATACTTCCTCACAGTATTTGGTGTTTGCCATGTGCTGCAAGATAGATTACTGCTGTCTGGTGCCTTCTCTTCTGCTGAAAAGGAGTCCAGAACAGCAAGGTCTTCTACCTGTGAGTAATACTTACTCAAATAAATGGGACACTGCATAGAAATTACTAACTTGAGCAAAGATTGAAAAGTCAGTTTTGCTCCTATGAAAACACTCTGAACGTGAACAGAAAAAGGCAGAAATACAAGCTGAGAGAAGGAAAAAAAACAAACCCCCCAGAAACCTGAAGGTCAGATCTTCAAGTCCTAGAATATACCTCCTGCACAGAATTTGCAGGTAAACAAGTTGCAGGCGAAAATGTTATGTTCACAATTAAGCGTTAGGGAGTTAATTCCATTTAGGTCCTTCAGTGCTTGATATGTGGGCACCACCAGATGACGGTTACTTGTATCAATCACGTGTGGTCATAAATACTGGCTGTGAAAATTACACCTCAGTGTTTAAAATCCCAAAAGCAAAACAGATGCTAACGTCAGGGCAGCCCAAATATCATGCCTCATTTCTTTCAAAGAATTACAAGTGAGAAAAACCCCATCAGTGCCAGTGTTTCTTGCTTGTAGTGGACTTGGGGTCAAATCATCACCAAGAAGAGTAAATGCTGTAAATGGAAGCACCCAAATGCGAGCTGGAGTTTTATAGTGGTATCTACTGCCAAAACCATCACATAAAGCCTGACACTTCCACTGTGATGTGGTTAAAACACACCAAAATCACTGAGGGACGGATCATACCCAAAACATGTGGCCACAGGTAGTGATGGCAATTTGGGTGTTGTAAAGAGTGAGCTCTTAGATCTAGGGATGCTCTCCAAATCCTCAAAGTGCCCCTCACTCTCAGCTGGGAGTGTTGTGCTTGTTCAGAAGGGCTGGCTCTGATTATCAGGGAAGCTTTTGCTCAACTGCCCTATTTTCATGAGACTGCCTGGGCAATATCAGTTTGAATAACTGGCCTTTTTATTTTCCTCGCAAACAAAATGAGGCTTTTTAAAAGCCAGAACCATATGAGTAGATATAGGTTTTCCAATAGACTATATTAGCACTACCAAATTATTCAGATTTGTGTCCCATCACTTTGCATTGTCCTTCTAGTTACTAAATGCAAAATCTTTGTTTAAGGCAAAGTGAGAAAAACAAAAATTTGCTTTTGCCCTTTTGTTCCTCAGCTATTAGGCCATGCTGCCATTTCAGAGGTCCAATGTGTTGGAAATAGGTGAAGATAAGGCCATTTCCAGAGTAATTCTGGGTTCCTCACACCCTGTTACCTCATTGTGAGATTGGCAAAAGGCTTTTTACTAAGTTGCTGTAGGTCCAGAAGTTGAAATGCTGCATTAAAATATATTTCTGAGTTGTGCTGCTGGGCCCAGCTGTCTCCAGAACCGAGAACTGGGAATGCCTTTTGTTAGCTACAAAAAGCCTTTAATAGACATTTTATTCAATGTAGATCAGTCTAGCTTTTACATCCTAACTTTCAGTGTCCTTTTTTTCATGACAAAATATATTTCTTTTGTAATAGTGTCATACTTGCATTTGGTGTTATTTATTCTTACTCTTGAAGGGACAAGTTTGCTGCTTTATTTGTGCAGTTCAGTTGTAACAAGGTAATACTAAGATTATAGTGCAAAAGTGCAGGATTCTTCCTTCTCTGTGTTCAGTTTTGCTTTTTTAAGTGTCTATACCTAATATGTATGTACGAAAAGTGCTGCTATGGAAGATTCAATTTGTTCAGAAGCATAGACATTGATTTGTCACTCCTTTCTTCTGCTGTAGTCTCATCTATTGCATTAATGCAAATCAAATAATTTTCTTTGTGAAACAATAGCTTTTATACACGTGTACAGCATTTTTATTACAGCTCCAGTTCATAAAAGATATCGATTTACCTTAAAAATTCAACTTCTAGGCTTCTTTGGTTTGTTTTTGTTTTTAATTTAAATTTAATTCTAAATCTAATTTTAATTTTAATTCAGTTTTTTAGTAATGAAGAGTTTAGCCCCAAACAAATGTTTTTTCAGACCATTCTTGTTAGGCCTGAATAGTTCTTAAGTTGTTTAAGTGTTAGGTATTAGAAAAATTCAGTTTGTGAGAACCTGGTAGCTTTGGTGTGAGTATTGGTAGCTTTGGTGCAGGTCTCCATTGTTGCAATACTCTAAGGAAAGATGTCAGTATATGAGCTTGTGTATGTGCTGGGTGTGGCTCAAAAGAGACTTGTTTCTGTATCTTTGTGGAAGTCTAAAATTTTGAAGCCTTTGTTTTCAGAAAATATCCTTTGCACTGTTCAATGATTGCCAGCCTCTGAATTGCTTTTCTTTTGGCTGACTCCAAAGTTTCCATGACACCGGATTACGGAACCATAAGAAGCATGCCTTACAGATTCAATTACAGCCTGAGAGAAGAAAGGTGAATAAGATGGAAACTTGCAGCCAAAGCGAAAAGCTTCTCTCTTTAAAGAGAATCCAGAATAATATACTTAGGAAAGGAGGGGGTTTACCTTAAATACTGTGAAAAAACGGAACAGCAGTTTCCTGAAAATAAAATGAGGCTGATGTGTATTCTCTTGTGTGTGTCATTCTTGTAAAGCGTATCTTTTTCACAAGCTGGTTAGAGTTGAGATGATAATTTGCATGTCAAGCAAACTGTCTTAATTTCCTTGTTCTTGCTTCCCTCCTAGGATGATGCTGCCTGAAATGTGTTCTAACAAACATGTTTGTCAACGAAGAAATCACAGCAAATGCTAAAGTTAATGACAGTGTTAGATGCTAGTTTGGCATCCCTCTCTGACTTCATTGTCAAATCTTTTGGTAAAGGTAGCCAGCAACACACTCAGGTACACACAGACCAGCTCAGAGAATCTGTACAATACATTATAGTCCAGTCAGTCAAATTAACTTAGAATTTAAAGTGTTTTAGCAATTCTGATGGGGCTCTGTACCTGCATACACTCCTGGTCTGAAATGCATAAAAAGCCCAGTCATACAGCTCTAATTTAAATTAACTTTATCCTTTGTAGCATTAATTCTGTGAAACTAAATGCACTGTAATTACAATAAATCCATTGGGTTTTCCAGTCGATTAAAAACACAAATGAGAAAAAAAAAGTTCCTCCCTTTTTCCCCTCCCCAGAAGGCAGAGGTTTTGAACTGGGAGACAAACAGATATTTCAGGAAGTCCAGGTGTTAATGTGAATGACTTTATCATTTCTGCTTCAAAGCATCCTATCGTGGCAAGTATAAAAATATGAATGCAGACATATAAAATCAATAATACCACATTGATAAGGAAATACCTTTGTCAAGTACAGTGTTAATTACTGGGACAATGATACTACTAAAATGAGAATAATCTGAGGGGGCAAAAAGGAAAAAGAAAAGGAAATTCAAAGGGAAAGTGTTATAAGGGAAAGCCATGCTACCGTCTCAGAAACAGATTGTAAACTAGGTAATATCTTCTTATTTCAGGGTTCACTGGAGTTAATAATCTTGAATGTTCTGCTCATTCCTGAATCTTCATGGTCAAGTAGCAAATATCAAGGCCCTTTAATGTGAAGCAATATTAAAATGCATTCCATGCACCAATAATAATACCACCTCTCACTTACGGCTGTGAAGTCTTGGTCATGTTTGCAGACTGGACACTGCAATAAGAGCCTTTGCCCACACTGGCTGAACTGCTGCACTCTTTCAGCACAAAGCTTCTGGCTTGTCAGAAGACGCTCTTTACAGATCAGCTTTTGGGTTAAATAAAACAAATGAAGCATTTGCGAATTTTGAGTGCTTGTCCTGACAATGTCAGTCTTCTGATAAACCTCTTTGTTAAAACAGCTCAGATTTGAAAAAGTACCAAGGGTGAGAGTACACCCTTGGAGTACAGGAGGCACTTTGTGTTCACTTCCACTCAGCCTAGAAGTGTATTGTGGCAGATTTATTTCAGCCAAAAAGGTTTCTTTTTTCTTTTTTGTTTTCTTTTTTCTAGTTCCAGAAACTAGCTTTGGGATTTATGGCAAACACTCCTGCTTTTGGGTCGCTGGGCTGCTTCTCTGCCTTTCGTCCAACTGTGTGTGCTATTTCCACAGCACATTCTGCTTAACCTGGTGTAGGCAGCAGTGTGATCCAAGAGAAGCCAGCAGTGCTCACACCTCTGCAGCGGGGTGTCCCTTTGCTCAGTCAAAGACCTCCCTCCGATGTCCCTGGGTAGGAAATACACCAGGTCCTTGCAGAGCCTGGGGAGCCAGCTCCTTCAAAGGGTGGGAGGCCAGGGCCTTGCCCTACTTATGAGGGCTGGAGAAGCTGGATATCAGTAGCTGTGTGTCCTCTCCTTTCTGAGCTACACCAGAAAGCACCTCTTTGCAGGGTTACACCATAGGGCATGAGCTACCATAAAATGATGTACAGTAACAGCTCTGGTGGTTCATGCAGCATTCACCTCCTGGCGAAGCTCTCCTTTTGTGAGCAGAAGCCAAAGGATTTCAGAGGTTGTGTCATGTTGCACGTGACAAAAACACTCAGCATAAGCATTGATCTTATTGCACAGGGTCTTAGCCTCAGTAGGCACCCATAGAATACACCACATACTGGATGAATAGTCAATACCACTGAAAAGAGAGGTGTACCTTTTGAGGCAGAGCTCGAAAAAGCCAAGCTTATATAGAAAAAAAGCAAAGGCTGGCCTTCATGTATAGATAGCCTACATATGTAGTTTCAGATCATTCCTGAACTGGTAAGTCTAACTCCTGCTTCCATGAAAATCACCCAGCTTAACTAAACATCTAAAGGTCTAAAGACGACGCTTCTCAAAAATGAAAGGCATTAAAGGAATTAATTAGAGATGAAAAGGATATATATAGTATGGAATGCTAAGCAAACAGGCTATATTTTTTTATTTATTTAAAACAGCAAGATCCTGTGTTCCTGAGAGTGATAATATTTTACCACACACACTTCAGGTAAAATTGAAATACTCTAATTGAAAGTCACTGAGGACATTTTTATTGAAAATTCACCTTCCAAGAGAGTAACACTGGCTTTTCATGGTGTCAGAATGCAATTTTGTAATTTTATAATCCCAACAGTTACCTATTAGCAAAAACCTCTCCTGCAGACAGTCACCACCACAATCTTAATGTTCTATACCTCTGTGTTGGGGAAGAGGTACCTTAGCAATTACAGTCACTTACAGATGTGTGTTTTATAGTGTGTTGTAAAGATTTTTTTCCTGAACATCCTTTTGCTCTGCAGCACGTCAACCAAACTGAATGAATTTCTCAGTGTTTTACTGGGCTCAGCCATTGAGAGCAAAGGCTCTTCCTCTGCCGTCGCTGATGCTTGTACATTGAGCATTGTTGCTGCATTTCTGTCGTTCACAGATGGATTGCTAGGAAATGTGTGAAACTGCCTTGGGCACCAAGAAAGCAGGGGCATCAAGCCAGGACGTTAAAAGACTATTTCCAACAACTGCAGCTGCAGTGTGTCTTACTCCACACTGAGTTCCACTTTCCCACCCTGGCTGGTTGGGTTCCTCTTTATGTGAGAAAAAGGGCATGTTTCAAGTGTAAGCAAGTTGGGGAATTACAGTAAAAATGAAAAGACAATCTCCTTTAAAGCACGTGTAAATTCTTTCTTTGGTACTCTAAATCTACACATTCCCACACATGAGGTGAGCTATGAAAGTGCTTAGAACTGAGCATCTTTCATCAGATCCCTCCCTGTTCGTGGAAAA
Organism: Corvus brachyrhynchos; assembly: GCF_000691975.1. Taxonomy (NCBI): domain Eukaryota; kingdom Metazoa; phylum Chordata; class Aves; order Passeriformes; family Corvidae; genus Corvus; species Corvus brachyrhynchos. The sequence continues at coordinate 7,504,230 of NW_008240046.1, forward strand.
GTGCAGGGAATGCAAAGAGTAGTACATAAACACCAAAAATTAATCAGTGATGTGATTTAAATTTTTAATTTTGAACCCTATTTTTCACTTTTTATTTCTCATCATTTGACTAGTGTGATGATCCCCAAAACAATTTGAGAGGGGAAATTGGGAGCAGGAGGGCAGAAGAGCCAGCTCAGCATCAAGCTGTAAGGAAAAGATAGGAATTACCATGCCATCTCAGCGCCCAGCAGACCTGAGGCACAAGCAGAAGAAAGCAGTTCAAATTTGCCTGTAAATTAGAAGTGTGGGAGACAGCAAAATCAGCTAGTAACAGGCTCTGAGAGGTGTACCTGTCCCTGGAGAAAAACAGAACTCAGGAACAAAAGAAACCTTGCAAAATTTGGCTAAGTGACAAAATTGCAGATACTTCTCGAGCTTTTAAGGAGTGTCAAAGAAAACAAAATGAGAAAAAAAGGATGTAACTGATACCAATAGAAAGGACATAAATGTAATCTACATCAGTATAAATTATACTGTAGCAAGTCCAGGGCATCATTTGTCTGGCTTACAATATCATCATAACTGTATTCTCTGCATATTGCAGTTCATTTCATCATTCTGCATCTGGAATGCAAAAAACCCAAGGATACCAAACTGGACACAGATGGCATTCCCTCCACCTAGATTAATATTTACATTTCTAGACACTTAATCTCAAAGAAACAGCAGAAATGGAAGGGACATAGGGAAGTGAAAAAAAAATGAGAGAAGTACCGGGAAAACTGCCCTGGTGAGAGAGCTGGACAGTAGAGGAAGGAAACAAAATAAAAGGAAAATAAACTGGTAAATCCTGTTTCATATTACAAGGGCAAGAGAGGGAGCCAATGGAATTGGAAATCAGTAATCAGAAAACTAATTAAATCACCATGCTTTGTCTTTACACAATGCATAATTAATCTATGTCACAGATGTTCTAGAGTCAAGAGAGATTAGATGATTGTATACATAATATGAACATCTGCAGCCATGTGATATAGGATGGAAGCCCTCATGTTGTACAGTATCACCCAGGTACTTATTGATGGAGTTTTGGATCAAACTTCCCTTACTAACAGGTTATTTTCTATCTCCTCTGCACTGGCCTTGCATTAAATTTAAAGCAACTGGCAAGAGAGCTGTCCCACTGAGTTCCAGATGTGTTAAACTATTTGGCCTTGTCTGACCTGTGTCATTTATTTCACTTTGAATTAAAGGCAAATATGTGTATATACATGTGTATATATATCAACCTCACATAATAAAAATCTCTCCTGAAAGAAAAATAAATACGACTTATTTCTTCATGTGGCTTAAAGCAAAGATTGCATCTTAGACAGTTTGATTAAAAAATATATATATTAAATCTGCATATATTATACAGAATTAATCATATGGATGCAGATCTCTTCCATCAGAAGGCTGGCTGCCTTTAAGCAGCTTTTCCCTTTGAAAGCCCTGAACTCTGGATGTGACAAAATCATTAGTATTTTAAAAGAATTACAATGAATGCTAAAGAGAGACCCCCACTTCCCACATACAAACTTTCTGGCAATAAAGAGCCTTTTCATACTGTATAATCCTATTTACTGTTCTTAATTGGAGAACTGTGTTTGTCAAAAAGTACAGAAGTCTTCAGTTGTTTGGAAGTGACTCTGGCTCATCAGCTCCTAAGGGAAGAAAAGAACTATTTATTTTAACTGTTAAGCCTAAATGCAAACTGCACAATAAATCTGTCTATCCAAATACTGACCTATTTAATGTAATGTCAGGATGAGGCTGGCCTTGCTCTATAAGGCTATTGTTGCACATAAATAAAAGCAAACCCTATTACGGAGGTCTGGAACCAGCTTCTAGAAGGTACCAGGGTGAAGGGCTGCCAACCCCACCGCCTCCCTTAGCTCCTCCATAAGCCACTGCCTGCCGGGAGGCTGGAAATGAACCTCAATTACCCAGCTCCATCTAGTGTTTGGGAAACAGATTACTCCCTGAAACCCACCCTGCCCTGTAAATGTCACCGATTTTCTATTTCCTCGGGAAGAAAGCGTTTTGCAGAGCGGGCAGCAAATGGCGGTGCTGTGATGGATATGGGTGCTCACATACAGACGAGCATGGCCAGAACCACTGTGTTTCTGCGCCAAGGAGCTTATTCTGTAGTAGCAGCGGGTCTTGCTCAGATCTGTGAACTGCCGGATGTTGGTAAAATACTTCCAAGATGAGCAGGCAAAGGAACACACTGTACTGGGTATGCTTGGCTTGTTAAGGGATCTGAATTTCTCCTTGAAGATTTACCAGGGTCAGCAACAGTAACCCACTGTTCCACATCCAAAAGTGGTGGTCAGGAGGAGATGGTTTTGAAGCTCTTCAGAAATGCACCAACGTACAGCATCCAAAATGAAAATGCCTCTGGATTTCTAGGCAGAAGCAAAAGCATCCAAGCCAATCTTACCTCCCTTTAACTGCCCTAACAAAGGCAAGCCTGTAGAAAGCAGAACCTGAAGAAATTGCAAGAGAAAAGGTTGTCTTTGGGCCCTTCCAAAGATCTCCTTTCTGAAACTGCTGACAGTTGCCCTCTGCTCACTTTCTCTGGCTCACAGGTGACTTCTCTTTGGCAGCCACTAACAGAGCTCCTAGAAAACGTGCAACAGCTCAGCTGCCAGTCACATTTCTCAAGTCTGACATGTTTCAACTATATTTCCTTAAGAAGGAAACAAATTTACAGCTCTGGAAAGAGGAAACCATGTCACTTTGCTTCCAGTACTTCAGTCTGAGCATTTTGAATAGTGCTGAGATAGAGCAGTTTAAATAACAACATGAGAGTGTTTTCAAGAATGAGCCCAGGGTAAGGACATTCCAGGAAATACTTGTAAAATTTCATTAAAAATCTCAATTTAAAGCTGGCTGGTTTTCTTTCTGGTCAGCTCAGAAACAAAGTTTCTTGCTTTTTTCTCTCCTTAATAGTTTTATGTGGCTTGATTGGCAAGGCATTCCAGCCAAATTTCCTGGGTGATTCACAGTTTGGTCCAGCAGAAGTGGGATTATTCCTGTTCAGGCTCTGAAGATCAGAAAGATATCAAGCTGCTTCTTCTGAACAGGCTGAATGATATACTTCAATCAAACCTTGCCCTCATACTTCAATGGAGTTGCTTCACTGGTGTGGAGAAGGCTCTTTTCCTGAGTTGTAACAAGAGTTGTAACTCCACAGCAGCAGTCGTGTTTTCTTTGCATCAGGGTATATGATTTGCATAATAACTAGAGAGATGGTTATTGTGGAAAACCATGGGCCATATGCAAATTCTTATTCTGTGGGAGGATGGCAGCCTTGGGAACCAGTTACAGAGAAGAGATTTGAGTAACTCCTCCACATCTACAGGCCACCAATTCCTCAGCTTTCTGCTGCCTTCAAAGGCTGCCTTGCTGGCCCTAGCCCTCACACTGTTTAGGGAATACCAAGGAATCCCTTACTGCTCCCCAAGGCACAGCTGGCTCATGCACTAGGTGAGCTTGGGTATCTCCTTGCCTCATGGAAGAGCATCTCAGCTGCAAATCCCAAGCCCAAGTCGTGCCAAGTGCCTCAGGCCCACCTCCAGGTTTCCACACGATATTGCAGGATTATTAATGCACAAGCCTTTTGCCACAGCAATGTGCTGCTCAGCTCTCCTGCAGCATGACTGGATCTGCAGCACCTCCTCCTCTACCCCTGTAGCCTCCTTCTGTATAGTTTCCTTTAATCAGCCTGAAGTTAATCCCATCAATTCCTAAATAAATGAAAGGTAGTATAAGCTTCTTAGACTTACTTAATGGCCCATACCTCCTCCTCCCAGCTTCCTCCAAACTCTCTGAGCTAAAATATAATTCTCTTCACGATAATCCATAAAACAAAGCACATTCGTAGTTCTTTAGCAGACCATTTTGCAGGTTTCCAGGGTTAACACTTTGCTCCTGAGGAGTGACAATCAAAAGGGAACACACTTTAAAAACATAATTTTTGCACTCCTTTTCTGCTTCTCTCTAGGACTAAAGTAGCAGACAATATTTGGTCTGATCAGAAAGCAGCATGGGACATTTTAGAAAGGATTTTTTTTTTGGGCAGAGAACACAGAACAAATTTTAGATATTGGCAACTGGACTTGGATTTAGTTTTAAACTGACCTGCAATGAACTTAAGCAATGCTGAATTGAAGGACAGTCAGCATTGCTAAGTTTTTCTACTATTGTATCTTTCTGCAGAGATAAGCATCGGTATATTGCTTTATCTAGTGAGCTACTGTAGGTGTCATGAGACCTATTGACTCATGATTATTAGTAAAGTCATAAGCCCACAGTTACATTTATCTACAGTAAAACATTTTGCCATCTATGCTATCAAAATAGAGCAGAAGTCAAAAGAAAATATGTAAGTCTTTAACAGCATCTAAAATATTTTGGAGTAATTACAGCTCAGTGAAATCCACATTGGAAAACAGCTCACACATCCTTAGGTTGTTGTTTAACTTGCTTACACAGAAGATGACAGTGTATCATTTTAACATGAAATCTGATAATTTTTGAGGACAAGTTTCTGCAAATTTGTAAATCACAGCAAAAAACTAAATGAAGGAATAAATCTGTACCTCTGATGAGAATGTACCCAGAAGAAGTTCACCTTTCACTGTCCCCACACTGCAATTTTCTCATTTCTACACTTCTTTGGAAGAGAAGTGGTTTTTTTGGTATTTTGCTCAGAACAGACCAGGAAGTATCAGAATTCTAGATAAAAAATAAAGCCTGAATATAAGAGATTTCCAGACAGATTTCTCAAGCTCAAAGTTTCAGATCAGTGTGGCTAACCTTAAGATAAGTATTTCAGCTTGTCTTAAGAGTTCCCTACCTGTACCCTGTAAAATTTAATGGAGTGTTTTGGTGTTTTGGATTGGACTCTAGACTGGAGAATAGCAACTGGAAAAATGTCTTTGTTGTATAAATAGTCATGAAGGGGACATTTGTTGTTGTTATACAAATGTTTCCTAAGATCTCTCCTTTTGCATAGAAGAATGTTGAAAGAATTCAATTAGTTTCAAATGAAATGTTTAAATAGAACATAATATTCTCCTGTTAATGAGAAAAGTGAGATCATACTGTGGCTGCTCAGGTGTCAGCTGGCCTCCTGGAGGGCTGCTGGCTCTCCCACCTGTCCCTGACAGCCCCCAAGGCAGAGGCACAGCATCACTGTGGATGCAGGGGCAACCACCCCAACCCCAGACTACCCAACACCCCAAGCACAGATCTCAAAGTACAGCAGCTTTTGCAACATTTAAAAGAAAACGGAGGTGTTTCTAGACACCCTGAGGGGCTTAGTCACACTCCCAGAATCCTCCAGGCAAATCCTTCCAATTCTGGCATATGGCACCATTTCCCAGGTTATTTCTTTAAGCAGAGAGGAGGAGAGTACTCTGCTCTTCTTTTCTCCTTGGCAGGATGGGTCATAGCTAGAGATGACAAAAAGCATCTCCAAACCATGGGAAACAGCATTCCAGTAACATCTGGAGAGTTACAAAGAGCCTATAAAGGAAAAAGCAACTGAAATCATGCAAGAAATAGGAGCAACCACTGGATGATATTTCACTTCTGACAGCTAAAATCTCTGGCTGCAGGTCTGATGACTGATATCCCCTGGGTGGGTACTAGAAGCACCTGATGGGGTGAAGTTTTCTGCCATGCCAGTGAGAAGGATCAGCAGCTGATGCCAAAAGGCCGGAAGAGACATTACCAGATTCCCAGAGTGCTCAGCCCTAGACTTTGTGGTGTTGTACCCTCCTTCTCCCAGCATGCTGTTCTCCTGGCTACTCGAGGAAATTATTGAAACAGCATGTGGTGGGGAAGTCACCAGTGAATGCTGTGCTGGCATCATGCAGTAGCAATAGCACTGGAGTTTCAGCTACCACCACTCCTAAGCTCTGTCAGAACAAAACCCCGTCGGTGGAAATTGTGGGTAGTCTCTGAATTTCCACATTGCCAGCAAGTCTAGGAAATACTACTTGGCACAGTCCAGACTTTCCAATGCAAGATTGAATTCCATTAGACAGGCTGAATTGCACTAGCCATGAGAGGATGTTTGTCTGTAAACAACACTTTCAACCTTTGCAGGGCTCCTGTAACTTCTCCTCTTATGCAGATGGAAAAGGGTCAAAATAAACCCCCATGCACTTGAAGATCAACAGAAGTTATCCACTGTAGTATTGGATCATGTTCTTTTTGTCTTGGTTCTCCATACCCACACTGAGATGCCGACTCCATGAAATACTTGAGAACATTCAGAGTAGCAGCACAGTATGATTTTGAGAAGCTACAAGGAAACTGGAGGTGTCTGCTCCATGACTAATGTGCTCATTATAATATCTGCCTGCTGAATTTTGTATAATACATGGGAGAGAGCTACAGAAAAGGAAGTCAATAGACTTGGATCACTTTGCATGCAAACATCTCAGCGATCTGCTGCTGCTGAACTTACACAGACTTGGTCAAGATGAGGGAGTCGTAGTGCTAAGCTGGCCTGGTTCTCTACATGTGTTTTCAGATCAGTGCAGGAGAACTGGAAATAGATGAGTGAAATTAAGGTTATACTTGGTTTAAATGTAATTATATGTTGCTGGCTTGATCTGTGCTTTACAAATGTGCGTTTATGAATTTTTTTCTCATGATTAGCAATTTCTATTTGAAAGGGTGAGGAAGTGCTTGGAAGAGTGAATTACTGCTCACTGCTGCTGCCAAGACTCATGTTTTAATTTCAAGTTTCATGATTTTTGATGCATTTCTTAAAACTTAAGATTCTTGGAATAAAGATTCTATAACATTTCCAGCTTTTTTAAAATGTAAAACTTGAAGAGATTTTACCTAGAAGATCAGATCTAAAAGGCAAATAGAAAGAATCCGAAATGTGTTACTTTAAGCATGCTTCATGATGGTAGGTTAATCTGGTGGGACCTGGGAGGCCTGATTCCTGAGGGTTTAAGGAAATTTTATGCTTTACTTGTATGAAAAATAATATGTCAATTATACAATTACCTTTTTCAAAATCAGTTGCAATAGCCAACTGAAGAGAAACATTCTCAATGACAAGTACAATGGAGATGTTTGTTTTACATTTTCATACAGTCCATTACAGTTAGCTCTCAATTTTCCTGCTTTTTTGATGCATTTCTTAAAACTTAAGATTCTTGGAATAAAGATTCTATAACATTTCCAGCTTTTTTAAAATGTAAAACTTGAAGAGATTTTACCTAGAAGATCAGATCTAAAAGGCAAATAGAAAGAATCCGAAATGTGTTACTTTAAGCATGCTTCATGATGGTAGGTTAATCTGGTGGGACCTGGGAGGCCTGATTCCTGAGGGTTTAAGGAAATTTTATGCTTTACTTGTATGAAAAATAATATGTCAATTATACAATTACCTTTTTCAAAATCAGTTGCAATAGCCAACTGAAGAAAAACATTCTCAATGACAAGTACAATGGAGATGTTTGTTTTACATTTTCATACAGTCCATTACAGTTAGCTCTCAATTTTCCTCCTCTTTAATATGGTAACTATCAGAATGAAAGGACACAAGATTTTCAGAGAGCAGCAGCTCAAGAAGTACAGTTCTGTACTTGGGCAGGTGATATAAGACCTGTTGGGGAGAGAAGTTTTGTTTTTCATTTAAAATACCTTTGGTATTCAGGAATTTTTGATTCTGGAATCCTTTCTTAGCTGGTTCCCTCTATTCCATCTCAAGCTCTGTGCAGTTGCAAAAGTGGCTTATTCAGAGAAATACCTTTGATCTGAGCTCAGGTTCATCCTGTCAATGCATAGACAGAAATTAGGCTTTAATATTCCTGGGATTTGAGATTTCTATTCTTCTTCTGCCACAGATCCAATTTGCCTACTCCAACCAAGTCTATTTGTCAGTGATTACTACAATGCATCAGCCGTTACCATGTAACTGAAGAAATTAATGCAGATTAAAGAGTACATTGCCATAGGAATATTCCATTCAGTCCTAGAAAGACTAAAAGAGTGTAATTGAAACAGCATCTTCAGGCCAGTCCCAGTTTCTTGCAGCTTTCTTTCCCATTTCATTAAAGCTAGAAAAGCTCATTTAGTGTGGAATATGCAAGAGTGCTAGAGAGGTTTGCAAAAAACAAGATGAAAGGAATGAATTAAAAGGAAGAAATAAGATGGGGGAGACTGCTCTTATCTGCACTGATTGTGTGAACACAGCATGGTGTGTTGTAAGAGTCAAATGACTGTAAGCGTTGCAAATTTCTCCATGGCATGTCAGATTGAGGTCAAATCCTCGCTTTCTAACAGACGGTTTACTCTTGATCAGCATTGATTCTTCATGCAAACAAGCTCAGATTTTTTTTTTTACTCATAAAGGTCAAACATAGATTCTGTAAGCTTTGCTTCCCTTTGTCCTTAGTATAAAAAGAGGCTCTTCTGAACTTCTCCCCTGCCATATCTGTTTCAGTGATCTTTTCCTCTAAATTCGCAACATTTTTTTCCATAGCAATACTGTGCTAGCCCTCGGCTGGATGCAGTACAAGCATATGATCTAACAGGATCCTTGTTCCCAAGAGCTTACAGTGTAGGTAAAGCAGAATTATGATAAAAGAAACACGCTTCGAGAGCAGTTATAAAAAAGTAAAATTCAAGTCCTCCTTTGGTGAGGTATGACTGAAGTAAAAAGAACAGATCCATGTGGACAGATTTGGCCCCTGAAATACATCTGTCCCTTTTTTGCTGTCTCTCTTCTCAGAAGAGTGGTCACTCACTGTTAACCAGGCTGTATTTTGTCATGTGGTTGGGCATGTCTTGGAGGCTACAGGTTTAAAGCTTTTCTTATGAAACCTAACTGATCTTTGAAATTTAGGACCTGGAAGAAAGGAGATATGGGTGCAATAAGGAAATTCTGGTGAAATACTCTAAATATTTGGATTAGGACACATAAGGTTCAAGACCACACAAGAAGAAAGATGATTCCACCTGAACTTGGCGCAATGGTTTCTGCCCTTTTTACAGGGAGTCACCAGATCAGGGCTCTTATCTTGGAAAAAAATGTACTCAAGTCTACTGTTATTTAAAGATCTGTGTCATGAAACCAGTAGGGAGATTAAAACAAACAGATTTTAAGCTTGTTAGCTTCCCACCTCCTTTTGAACCCCTCTGTTACGAGGCTCTATATTTTCCTTTCTTTAAAGTCTCTTTTCAGCTGCCTTTTCTGTTGTGTGAAAGACCCACACAGAGCGACTGGGGAAAACACGCCAGATAAGGGATATACAAATAACACTATCAGATGCACAGACATAAAAATTATCTTTTGTATCATTTCTCAGAATAACCTAAGCTTCATGCAGCAGAATGAGGCTTCTTAGAGGTCCCAGGAGGTGCTTTGAAGGCAACCAGAAGAGCAGAGATACTTCTCCTCTTGTCCTCTTGCCATCAGAGTAGGAAAGAGGATGTTTGAGTTCCCAAGTCCTTCCCCTGATTTCTGAGCTCCAGCACCAACAGTACAATGACAGGCAAAGGAAAGGGCCATAATGTGATTTGATAGTCTTAATAGACAGCTTTTACAGCCAGTGTGAAAACACACCACAGAGCAAAGGAATAAAAAGAAATTAACGCTTCCCACCTGTCTCTTTGAACACTATATTTTGTGACTTTGGGCTGCTGCTTTTTTCATTCCCAGCATAACTGTCCAGGCTATAACTTACCCTGTTAGGTGTATAATTACTACAGTGACCACAAATAAAAGTTTTTGATGCAAGTGATCTGGAACTGAGCACCATTTTTTTCAGCTTTGGTGCCTATGTGTGCTGGGGTATACATTGAGCCTTAGAGACAGGGAAGGGGAGACCACAGTTCCTACATGGTAGGATTGTCCGTCACGTTTACACTGATATTCTTGTCTGCAGTTTGCTTTACACTGGGGTGCAACAGCAACAGTTAAACTTAAAGGTCACTCTGCACAAAAAAAAAAAATACAATGGAAAAAAATCAACCCTGCCTGAGAACCCTGTGGTGTAAATGCACAAGGCAACCAGACTTGGGAGGAAGAAAGCATCCTTGTTACTCACAGCATACATGAATATTTCTGAAGAATACGTTTTTAAATCAGTGAAATGTCAGAACATTTTCTTGTTCTAAGTTATATTTGACCCATATTTTGCAAAGTGGTTGGACATGTGGTATGTTTCTCCTCTCAGTCTCTGTTGATCCTATGGAGCATCAATGCAGTGACACATTAAGTAGAACTGTTTTTCACAAGGTAGCAATGATCAGAGTAGCTTGAATAAATCTCCAGGTGAGCATCCGGAATAGCTCAGCCTGTCCCACCAGCGTTTTGATGTCTACCAGCACTGAATGTAATTCTCCCCCATGTCTGTTGATACTTACAGTATTAATACTTTACTGGGCTAGGCAAAGTTCACCTTGCTTGGTCTAAACTGCACGTGCAAGCTGATGTCAGTAATGTGGAAAGAAAAGTCCTATCCTAACTTAGGAATGGTGCTGAAAACTCTACTGTACATATAAGTCCACATTAAAACAGTTATTTTGCTAGGACAGTTTATTTTAATTGGCAAAATAATATAGACTGGACTGATAGAAAGACTTTTTTTGGAATATAAGCTGATCTACAGCAAGGAAGATGTACTGGCCTTATAAAACAAAATTAAACATTTTCTAGTATAAACAGGATTTGGAGGTCAAATGAATAAAGGTGATACTAGGTATTCAACTCCATTGAAATTAGGCAGGAAAATTGGTTAGCCTAGTTTCTGTCTGCAAAGAAGCTGAAGAAGGCATGCCAAAGGTCATTTCTCCAACCAGAAAATACTGGTAAAATAAAGATTGCAGAACCCATACAAGTTTAAGGACATTCATTAGGAGACCTTAAATCTTCAAACAACATTAGTTTTTGAACTTGCAATATTCTTGCAGGATCCATGTATGTTTCTTTGCACTGTGTTAAAGCATCATAGACTTAATCTGCCTGATGGGAATAATATTGTGGGTATCTGTATAACCTTACCATAGTCCTGTTATTTCCTCTGCCTGTTCCCCTTCCTGCCCTAAGACTGCAGAAGCATTTTCCCTTCTCTGTAACTGCAATTCATGCCTCCTTCAGGGATGAATTTCAGGCAAAAACCCCACCCCCAAACCACCATAAACCAGCAAACAGGGTAAGAAGAAGCAGTGCTTGCATGCTTGTAACTTTCAGTCCAGCTACACAAGGATTAGTGGGCTGAGTGGAGATGCCACGTCTGCTGATTTCTGAATGCAGACAAGCATTTCCTCAGACTGGGCTCCTGCAGCCGCATCTGATTTGTCAGCCATTTCACTAAAATTGCCTGGACACCTCAAGAGACAATAAACTCTAAACTAAGCAGGAAGGACTGAAACAAAGAAATGAGAGTAATCACGCAGTGTGGCTAGGAAATCCTGGCTGAAGTTAGATCTGAGTTTATCTAATGACTCTCTGTTTTCAGTGTTCAAATGTAATTTAAATGGGGAAATGCAGGTACCTAAACATAATGCTTTTGGAGATGGCAGCAGTTGCTGGAGTCATACAATGTGTTGGCAGCTTTGACACAGGATTTATGGCAGGATTTGTGCCCTGCTGGAGCAGCAGCTGCAAGCCAGACGGGCTTCTTGGAGCATCTAAAATGACATTAGACAGCTCTTCTTATATTTAGGCACCTGAAACTCTCTAAATGTTCCTTTCTTGGAAGTAAGTGTTTTAGAATCCATTCAATGCTACCTCTAAATTACAGGAATGGTACAGTTGTGTAATCAAATACAGAACAGAAAATTACTGAAAGAAGGGGCCTCAGGCAGTCTCAACATGTCTGCTTGCAAGTACACATCTTGACACAGTCCGTAGGATATTGGATCATTTTTTCTGTAAAACCCACATTGCATTTAGTTTTTGGAAGGTCTCTACTTATGCAAAACTTTCCACCTTTTAATTACTGTGTACCTTTCAGACTCTGAAGTGAATATGAAATTATTAATTTCCTCATGGCAAACTATTAATGAATACTAATGAATACAACTTCACAGTGCTTTTCCCTGGAGAAAAAATTACCTCAATTCCCACTTTACTGTGGTAGATATGATGTCAAAATCTTTAGAGTGAGAAAGGGGACAGGCAGTGTGGGCAAAATGCCTTGATGCTCCACCTGTGTTGGGTCCATATGGGTCTTGCTCAGAATACACTGGGGTTCATAGATTAATAGAAAGCTTGTCCAATTAAAATGGTTCACAGTTGTATGCCACTTGCTATTGCAACTTAATAATGGTTTCAAAAGGTGTGTTATGTCACCTTATCCTAGAGAGGGGTACTGGTAAAAGGGGATGATAAAGTCCAAGTCATTTCATTTACACTTGCAGTGTAAGCAAATTAGGAGTGAGAAGACAAAATAGTGTGATATAAGAGTATAGAGCAGGATAAATGATTCAGATGAGAGAA
>NW_008240046.1:7516748-7559378 GCF_000691975.1 Corvus brachyrhynchos
GAGGACAGGAGATAAATTGCTGTGGGAATGCTTACTGCCCATCTCTGCAGCCTGGGCACACGAGAGAACTTTGTGGTGACACACACTGAAATGGCACAGAGAGAATGTTAAGTATAGAACAGTGCTCTGTTTAACCTCTGATTGGAATGACTTTGTGGTGACACACACTGAAATGGTACAGAGAGAATGTTAAGTGTAGAACAGTGCTCTGTTTAACCTCTGATTGGAATCTCTGTTTCCAATATTAAAATGATTAGTCCTAAAAGCCTAGCCTTAGGTCCAAAATGTGTCTCATACTTAATACACAGGATGAGCCTCAGGGAAACTGGAGATGGTGGGGTGCAATCTCACAGCAGCAGCAATGAATCAGCAGAGAGGGAACCTGAAGTGCCCACTCCTGGCAAAACCAGACATCCTGCCTAGGATGGATGCTCCTGTGTTGTCCTTGCTGCCACCAGCATGAGGCCTGCAGATGTTCTGCAAGGCCCTGAGTGAACCTCAAGATGCCCCAAACATAGGGTCCAAGGATGACAGACAAGCTTAGTACCCACAAGTCTTAAATCCTTTGTAGGCTCAGTCCCAGTCCTCTAGGGCAACATTCAAGTGCCTCAACTATAAGCCTGTCCTGTTTGCCTGTAAACCACTGTCTCCTCCACGATATGTCTTTCCAGTATCTTTAGTGAATGAAATGGGCCCCAAGGGATTAAAAGAAAGTGTTGAAGAGACCAAGCAATAAATGTGTGTAAAGGCAGTCAAATGAAGGCTGCACAGGAACTCTTAATTTTCCCATTTCCTAATTTCTTCACTTTTTTCATAATGTGGTATTTGAAAGAAAAAAATCCATCTCCTACTGTCATTCAAAAACAAATCCAGACAAACCACAGCAAAAAAAAAGCATGATGTGACTCAGGCTTTACACTTATCAGTGGGGTTGGGACCTTTTTAGGTCCATAGCAAGTCCTCTTTCTGTTTTTACATTAAGGTGAAGGGTTTTGTCTGCCATCTGCACACCTCAGAGGCAGGAAAAGATTCAACTTCATGCCCAGGAAGCAATATGTTCTAATGGCCAGAGGAAATCTGCATCTTCCCCGTCACCTCCATCTCTCCTGCACCGTCTCTGCAGGTACCTGTCCCCTCCCCTGCTGTTCCTGGTTAAACTGCTCTAATAATTTTTGTTGCATGTACGAGGGAAAGATTTTAGGCCACATGATGAAAAAAGGCTATTTTTTTGTTTACAATGTTATGCTGTTGACTATGCAAAAGGCACACACAGCATTTGCTCTAGGAGCACATTTCTTGTATTAAATTTAGGATTAAATAAAAAGGAGGCTAAACCGAAGCTTCCCAATACCCAGTGTTGTAATGACTGACTTAAACCCAGGCTTTTCCCAAGACATATAACCAGGGTCCAACTTGTTTCCACAGCCCATCATACTGTGATGGCAGCCCTGGAGTGGTCCTCCAGACCCTTGCAATGAAGGGCTGTCTCTTCTCCCTGACATTAGTCCACTGGGACACGAGAGGGCTGGAGGCTTTGCAAGGTGTCAGGGCCATTTATACCACCTGCATTAGCAAGAGACAGAGAGACACATCACAGATTGGTCCTGGAAATGTTCACACTGCTTCCTGCTTTTAAAAAAGGACAGCTCTGGAGATGTATTTCCCGATGGCTTTTATCAGACTCCTCTGTAGAAGCTTAAAGAGCAACTGAGTTCTTTAAAACTACTCTGCATAGTGTTTGGTACCTGCCTTAGCAATTTTTCACTTGGCCATGTACTTTAGTGATTGCTGAGGACCTCCAGGGCTACTGCCAAGAGGACCTAGTGATGCCTTTTCCTGGTCTTAAAATCAAGAGGCATACACGGTTAGAAGGGGAAAAGGGATTTTACCTTGGTATTTATTTTTAAGGATCCTTAGGTGCACACGTCCAGGTCATATGCATCGAGATGCACCCCGCCGAGTCTATCTCTGTGTCTCTGTGTCTCTCTTCCTCTCCGTGTTCCCCCAACATTGGGTATAACATTATAGGTCTTACTAATTTCCATATCTATCAAAGATTCCCCAATGAGAGGCTCAAATGCGCCCCCCCTCCCCAAGGAACCTTCCCCTGGATGGTTCTATCTTGGTTTACAGAATATGTTCTGGAGAGGACCTTGGGGTCTGGGGCACACTGATCCCTAGCTACGAAGCTTCTAAAATGTTTAGTCTCTTAGCTTCACAAACAGGTCCAAGAATGTAGGCAAAAAGCACTAGGAATACAGAAGCTGTTAAAAGGTATAACAGGGGTATAAAAGAAAACGCAAAAATCTTCATGGCATCACTAGGAACTAAACCACCTCCCAGTGCTTGCCTCAGCATCACAATATATATAAAATGATAGCTGCAGCTGCAAGGCTTGGCACACACATCCCTGAGCAGTTGTGGGAACCCTTGATGTTAGGACCTGAGCCAGCTTCCTCACCAGAGGCTGTACCCTCACCACGAGGCTGCACATCCCTCTGCATCAAATTACAGTCCTTTTGGTGGAGGAGGCTGAGCAAAGCCTGCTCCAGTCACCCTCTGGTTAGTGTGGAGAGGCGGATGTACACTTCTCACCCAAAGCAGGGTGGGGGTTTGAAGATAGAGACTCACTGGCTCAGTGGTGCAAATAAAGTTCCATTCCTTGCTGTGAATTATGGATCAATTAAATCTAAAAGACAAGGTAGGAGAGGCTCTGTTGAAACCCTTTTTGGGCCTTTCCTGTGAACTAGGGCTGGTCATAGGCAACTTCTGGCAATTTATCCGTGACCACTGGGGAAATTGGCACTGGCAAAAGCTGAATGTGGCTTTCAACATTTAAACTAGTAGATAAATAAGTAATGAAATCCAGTGGAAGGAAAGTGGTGGTCTACTTGGTAAATCTTGAAATGTGAAAATTTTTAAAGGTGGAAGTGATTAATCACTAGAAAACCTTGTCAGAGGATTGGTGAAACCAAGCATAAGATTTTTAGTTTAATTTTTAATCAAGACTACCTGTTTTCTGGAAGGGATTCTCTAGTTCAAACTAAAAATTACTTGAAAAGATCTGATATTTTGCTCTGGTAGGTTCCACAAGACACTAAGTCAGGTGATCACAACTAATTCTTGTTACCCTATGATTATTTGAGAAATGCACACTGGATACTTTAGTATCTCTGGTGGGTTGCAGACTAACTGTTCTTTGCACCTTAAATGTTGCTGTGTGAACTCAGAGAGTGATTTGAATATAGGTATGAAATATTGTGCTTGCATTTTCCTGGAAATTCTTTAGCATTTCCTTTTGAATGTCCTTCCCTTAAGGCAAAAGGCTATCAGCTGCCACCAATTACATGTAAATTCCATTCAGTTCTTGATAGTCAAAGTCCATCTCAATTAATGACAAAAGATGAGAATTTCTTCCTCTAAAAGAGAGTAAAAAAACTAATACTGGAGAGTTCATGACTTTAGGTAAAAAATGAGCAGACAGATTTCTAAATCTGATATGTTCTCCAACTTTGTATTTCTTCCTTAGATTGCAAAACTGAAATATCTCTGTGAGCAAAGATGAATGTGTAATAGCTAAATTTGCTACAGATCAACTGATCAGACATCCATGTGTCATCATGTGAACCCATGAGGAATTTCCTGAGTATGAAAGACACCATATCAAGCCACATTTATTATTTTGGTGAAATATAAGTGTGGTGTATTTAGATACTTTTTCTTGCAGTAATACAGTCCTGAAGTTTAGTATATGAAATGTCATTTTTATTTGCAAGTGAATAGATAAATTTTTATTTTCCTTTTCCCTTTCTCCTTCAGTTTAAGTAATGGGTTATTGCACATGTACAATCTCTGATACTTAGCAAAATTGTACTGTATAATATTTGTAGTTCCATCTGAAGAATTAAAGCAAAACCCCATAATTTTGTGAGACATTTTTCATGGCACTTATGAACAGCTGAACCATACCTGCTAATCTGTTAAATTCCCCAGACCACACCTTCTCTCACATTAGAAACTGTCCTACTTATTTTCAGTCAGCCATGTTTTCTCATCTACATCCAGTACAGTTCCAGGCCACGCGATAATTGCCATAGAGGTTTGTGCAACTCCTTTTTTTCATAGGACTGCTATTCACATGAACCAAATGGTTAAAAAACAAATTGTATCACATGTTAAAGCGCAGTTTAGGAAATAGACTATACCCACTGACCCCCTGGCTAATAAGTGGCCATCATGGCTTATTGAAAGAAAGTGCAAATCCCCAGCAGGCAGTACTGGCACAATCAGCTGATCATACTAGTTCTATTTGGTGTTGGTGTACACTCCAGTGCAGGAAACACAACAGGAAGGAAATGTCTGACCCATTTGATTAGTTTTCTTGCAGTCATGAAATTGCATTCAGAAATGTACAAAGTTCCATCTTAAAACCACTTTCCTCTTTCACATCAACTCAGTTGCTGGTGGAGGCTGGTGGAGAACCTGTCTCTGCCAATGATCAGTTTTTCTCACTTCTTTTAGCATCTCCACTGGCCATGTTTGCCTTAGTGGGTTGGTCTGAAGCAGTAGTACAATTTGATGTGAATACTCTGATTGTTCCCATTTACTTTGTCTCACTTTGGTTCCTCAAAGGAACCAAAAGTGTGAGGAGAAAGCAATGTGTGAGAAGGAACTTAAATGACAAACTCTGTTACAAAAGTATTACAACACTTGTGCCTCATTGGTCCAAGGTGCAAATATGAACATACAGCATCATGACATCCTCTAGGAGGTAAGCTCTTGCAAGTTGCTGTGACAGCTGGTAACACACGGACCAGGAGCCACATGCAGGTTACTTGCTGCTGACTGCGAGACATCAACTCTTGACTGTAATTGGGCTTTCTCTGTCACATTCCAAACAAACATTGCACCTAAGAGAATACCTAGTCTGCACCATGCCATATTGCTGTGTGGGGTAAAATGGCACATAGGCATATTTTAAATCAACAAATTCTGGTTGGCTGTCCAGTAATGGGGCAGGCTGCTGTGTAGAGTGAGATGTTGTTACCATTCCCTGCCCTCAGGCCAGCAGCACAGCATGGGTGAGATGCACAGCAGATGCCAGTGGGATGTCCCTGCTGTGCTCAGAGACTCCATCCACTGCACTGCAGCACTAGAAGCAACAGGAGATTCTTGACTTCTTCATCAGTGCAAAAGGATCAAATCAAGGAGGTATCTCTCTGTCCTCCCTATGCAGATC
Source organism: Corvus brachyrhynchos (assembly GCF_000691975.1). Taxonomy (NCBI): domain Eukaryota; kingdom Metazoa; phylum Chordata; class Aves; order Passeriformes; family Corvidae; genus Corvus; species Corvus brachyrhynchos. Next base: position 7,521,988 of record NW_008240046.1, read on the forward strand.
CAGATCTCCCCTTTCCTTCCTTCCTTAGAAAACCCTGAACAACCCTTCCTTCCACATCCTACCCTGACTTCCTTGCCGAGCAGAAGAGGTTGCACAAGACAGGTTTGTCATCATGGTATAGAAAAAATATACCAGTTCCTAGAGAATCACCCTCTTTACAGCTGGACTTTCCTCCCACTCTTGAAAAAAATGTATTTTCCCAGTAATCCTACAGAAAACTCTGTCCTTCACAATCCACTGGAGGTGGCCACTGGCAAGGGCATCTTACAGGAGCAGGACTGCTGAATTTGTCTGTCTCATCTCTGAAGAGCAGGCTGCAAAAATTCTTCTGCCCCTCTACCCCCCATACTGCAGTAGGCATGATGCAGGTACATCTAGAAGTCCATCCTGGAGGGAGCACTGCTGGAGTGAGAGGTGTTTCAGAGAAGAAGCAGCCAGAGAGAGGCTAGGGAAAGTGAGATAGAAAGGGAACCCGTTTCTGTAGGGCTGACAGCAGCTCCTGCCTGCCTGGTGACAGACCAGCAAAAGCCTGGAGAGGAGGTTCAAAGTGCAGCTCTTCCTCTGTTGCTCAGTTATAGCCTATGTTGCCCTCTCAAATTGTCTCCCTGACCTTAGGAGCTACGGACTACAGTGTGCCCAGGATATCGAGTTTTTCCATTTCAGCATTCATGAGTGTCATGAAAACTGGATGAGAAAACCACTCTCACTTCTCAACTGTCTTCCGGTTTTGCATGTGGGATGGGTGCACAGATTGTGTTCAATTTTGGGAAGCTAGTTCTTCATTTTTACTATTACAGTTTTCTTCCATACCTGTTTCTCTTTCTTTCATGCAGCTGTGAAATCTTTTGCTGTGTCTTTTAATATCCTCTGCAAATCTGACTCAGCTTGACTTTTGGCAATAATCCTTTTATTGCACAGATTTCTTTGCTGATCAAATGCTTTTGCAATACTTCTGAGCTCCCTGCTACTCTTAGTGTGACTTCTGAGATGCTGACTCAGTTTGTTTAGTCTGGAGACCTTTCTGATAGATTTTCTATTTCTGCTTGGGATATAAGTTGAAGATACTATGGCAGTTTTGGCTTTAATGCATTTCTTTCCATTCATGTCTTCTATTTTTTCAGCTGTTAGAATTAATTTAATTACACAAAATTACCCTTTAGAAATGGAAAAAACTTTTAAGTCTTCCACTGAATTTAAGCAGAATCAGGTTGTAATAGCAGACAATTTCATAACCAGAGAATATAGAGGATACTCTATTCTTTTTCTGAGCGCTTCTGTATTATATAAGCACCTTTTCTGAGCAAAATAGTCCAGAGTCCCTTCCCTCCCTTCCTTGTTCCATTGCAAGTGGTGCAGGCTCCCCTGTGTTTCACTCCCCAAGAGTGTTCCATGTTTCTTCTTTGCTTTTCACAGAAAATCCTGCCCATACACCTGACCACAAATCCTGATAAAAAAGCAGCTGTCCTTCCCCCTGGCTGTAAACTGTGAGATCTCTCATCTGTCTGTAGGATGTCTCTTCATAACACATTTCCCAGTTGCAAGGACCAGCTGTAATCCAAACTTGCCTGCAGACTTGAGCCCCTTGGTCTTGGAGCACAGAGCTACAGGAACCATCTTGTTCCTCCCTGCAGGTCTCCAACCCAAACATACCCTTACCCCGGCTTTTTCTGCACGTTTACTGCAGTCCAGTCCAGTATGGCCAGGCACAGCTCTGAGGCAGGACTGGACCCAGGGCTGGGAAGCATTAAGGACAAGCACTCCAGCTGTAAGACAATGCTGAGGGCACAGGACATTTTTATCTTATTTCCTGATGCATTTACTAAGTCCCAACGGAAGATTGTGATTCTGAGGATGATGTCTCATCATTAGCAAATTAGATGCTGTAATCTGCTTCTAAATGAATCTTCTTAGGGGGTATTACTCAGGGTCAGATTAAAATTAAGTGAGAGAAAGACTGATTAAAATGTAAGGTGAGCTTCCGTTTTCTGCTTCTGGCGGGTGCAACATGAAACCCTTGAAAGGGCAGAGGTATTTTTAAACCACTTTTTTTTTTTTTTTTTTTTTTTTTTTTTTTTTTTTTTTTTTTTTTTGAAAGGTCTCCACTGTTCCTGGTAGTTTTATGTAGAAAAGGTCATGTGAACAGCAGGGAGCAGTGAGCACTTGGAAGGGGGGGTGCAGGTAGTTCCTTCAGGGAGTTTTTTTAAACCCCTTTTTTTTTTTTTTTTTTTTTTGTGGCCTGCCCTGGAACTGTCTCTAAATCCTGATGGCTCACAGATCCCATAGTGATGTGCATTTCTGCACATGTCTCTTCTGGGTGCCAATGGGTGTCAGATGCCAGGTCTGCAGGGGACCAGATCTTCACTGCTGAATGGGTGCTTTAACAGCTGCAGTAAACACTTGTCCTGGGGGTGCAATCAGCAGGAGTCCTTCCCATACCTGTCTAGCCACTCTAGCAGGCAGGGTTGTGGGAACTTGGGCTAGCAAAGGGTTGTAGCTACACTAGCAGTGTTTCCTTCGAAATACCAGATCCTGAGTTATATGATGTATTGCTAAGGGAGGAGCAGCTCCAAATGCCTCCTTGGCCTAGTTGCTCATTTGTTCAGTCCTGCTCTGATTTCTGAGAGGGGAATAATCAAAACCAGTAAACACAGTCTGTGAGAGACCAGCTGCACTTTACCAGGGACCCAGATTATCTGGTGGTGTTTCATAGCCATTTTTGTTCTCCTTGGTTGCATCAACCTTTATTTAGCTTTTGTCACCTCAGATTAATTCTGTCCAGATTCAGAGGTCACGCTGATGCCGTTAGGGTAATATGGAGATCTGCAAATGGGCCAATATAATGCATTTGATTTTTATTTTTACTGAAATAAATGACTTAGCAAGCCATTATATATCAAAGCTTTGCTATGGCAGATCAAAACTGTCCTGTTAATTAGCTGCCATATTAATTAATTGGACGTGTGTGAGCTGGTGTTAAGTGCAGTCAAATAGCAGCGTATTTATTTTTCTCATGGTGTATAAATGGCATCAGCATTTCTAGTTTCTCATGTCAGAGCTGCTGCCTAATTTCATGACTTAACATGAAGGCTGTTTATGATGAATAGTGCTTTAAACTTTTCTGACATGCTCTCCTTTCTTCTCATTTTCCATCCAGTGGCACCAGGTGCATGGGCTTCTTCTCCTCCATGCCTACTGCCTGCTCATGTGGCCCCAGTGCCACTGGATGGCCTCACTGAGTGTCCCAAAGCAGAGCATCTCCAAAAGCCTGAATACAGCCTCCTTTGCCCAAGGCACTGACTCCCACCTCAGTGCTAAACTTTCCACTAAACAGTTTCATGTCTTGTGTTCCAGCTGCTAAAGCTCCTTGTAGTCTTGGTAACTGCAGGGTACATTGCCTTTCCTCACTGCCGACTGGTCTGCACTGGGCTTTCCCAGCTGGTTACCACTGTCTTATTCAAAGCCCTCCTAATCTAATTAGGTGTCTCTTGTGAACATACTAACAACAAAGGCCACACATCCAGAACTATTATTTGATGCACAGAACAAAGTCGATTTGGTAATTTTGTCAGGGCTTCTAATAGCCAAGCTCCATGTTTGCTGTGTAATATATTTTAGGTACTCACGCATGAGCCAATTCCTACTGGAGTCCATCAAAAGGCCCCTGCTGACATTTGGCTGGGGCTCAAGACCTACATCTTTATCAGAAGGCTTTGTTGTCTGCCAGCATTTTTGAGCCTAATGCACAAATACAGCCAAAAGTAGGGACAGCTGTGAGAACCATGCTAGTGAAACCAGACAGGTACATCCATAACCCAGCTTCAGGTTTTTTATTAGAATATCTGACACAACAAATTTTAGCCTTTTCTTTGAAATCTCTGAAAAACAGATTTTAAGTCTGGCTAATTTTCTAGATATCATGACAAAATCATCATTTATTTTCAGGCCAGAGACTAATGTTGTTGCACTTAAGTAAAGACAAATTCTTAAAAAAATTGTGTGTTGTCACTTGGTCTGAAGTGAGGTTTTAGAAAACAAAAGCAAGATATTGCCAAGAAATGGTGATAGCTATTCAGGATGCAGTGTTTTCTTCTCAGTTTGGTGGAAGAATTTATCTGCATTGGGAAGTGCCCAACAGCTTCCGACATTTCTGTTGCCTTTATTTTTTAATCATATTAGAAGTTTACTGTACCATAATCATGCACATATGTACATAAAGTACCCACAAGATGGGATCAAACATGACACTAGTAGATGTAGGAGGTGTGTGTGTAAGAATGGGTGTGGTGTTGTGTGTTGGACGTAAGTCTCTCTATGGCTCATTTTGAAGTATGAAGAAACACACCACAGGGATATCAACTATCAGGATAGGATGAGGACGGTTTCAGATGACCCTGTGCTCATGAAAGTGGAGAATAAACGGAGAGCTACAAGAGAGGCTGAACTTAAAAAGCAGAAAAGTAGTACTTGTTAATAATTTTAAACACACAAAGACCACTAAAAGCATAGCCACCAAAAAAGTGGTTGGATAATAAGGGTCCCATCTATTGTTAAGAGATAGATAAAGAGAAAAGATAAAAACTACTAGGCAGACACATTCAAAATCTTAAGAGACAGTAGGAAATAAAGACTTTTGAAGGACACACTTTAGGGGAGCTGCAAATGAAGTCCAGAGTGGGAAGTTATGTCCTGCCAGTTGTATGCAAAATGAATGCATCTTTGAAAAAAGCTTGTTTCGGGTATTTTTTTAATCCTAAGTTTTTGTGAATATATTGAAGAAGGCATTTGGAGAAAACATGCATGAAGCTTTCATGATCAGGTAATAAATGGTCCAGGATGAATTGATTTTGGTAAATGATTGGAAGGAGATACGGATTTGTTCATCTCTCATTTCCATTGGTATGAAGTAAGAATTACTGCACAAATGTCAGTGGGATACATTAGTGAGAATGAGAGCATTAACGCCTCAAGAATGTTTTTCAGTTTCAACATCCGACTACATTTCAGCAGTGCTTTGCGATCCAGTGAGATAAAATGTGCCGTACAAATGTAGATGTGTCGTCTTATTAAGTGTCTGCTAATTTTATTCAGGGAAATAACCCTTGCTGCTCTGAGTTCAGGAGAGATTTGCATAATCTCAGGTAAGTGAATCAAAAATGTCTTTTAAAAAGGAGGCTCAACCCTAAAGAATTTAAAACTAGAAAGGACATTAAACTATTCAAACTCATCTGAATTTCTAGGTGATTTTCTCTATATTTCATCTTTCCAGGGCATCTAAATCCAGCTGCATGAAAGAAATGGAGGAGAGGGGAAGGCAAAAGAAATAAACAAAACCCAAGCAGAACATTTGAAGGAGAAGTGGCATAAATGAAGATTGAAGAACTACAAAGTAAAAAAAACACCTATGAGAAAAAGCATTGCTCACTGAGTGTTTTAGTCTGTCACAGGGAAGTTACATTTACAGTGTCATGGATAGATGGAGAATTTTTTTTAGAGGCTAGAAATACAATCTTTGAGCTCCATTCTAATGCCATTATTTTTGCTTTGGAACGTTTTACATTTTTTAGAGCATAAATACACCTTGACTCTCCTTCCAGGTTTTGTGTTGATTAACAGCAAGCATGAATGCACAAAAGTCAGAACACTGGAAAAAAAGCTTGAAATCAAGGATGGTACTCACCTTGACTGCACTGAAGCCAAGATTTCATCCAGAGAGTAAGATTATTGAACACAGCACAATCCATCACATACTCTGGGTGTTTCTGCCATCAACTAATTGCTTTGGATTGGTTTCTGCAAGTTTTCAAATGACAAATACTAGCCATGAGAAGCCAGAAAAGAACTGTCTGGCTTCAAATTTTTCTTTGAGCCAACAAACCCTCCAGAATCTGGGGTTTAGGTGAAGAAGGGTGTCCCTGTCTTGAGGCTCTAAATATGCAAGGCTTCTCTTTTGGGTTAGTTATTCCATCATTGACAGAGACCTTCTTGTCAACAAAATATTGAGCTTTCCTTTTTGCCTGTATTATTGTAAAAGGCAAATGTAGGATAGTGGGAATCTGACTACTGTCACTTAGTCACAACAAGCTCATTTTAAATACCTTAGACAACTTGCTTTCTTACTCCAATCAGAAATATGTTCTAGGGCATTGGAGGATGAGACCTTGCTTTTTAATTCCCATTCCAAATTATTCACTGTCACTTTCCTCTCATTTGTCCTTGTACCAGTGTTGTCATCTTACTTAAATAACTTTTAATTCTTTAATGACTACCTGGTGATTAGCCATTTAACAGATATATACAGAACGATTGTAACTCTGTATTCTAGTCTAAACCACCCACGCTCTTTTTTTTCTGCTCCTGTGAAATGAGTGCTCCACTTCTCCTTTCTTTTTAATGACCCTTTTTTGCCCTTCTTCTACCTGGAATTCACATATTTGAGTATGAGCTTGTACAGAGCAGATGGGATTCTAACAGTCCCTTGTACAATGACATGGGCACACCTCCCAGCTACAAGAAATACTGAACTGATGTATGTCACAATTATGTCTTTATTTTCCTGACTGCGTTACATTGATTCATTGATTGATTGATTGGTTTCATCTTGTGATTGCCTAAATATTCAGCACTTTTTTTTCTCCGTCTCTTTACTCTGAAAGTTTTGTTTTACCTTGCCCAGCCATTTAATCAGGAATGACATGAGGTGTAAGTACACAGTGCGCAGTCATTGAGTTAGATCATTTCACACACGTCACCTGTCAGTAATCCAAGTCTTGAGAGTTGAACCCAGCCTCAGGAGGAGCTCACCATGGAATATGGTGTTTCCTTATTGTGGCTTCACCTCTCATGAAGATCAAACACAGTTCCCATTTCCTGGAGCCATACATGGAGGAATCACACAACAGAAGAAAAGTTTCTTCTTCCAGACAGTGCAGGGGTGTCTCCCAATGCTTTTCTTGGGATTGCACAGCAAGCGTTGTCCCTGGGGGGGCTTTCTTTGCAAGTGTTCCTTCATTATTTTGGCTCCTACTGTACTAGGCATGTAGCTCCACCAGAAGAAATCCGTCCCCTGCACTTGGAAGCACCCTTCCCCAGTGAAAACCTCCTGTCCATCTAGCTCTGAGCAGTCTTGTCCCTCAGCTGAGTTTGTGGCTTTGGGTCCTAATGCAACTCCAAGAGGAGTTTGTTTTTATGACTGAAGAATATCTGTTATGGGAAACTGTAGAGGTCAATCAGGTTCCACTTAACTTTCTCAAGGGCAATTGCAAACTCATGGGAAGAACCAGAATCCCCTTACTCAGAATGCTCTATCAAGCCACATGTACACAGGTTTTGATACAAGACCATGAAGAACTCAATATGATGTAGTATCAGGGTCTGCTGGTCATTTTAGAAGTTGTGCTGACACTCAACCTGCCATTGTGGAAATCTGTGTGGGACTTGGGAGATGAATTCTGTCTCTAGACTAACAAATAGCAGGAGGCTCTTGACTGTAAGACACTAGCAATGAGGATGCTGTTCGTATGGCTACCTCTAAGTCCTGCTGCCTATTCCCAGAGGCTGACCAAGTGCCTCATTTACTTTGAGATTGTTCTCATTGTTTAAAAACCCCATGCATGCAGTGCCTGCATGCTATGCCTGTTAAAATCCCATGGCAGTGGCCCTGGGGCTGCAAGTGATAGATACTTGGTAGCTCAAATATGTTTGAGAAGATTTCCTGTTATCATCCTCCCTTGCTCCTGCTGTTTTGCTACCATGTTCTTAAGACACAAGAGATTTCAGTTCTTAAAAAATTAGGCAAACCGTTATTAAACTTTGGAAAATGTCCAGGATCGCTTCTATGAATGTTATTTAGAGCAAGCCTCAGGAATCCAGTCCAATCCTAGTGTAAGTCAAGGGAAAGTCAGATCTAGGTGATGTACCAACGCAAAAACAAGATGGTAACTTGTAGTTAACAGCACACATGGTGAAGGTTGCAAAATATTGATGAAAAAGATAAGCTTGAGTTTCTTCAGCATAAATCTCAGTAGCAGCCACAGTCCAAAGCACAATAGCTGCTGGTTTTTATAATATCTTTTATTTATCCAGCCAGTATATGGACAGTAATGACAAAACAGAAATGATAATGCCTTCCACCTGAAGCAATACCAAGCATGAGTTAATTATAATGAATTTGATGGGAAGGAGCATATGGATGGAAAGGGCCATCTGTGGCGTCTAAAGTACCTTCCAGGTCAGAAATGAGTCCACCAGTGGGGATTTTATGTGACCAGATGTAGATAGCTACCATGAAAACTCCTATGGCTGAGCTGGTTGTTGGAAGAAAAGAATCACTTTGGGTACATGATTTTTTTAATATTTAGGCAGATGTCTACAATGCTTCTGATTAATTACTCCTAAAAATACCTGGTTTTCCCAGTCAGCTCTTAGAGGTTCCTGGACTGGTGGCCACAGGGAACACGTCTGTACTGTAGATGTAAAGATTCTTGAGATGAGCTCATCCTGATGCCTGCAGCTCAACCTATAATAACCTATAATAGTTACTGCTGTTCTACAGGCAATGTGCACTGTCTGCTTAGTGAATAGCACGACCATAGGACTTGTGCAGTCTCCTTCCACTGTTTCTGCTTCTCCTGCAAAAGGACTGACAAGTCATCAGATACCATGACCTAATTTATTAGTGCATTGTATCCAACACACTTTCCCATCATTCATTTAGACAGTAATGTAAATTTTGCATTGGGGCAAAAGGAACAGACATTATGGGAAAGGCAAAAAGGAGTTTATGCTGCTTGAAATCAAACCAGATCAACAGCATTTTGCATTTAAGATGTGCATTTTTTCAAAGGATCTCATGCTTTTTTGAAACAGAATATTAAGTGTAATTTAGTTTAAGGAAACTGAGGTTAAAGATGTGATTCCACAGTGTGTCAGGTTGAGTACTGCATGGAGAGGAAGTACTGCACTGGGGTCACAGAAGCATGTTCCCAGGTTGTGGTGTCAGTGCAAATCTACCATAAAACTTGCAGGGAAAGATCAAATTACTTTCCCGCAGCAGAAATCAGTGAAATAGTTATGCTCTTTAGCAGACCACAGTCAACTGTTACACTGAAGTCCAAAAATGCAGGTATCACAGGTATTGCAACTGCTTGGGATTTGTAGTGCATCTCTCCACAAAGTAGCAGAGGAAAAAGGACACACATCTCCTACCAAAAGCGATGTCATTAAGTCCTAGTGGGAAAGGCAACTCACCACAAGAGAAATCCATACTGAAAAATACTGACTACAGCTGAACAAGGGTCCAAATGGTACATACACATACACGCTTTGGGCACAGGGTAAAGGAATCTACTATACTGTGAATAAACCTAGGAGAAAACAAAATGGGTTTTTTTGTTTCTCCTTTGTTACAGAGCATGTCATTTCCTTTCCTTCCCTTCCCTCCTCATTTTCCTTTTCCCCTGGATTTCCACCACATTTCAGGGTATATTTCTTCAAAACACAGCAATATTGGAGAAGTGCCCCTTGAAACTTTAAGCGTAGAAAGAGAAGTGGGATTTTTTTGTACAGGTGGGATGGCACCACCTGAAAGTCAGATCGCCAGTTAGAAAAGAGATGCCACCCTTGCAAGAACAAAATTATGAGGGAGTCTTGGCAAAACTCACTTCAGATGTTGAACAAACAGGTCTCCTATCAGCTGAACACCGTTTACTTGTCAGGAATGGACCAGCAGCAGAAGTAGGTGCTTGCAAACACTGAGTATGGTGCCAAATCTTACCACAAAAAAAAAAAATTATAAACATCCACATACTGAGAGGAAAACAATTGCTATAAAGAGAAAAGCAAAAGAAGCGCTGTTGTGACAATGCTGTCTTTGAATCTCCAGTGCCAGCAAAGCAGTGACATGTTTTTTACCAACAGTGTGCTAGGTTACACAGGACAAACATTACCTATTCCCAAGTGCTATGGAGACACGAGGACCAAACTGATTCCAGCAGCCTTAGCCCCAGAAGGAGGGGTACACTCACATGTCCATAGGCAGGACTGAGGCCCCACCAGGGGTGCTTCTCCAATTGATCCATCGACCCCAGAAGGTGAGAATGGCCTCATTTTCTGTGCTCAGGAAGCAACCCCAAAACTGAAGGATTGCAAATAATCAGCTAAAAAATGACAAGCAAGCACTGATCTACCAGGAGCTATAAAATTAGGGCCCCTGTTTGTTATCCTCTTCTTTTCTACTCTTTGAGGATTACTGTATATGCACAGCCCATATCTGAGCTTTTATCTACAGCCATTAGGACTGGAACTTTTCTTTTTTAATGAATGCTGAGATTCTCACATAATGACAAGAGCTGTGGAAAGCATCAAATATCATGAGACACGTGAAAAACATCTTAAGTTGGCAGTACTGCACATAAAAAGAAACAGCTCTTGTCTTACAGAGCTACAGTGCAAATATGAGGCAAAAAGCAGCAGAAAGTAGCACTACCACAATTTTACAGATACAGCAAGCTTAAGGAAAAACTTGTCAAAGGGGAAACTGAGGAAAAATCTGGCACGGCTGTTTTTAGAGTGCTAGTTATAGGGATACATTTCTTCTTCAATATACAGCTTTAATTTTCATGGGGAAAATAAAATATTTTGCATGTTGCCAGAGGATTATGTTTTCCTTCCTAAAACAGGCAAATTAGGCTATTGTTGTGACAAATCATACTAACATATTGCTTCAGCAGGCCATAAGCTTTGCAAATAGAATTTGCTGTGCTATGGCATGTTTGTATTTTTCAATGAAATGAATGAAAACAATGTTATGGCACCCAGAGAAAGCAATTTTGAAATATATTCAGTGAGGATTTCTTGGATTATTTGTGCAAGTGTATGTATGTGTGCAAAAGCAAACAAAATCACATCCCCTGCAATTCCTCAAAGCATCAGGAAAATGACAGACTGTGACACTTCTCCTTGCATTGCTCTGCAGAATATTATCGCAGCACTGACCACAGAATTTCATATAGTAAACAAATTCTACCCATCAAAGTGACAGCATCAGTTTCACCACAGGGTTAATTTGCTTCTGTTTGACAGATTATTTTAATCAGAAACCTAGCCAGTTCTCAGCTGTAGCTTATTTTGACAGTCAATGCCAACAGAGCGTTCCTTCAAGTTGTGGGCACATTGATTACGGTGGTTATGAGATGAGCTAAAGCTATATGCACTTGTTCTCTATTATTTAATGAGTCATTGAAATTAATAACTGTCATCTTCTTATCTTGCATTACAGTTGAGAAACACACTGGTTGTAGCCAACAATAAGTTGAAAAGCTGGTTGTTTTGTTAATGGATCTGCTGCACTTGTGTGCTGTGTAGTTGTCACTCAGTACCCAGAATTTTACCGTCTTTGTGTTCTTTAAAGATTTCCCAGTATCCAGAGGCTACTTCAAAAATACTAGATCCTACCTTGTTTCCAGTTAATGGAAGTGTATGCATCTGTGCTAGTATTAACATAATTTAATTAATCATATTTAAATCTATTTGCTGGTATTTGCATGAAATAATGAATTGATTAACATGGCAGCATGTTAATCCTAAATTAATAAACCTTATTCATAAATTATTGACTTAAAAAATAAAACCAATACTGAAGTGAGACTTTGAAGCTTTAATTCATTAAAAATGTCTTAGCATTTTATTGAACAACGATCTAACAGTAAAACTATTAAATCAAATACAACCTAACACTAATTGTACTGTAGCCCTTCATGGCACTTGTCACTCTGGCTTTTGTTGCATTCTGACCCTCTTCCACTTAAGCTTTTATTTTAAACATCAAATGATGAGTGTGTGAACTAAAACTACATAATAACTACTTTGTGCTGCTTACCTTGTTCACATTGAAAAATTGCCTCTTAGAGTATGAGGTGACTGTGTCAGAGCCTGTGCTGTGGTGTATGAAATGCAAGGGATCTCCACTCCACCAGAAGCTTGGCCTGAGTGACACTAAGTCTGCTTTGATGGCTTCATTCAGCGGAATTTGATACCTTGAAACAGTCCATTGCCATATCTTTCCTTCATGCAGGACTCATGGCTCCACTCGTAGAGTCTCAGATAAAAGCATGTAGAGAAAGACTTAAAAATGATGGAGGCACTTTTAAGTCCTTACTGAGGCTGGCTTTGTCTTTCTTCTTACAGTTACCAGCTAAGTACTTCTTAAAATTGTCTCTTCAGTTGCCATAGAGAAGTGCCATAAAACAATGCCCCACAGGTAAAGGTACGTTCATACCAGGGTTCACCTGCCCTCCCAATTTGTGCAGCTCACAGCTATTCCCTCCTCCCTGTCCCCTGTACACAGAGCAATACTCTGGTGAGCCAGGAAATCTCATTGCTAGGAGTAGGCCAAATAACTCATTTCCCTCAAGATGTCAATCTGATTGATTTTCCTTTCAGTGTCCACTGATTACAAACCTTAGAGAACATTGCTATTGTCATAGTTGCCTCAATAAGCGAAGATGTAAGGGACCTGTAACAACAGTCTTCAGATATGTGAGAAGTAGGTGGAAAGAGGACAGAGCAAACTCTTCCTCTCCTCCCAGGTGGACAGTGCAAGAGTTTAGGGCTTAAACAGAAACAAGAGTGATTTATATTAGGCAATAGGAAAACTGTTCCCAGTGATGAAGCATTAGAATACATTGCTGAAGGAGGCAAGGGATCCCTAGAAATACACCTGGACAAACGCCACTAGTAAATTGCTTAGGGAAAGCTAAAAGTGTCTCAGCACAGAAGAATGGTGTAAATGACCTTTCAGCTTTTTTCCAAGTCCTGGTGTCCAGCGGGAGACAGACTTCATCCTTAGACTCTCTTGAAGTTCCACTACAAGTTAATGCCAAAATGGACATGACTCACTTTCATCACCTGCTATCCAACTACTTTTGCTGAGGTGTCACTACTGATGGCTACAGCAAGCAGCAACACTGGTGGCAGTCAGACATTGCCGGCAAGAATTTCTACAGGCCTCCCCAACTTCTCCGTTCCTGTGGACAACCCGCTCCTTCCACAGCACCTATGCACTCTATGTCCCACCTCCCACACACCCAAGTGCAGGATCATGACCACTGCCCTCACTCTAGACCTTCAGTGCAGCCACCCTGCTTCCCATTCTGGTGGGCACTCTGGCACTTTGTCACGGACTTCCACAGACACTGGCCAAGGAATCTAGTGGAAGTCATTACCTCTGTGGTTCGACAGACAGAGAAATGTTGCTTTCTGCACTGGAGCATCCCAGCCCTCTGAGGCAGCATGTATGGCACCAGAACTCACTCTGAATTTTTCACTCCTCTTTACAGCTGGGGAGACCTCAGCACTTCTGTGGCTGATGGCATTGGCACAGCCTCATGGACAATATCAGCTGGCAGCCAGGCACCCACTCCTTTCCTGACTGAGCACAGTGCTTTCCCACACCTGCAGCATCTATGCTAACATTTTTCCATGTTAGACTGCAGGTTGGATGCTTTAATCTTCCTTCAAGGTGTCCTGGTTCTGGCAGTGAAAGCAGCATAGACTGCGCTGGTGTAGTGGCTGTTGTCAGATGTCTCAATGCTGTGTGCTGAAATGACATCTCATCATCACATGCAGACAGGAAGCAGCAAGCAGGAAAGAAAGAAAATACAACAAAAAGTATTTCTCTGTCTGCCAAGGGAACATTCCAAGCAAAAAATCACGTCCGATAAAAAGGTAGACAGCAGTGTCAGTAAATGATAGCTCTGGATTTTTAGTGCCATCTTCTTATCTGAATTTTTATTGCATATCTATTAACATGAAGTTGAATGCAAATGTCACGTGAATATTTTCATAGGTTTCCACCAGTTTGTTTTTCCTAAACAGTATAATATTTTTACTTCTATTTATGCATCTAGGTTTTAGTTACCTCTATCACATTGGAAGTACATAATAGCTTTTCTCTGTTTTTCAACAGATATATTTTTTAAAAACTAGGTACATTAAAAATCACTCCTTTTTTACTTTACAAGGGAAATAAAAGTTCTCCTCCATTTATATTTCACCCCTGGATCTATATTTACACATTCCTCTTTTGCTCTTAAAAAAAAATCCATAAATTTATTTTGTAGCAGTTGTAGTAAACTGTAGCACTTTAGAGAAGACCTTCTGTGTTTTCTTTTAACACGGATCCTGTTCCCAGTAAGATTTATGCAGAGGCTAAAAAGAAAATCATGCTAGGTTTTTTGGTTAAAATTTCCCTCAGTTTTAAGCACTAAAGTGTTCATAGCCTGGAAACTTCTGAAGCATGAAAATCTCATGAGTTTTATCCAATTTACAGCCTTCCAAAAAATGTTGGCATTTTTCTGAAGCAGCCACTTTTGAAAAAAAAAAAACAAACTATGTAAAACTCCATTTTTCTGATGAAAAAGACTTGGAAGTTATGCTTTCACATGCTTACCCAGCTCCTCAGGCACATTAGAAAATTATTCCCTTTAGAGAGAAACACAGAGGGTTTGGGACAGGAATAAGCAATCCCATTGCAGAACACATTCAGTGTCTGAGGCTCAAGACTTTTCTCTGAGGAATGCTTTGTGGTGTTCTGTTGCTGTCTTCTCTTAATTTATTGCTTTCTAAAAAGAGTAGTCTTTTTTTCAACTTTGCTGATTTGTAAAAAAAAAAACAAACTATGTAAAACTCCATTTTTCTGATGAAAAAGACTTGGAAGTTATGCTTTCACATGCTTACCCAGCTCCTCAGGCACATTAGAAAATTATTCCCTTTAGAGAGAAACACAGAGGGTTTGGGACAGGAATAAGCAATCCCATTGCAGAACACATTCAGTGTCTGAGGCTCAAGACTTTTCTCTGAGGAATGCTTTGTGGTGTTCTGTTGCTGTCTTCTCTCTCTCTACTCTGTATCTTCATAATTTTATTTCAAGATTTATTTGAAGAGGATGTTTTAGTCCCAAATAGATTTTTTTTTTTTATAGAGTAGTATGGGCATGCAGCTTTTTCAGTACCAGCTGGAAGACAGAAAATGCCATTTTGTTTAACACAGAGACATTCAGCCATGATGAACACCCTAAGCTGGTGTTTGGCCAGGGAGTATATCTGCAACAGCAGCCGTGCAGCACAGCAAGAGTGAACTGCAAAGCAAATCAGTCCTGGTACAGAGGACCTGATGTTTGTGATATACAAGTTTTTGAAGGTTTTACTTCAGACTAGCTGTAGTAGTACCATCTCTTTTGCACATGGAACAGTGCTCCTGATCTGCAGTGTCTGGTTTAGGTTAGTCCCAGAAGAACCTGGCTTGTGCTTTCCAACAGTGCTTCACAAAGCATGCTAAACTAGGACATACAGTTGAAAAGCATACTCCCAATCCAAATAGAAACACCAGTGCAGATGCATCCTGAGCTGCCCTGGGTTATACCTCAATGCAGAATTACTGGGACCACCAGAGGAGTCTGGTGGCTAGAATAGGTCACTTTTTTCATTTGAGTGATCCTGGAAGAAAGCACTCTCTCTTCCAAATTAAGCTGTGCCTTTATTCCTAGAGCTCATTAATACACATATCCTGGATGTATAGCTCTCTTAGTGGCCACTTTCTTATGATTTTAAGAAAATCGAACAGTGGTTTGTCTCCATCTCCAGTCTCAAGGGATATCCATGGGAAGCTGGTATGAGATAGTTTCCCAAGTACCTTTGTAGATCTCAGACATGCACCCTGTGGCTGGTGTTAGGTGGTGGCAGACAGTGGTTAGAGAACTAGAGATGGAACCACCCTAAACCTGGGCTTTTCAGACCCATGAAAAGTAAAATAAACTCCGTATCTCCCACCTCCATGGTGGCAACTCTCAGACAAGGAGCAGCACCTTTTTAGACTGTGATTACTTGATCTTCATGTCTATTTGACTGTGGTTGTGTTTCATGGGGTCATCCACAACAGGAAACAAAGGTACCAGCTAGTGAAAAATCTCAGCTGAGACTGAGGGGTGATTGCTACACCCACCAGTGAACTAAATACAAATGCAGTAAGACCAATCACATTTCACATGGGAAAGTCTACACAGGATGAACTAGAATTCATTCACTTTTCTCAATTTACAGATCTGGTGAGTTCGAATCAATGTAAACCCAACATCTCTATGAATGCACACACACAGGCTTTTTCCCATCCTCTTCAGTGAGAGTGTGTTCATACTAATTTCCTCTGCTTCCTCTGGCAGTGGGGAAATGCAGCCATTCTGCCACAAATTAAATGAATCCTTCACAGATAAGACAGTCATTGCAGCTTCCTGCATAGAGCCCAAAATTTTCATCCTGTTTAATAATCAGACACTGTAAAATGGCATTTAAAATGTATTCACAGCTTTCAAACATCTGGTGCATAGTGCTGGTGTGCAGCAGACGACTAAGTTGTATTTATTTTGGAGCATAATGCCATGGACTGACTATTTAAGAGAGAATATATGAGAAAGAACATCCCAAAGAAAGGCTTATTGGTGAACTTACCTGCCACTTCCCTTTATTCATTTGTTGGAACAGTATCTGTATATTTGCATAACTTGAGCTGCTCAGCAGCAATCAAAGCCGTCACTATCCTGCTATCATTAGTTTTTGCATCATTTATGCAAATACCCATTTGCATGGGTGAGCAATATGGGTCTTACCTTTTCCTGTGTTTCAAAATTAATAGCAGAGGAGAGAAGGTTTTGTCAGAAGTGTTTAGGTTTTTTTGGAACCCTTTCTACAGGTTTTGGCTAAGCAATTTGAATATTTCTTTAAATTTTACAGTCTCAATCTAAACATGAAATTTCTGATGATGTAGAGTTTCTGCAAAAGTAGTAGTACCATGTCGTCTCTCTTTATTTTAATAACTTGTCTTCAGCAGTGGTCAGTCTCATCACAAAAAGATATTTTAGTTTGACAAGGTTTGTTTTCCATAAACCAATTTTGATTTGAAACAGCTTGCTTTCTATCCTTAAAATTAAGTCCTAAACTCACAACTCAACATTTTGTTTTGCTTCCAAATAGTTCTGATATGCTTGTAATATCCAGGCTTCCTGCTATGGGTTTTTAAAATACTGACTTGCCATTGGCTTTCTTCCAGTCTTCTGGAAACTGCTGGAAGTTTTCCGGTATGCTGAAAATCACCATTTTTGCTCCTTGGTTCTCCTCAGTTAGTCGTCTTAAAAATCACAGGTGCAGGTTATCCAGACCTGCTGATTTTAAATGTTTAATCTTTGTAGCTGCTGTTTAACATCATCTAGATCCATGCTTGGAATGACAGTCCGCAGATGGAGCTGTGATAAAATCAGATTTAAAGTAGCACAAAATTTGCACACACACTGGCCCAAAAGGCTTTACCAGAGGAAGCCTGGTTTCAAGATAAAAGGCTTAGTGGTATTTCTGAGAGCTTAGACTGGGCTGGTACACTGACCTACGCATATATATATATCTCAAAATCTAGCTGGTCTTTCATTTTTATAAATATGTAAGGCTTTTGCTGTGAGAGCTGAAAAAAATTCTTGTGAACATGAAATGTGCCTGAAGCTAAAGCAAGCCTTGGACAACTAGTTGGAGAAGCCAGAGGTGTTTTTCAGTCGTAAAATGTGAACTACGATGGTGAGGGACACTAATCCTTATCTCAGCATGTATAATAAACTTGCTCTGGAAGAGGAAAGCCTACTTGACTTCTGTCAGAGTATTATTAATAACTTTTTTGGCAGGACTTTCCATGAAGATAAGCCATGTAAGAGTAATGTTCCCAAAGTACCTGACACAAAGCTCTGTCTCCCCTGGCACAGTCTCTAGCTGCCTACCAGCAAAGCAGTGACTTTGAGTAGACAGAGCTGAATAATTTCAAATGTCTTGATTTGGAGAGGGTACCTCACTGTCATAAACAATTTTTGATGGTGGTGTGTTTTCACCTTCTCTTCCTGCTTGCCTTGGCAGGTTGTCCTGGTCCTGGTCCTGGCCAGGACAGTGCTAATTTTTGCAGTAGGCAGGAGGGGGCATAGGTAGGATTTGGAGGTTATTCTACACCACCTCACCCATTTTCTGGGGACAGGGGATGGGGTAGCCTGGTGAAAGGAGCAGTCAGTTATTGTTGGGGGTGAGAACTCATGTGTGAATTGTTTGTTTCTTGTACATGCTTTTATAAGCATTGTTGCTGTTACTCTTTGTTTTCTTATCTCATTGCTGTTTCCAGTAAATTTTTCTTATCTCAACCCAAGATCTTTACCTTTTGTGCCTCCAATTCCCCTTTCCATCCTGCTTGCTGAAGGAGGCAGGGGAAGAGGGAGCGAGTGAGCAGTGAGTGGTTTGGAGTGTGTGAGTGGGAACACTAAACTAGGGAGTGCTGCTCCTAAATCAGGAATGTAAAGCAGGTGTATTTTCCTACAAGAGATGGTAGAACATTGCACATGGCTCTGTTTGCCTCTCCAGGGGCCAGACCTGTATTTGCAACATAACATGGGAGTCAGCACATGTCCAGGACAAGAACCATGTCCAGGTTCCTAGACAGAGATAAACACACTAACAACCCAGCATGTCAACAGCTAACACACCACCTCCACCACACACACAGAGTTTTATTTGGAAGCAAATGCAGGGAGTTTAGTGAGTATATGGGTTTAAACATTGCTCTAGACAGTCAACACTTTGATGACACCACAGTTTATGATAAGAAACAAAAAAGCTCTGGGTCACAGTTCAGGCAGTCCTGAATCTTACATACTGTTGATGCTTTTCTAGTTTAATGTGATTATCTCAAATACTTCGCACTGGGCATTATGTGTTGTGTACAACCCCCCACCCCAAATGACTCCTTTTAATATTCAAGACAAGACATCTGACTTAGAAATTTCCCAGCATGCAGGTCTTTGACACAGTGTTTGCCTTTGAAGTAAAAGAAAACTGCAGCTGATGGGGAATGCTTTGATGAAACAGTTTCTTGTGAGAAAATGTGGATTCATAAACATGGAAAATTTTCATGGAAACACAGGAGGCAAGAAGATAGCTTAGAGTGAGGATACATTCTGGGGTACAGGTTGACTCCCACAATGGCTGAAGTGTTGGCTGGGATAGGGGGATGAGTGTCTCTCAGGTAGTATCCTTAAGTGTATCTCAGGCAGTAAAATATGCTCAGGCAGAGTCGGTGCAGTCAAGTGCTCATTCAGGGATTGAAAGTGGCAGTTAAAGTACCAGATGGAAAGTTGTTCAGCACAGAACTGGCTTTAGGCATTGCTGATCAGCAGCGGGTAAATTTGTGGGTCTCACAGCTGAAGTCTGGTGACAGTATTATTGAGCATTTCCCATGGATGAGTTGTTGTCCCTATGCTGTCTAGGGAATTCGCCATGTCAAGGAATGTTTGTCACCTGTAACAAAGCAGCAGTGCATTCCTTATCCATGTCTGCAAGTCATTCAATCACACATCATATCAAAGAGGCTGCATATTATGGAGCTGAAGACCATCAACCAGAATCAGTGGAGCATGATGGAAGGTGTTCATGGAAAGACCTACAAATTAACACCACCAAAGATGTTGTGGAAAACAAGGTAGGAAGAAATGTCTTTGGATTTTGTCTTTCTCACCAAAACAAACTTCTCCTTCAGCCAGGCTCCTATCATACATGCTGGTTCAGCCCATGAGCTGCCCAGCTATAGCCATAGAGATGGCTGAGCCTCAGAGGGACAGCCAGAACTGCACCAGACCAAATGAGACTATTTGAAAGTCTAACAGACGGCTGAATGACCTCTGTAGCTGAGTTTGGTTCTGTCCTGCTGGCCCTGGGTGCAGACACAGCTAGTGTGTGACTGCCCTCAATAAGATGGCAAGCCCACAGGCATCTGTGTAATGAGATCCTCCTGATAAATGCTATGTGGATGGAAAAGACCATCTGCAAAGCTCTCCTCCAAGCCTCAATGATAACCAAAATCGGAAGCACTCAAGGCTGCCCATTTGTGGAATCCTGATTAGAACAAGTCTCAGACTTCATAAAAACAGGCATAAAGCATATTGGTAACTTTTTTCATGGTTGGCTTTTATTCACATGAGATCTCACTGCTGAACAAACTTCAAACAGGGGTACTAATAAATGTCTGTCCACATTTGAAAATCCATTGGTCACAGCAAACTCTCATTTACTGAGACATGTCTATTCCCTGAGATATTCCCGAGCAACATCCCTAATCTAAGCAGCCTGAGTCAGCTCACAGTCAGGTTTCCAGGTGGGCAGACGGGGCGAATGCAGCTTCATGCCTAGTCCCACCAAACTTGTCCTGTATCTTAATGATGGGCTCTTGGATAAGCTTAAAAAACTGAGCTGCTTCTGGAGGTCAAAAAGTCAGTCCCCAGACTCAGGAAGAGCTGACCCTTTTGGTCTCTGGGCCTTACTATACAGGGGCAAAAGTATTGTCCTCCTGACAGCTTCCCTTCCTCTCTTTTTTTCTAAGAGGATGCTTGTTTAAGAACACAGTTTGTTTTCTCACCTCCCAAGACAAAGCAGTTAGCCTTCTTGACTAGGTGAAGCCTCTTTAACTGGAAGCAGTTAATGTCAATCATTGTAATGCTGTTAGAAGCCACCTTGCCTTACCTGGTATTGGGAATGTCTGTCCTGTTACACCCTCTTCTGTTACTGCCAGACTGGAGTGCTGACAATCCATATAACCTCTTGCCTTACTTATTTACATTTCAGAAAGGAGTGAATAATTCTCAAAACATTTCCAAGAGGAGGAGTATCTCTTTTATTTGCTTAAGTCGTGACTATTGTGCTGCAATGTATCACTGTCCAAAACAATGACACCTGAAAATCCTTATCTAATTTGATATATGTTCATAATAAAGTGTATTTAACTACAAAGTTATATATGTCTGATGGTATACTTGCTACTGGAAGAACATCTGAACCTTACTGCCACAGTCTCTGGAAATGCAGAAAATGCTCAACAATCCAGTGACATAATATTGATTAATAATACCTGCATTTCTAAAGTACCTTTAACATACTTCAAAAGGGGTTGCTGCAAAGGCTCTTCCTTTGAAAATTAAGGCTCCTCTTCCATCATGCAGACTGGAACAGAGGTGAACAACACTTGGCACCCTGTGCATAAAACATTTATTTATACTAACCATATATAATAGCAAAAATAATTGTGTTCAATTAAAACAGGATCAAGTAAAGGAATCCGATGTGGTGGATTTTGAAGCAGCAAGGAAAATGAATGCAAATAAGCTGTGTGTCTGTCAGAGAGGTGAAGACACTCCAAGTAACAGAATCCTGGCAAGCCTAGAGCCCCCATGGGGTCAGGCAATATTGACCTGGCCGAATTTCATCATATAGGAAACCATACTGTGCTTGTATGTCTTGAACAGTTACAGAGCCTATAAAATTTTCTAAGAAGACTTGAGGTCTCATGCCTGGACCACAGTTCTATGAACAAGGATTTACTGTGTTTTGGAAAGTTTTTCCCATGGAAGACGAAAGGCGTTTTGGTTGTGAAAACATTATAGATGTCTGGTTTGGTTATGCTTAAGGGTCACATTTTTCAAATTGCATAGCAATTTTTATGGCCAAGCTATTATAAATTAATTTTAAGAGCAAGACTTTGCAAGCCACTGTATCAAATGTTGTTGCTGTTTTTAATTTAAATTACGCCTACCATGTTTTTTTCAGTTGCTAATTTATCAAAAGAATTAAGAGCCAACAAAGAAAAGCTATCAGGTTTCTCAAACAAGATTTGATCTCTATGAGAAAATGCATGCAGAAGTTTCATTCTTATTAAACACTCATGAGCATCCAAAGATAATAAAAATTAGGCTATGTCTTCCTGATTTCAAATGTGTAACTCAGAGGCGAAAGGCGCTTTGAGGATGTATCACACAGACTAGATCTGTGAGCTTGACATTAATCGTATTTTTCATGTCATGCTTCACGCCTGCTGTATTGCTACATTATTTGCATTATGCAGTAAGCCTCAGTCATAAACAAATATATCTGAAAATCTGTATTGGGAAGGTTCAAGAACTGC
The DNA here is from genome assembly GCF_000691975.1 of Corvus brachyrhynchos. Classification (NCBI taxonomy): domain Eukaryota; kingdom Metazoa; phylum Chordata; class Aves; order Passeriformes; family Corvidae; genus Corvus; species Corvus brachyrhynchos. Next base: position 7,544,008 of record NW_008240046.1, read on the forward strand.
TTGAAGACATAGTTCATACTGCAACACTTAGGTACATTGAAAACTGCTGCTAATTGCAGGAAACATTTTGAACTTTTTGGCAATTTAACTTTTCCCCCACCTTTTCCTTGATAATCCCTTCTCTTTGACTGAAATTCTTAATATTTTAGAGATGCCTGCAAAAAGCATTCTGCAAAACCATATTATAACCTTTTCCTACAAAACTAGGTTTGCTGGAGAGACACAACATATGCAGAGGGAAAGTTAAATTACAACATATCTGAATCCAAATACAACAGATAGTGCCTGAAAAAGCTGTGAATGCCAGCAGGATCTTCCCCAGCATGTTATGATGCTGGACATGTTTGAATCAGAAGTTTAGTGCCTTTTCCAGACAAATGGAGGAGAAAGGTAGTTTTCAAGTTTCTTTAGGAAAATTTCTGGAGGGATTAGATGCTGCAGAATCAAGCTGCCCCAGATGTATGACATCTTAATTGGTGGGAAAATATAGGAATTCAGAAGCTAAGCAAGCTTTTCTCAGGTCCTGTGTTATGCTGGATTGGGGCTGGCTGCCTTGCTGACAAGACCCAGAGGGTCAGAGGTCAGCCTTGAATAGCATCACATCTATCTACCAGAGCTGAAGCTCCAAGAAGGGCTTTTGGAAAGAGCCTCTCCTCACGTTTTTCTATCTAGGAATTATGAAAAGTCTTCCAAAACATGGCCTTTTTTGGTGCAGGAGTTATTAGAAAAATGAGAGAAGACCCTACATGGTTCACATGTAAAAAGTATTGCCACCTTCCCACGTATGCATCTCTATCACGGGCACCAGCCACTGGCCCATCTTGTTAAAAACCCACTGTAAGATTTAAATCAATTTGAGCAACTGAGATACAAGCAATGTGCCTGCCCACAGGCTCCACTATCACATCTGGAGAAAAAGATGCAATTATTAGCTTCCTTTATTCCAACCTTTCACCAGGGATATCAAAGGCCAGGACAAATGATCAGCAAGCCGTGTACAGGACAGCACGGCTTTCCAAGTGAGTGAGCTTGCAGCAGCTCTTTGCAGGGTCACCAACCCTGGCAGAAATGCAGCTGTTTATGCTAATATTTGGGGTTGCAGCAGGATTCCCACGGGGAAGCTCCCTCAACTCTGTCATATGATAGCAGCAATGAAACAAAAGCTGCTGTAGCACATCAGCAAGGATAGCAGCTGCTAAAATAGTGAGTTCTATGATTTGACATCAGTTTTAGTAAACTTTGTCTGTCTAATGTGCCCAGTGGGATTTTACAGAGGTTAAACCCTTCTCACACAAAACTGTGGCCTTGGGTTTTGCTTGCAATTAAAAAAAGTGGGACTAATGTCATATTTTTTTTAATTAACAGCCTCCTAAACACCTGAGCAGAAATTGTACCAGATACAGGTCTGTATTAGTATGATCGTAATTTATATAATGTTACTAAATTGGTTTTGGTTATTTTCATCCAATATTTGTGTTACCACTTCAAAGTGTGTGTTATTAGTATACAACCTAATCTTTAGCACATTATCCATAAGATTTAAACACAATGCATGCTCTCTTAAGTTTGGTTATATTTTCTGTGACATTTACATTTACTTTCCCTTTTTCCTATGCTGATAAGTTAAAGATGCCCTCAAGCATTTTTAGTTTATATCTGTATTTGTTTCCATGGAATTACACATTTCATGTTGCACAGAAATATGCTTATCTGGAGACTTTCTTGCTGGGTTTTTGTCTCCTTTTATCGTGCAGATATCAATAAAATCAAATCTCTCTGTTTCTCTTCTAGGTTAAAAAAAAAAAAGTAATTCTCTTCCTGTTAATAACATTATTAGTGATGTTTTCAGTTTCCCAATTTAATAGTCACCTCCTGTGTTGACAACTCTTTCTTTCTTCACAGAACACAGGCACAAAGCATCTCATATAGGGAGAGCCTATGACAGATTTCCCCTTTGCTAATGGGGGCTCCAGATATATGACTGAAACATTTACATCAGAAATGGATTGCCTAGACCTAAATTTCTCCCACTTCAAAGCCTGAGGGTGACCAGATCAATTCACAAATACATCTTTCTTCTTTCATTTCCTTACTGTGTCATCATCATGTGAAACTCTTAAAGGGTTAGATCAGAAATAATTAGGAAATTTTTATTTATAATGGAGTATGGAAGCCAAAGGAAAAAAAAAGAAAAGATGAAAGAGACCAAAAGGAAACTGGGGGAAGTCCCAGTAAGTCTGCTTAATAGATAGGAAACAGGTCAAACAAAGAAGGCAATTCATGTATGTCTGGGAGAGACTTCCTAGGCATATCAGAAAAAGTGGGATCTACTTTCTCCTACTTGGATATTCACAGCCTGGATGGGGAGGAGTATCTCACATTCAGCTCAGTGTAGCATCCCATCCTGAACACCTGCAGACATATTCCTAATTATCAAAAGATGAAATAACTCCTCACCACTTTTAGCTTTCAAAAGTCATTATTGTCAGTGAGGCAGTGTGACAGGAGAAGGGGCTGGAGAGGTGGATGGGAGGCTAGGAATGAGAAAGGATAGGTTGGAAACAAAAAAATCACAATAACATGAGGCAGTAGGTGGAGAAGAGGAATTGATAGGTCCTAGCCAACAGTGACATGAAAGTCTGAGCTCAGGTCATGCCCCATCATGAAGCATGGCTCTCCAAGACAGATGTGAGAAAAGACATCTTCCTGCAGCAGGAGCTGTGGAGACCCAGTGCCATGCAAGAGAGAGCTGAATGACCTTGTGAGTCTCCCCATGAGTCATGGATAGCATTAAAGGTAGAGATCTAAGACTGTAATTTTAGGCTTTGAATATTTGACACTTTCTACAGCTAACCAAGCACACTCACTTGCCTCTCATTTAGCTCAAAGCCAGTCTTTAATCAACACTGACATCAAAGTTCCAGATACTACTGCCTTCCCCTGGGTCACAGGTTAGTACTCCAGTTCTTTATTACCATCTGGGAGTGGAATTTTACACTTAGTCTTCTTGGACACTGAGGACTAAGCATCATTCTGAAGACAATACATCTGCAGGGGCTGAAATTCTGTCCTGAGCCACCAGTGGCTAAGAAATCTGCACAATTTCTTGAGGACTTTAGTTAAATGCAGTTTAACCTTTCTGTGCCAGCTGGGTGTAAAAACTGCAGTGCTGGTTGCAGCAAGACACACTGGTCATACACTATTTCTATGTCAAGAAAATTCAAAAAACAAGTTGCTTTTAAAAACTTCATATTTTTCCATGGGCTTTATTTTCAGAGAACAAAGACATGTTTGAAGAAATGGCAAAGGTATATATAGCATATATATATATATACACATATATATATACACACATATATAGTGCATGTCTCTTTAAAGGCATACTGCAATGGGATTTAGGCCCAGCATGTAGCTGGAGCATTGGTCTATTTACAAACTTAATACTCTATAAGGAAAAAATACCTGTTGCATATTTTCTCCATACTATTTCCATGTGTAAAACTGAATGTCACTTCTCTGCTAGTTCTCTTGGTTTATGCTCCTAATCACAGCATTAGCTGGGTCCAAAATTTTTGCTGAAATAATGATGTCAAGGAGGAGTCGATAATACACAGCTCTCAGAAACACAGTCATGCTTGCAAATGCTGCTGGGATGGCAAAATTGTTTTTGGTATTGCTGCTTCTGTTCAGAAAACTGGAACAAGCTCTAGTGGGAAATCACTTTATTTTGGTGCAAGCAGTGATTCTTCATGAGGGTTTGCCAGGATTTCTTTAGAAATAAAAGTCCTCTTCTAGTGTAGACAAAGACTTTGCAGTTGATTTTTTTCCTTTTTGGCTGAGATGTCTTACAATTCCACGTTGTATTTGCATGTCTTGACTCTAATGACATTCTAGTTAAAAGTAAAAAAATTTCTTGTTGCCCGGTTTGATTAAGTGCAGAAATTAGATACAGTTTGTTTTAAAAAGAGCTTTTAATTGTAGCTCAAAATAGAGTGAAATGGCATAAAAACTGATGTCACGGTCCAAAAATACTATTCTATTTTGAGCATCTAAACTATGTCTGGTCTTATAAATGTTCAGATTATCATAAAAGTAAAAGAGAATCAGAAGAACGCTGAAAGTGCTCTTTTATAGATTGGGTGAAATCCATAATTTGCGTAACAAAAAGATGCCCTTTGAAGATATGCTTGCTGTTAAAACTGAGATACTGTTGCATACTTGTCTAAAAAGGAGTTAGCAAACATTTTCCTTTTTATCCAGCTGCAGTCAATTAAATAGTGCAAGAAGGCTATCAATTAATATGAATTAAAGTTGTTTGTGGGAAATGTAACACGTGAGTTGAGCATTTTCAGAAACATTATACCTGAGAATGTACTCAGGTCTACGAGCAATTTGTGCACAAATACTTTGTTCCCATGGTCCTTTCAACACGGGTATACTTCTTCCAATGCTGTTTAATGCAGTGACACCAGTGATGTAACATTTATGTCAAAAAGTGGGGGTATCAGCTTTCTGGGAGCACCCCTTGCAAAGGAATCATGTGGACAAGACACAAGTAGCCCTAATCCTCTGCTCCCAGCCAGTGAGCTGATACAGGTGAGAGAGCTTTGGGCATAAGTTGGAGCGTACTCAAGAGCTAGCGCCAGGAGGGAATCCCTTTTTGAAATGTAATAGTGCAGAGCTTCCTGAGTTCAGACCCTTGCTGTGGCTGCTGGAAAGGTAATCCCCTACTATCTCTGACTGTCTGGGGAGCCATCTACACCCCCTCCCCTTCTCCTGCCCCAAAGTGCATACTGCTTGATGATGCTCCACTACTGTGCAGTAGATTCAGTGCAGATGAACTGAGAAGAGCATTCCCTGTGTCTCCTTTAGTTTGTCGGTGAAAAAGGAGATGCAATTTATCTCAAACATCTTCTGTAGGAGGAAATTAAATCTATGTGAAACTGCAGCCTAGCTTAAGGGACTGAAAACAGAGGCAATGGCCAGAATTTGCCAGCACTAGAAAACAACTGCTGGGGCTGCAGTGCACAGTGCTCCTCATTGACAGTGGTGTAAATTTAATCAATCCTGTTCTCTACCTCCCTTTTTGTATTACAGTAATACTTCAGCTCAGCTAGTTCCCTGCCTAGATCCACAATGTGGCCCCACAGAGCTCTGCCTAGCACAACGGAGGGGACAGAGCCAAGTAAGTCATAGACAAGGTTGCAGCTTACCGACACCCAGCTACACCCTGTCTCACTGGGTTACAAGCACTCCGAGAGAATGAAGTGTGACAGTGTGCACCAGTGGAGGAATTTACCTACAGATACAGTTGCTAGGCTTGCTGCCTCCACCAGGACATTCTCTTCAACCCGCATCACTGTCAATGGAAGGATGACTGTTCAGGCAAGATACTTTGGGAAGTACAGTGGGATGTTTCAGTGGGAAATGGAGTGAAAGGGCATCTGCAACCCGCAGTCTTTGTCCTGTGTTGGTTTTAATGCAAAGAAAGCAGAGGAGCTTCAGAGAGGAGTGTGTATCTCTGGAAATGCCATGAGGCACATTGGAAATGAATGTAGCACATGCTGGAGATGCTCACAGACTGTTCTGGAAGGCTAATACCTCGCTCTATGTTGCCCTCACTAGCCACAGAACACACAGAAGGTCAGTACACCTTATAGCTGGACACAGCATGGCACAGAGAAACTTCACCAAATTTCTCCAGTGAGGCAGTGCAAGTGGAGTCCAAAATCCCAGTGCCATATGGCAGTTGCAGGTTCCTTTTTTTCCCACTGAGCAAGGAGACTTGCAGACCTGTTTAAGACTGTGCCAGTCACAGCTGAAAGCAGCAAAGGGATATGAAACGTAGCCGGTAGTGATAAAGATCTGGACAGGTCTATGCTTGTAACTGGGTCTCCATGTCCAAATATTTGGTTAGTTTTGCTTTGGATTTATTTAGAGAGAAAACTCATTGATTGTATTTGTCCACCTTATTGTTTTTTAGACATTTTAAGGAAATGCCTGTTAACCTTTGAGACTAAACAGGACATGCAACTTTCACATAATTTCAGCCACCTAAAAGTGAGATATCTGTCTAAACCAGTTGTCTACATTCCCTTTGAGGAGGAGAAAGACGCCTCCAGAGGACAGTTCATCCTACCTGCAACAGGTTGAGTGACTGTCACTCCAGAGGTGCCCACATTTCTGTACTAGATATAGACAGCAACTAGTTGTCTAGCTTAGACACAGGTGAATCTTAGCCTCAGCTGGCTCATTTTAATGGAGATCCTGTCTTCATTAAGTAACTAAGAGAAGCAAAACTCAATGAGATTTCAATCAATAACATTTTATCCACTGTAGCTGACCACACAGCAATATGACATAAATACAAAATGAATGTGATGCCAAATTGATTTTTGCCTTTTTTCTTTTATCTATTTTCTATATTCTTTACACATACATTTGCAGCTCTGTAGCCTCTCATAGTATTCGTAGCTAGCATTTTACCTACTCTACTAGACAGAAAGACAAACTCGCCAGCACTTCCAAGCTGGAGGTCCAAGGTTAGATTCTCAGGGAAGTCAAGGTTGAAACTAGCTCTCCGAGACACATTTTCATAAACAAAAATTAGATCCTATCTAAAAGAGAGAGAATTCAAAGACGGTTGAACCAGGAGAGAATTGTCTCACCACTCAGTCTCCAATTGCGGATTTTTGTCAGATATGCTAATGTGCTAAAACATATAAAAATTGTATATGCATTATGCTATGGGTGCATATTCAGCGTTTTCCATCTGAATTGTGCACTTAAGGATCCTTATAAAGGTAACCCCTTTTTATCACCTAACAGTGTCTGGCTCATCATTTTAGGACCAGTGAAAAAGCATCAGATGGACAGCTGATTTGCTGATCAAGGACCCTGCTATTGGTTTGAACATAGGCTGCAGTTTTCTCTTGGATCAGCGACTGATAGTATCAGCCAAACTAACCCAAAGGCTGTGATGTGTTGCAAGTTCTGGATACACCCAGTGTTTGTTTGCAGGATTTCTGAAGTGATTGAAAAGGAACTTGACACTTTCATGTTCTTCCAGGCTTGTAAGGGTCAAAATGACATATCCTTGATCATATGATTATGTTAGAGAAACTGAGAAATCATCTGTGAAAGAAGATGAAAGAAAACTTCTAAATATTGTTTATATTTTGTGCAGGTTTCTGCTTATAAGCTGAATAGTGGCTGTGCAGTGAGAATTACTAACATGGCATCAAAGTTCTACAGATAAAAATGCCCCAAGACTCAACCCCAGGTTGAGACTCTGACTCAGATTCAGCTAACAGCACCTCTTAAATTTGCCTTTGAAAGGAGCTACCCTACCGTGTTATTTTGATTTGTCACTGTCATAAATCCAGTGCATGTTGTCATAGACTACTGAGTGGACATTTGCCACAGCCACATCCTAATTACTATATTAATTTTATCTCCAAAGCCCCAAACCAAATGATCCACTTCGAACACAGGAACTTGAGCAAAATCTGGGAGGGAATTGCTGCCTGCTCTCTGAGGTAAGCAAGCTGTTCCTGGGCTGACATCTGTGTTAACAATGGGCCATATGCAGGCTGTACAGAGAGAGCTGGTAACACACCCGAGATCATGCATTTCACAGACTGTACCTATAACTGACATCTTGTATAACACTTAATATAAGGTTAAATAGAGGCAGCAGCCACCTGGACTGGGCACAAAACCATCAACCAGCTGACCTGAGGCAAGGAAAACAACTCCAAGATAACCAAACTAACCACTCCTAGGAGGAGCTGACTGATGCCTTCCATTGTTTCAACCACCCTGGCTATTTAGGTGTGCACCTACAATGGGGAAATTACCTGTAAGTACCTTCACACCTGGCTTCAGACAGAGGCATCATGGCATTTACTTTGGTATTTTGGCTCCTGTAGAAAAAAAGTGTTTGCTTGCGTGAGATGCTGCCTTTAGCAGCAAGCCAGTGTAATTTCCTTCTCACTGCTTGTTCTCATTGCTTTTCCTCCCTCAGTTTGGCAATAGACCAGTTCACAAAGCTGCACAGTAAACCAGATCACAAACCAGATTAGGGTGAAAAGTAGCCTTTTCTGTGGTTCCTCAAAATATCTGTGACAGCAAAACAAAGAGCTAGCACGTTAAAGTGCCTCAAAAGGGGACAGAAATAGGGCAAGAAGGGACAGGAATTTCCTAAGCCTATTTCACGGCCAGTGTCTCACAAACCAGTGTTACAAACATAGGCCTGAATGACACGGGAGTAGTTTGGGATGGACACAGAAACCATGCTATCAGCTGTGAAAACCCAGTCCCAGTGGATGCACCTCCCCTCAGCAAGAAAGGCTGTATGCCTAGAGGGGTAATAGGCTCATAGAATGCAAAGCTGACATTTACATTTGCATTATTTCCAACAAGGAGCAGATGGCAAAGGGATGCTCTGTAATTTCCATCTGAACCCCGAAGAATCCATAATCTCCATTTTAGTTGGGCACTTTCTGGCCCTAAATCAGTGCTGTGCGCTGCCGGGTGACAACGGCTCCCTCCTCAAAGGCAGCTGCCTTTCAGCAGGGGATGGCTCTATGGGCAGTCAATTAACGACCCTGACTTTCAGATATAAATGTCTGTAAGACTTCTAACAGGCAAAAGTGAAATCAGGGCTTTTCCACTGCACGTACAAAAAGCTGGTGAGCTCTGAAAACTCAACTTGGTACAGATGCTGGAAGTTGCCTCCTAATAGGTGAGTGTGGGAACCTGTACACAAATGGGAGCCTGGCACGGGGCCCACAGCTGGGATATGGGCTTTACCAGCAGTGCTCTCAAATTCAGAAGCAGATACAATACACAAGAGGGAACCAACTTAACACACCAGGATAAAACCAGATACGGTCTTTAGATTTTTTTTTTTACACTAATGCAGTTGTTTATACTGCATATCAGGCAGATTTGTAGGGAGAAGTGTTTAGAAGCATCTAGATAAATTCCACACTTAAGTAATCATCATTTTAATATCAACTCCCTAAAAGAACTGAGATAAATTAGGAAAGGGATCACACAAAACATATTCTGAAACTCATTTGTCTGAATTTGAGCATACTGAATTGATATGACCCTAGTAAATATGCTTAAAGTCAGAAGAGGAGGAGAAAAAATGATGAGTAACCATCCTATTTAACAGAATATCCAAATTCACAAACCTTCTACATCTAGATGATTTCATTAGTATCAGCAGGCTTTACAATACCTGTATCACGGGGACAAATATCATTTCTACTGCTGAGCAGCTTCACTAACTGTTTTTTTTTCCTTCTGGTTATCCAGGCAAACTGAGTCATCAAAATGCAAATTTATCAAGGTGCAATCCCTTGGTGTGGGCCTTTCCAGGTGCTGGGCAGTGAGCATTCACTGTGGAGGAAAGTGTCTGCAAAAGCTCACTTATGCTACATAACAGGCTGCTTACTGAAATTTCCATCTCATTGCACCATCCCATTTTGAAAATTCTTATCAAAAAGTCTGAAAAACTTTCTACAGGTGAAAAAAGAGAGGACTGGATGATAAATGTGATGGGCATGACCTTCTTAATGAGGAGGCATCTTTGACAACCCTTAACTCTTCCAATGCTGTGTATGTTTACCAACACTGTGGGCTTGGGTATTATAATATATACTGCATTCACAAATACACAGAGCTGAAAAAAAATAAAAAGATCTCAAAGCCTCTGGCAGCACAAGATAGCTGTAGGAAAATGGAATAAGACTGATAGGAAAATAATCTCTTAGAGACTTTTGGTTACCAAGAACTGTGAAGCCAGACAGTAATGAAAGCCTAAATACATACATACCTGCTGTGTGGCCCCTGAAGACACCGCAGCACTGCCTTGGTAAGGGTCACCTACTCCAGAGAGAGGGGCAACAGCATTTACAGCATTTTACTTTAATAGGGATTACTGAAAAAGGTTGCAGGGGCAGAAGTGAGAGGCAAAGTTACCTCTGTGGATACTTGATCCATCTGTAGCAAAGTGCAAGGCTAGCTTTCCCAGTGATCGGAGTTGATGGAGATGCTAACTAGTAGGTGTCTTGCTCTCTAATTAGTTCAGCTGCCCATGGTCATCCTGGGAATTGAACAAAACTGAGCTGAAACTGAGACAAGATTTGTGGAGAGGCAGCCAAGGAGACCAAGCTTCTGGGTCTTACTATGAAAAATAGTAAATGGGTCACATGTGCAGTCTGTTTACTGTTCTAAGAACTGTCTTCTCTGAAATAAATAACAGCTGTTTTTAAGGCCAAACACTGATATCCTTGTTCCAGACAAGGTGCTAGGGCTGCGACAAATCCACCTTGCTTTGTACAAGGAGACAGGCAGAGCAGGCACTGCCGATGGGATGAGGAGAGAGCAGGAGGCTCATATGATGCTCTTCTGACAAAGGCTGAAGGCTCTGCAACAGACATGTGAGAGCAGCACTAGCAGGAGGAGTCAAAACAGGCTGCTTGCCCATAAAGTACAACCCAAATTAGTAACAAATTTTAAAGCTGAATAAGGGGGAACTGACAGATTTCTTCAAACTACGCAAAGCTATAAACAAAATGGTACCCAAAGAGCTTTGAAGATACCTTGCAAAGCTAAAAAGCAGCCAAGCAATTTATGATACACCTAAAGAATGCTTAATTAAAATAGGTTAAAGAAAGACACTTTGAGAGGCAAGGTGACAAACAAGTCATGATAAAAAATCCAAGCTTTTTAGTTCATCTACTCAGGGAACACAGGCTAGAGAAACACTCTCTTCTCCACATCACGCTTTTGACATATATTATCACAATCAAGGCAGCTCCTTTGCTTTTGTTTTAGTTTTCTTCTTATTTGAGCCCCAGATTTATATGCAAAATAGTGCAATTTAGCAAACATGTCAAAGGAGTCAACTGGACCTCACATGGCTTTAATCACCTCAGAGAAAAATGCCTGACAAGCCCCTGTCTAGCCATTTATTTAGATTTCAGATATGGCACAGCACTGTAAGAAAACACAGAAGCACTCTTTATAAACTGCAAAGCAAAGTTAGTTCTTGTCACGAGGTTCAGAGCCTGGATATGTTTTCAGCAACCAAGGCATTAATATCCTGTGGGGAGCAGGCAGAGAGGGCAAGGACAAGGCTCTCTGGGTCTGCAGCCTGAAGCTGCTGTGTATGTGAAGGCCAGGGAAGAATAGGTAGGGCAGCAAGCTGAGAAAGGAGAATGAGTTTGAGGAAGCCACATCAGCTGTTACTCCACAATTCTTTTGATATGCTCAACTCATTAAAAAAAAACCCCAACAACAACCCAGCAACAAAATTAAGTAAGACAAAACAACACTTGAAAAGACCTAGGTTGCTGCATGGAGTCAATTCTCAACAGTGGCCTGTGCAAATAAAGCTGCAAGCGATAAAGGCAAGAACTACATTTGGCAGTTCATAAAGACAAATCTCTTTTCTTAGTAAGATTGCAGGCTATAAACTAACAAAAATGCTATCAAGAAGATTAGAGCCTTTATTTTCCACTTAAGCTTAGACTGATAAAACAGTTTTTACAATAGCGTGCTATGCATGTGATAATACAAGATGTCTTCAAAAACAGCATATATTTCAAGCTTCAATGACGACTCTATCTAGGCTCTTGACATTCAGTGCTGGAAAAATCTTTAATTAACGAGGATGGCAATGCCGGTTTAAGATCACAGGCACAATGGGACTTAGTGAGTGTTCTACACAATTGGATTAAAAGGGAATAAGACACACCTTCTGCTTTAGTAATACTGAATGGATTCAGTTTGAAGATTCATATTCCAGGGAGAATGAGATAAAGGTGTCCACTTTATCTGAATTTATTTTAGTGTCATCCCTCTAAAAATAGCAGAAATTTCATCAGTTAAACTGCATGGAAAACATTATAATCCTGCTGTCTACAGATGAAGTCTTAGGATGTATGCCTATCAAATGCTACCAGTTTTCTCCACTTACCCACCCTAACCTGTCAGCGTGAAGAGCAGAAGACTAGAGATCAATAAAAAAAGTGCAGTGGGATGTCCCAAAATCTCAAGGTTTCTAGAAAATAGGTCCAGATGGATTATACCTTGCTGTACCAACAGTTTAGACCAGCAGATTTCACATACTTTTTATTATTTTTTTAATTAATAAAACAAGATGCTGAGAAAATTCCCAGCTACAGTTTTGTCAATTAGGATCAAGATACAGCAGAGTGCTGAGTATATATTTTTGCACAGTGGTCATATGACATTCCCAACAGCCACTCTTCAGAAATGCTGTTTTAGATGAATGCACAAGGCAGAAATTTAACCACTTTTCACTTTTAAAAAGCTTAACAAACTTTTATGCCCATGATTAGATAGCTTTTACAGCAACATTGGTAAATCAATATGTGTTTCTAACTCTCATAATTTCTAAAAGCCTTCAGGAATCACAGAGGAGTTAATTCTGGAGCTGTCTGGCTTGCTGGGGCTGCCAGTTTATATGAAAGAGCCATGCTCCAGCCTAAAGTCTGTCAATCTGCAATTTAGAAAAAGGAAAGTACAACCCTATAGAAAAAGTTGTTATCACAGGGTTATCAGGAAGGATTCTAGCCAGCATTGATTGGCTATATCAGAAGAGTATTTTCCTCTCTTCTCAATAGATACATTTTGTCACAGATAAAATAGATTCTAAGATTATTTATGCTGCAAAAAAGGTTTTCATAGGTCTGACAAATAAATTGTTTGAAACCATCAAACTAGCTAATTTCTAAATGCATTTCCATTCAGATACAGAAATGACAAGTCCTTCATTAGAGCACCAGTCTTTCAATGACATTAGCTTAATCTTACCAATATTATCGATCTATTCAATGTTTACTTCAGCAAGCACTCCCATGAATGTGTAAAAACAATCTTTTGAATTGACTTTTTAAAGGTGCTTATCCACAAATGTTAAGTCACTTTCAGGATTTCAAGCTGAAGTGAACTTTTCAAATATAATTTCACATATTTCTCCAAGCTTATCATTCTTATCTCCAAATCTGTATCATGTCCAAAGCCTGTAGATCTCTCTTGTCTCTCTTTTCATTCCACACTCCCCCAAATGTCAACCTACTGCAAGTTGTCTCCAGCAGACGATGAGGAGAGATGGCATTACCTGTCCTAACATACTGCCACAGTACCACAGTGACAACCAAAGAGAGGAACATGTGAGGCTGGCTGCAAAGCCAAAGAAGAACCTTTCTAATTTATGCTCACGTATTTTGGACAAAGGTAGGAAAAAGACCTAAGAGAAACCTCCACTGCTTAAGAAACTTTCTTTTGCTTCTATAATGAAAAGAGCATATAGACAAGAGAACTTAGAGCATTCCGTGCAATACGTTGGAAAGGGCAACTGCATTTGTCATTACAATTATTAAAAATAAATGAAGGGGCAAGGTTAAAAGCAATTCACCTTTGTTTCCCAGTGACTGCTGCTATTTATAGTCAGTCAAAGCACGTGAAGAATACTGTTGCCACTTTGATTTTGAGATCTAACGTTGAGCTAATGCTTGTGAAAATGAGGCATATGATGCAGAGCCACGCGGAGTTTGGCTTCATGTGATCAGGGATGTGCAGGACCTAAAGGCAGGCCACTAACTGAAAGAGCACTAATCAAGGAGAACAGGGAGAAACCTGCCACAATAACAACATCACATGTTCCTTGATAATGCTTTAGTGAAAACCTCTTATAGTATACTGTGTGCTGCCTTTGCCTCCTTAAGAAATTAAACTGTAAATGCATCAAGTATTTATATAAAAAAATTCCAGCTCACTTTTTTTCTCCTACAGAAACAAAATCCAGAGACACCTGGAAAATCGGGGAGACAGTAAAAAACTAAGTATTTCAGTTATTTTTTCCTCCCTAAGATTAATTTGATGAGGCTAGCACCTAGTAAAAATTATGATTTTAAAACGTAATTTGATTTTGAAATTGTTGGTGTGCTAACAAAAAAGTATTCCATTTTGCAGCAGAGGAAGGATTCACCCATCAAAAGAGACTGGCTGTCAGAGATGAAAGAGAGTAAAGAAATGGAGAGAGCCATTTAAACATATAAGACAAGACTTTCATCTCATGCTGGACCATGTGGGACAGCGCTATTAACCTTGGAAAAAAATCTGACAGGAGTGAAACAGAAAGGAAGAGGAAGAAAAAAAAAAAAAAAAGGAATATTTTACCTGCAATAATTTTTTCTGATCTGTACTGACACATTTCAAGAAGTCTACATTTATACTTTTCCTTGGGTGAAAGTTTTGCCATATGTCCTCTACATCTTTCTGTACATCCAGAAGTGTTGTTACGGGTTTTCTGACAGTCTGTGTGTCCTTCGCCCACCTGCCTGTTCAGGTGCTGCCTATGGATACCTTGGGCAGGGCATGGCTGGTGAATGCATGCACGACTCCTTTGCCTGGGTCACCCGTATACCTTTCTTTCGCCTCAGCAGTGTGTGACACTGCCTGCCAAAGCAGTGTTAAAGGTAGACATTTGTGTAGTTTGTGTTATTTCTGCCTGAAGAGCAGCTCCACTCCAGTTCTGCTGCTACAGAAGCGAGTGCTCCCAGATCCTCGTCAGTCGTCTCATCAGTGCTTAAAAAACTCTCTCTGTGGGATTCCACAGCCCCTTCTCCGCAATGCATTTGTAGTCTAAATCCTCCTTGCTCTTCGCAAGTGCCTTCCTTACATTTAAGTGACTTCTTTTCTGTTTTTTTTTTTTTTCTCTGAGAATCAAATGGATTACTTTTTATCTTGCCCTTGAGGGACATGAAAAACAATCGCTCACAATCCTTTTCTTAAGGACCCTTTCCACGTTTAAGCTCCCTGTCAGTTTTCTATTTTCCAGGCACTTCTTTCAAGTCTTCGCTTTGTGTCACAGCATATACTTTTAAGTCTCACTCCAGGTGCTCTGGCCCTTAATAGGTGGTGACCCACAGCGGGCTCTCAGCGGTGCGAGCCAGGGCGGAGGCGATCCCCTTGGTGCCTCTAGAAACTGCTATGACACCTCCAGGAGCGATCAGTGAGGACTTCAAAGCTAGGCAAATGGCTTTGTACCTGCCCTTTAAGGGATGCTTTCTCCGTTTCCAGCTCCCGTACCCAGCCCGGCCGCTCCCCCCACCTTTCTCCGGTCCACGTTCCACTTGGGCTTACGCAGCCCCACGGCCCCGATCCCTCGGGTGCTCGGCATGGCAGAATGCTGCCCGTGAGGAGAGCAGCTCTCCCCGAAGACAGCACGGCGCACACATTCGCCCACTGGGCTCAGCCCTTCTTTCTTAAATCATTTTGTTTAGGGCTTCACGGCGAGCCCAAACGAGGCACCGCGGAGCGCGGCC
>NW_008240046.1:7559993-7564707 GCF_000691975.1 Corvus brachyrhynchos
CAGGGCTGGTCTGCTCCGGCACTGACGTCCTTCGCGGTGAAGAGGAGGGCGATGGGTGCCTTTCAGGCCTTCGGGTGGTCAGCTGGTGCTAAAACTTTGGTGTGTCGTAGGTTCCCTTCCACTCCTTTCTAAAAAAGGGATCTACTTGCCTGACCTCACAGCCCTGGAGCACAGGTCTAATGGTTTTAAATACTGCATCTGGCTGCAGCTCTGGGCAATTTGGCACATGGCTTTCAGAGCCGCCGTGCATCTCCTTGCATCGTTTGTAGGCTTAGGAGGGTTTTTGCGGTGCCCAGGGGAAGGTGCTGTAAGGAGGTCGCTGCTAGACCTGGGGAGGAATTTGGTCCTGGGCACTGAAGTCTGAAAGGAGATAATGTGAAAGGTTCTTCTGCTGCTTAGCTAGGAACGAACTGAGTATCCAGGGAAGCGGTGCACAGCGATAGGTGTTAAACGTCTGCTGCCACCACCAGAGAGAAGCCTTGCAGAGCACCCTCCGTGACAGACGGGGAGGGTTCCGCCATCCTCTGCCCATGGGAGCAAATAGCACTAAAACACCAGGAATTAACAGTAGTGACAATTTACACTTCTTCACTGCAGAGCACTTCACTTCATCATGTCTTAGTGGCTTTGTTTAGCTAACTTTTTGTGTTTGCTGCCTTTTGTTTATTGGTAATCTGCGTAAGTGTGGTATCTGGCAATTTGGACTTTTCTATTTAGAAGTACCCACACAGGGCTGCAAAATGCTGTGGCCACGGGAGTGGGAAAGTCTCCTACCAATAAGTTATTCCTAGAAAGACATTTTTTAAGTGTTGAAATTATTAATACCTGCCAGCTTTCTTTACTTCATGTATTTCTTGCCTGCACTTTAAGGTTATCCTTCGTCATATAGTTAGACTGTCCTTAAGGAAAGCTTGGGAAACAGGTCACACTGGCAGCATCTCCTGTAAGACAGAGGTGCAGTTTCCAGACTACTGGAGAAGCAAGGAGGGAACCTTTCTTATGATCCTTCCTCTCATTCTGGGTTTACACACTTGTGGGAGACTTCAGGGACACATCAGACGAAAACTTGTTGAACAAAAACACACCATGTTGTAAGAAATAACTTGCTGCTGCAAAAGACAGCTGTCCTTGGGTATGTATGTGCATCATCTGTGTATCATGCAGATGTAGGAGTATTCTGGGCTAGTTTTGTGGTGCTGGAGGAGGTATCAGAGTGATGGTTTGTGTCCTGGCAGTGGCATAGGAACATCAGAAGTGACAGGCAGGACAGAGCTGACGTGCTGTTCTGGATTGCTGCAGAGCTACTGTGACCCTGTGCTACTTTTGGTTTTGCCTCAGTGTAGACACTTGGCTGGGATGATCCCCCACAGTCCCTGTTGAGACCTATCCTGTTTATCAGTATACAGATTTATAATAAGTATCTTTCTTTGGCTGTTGGTCAAGAGCTTCTTCCTTTGGTTGCAAACTGGGAAGGAGGATGTAGAAAACAGCTTAACATAGCTTCTCAAAGGGTAAACCATTCATCTCTTCTGTCCATAGTCTGTCCCTACTTTTTCTTTTTCTTGCATCCTAACATACTTACACACTTCCTTCCATTTGGGGCTTGCCTAGTCCTCATTTTGATGGAATATTCTGGAATGAGCTTTTCTCTCTGCTTCTCCTGTCCTCCCTCAAGGCTCACTTTGTCCCCCACCATCCAGTACTCTGCCTGAGTCTCTTGCATTTCCATCTTGTGGTCATGGAAGACTGGACATGGTTCCTTTCAGCATCTATCAGTGCAACTTTTTTTTTTTCCCAATCAGCTGCAGAGTAATAGGAGACTCTTCCTGTGCCCAGAGGGAAGAATGTCTGTTTTCATGATGCTCCGTGCTACCTGTCAGCCATGAAGGAGGAAGATTGAATTTGACGAGGATTCTGATTGCTGTCAGTCACTGGCTTGACCGCCCTCAAACCATCTGAGTATCCTTCCCTCCCCACTCCTGTTTCCATTTCTGTTCTCTCCTTCTCCTTTTCCTCCCTCCCCTGTGGCAGTGCAGAGTCTCCTGTGCAGAAATATGGCCTAAGGCCACTGTCAGGAGCAGAATGGAAATGTCAAAGATTGCTCAATATTCAGCTCTTTTTCCTTGCATTACCACTGGGAACCCTCTCCCAGCAAGTGCGTAAGTGATTTTTGTTCAGGCTTTATAATAAAGAATGTGACAAATTTGGCAAGAAGTGAGACTCCCATTTGCATCCTGTTTAAATACCATTCATAGAGACTGAAGGCATTTCCATGTGCTTATTTTGCCAGAGAGAGCCTCTTGTCAACAAATGACTGCAGCTGTAGTACTGTTGGGTTGTATTGGCTCTCTGTGGGTTTTCCATCTTGTTTCAGCTCTCCCAGTGATTGTCCAAACAGTAACACTTCTTTGCAGGTGCCTGAATTAAGCAAAGGATCCTGAGTCACCTCCAGAAGGGACATGCTGCACCAGGACACAGGTGGAATTGGAAGGGATATGTCTTTAGCACATGTAAACATGAGCTAGGACAGGTCTTGGGAGGAACATCTGAGTCATATTCCAGTCAGTAAGAGGTTCTCCTAGTGAAGCGTGTCCTTTTTGTTCTCTGGTCTGTTCTGAGAGACTAATGGTATCCTATAGTCTTTGGATTTCTGTCTGAACTATAATTTGTTGTTACTGCAAGCTATTAGAAAGATTTTTAAGGCGTATCTGGAGCTGTCAAACTGAATACCAAATATTAGGCATTTGTAGTTTGAAGGAAAGCTGTTTCCTGGTCTGAACAGTAAACAGTCTGATGGAATCTGAAGGTAAGGAACAAAATCTGGATGAAACAAGAACCACACAGCATCAAAGAGTTTCAACAACATATATGTTTATCTACAATACACAATGACTGATATAATCTCCTATCAGTCTTGTAGAAGAGAGGCAGTAATTGCTCAAGGTTAAGCCACTTTTCAGCTTTATTTCTCTGTCCACAAAGATGAATGCCATTGCAGAGATCAAGTGCTACACATTGTCTTGCTCTATGGATGGTGACACATGATTTTACAGATGTTGTTTTCTTTTTCATCTAGTACAAACATCTTCCAGGATTTTGACTCATTTCCTTAAGTCTCTTTCAGCTGTTCAGAGAATGGCTAGAGGAAATGAGGTCTGATATCCTAATGCATTGCATTTACTGTAAGTACTCTCTCACTTTAAGTACAAAGCTTTACCTTTTTAAAATTTCTGAATGTCTTTCTGACTGCTCCTGTGCACAAGAAACAACTTGCAGATGTTTCTGTCCCTTAGAAACTCAGCTCCCCTGGTTGAGACTTTTCAGCTGTAAAAGGGCTCAAGGTGTTCATTGTAACCTTAGGCAGGAGAGAAGAGCTGATGCTAAGGCATCTAATGAAAGCCTGTTACATCTTTTGGTCATTTATTAAAAAAGTCTGAAGAGAATGCACATAGACATTATGAGACCTTGACATAAAAGGAAATTTAAAAATTACTAATATTCTTCTATATTATGGTATTCTGTAGTATTGTGCTTGGCTTTTTCAGTGGCTTTTAGGAAACTAGAAGGTTTTTTCCCAATAGGACCCTGTTTGACAATGAATCCTGCAAACAGTCATAAATGAACGTAATTTTACGCGTGTGAGCAGTCTCCTTGGCTGGCTGCCAAACCTAATGACAACTGAAGTGTATTGTTTGTCCACTGGCCAAGATTGCTGCCGTTAGTGATAAAAGCGTAAGGAGAGTGTAAACATCTGTGTTTGAGGGGAGAATGTGACTCCTATTTTCTAGGGGATACCAATTAGAAAGCACAGTAAATGTTATTCTCTCAGTGGATTTACTCTTGGGGATTATGTTGATTTATTCTGAAAACACAGGTTTTCAGATTTAATGGACTTTTAATGATATTTTTCATGTTGCAAAAGATTTTTTAACAGCACATAAGGCTCTTGACTTTTAACAGCAAACAGGCATGTAAATAACAGAAAAGTTTCTAATGTTGCTACCATGCTATGCGACTTCTGGGCTGCTCCATAGTGATCATTCCTGGAAATTGAACTAAAATGAAGCCTCACTGGGTAACATTATGAGCTACAGAGGTTTTTTGTTACTGGGGGGGGGGCTGACTGCATTAAACGTGTATAATTTTAAATGTCATCTTGACAGTTGAATCTGTAATCATGTAACACAATCATTAAATATTTGATGTGGCGAAGAATTCTCTGGTCATCTAGGCACTGACAGTTGTAAATCTAAGTGATAAAGAGGATGCATGGGCTGATTTAAGTTAAGAAGAGATGAAAACTGTGGCAGGCAAATGTGAAAATCAGAGAGATGCATTTCTTACAGGTTCTTTGCAAGCATGGCAAATGCCAGGTTAGTCCTACATCTCCTCTCTTTTCCTATCAGTCATGTTAAACTAAGCAGTGCTCCTCTGCTCATGCTGGGTGGCCATGCTCCTCATGAGGGACCAGAGGGCTGGAGCACATCTCCTGTGAAGACAGGCTGAGAGAGCTGGGGTTGTTCAGCCTGGAGAAGAGAAGGCTGGAGTGGGTTTGTTTTACAGAAAGGCATTGTGCAAAAGCCACACAGAAAAAAGAAGTCAAGCTTGTTGGTTATAACTTGTCATTCAGAGCCTGCATGCTTTGAAGGGGTGGAAAATCCCAGTGAGCTGTGTAATAGAAATGTTTGGGGTGTTCACATACCTAAGCCGTTCA
>NW_008240046.1:7564724-7575159 GCF_000691975.1 Corvus brachyrhynchos
CTGCTGACGGGTATCATGAGATTTAAAACTTGCACATGGCTCTCTTACTTAATCTGGTTTTTGTTTGGGAGTTAATGTCTGCACTGATGTCACATGTTGAAGGTTTTGCCTGCAGCCCTCAGGACTGGAAGCTTCATTCTTGCTGATGAAATCTGAGTTTCTCATGCATTCATCTTCCTGCAGCTGGTTTTCTAAGAGACATGGCAAGTCTTAGGAAGCTCCCATAGAACTCTATGAGTAAGGCTGGAGGATACCTGCAGAGATCTGGTCTGTCCCCAGCTCTTCCTTGTAGTCAGATGGAGCAAATCTCCCCACACAGATTTTTGTTCTAACCTGCTCTAAGGCAGATTTGTGCTGCAGAGTCTACCACCTGTTTTTTCTCGTAAATAGTTATTAAAGGTTAAAAGCTTCTCCTGATATCTAATCTCCCTTGCTGGTTGCTTAATTCCATCTTTTTATTCTCCTGGTCTTTTAGATATAAGTAACTGCTCATCACCATCCTTTCTATAATAATACTGTAGGCATTGACAATATAAACACTTTGGCTTCTCTTTTCTATGATAAACCTTTTCCAACATTTTCTTTTGGAGTATCTTTTGTAACTCCTCCCCCTCCTGCTCTTCTTAGCCCTCTCAGACTTGTTTGCATTTCCTCCAGATATGATGTGTAAAATTGACATCTGACTGCAGATGAGAAATGCAGTTTCCAGGTTCAATAGTTACCTCCCCCTGTACTATGTGCTTCAATTTGATTCAAAGCATTGTAAATCTGATTTTAATCATGATTTGCATCAGCCAACAGTGAGCCTCATTTTAACTGTTTTGCATTTGTACTTAATCATTTTGCAAAGAAAGGTTTAACCTCCTTTATTACCACTGAGAGTTTTAATTAAATATAGCCTTTGCAGTTAATGTTATACTTACTTTGATTAATCACTGTGCCTGTATTTAAGCAATTATGTAGCTTGTTATATATACACTGGTCTTGATTCTTCATGTGTATGTTTTAGTATGAAAATAGAAAATGCTGACATTTATTGTGTTAGATAATTGATTTTTACCGATGATTTGCATTGATTACAGTGAAGAAAACAAGAATTCTGAAATGTTCTTCCGTTAGATAAAGAAATAGCACCACATAGAAGCCAGCCAATTCAGAAGAAAAAACTCATTGAGAAATGTTTTGAAATAAAGAATTAATGCCTGAAAGGCCTATCTGTAGTCAAAACTGGTGGTTTCTAATCACTATGCTACAAAAATTTTGAACTAGTCCACGTCATGTTCTCCTTATTCTTTGAATAGCAATGGAGAGAAACACTAATGGTTTTTTTCAGCTCCAGATCAGTAGCTCCTCTTTAAATGGACTAGTTGCTTAATTGAGTTGTACTGAATGAACTGAAATAAAGAAAATATTTTCTGTGCACATGCTAGGAAACTCCAGATGCCAAAGGCTGGTTTGTTGCTGCAGCACAACCTGCCTAAAGGTGCTCAGGAACTGACTTTGATGAATCCAGTAGTTAGATTATCTTTAAAATGTTGACAGCAAATGTACAGCTTGAATAAATTTTTTCTTTTATTTTTTTAATAATTAGGGGAGCTGTAAGTTTAAATTTATGTTGTTGTATTTTCAAAATCACTGTTGAGTATATTTACCTTTTAAAAGGAAAATTTGCATTACAAAAATGCTGTGGTTTTACTTTTCATGTAATATTAAATTAAATATGCAGCTTAATAGGGTATTTTTACCTGAAATGGTTCTGTTTGTATGCCTTGTATACAATTCTGTGCTAGGACCTGATATTGAGGCATTCATTTTCTGCTGCTCAGTGGCTGGCTGATTCTCTTCTTCACTTTTGGTGCTTCTTTGTTTGCTACTGTCTATGTCATGGAAGTGCTTTCTATGCCTGGATGAGCATAACTTTTTAACTTTAAAAAGAAATTTTATTATCTTCCACAAAATACAAGCTTCCTCCCAGTAGTGTTCACTTTAAAACAAGCTGTTAAGGTTTCCTATTCCATAGCATGTCTGACTTCCAGGTATTATACATAAAACTGCTGACTTTGCAGTAGTATTAATGTTATCATACCTAGGTTTTGAGGTATGTAGCACAATAAAAGAGGTCAAATGGAAGGAGCAGAAGTAAGCCCTGTGGTCTCCTCCTATAAGCTAGATATATTCAGAGGAGATCCTGAAATGGGACTCCCTGTTTAAGCAGGCACTCAGGCTGCACTCACATTAAGTAGTCTTATAATTTGTTTATTTATGTGTATCTCTCCTGGAGCAGGAAGTAGGACTACTTTTCAGTAAGCAGCTACCTCTGTATATGCAATTTGTGATAAGGCTTATAAGTAAACTAGAAAATAAAGTACAATTTAAAAGCAAAAACTCCACGTTGGACTTCGGCTGATATTAGAGATGAAGTTCAACAGCTGAGTTACTTACCTCATTGCCAGAAGACTGAGGAAATGAAACCGAATTGTCAGAAATATATCCAAGTCTCTGTATTCAAAGCACTTCTATTTGAGACAACATTAGTGACAGATGTTGCTGGGTGTTAGTGTGATTATCTGAGGTGAAATTTTTCACCTGAGGGTGTTCTGAAAAATGTGCCAATGACTCCTCCAGAAGCTGTCCTAGTCATAGCTTGAGAAGGCATATGCAAAGGTACTTCTGTAATATGCTGGGTACCTCACTAAAAAACTACTTACTAGATTTGGTGTTGTCTGTAAAACAACCCTTTTACAAGAATTTTTTACCAACATCTTAATAGAAAAGTTTTAAGTGTAATTTAGACAAGGGAAATCTAACTTCTTGCACACTTACCAAAAATCTCTGAATAGATACACGTAATTTATATGGGCAAATACGGAAATACCCTAAAACCTGCTTCTTACATGGATCCTGTGCCATGTGCCTGCATGACATGATGCAATGACTTTTATTTTGGTAACACAACAGTATAAATACCCTGTCTTATTACTAAACCCAGAATTTTTCTCATTAATCTATCAGTTCTTTCAGTGAAGGAAAAGAGAATACAAAGTATTATGTACATAAAAGACAACTGTGTCTTTTCTGCAAAATTTGGTGAACATGTTAATCTGAAGGTCTTGTTTATTGCTGTAATCTTCTAGGAAAACGTACTGAACTAAATATCTAGAGAAAGTAAAAAGCAGTGTTCCTCTTTGTGGTATTTAATGTGGTCCATCATACAAGCAGTGATAACATAATTATGCAATTATTGGTATATTTTCCCCTCTGGAGGCCTTATGTAGATGATTACCAGTGCACCTTTTAATGAAATTGCTACTATTTGATAAAATTACTGCCAAGACTTGAAATAATTAGAATTCGCATTGCCAAAAGTCTTACATCTCCTTCCTCAGTTGAGCCTTTTCCAAATAGGCATTAATTCAGATGGCAAAACGATTCACTGTTCTCCATTTTTCTCATTTCTCTTCATTAAAACTACCTTTTTACTGCATTTCAGAAAGCATGCTTTCAAGCCTGTGTTGCTCATTACAAGGAACATTCGTTCAAAATGGAAGTTGAAAGACACTGCACCTTTTAATGTAAATGTCAGCAAAGAGAAGTGAGAAGAAAGAGTCATTAAAGGAATAGAAGGGGTGCATGACAGCTGAATATGAATACGCTATGCATTAGTGTGCTTTTTGGTTCCTTCTAATCATTCTCCACACTTACCTTATAATTTGTTTATTTATGTGTCTAACAGCTGACAAAACTAACTGTGGGAACAGCTGGTTAATAAGTAATTTTGGAAATTAGAGGGAAGAAGGCAATAATTCAGAGTAAGGATCAGTCTAAATGTATAAATCTCAATACTGGCAAGTGTTGTGGCATACAGTTGCTTTTTTTTTTTTGCAAATCTACTTGTGTGCGTACATATATACATATTTATGTCCTCTGTATTTCTCTTTGAATAAGAATTATCAGGTAGTTGTTGTAAGCACAGACCATTCTAGCTTAAAAAAAACCAAACCTGGCAGATCAGTCATGCATGGGGTTTGGTTTTATTCATTGATACATTGCCTGTAGATTCCTTCCACGGTGGGAAGTTTAGGTAGAAGAGACTATAGTGCGTCAGTGTAATATAGTGAAATGGATCAATCACCTAGTGCAGGTTGTCACACATACTGCTTCGAGGTAAGTGACTGGGCTACTGTAGTGCACGTGGTACTCCTTCAAAAAACAAACCCCAAAACAACAGAAAAAGCCCCAAAGCCATGACTTCTCAAGAAAAGAGGATTCAGGGAGGTACCGTACTCAGCCTTGGAAAGAAATGTGGTGTTTGATCCTGCTGTAGCCATTTAGTATGTGTGCTAGACTAGAATTATATTCAGCTACATGTCTGCCTTTGACAAATGCCTCTATTTGCACAGTGAGGGATGCCTGTCAGAAAGGGCAAGGTGCTCAGCAGGCAGGAGCAATAGCCTGTTTGCATGTCTGGATTTTCCTCACCTCAGCAAGGGAAATAAAGCCAGTGGGGAAGAGGAAGGTGTGTCTGTCTCTGGAAGGTGCAGTTGCTTTCCCCAGTCCCTGGCCTTGAGGGAGTGTTGCACTTGCATGCATAGGGCAGCTCTCACATGGTTTTGGAGGTCATGTGAGGAATCTGCTCTGCTAAGCCCTGCTTCTGAAGTACTGAGCTGTTAGCTACATCACTAATTGGTGTGACAAGACCCCCTGCAGGAGGATCTGCTGGCTTCCGCCCACAAGCCAGCGATTGTCCCAGGTGCTCATGCTTGTCCTGCCTGAAGAGCCTGTGAATGTCTCTCTTGGAGAGTGGGATGTACAGGGTCTATAGAGCTGGCTGGATTTGTCATCTTGCCACCTGTCTCTGATACTGGCTCTTCCTGATTCATCACATCTTGTTCGGAGGGCTGCATATATAACCTCTGTCCAGGTGTACCTGGGTGTGCCCTCAGTCTCCTGAGCTCTCTTCTCTGCAAGTGGTAAGCACCACGTGCCTCTTAACTTGTTCTGTGAAGTGCCTTGCCAGGGCGTGAGGTGTGTCATGAGGCAGGTCCATGTAGGTTCAAATGCAGACTGTGGAGCTGAAAGCTTACTGTGGGGCATCACTGCAAAGGGGGGTGTCTCACAGCCACAGCCTCTGTAGTTCCCCATGCTTTACTGATGATAAAGACAACCTTTGTTCTAACCTCCTGCCACTTCCTCTCTTGGGTTTGCCATGGGTGGGAATCAGCTGGCTGGTTCCACACTTGCTCTTTGTGTGGGAGATCTCCATTTCTCCTTAATGCTGTTTGCAGATGGAGTCAGCTTGGCTGCGCCTTTGAGTGCTGCACTGGCGAGCTCCCTCCTCCTGCTCTCTACAGTGCCCTTCCTTTGCCCCCTTCCCTTTCAGGGTGAGGGGGCAAGCAGGGCTGGGTGGGAAGACAGGGGTTGCCCTCATGCAGCTGGGTAAAAGTCAAAGCCCTCATTAATCCTCTCCATTGGTTTTCTGCTTAGTAATATGTAGCTTCTGAGAATCCAAAACTTCAGAGCGAGCACAAGCTTGTGAGCTCTTAGTATCTGCTTGGAAAACACAGCATTGAAGAGTCTGTTGGTCAGCAGATAGCACTGACCCTGTGAGATGGGTTAGAAACAAACCGCTTAGTTCTGCAGGGAAACTTGATCAGCCTAGACTTAAGTATGTGTCCAGTGACAGATAATTTTTCAGTCTCTGAAAAGAAGTTGAGGCAGAGGAGACAGTCAGCAAGGATTTGTGTCATTCAGATATGCCGAGAGTCCGTGACACTTGCAGGGACAGTCATGTCTTGGGTATTTTTTGTTCTATGTCTTTGAGGAAGACACTAGTGTGGGTGTTGGTGTGGATAGTTTATTTTGCTAGCCACCTTTTCCCCCACAGCCTGGCTGAAATGGGATCTGATGTAGCTTTCAGATCAAGTAATTTAAAACTGACATTTGCCATTGCTAAACTTTTCATTTAGCATAAGGGAGAGTGTCTGTTTAGTGAAGTGGAATAAAACAAGTAAGCATATGATAGCATGTCTCCTTTGAAAAATCTGGGAGACTTATACATCAGAATAAATTTTAAGTTGTTTCAGTGTGGTTAACATGCAAGTTTGACACTTTTTCTTTTTCCTTGGGGCATGAAATGGCAGGACAAAGAAAATGTAATTGAAAGGATCTACATTCATGTCCATCATAGCATATGTCAACTGTCATAGTGGCTTTAACAAATAGGAGACAGAGTTGGAAGGGTGATACTCTTCAATTAGACCTGTGTGTAAATACTCTAGAGAAGATTGAGTAGGCTTCTGGCTAGGACCTCTGCACTTGTGTAAAAGAGATGGTTTTGCTTCTGCTCTTCTTTCAGACCTGCAGGGGACTTGTGTGTCTGAAAACATGTTCATTTTTTCCAGCAGTGCTGGGTATGCTAAAAGAGGATATTACTTCCCTGCAAGCCATGTCTTGCTGATATCCCTGGACCATTGCATCTACAGCAGTGCTACTACTTTAACTGATAAAGCATATCTCTTGTTTCTGCTCTCTTATGTTGTTGTAGATGAAAAACCACGGTGAGTGAGGTCTGTGTGATAGCCCTTGAGTGAAGGCAGTGCCCAGAATGCATAGGCACTGAAAAAAATAGTCTCTCCAATTGTATCCAATCCCCACAATCTTAGACGAAAGTTGTGGACATTGTGTCACTTGACGTTTAGCTCCTCTGTGCATTTATGATAGAAAAGCATTAACTGCTTTAGAAATCATGGTCATGGTCAGGTCATAGTCAGGTCATTGTTTTCGTTGTGCAGTGTTTGTACAGCTTACATGATGATGACTATGAAAGTTATGGACAGCTGCGAGGGGGGAAGGCAGAAGCTCAGAAGAGCCTGCCATGCCCTTTCAATGTGCCCCAGCCCTTGAGGAGGCAGGGTGAGGGATTTGCCCTTGCTGAGCAGCAATGAACCTGTTGGCAGGGCGCTGCCAGTCCCGTGGGCTTGGCAGAGAGGCTGGTACTGGATGTGAGCAGTTTGTGACTGCACTGCAAAGCTGTGCTGTGCCTCTGTCCTGGGAGATGTTTGACACAACTTTGAAGTGGAAGGGCATGGGATAAGGCACAGGGTTTTTTGTTTTTATTTTTCTTTGGAAGCAATCTGTTGTGTTACAGAGCTGCCACAAACTTCTTGTTCCTTTTAATGTTTAGATAAGAGTTGAAAGAGGAAGCAGCCACAGAGAGACTAACCTGTTGGCCTAAGGTTGTGCAGGAAATCTGTGGCAGAGCTGGGAATAAAATCCACAGTGCTTGACTCTTCATCTTATTCCATGGCAGTCCCACATCCTTTGTTTGCTTGGCAGCTGGAGATGGTTTCCAGTTGCTTGCAAGCTTGATGTGGACTTGCACCTGATGTGCTTTTCCATGCTACAGCAGTGTTGTTCTGAGGCTGAAAAGCTCCAGCATAAACTGTATTTTTTTTTCCCCAGGATGGTTCACTCCTTAGCCAGAGCTTTTGTTGTTTGCACATCCCTTAATTGTTACAGGAACATTCTGCTGTCCTTAATCATATCCCTGCAATTTGACCTGCATTTCCTATCAGTATTATCTAGAGCTGTTTGAATTTCTAATTCCTCCAGCCTGGTTTTCCAGATGTTCCTTCTGCATGCAGAATTCACAACTGCTGTACTCCTCCTCTTTCCTTCCTCTTCCTTCATTTTAATATATTCATATATTCTTTTTCAGTTACACAGCCTTGTTTACAAGTGATCCCAGCATTGTAGTTTTTAACTCAAGTTTGTTATATTACAAGGAGAAGTTAGGGTTGTGGAAGCGAAGCTCTTCAGCTGTAGGACTCAAATTTAGTACATCCAAAATGGATCTTTGGCTGTCCAACTCTGAGCTTAGCAGTTTATTTTAGTTTTTCTAAATTGTGACTTATTAAATATTTGCCATTATCAGTGTGTTTTTGTTAGCATATAGTAACTACACGCTGTAGTTGCCCTTGAGGACAACTCTA
The DNA here is from genome assembly GCF_000691975.1 of Corvus brachyrhynchos. Taxonomy (NCBI): domain Eukaryota; kingdom Metazoa; phylum Chordata; class Aves; order Passeriformes; family Corvidae; genus Corvus; species Corvus brachyrhynchos. Next base: position 7,572,716 of record NW_008240046.1, read on the forward strand.
GAGGGTCATCCAGAATCCCAGTGTGGTACTCTGGCTGTGCAGTGTATGGGGAATGTTGAGTGTGTCATGGTGGGATCCACATTCTGTGATCAACAGTGGGATTATCTGCCCCACTTGAGACCACAGGACCCATGTGGGCAGAAGACAGGTTTCCTCTCTTCTCCTTGCCCTGAGTTGTTCCCCTGCTCAGGTGGACCTCACTGAGATGGGGACACTCAGCTGAATATTGAAGTAGTAGTCCACCTCCTTTTCAAAGGTGTAAAGAGGTGGAGAGAGAATGGAGAAATGCCCAGGTGTGGGGCAGATAACAGATTAAGGATGCATACCCATGCCTGGAAAACTTCAGTGGGGACATAGCAGTGTGTTCCTCCATCTCATTGCTCATTATAGTCCTGCTAGTGACTCGTAAAGCCATGATCCCACCTGGGCTGAACACAGAGCTCTGGTAGGAGACAGCAAACACTGTATCCCATGGGGTTTGGCACTTGGGAGATCTCTTTTCTCTGGCATATATACTGCCAACACAATTGATTCCTGAATTAGGAGTCTTGGTGTCATGGCTATGATTACATGGTCGATGTTACTGGAGTCCCTGAGAGCAACAGGGGCCTGGAAAGAGCCCTATCACTCGGGTGCCATACAGATAGAGCAGTCTCAGATGTGAGTCTGGGAGAAGATGATGAGAGAGCAGATGGACACATGCTGTGGGGATTAGTACACCGGATTACAAGTTGTTAGTTAAACTCTCAGATTTCTGTCACTTAATTATTCCTCTAAAAAGAAGATAGAAAGTCATTCTCATCTTTCTAAACACCATTTTAATTCTCTTTTTAAAGACAGCTGATATTTTGGTGCATAATATGAAGCAAATCTAATAGTCATTGTGTTTACAACTGGTTGTCCTTACACTGTCATAGTTTCCTTGAAGAGACATTATTTTCAGAAGGCAAAAGAAGAAAACCCTTTACACTCTGGGAATCCTTTGCACAAGGCATTATTCAGTTTGTAAATTGTTTTGCTGAGAATTCATAGACTGCGTAAAAGGAACCATAGCAAAATCATCTCAAAATATGAGTGATACTTCACCACAAGTGTGCTTATTTCCTCTTCTTTTTTTTTTTTTTTTTTCCCAGTTCTGGTACATAACATATTTCTTGTTCATCTGGACAGGTCATGCTCCGCTGTGTTGTTTACTACCTTCAAAAACTTTTCAGTAACTTACTAGATAGTTCTGATAGTAAGTGTTGCAGAAATTTGAGCTCCTAACTTGAATGGATAGGATGAGAGCTAGGGGAAAGAGGATGTAAGAGTAATAAATATTCAATAAAAAGATGAAATTATGTTTTTCTAATCTTTCTGGCAATTATTTTTTGTGGGATACTTTTTTATATGTTGAGTCATGTGAGTTTATGTAGGGGATTGATTAGTGGAACTCATGGAAAATTTCTGGTGGTGCTGGAAAAACAGGTGCTGGTGGACTCGTCTGTTGGGTTTAGCACTGGTAAATCTTCATCCAGGGGAGATGGGGAGAGGACAAAGGCTTCCTCCAAAACCTAGACCACAGACAAAGTAATTAGTCTGTGCAGGTGGTCTGACCTTGCTTTGCTTCCTACTCTGTGGTGGATTTGTCAGGAAGAGGAGCAGTTACCTGACCTGGTCTTAATCCAGTATATAGCTTAAGAATGACTAAAGCCGTGAGATGAGTGAATTAAGTCTGGAGTGTATAACCTCACCCCAACTACTTATCCAGTTGTTTTTCTTGAACGTCTGTTGTTATCTGTGTGGGTAGGGAAATTCAGCCTCTGAATGGAGCTGCAGAGTGTGTTTTTGCATGCAAGTGGTGTTGGGTTTTGAAAAACGTTCCCCCTGGCTCAGGCATGGCCATTAGATGTCCAGTCCAGCTGTGCAGTGCTGTTCTGTCCTGTGCATCAGAGGGACATGGCAGTGAGTATTTGTAGGACTATTGAGCTGGCCTTCATGAGGGGAAGCGTTTGTTACTGCAGAACCTGTCCGAATTTACACACAACGCAGTGATGTGTATGGTTTGACAGATCCATCCTCGCGTAGTAGGTCAATTACAACATTAATCTTTACACTGCTACCTCTAACAGGTCCGTTTTCCTCTGCAAACCTGTTGGTTTTGACCTTCAGATCCCCTTGTGCCCTAGGGTTGGGTGCCTAGGTGGGTTTGGGAAGAAGGAGAGGCCCGATGTCTGTCTGCAGGACTTTACAGGCCGGTTTTGTCTGGGCAGTTTGGAGCCTACACTTAGGCTGTGTGTCATTATTGGGCTGTATAAATACCCAGGAGGGAAGTGGAGGGAGCAGTTCAGCAAGCCAGGCTGGCTTGGCATTTCCTCAGGGGCAAGTAAATGAGTTTGTTCTCTGTGTAGCCCTGGACACTTGGAATGAAGCCACCTCTTGCTGCAGCTGAGGCTGCTGCCCGA
>NW_008240046.1:7575412-7584899 GCF_000691975.1 Corvus brachyrhynchos
TGTGGTTGCAGCTGAGGCTGCTGCCGAAGGAGGGGGAGCACGGCTCGGGCCAGCGGGCTGATGTGCTCATCCCTGCTGCCTGCATCGTGCCAGGGCTTGGGAGCTGAGGCCAGGCCACAGCAGCACATCCCCTCGTGCTGGTGAAGGAGAGCTGCCCTGTGGCATGATGAGGGCATATGCTGGTATTTGCTCCATGGCAGGGGCTGTGTGACCTGCTCAGGACTGTGCTCCTTGAGACAACGGGCAGTGGGGGCCATCCCAGTCCAGCTACATGTGCACCTCCCTGGCGGAGCCCGGGCTGAGACCTTGCTGGCTGCAGGCATGGAGTGATTCCAGTGAAGGTTGTCCACATCTTTTGCTTTCTCCATCTTCCCTGACTCGTCTGTGAAGCTAGTGCCAGAATAGCTATACCACACCACACTTCTGCTGTCTTATGCAGCTCATGTAATTTGTCACTTGAAGTGCCCTGTGGTCTGTGGGAAGCAGCAGAGAAGTCTTCCAAAGACAACCCCATGAAGGACTTGCATGGTCTTCCAGGAGCCCTTCTCAGAGATCTTTGTCTTCTGTCTTCTCACATGCCAAAAGTTACTGGCTCTGATCTGAGGGGTTTGAAAATCAGAGGTTTTTTGCCTCAGCCCTGCAGTCAGGCACATCTTTGCCCAGGGCAAAGGATTTTTCCAGCGTTCCCGTCTACTGTGCCATTGCTGACTTGGGACTTGTGCTTCTGCGACCTTGGACTTTCACTCTTCTTGTTCGAGCTACTGTACCACAGCTCAGACACACACCTACACTTTGAGGTAGCAGATTTGAAATTAATAGGGTTTTTTTTCTGCATTTTTCTGGTGATTTTTATTTTTAGGGTGGTTGTTTGTGCATTCAGTCATGGAAGCATATATGCAGGATTAGTGGACCTCATGTGGAAAATTACTTGGTGACACTGGAAGAATGAGTGCCAGTTGAGTTTAACACTGATAAATTCTAATTCCAAGGAGGGCTCCTTCCAGACTACAAACAAAGTAATTAGTCTGTGCAGGTGGTCTGACCTTGCTTTGCTTCCTACTCTGTGGTGGATTTGTCAGGAAGAGGAGCAGTTACCTGACCTGGTCTTAATCCAGTATATAGTTTAAGAATGACTAAAGCCGTGAGATGAGTGAATTAAGTCTGGAGTGTATAACCTCACCCCAACTACTTATCCAGTTGTTTTTCTTGAATGTCTGTTGTTATCTGTGTGGGTAGGGAAATTCAGCCTCTGAATGGAGCTGCAGAGTGTGTTTTTGCATGCAAGTAGTATTTTCACTGGCATGACTCTGCTACTCCACATGGATGTTGTACAGTCTTGTACAACTCTGTGACATGAGCTAACAGCACAGTCATTGTAAGCTAAGGATCACTTGTAGGACTGAAGAGCTACTCTGAAAGGGGAAGGGTTTGTTACTGCAAGATCACCTCAATATTTGCGTATGTTCTTCTGATGTGCAAGTAGGTCCATAACTGAGAATTTCTCTGGATTTTTGACTGTGAACTTCATTTTTGTAGGCTCACTAAGACTTTCAAACCATGGGTATGCTAACTCAGCAACCCCCTGATTGGCTTACCCTAACAGTAGAGCCAGAAAAGCCTGAATGTGCTCCTTTCTCTGTGTAGACAGTTGGGAAGTAGTTGGGAACTGTGAACTGGAGCTGCCGATTCTACAGAGCTTTATTTTGTAAGAACTTTTAAAACACTGTGTTATGGCGTGTTCAGTGAAAAAGAAGCTAAATGGTCAATTAGAGCAGCTTTGGTGACTGGGAGTTTGGTGCCTCAGTGAAACTAATTTGGTGGTGTTGGGATGAAAACTTGAAGAATATTTTGCATGATTTTTTTTTTTTTAACGTGAGAAATGTTGAATTGGCACTTCAGGTAAAGAAATAAGCAAGTGTGGAAAGCATGTACTGATGCCTTCATTAAACTGGACACTTCTAATTCACGAGTGTGAGTGGAGCATCTGAATACATGAGAGCAGTTATAAAAAGATAACTCTTGAGCAAGGAAAACTTTAGTTCTTGGCAACATACTGAGTAAATGACAAAGAATGATTAAAAGTGTTGCCATGTAGGATCAGACTCATATGTTCTTGAATTTAATTTTTAAATAGCTTGGGTCTGTTCCCATTCAAAAGCCAAAACATTGCAGAGAGTGGTGCATCTGAAACTTTAATTTCAAAAGGTTTTTTAGAGGCCAGTTTCCACCTGCACAGGTTATTTTCTCTGTGTGCCAAAGGTCTCACAAGCCAAAAGGTGTCTGTAGAATAACATAGTGCCATTCCAGCTTAGTATTTTTAAGAAATAATTCCCAAAATATTAGTTGCATGTATACAGCTATAAATAAAATTTTGCTGCAGAAGAAAAGAGAGTGTTGTATTGACAGACATTCTATTCTGTGCTTTTTTTTCCAGGTGGTTCGCTGTCCCATGTAGAGTCTTTACAGGTTGTGAATAAAGGGGAGGAATTCAGGTTGACGTGCAACGAGGAGGGACCTGTGACATGGAATTTCCAGAACTCAGACCCATCGGCAAAAGCACGGAGTTCCAGTGAGAAAGAGTGGCACACCAGAAATGCAACAGTCAGAGACATAGGCAGATACACATGCAGAAGCAAAGGGAGTATTGTCTCCTCTTACTATGTTTTTGTTAAAGGTAAATATCAATGAAGGCATTATTTTTGCTTCCTCAGCCCCCCATCTTCACTCCCAAAATAAGAGGACAGTAAATGTTGGAGGAGGGAATGAGTTTGAAGTTCAGAGGCAGAACACAGTTGGGTAGAAGAAATCTTCTTCCCTGTCCAGTAGGAAGAAACCTCACTCTCTGCTTTGCTTGCAATGGCCTTTGTCAGCAGCACAAAGTTCTGGATGACTTCTTCTCTACATCCCCGTTAATTTTGTGGTCGTGCTTATCTGAGCTCCCTTTCTAGACGCTACCTAAGTGACCTGAGTCTGTTGTGTGAGTCAGTTATACTGTGAAGAAGTAAGAAATAAGTAGAAATGTCTTTTTAATTCTGTGCCATCCATCAGTATGGAGTCATGTAAGGTTTGGTCCCAAGCTTTTAATTTACTGAGGCAGTTAGCCTAAAGGATTTGGTCTTTTGAGACTGTCCTCCGAGGCTTAAGCCAGCAAACAGTGATGATTCCTCTGCCTCCAGCTTCTGATCTACCTTGTGACTGATCAGAAATGTTTCAGACAGGAAAAAAGTGCTTCTGCTCTGACACATTTCTCAATCCTTTATTGCTCTTCTTTGTGCAGTGTTTTCTTCAGATTCCTTCTCTTCTGATTTATGTCTGCATCAGCTGCCCCCAAGTTCACAGTTTACCATGCCTGGCACTCCATTTACTTTCCAAGGAAAATGGTTATTTTGCTTCCCCTTCCCATAAATCTGGTGGTCTCCTAAACAGTTAATAGAAAAAAGGTCCTATGGTATCCACTTTCTTGAAGACAGCATTACTTGGCCAACAGGGGTTGTCTCAAAAGAGCCTCCTCTGAACCCCGCTAGTCCTTTGAGAATTACTGCAAGGTTGTTCTCTGAGACAGGGAGATACCAGCATAGCAAAGCGCAGCACAGCGAAGGTTATTTTCTCCAGGGAAGATATCTGGTATAGTGGCCACACAATTTAAAGAGTGCTCCTTTAACTGCTCTGGGTTCTCCAAATAGCCATGCAGCTACCATGGATAAGTTTTCTTGACTTTCTGTTTTTCTCTGAGACTATGACTAAAGGAAATCTGACATGTATTTTACCTATATGTGGTAAATAGTGTTGACTTTACCTACCATGATTTTTTTCCTGAAGGTCATGGTAATTATCCCAGATAGCTATGATCATAGAGATGTTTTTGTTTTCCATTACATGAGTGACTCCTTCACCTTAGGATAGCAGGCAGCTCTCCTGAGCATGCTTACCACACATCAGGGAAGTTGTGTGGCCCTCATACAACACGTTGCTATCTTTTTTGTCTCAGTTGTGTGAAAAACGTGCCACCTTCACTTTGACAAGTTCCTGGCAGTGAAATAAGTATGTTTGTGAGGTTGACCATCATTTTGCAATAGGCGTGGTTTAATGACGTCTTATACCACCTGTAAGATGCTGTCGTATGCTCTGCTGCTTGTGGGGTTGCCACAAACACCCCTTATACTTTTCTGCTTGTAAAACTGGGAGTGAAGAGAGAGTAGGACCAAGGACCTTGATCCTGCATAGTGACACATAAAATGGTGGCATCTGTTGATATCTTACGTTCTTCTGAACCTACAAAATCCAAATTTCTTCTGTTTCTGTGACCAAGGATGACACAGTGTTGACAGACTGTGGATGTGTACCTTTTTCACCTTTCTGTTACGGCAGAAAGCACCTGTGTTGTATCTATAAAAGCAGCTTTTATCCTAATCCAAGCAAGCCCAGTTCAGACTCCTGCATAAGACAGAAAAATGTCTTGATTTTGATCTCAAGTCTTTTCAGAAGGAAGCAATGATAAGCACCACTATATCTTGTGTTGGAAACCTGCAGTATGCCCAGAAGGCAAGTGCAACCCAAGATGTCCCTGGCGTAGAAGGCTATGAAGGAAGAACATGAGCATGAACAGCCTTGTTTTTGTCTGGATTCCCCATAGGAAGTCCTTTCATGTCTTCTGACTGTGCTAGTCCCTTCAAGAGGGGAATTGAAGATGCAAGGGGTGCACCTCAACGATGTTACCTTCTCCAGTCAAGACCTTCCCCGCAGTTTCAGCTGTTAGTGAAACAGGTCTTTGTTCTTTCTATTTTCAAAAATTTCTCTTTTTTTTGGAGTTGTGGGGAGCCATACTTTCTGCATAATGAAGATATCTTGGTTCTGTCTGTATTGGAGAAAAGGGGACTGAGTAGAAAGCAATCAGGTATGTCCGTTAGCAGGGACATTTAGATGAGCACTTTTAATCCATCCTCTTCCTGCTCAGCTAGTCATAGCATTTCTTTTAAGGTCTCTATGTGCAAAATGTCACATTTTGATTCTGTTCAGAAATGCTTTACTTTTTTTTTTCATTTCTTAGTAGTCTCCATCCTCTAATTCTAGACTGATGCTTCAAAACCTGTAGTTTGTGGGGGCTTCTTGGGTGGTAGTATCAAATTCAGCCAAAGCTACACCCTCACTCTAAGCTAGAAACCAGCCAGTAACTTCTCTGTTCAGTGATGAGGAACCCCTTGATATAGTGAATTGCTTACATAAACATCCCAGGCTTCATTTTCAGCCTGGTACTTCTTGTCTTAAACCAAATGCACATTGTCCATTATCTTAACCAAATTCTCGCAGTCTTCCTTGTTAAGCCATGGTTTGTTGATCTGTAATCATTCAGGTTGTAAGCATGTTTGTAAAAAGGAAAGAAAACCTTCCTCTTTTTTTTTGTTTTTTTAATTCATTCTCCTCTGTAGAGAGGGCAGATGGAATCTGAAATAAACTTTTACAGAGTGTTTGTCATCACACATTCCTTTATTTATGTGTTTGCCAGCTTCTTAGTATTTCAAGGTCATGACATATCATGGGCTTCAACTTTGGTTGTAAAAGTGTTTGAAGTACTATATGTTTGTGTGCTGTGGTTGGCCGAGATGAAATGCTATAGGAAAGTTACCTTGTGAAAGATGTGATGATGATTTTTCAATCAGATATGCTGTTTGTATGCCCAATTTTTCTTCTAAGGAGGCTAAAAATAATCTCTGCTTTCAGGGAGCTGAGAGAAAGAGAGAAGTTGTTTGCTGCTTCCTCTGGTAACAATGTGTGTTCATTTAGATTATGTATTTTACAGAAGTGAAAAACCATAATTTAGGTGCTTTTCAACTTCCATTTGCTCATAAATTTCTTCCAAATCCTCCCGTGGGCATGAAACTTTACAGCCCTGCCACTAGCTAAAAGCAAATTACTTTTAGTGATCTGTGAAAATCTGTTTACTGTTGTGGGGATATTTTGGACCTAAACAAGGCAAAAAACTCCCTCCATCTCCAAATAAAAAAGCAGTAAGCTTATTTTTAGTGCGAATGATTCTTTAGTGTACCTGGTATTGAATGCTACTGCACGTCTCCTGTCATGCTGCTCTTTTAGGACAAAATTTAATGTCTCTTGGTAAACATGAATTAGGCAATACTCAGTTTTACTGGCTGAAAAGAAACTCTCTTTGACAAGTGCCCAGTTGTAGAGTTAGGGTCATCAGAAGTTCCCATGCCAGCTTCTCTGACAGATCTTTGTGTTTCTTCATAGATCCAAATGTGCTCTTTCTTGTTGATTCTCTGATCTACGGAAAGGAAGACAGTGACATCCTGCTAGTGTGCCCACTAACAGATCCAAATGTTGCGAATTTCACACTGAAAAAATGTGATGGCAAACGTCTCCCCAGAAATATGACGTTCATTCCCAATCCCCAGAAGGGCATTGTTATAAAGAACTTACAGAGGTCATTCAAGGGCTGCTACCAGTGCTTGGCCAAGCACAATGGAGTTGAGAAGATATCAGAGAAGATTTTCCTGAATGTGAGACCAGGTAACACAGGATTTTTGCCTTCTTGTAGAGAGCCTGATTTTACTCCTCACCTCCCAGGAGATGTAGAGGAAGGGCTGTGTGTGAAGCCTCACTGCTGTCCAAAGGAAAGTGGTGAGCTTAGAAAGCTTGTTTTGGGCCAGTTGTGTCAGGGCACAGATTGATCTTGTGACACTTAACTTGTGGCTGTGCTCAGAAGGTTTGGCTATGATGAGTTTTGCTTTCTGTTCCTGGTGATTTCCAGGCGTTTTTTTCATCATTATAAGAAATGTGGGTTATGCTGTTAAATTCTGAGGGCAAACCAGCACCCTGAGGTTTGGACAGGTTTAAGCAGGCAAAACTATTTTGGTGCCTGACTCCTTTGTACGTTGCCCACAAGTGACAGTAGAAGGAGCTGATTGATGGCATTAAAGAAAAGGGATTTGGTGGAGAAGCAGAGCTTGTGAAAGGAGAAGGTCTTTGTCTTCTTATTATTGAGTGAAGATGATCACAACAGCTGTGTGCACAGATCATGATGGGGACTGCGTTGTGGCTGAGCTGCTGCATGCAGCACTACACTTGGCAAACCTGTTGGTGATACCCTACACTTGACCTTCAGACCCCCTTGTGCCCTAGGGCTGGGTGCCTGGGTGGGTTTGGGAAGAAGGAGAGGCCCGATGTCTGTCTGCAGGACTTTACAGGCCGGTTTTGTCTGGGCAGTTTGAAGCCTACACTTAGGCTGTGTGTCATTATTGGGCTGTATAAATACCCAGGAGGGAAGTGGAGGGAGCAGTTCAGCAAGCCAGGCTGGCTTGGCATTTCCTCAGGGGCAAGTAAATGAGGTTTTTCTCTGTGTAGCCCTGGACACTTGGAATGAAGCCACCTCTTGCTGCAGCTGAGGCTGGGGCGGGGGGAGCACGGCTCGGGCCAGCGGGCTGGTGTGCTCATCCCTGCTGCCTGCATCGTGCCAGGGCTTGGGAGCTGAGGCCAGGCCACAGCAGCACATCCCCTCGTGCTGGTGAAGGAGAGCTGCCCTGTGGCATGATGAGGGCATATGCTGGTATTTGCTCCATGTGTGACCTGCCCATTCTCCTTGGTGGTGGGGCAAGAGGTTGAGCAGTGGGGACCGTCTCAAGTGCGGAGTCTGCTGTGGCAAGTTTAAATCTTCTTTTCCTGATGATTTGGAAATTCTCATACAATGAACTTTAATAACTACTAAATGTCAATTAATGAGAACAAAAGTTTAATCAGTACAGGCAGCTCTGGCATTCTTCTTTGACAAACAAAAATCAAATCCATTCTTGCTGTGTGTCGTTTGTTCTGTAACAAGTGGGGTTTTTTTCAACTGTTTCTTCAGTGATGGCCAAAGAAAGAAACCAGCTGGTTGATATAACTGATTTTTCTCTGACATAGGAAGATGGAGGCTGTAGTATTGGACTTTTTTACAGGATAAAAATCTCTAGTGGTGTGATTCAGTGATGACTTCAGATGGAAGGGTGCTGACCTGGTACCATTGTCAGCAAACCACTGATGGTGGGCAACCATAGGTGGCTGAGGGCACCTTGTCATTTTGCCCACCTTCTCCATTAGGAAGGAAGCGTGCAATAAGTAGAAGCATCTGCTGAAATCCATCAGCAGCATTGTCACTCAGTATTGTATTTGCTGTGCTATAGTGTTCAGTCCTTATTGAGTTCACCAGGTAAAACTCCCACTTTCTCCTTGGCTCAACATTTAAACATGTTGGAGATGCTTTGGTGCGTAATGTGTTTGTAGTTATAACCATGCCACTCAGACCCTCAGGTGTGAGCTTCTGGTGCAGAAAGACTGAAGAGGCATCCATGAAACAGGGAGCTGTGCAGGAGTACTCAGACACACATCAGCTACGACAGCACAGGGAGTGTTTATGTACAGCCCTTCTCAAAACAATGAGGAGCTTTATGGACTTCGGGCATTTTTTTGGATGTCCAGAAATGTTTCTGGCAGATGAGAACACAGAATGCCTTCTGCACTGGCATCCTCCTGTCTCTTGGGTATGCTGAATGCTGAGGGGGATTTTTGTGTGAGCCTTTATATCTGAAGAGAGCAAACATGTTTCTTTGTTCTCTTCTGTAGCTTCTTACAGCAACATGAGGAAAACATTATTGTTAAAGTACGAATGCCTGACAAGCATGGTGTTTTCCTAAGTTTTGTACAGTTTACCTAAGACAACTACAAAAGTTGTGTCAGAGGTAGAAAGAGAGTCTGAAGACCTTATCTGCATTTACAGTTTGTCTTCCTGTGTAAAAGCCCTAGTGGGAAATTAACTGGAGTATAATAAAATGGGAAAAATTGAAGAAAGGATGAAGAAAATGGAAAAACAAGCCATGAACAGAACAGAGGGAGAGCTGAAGAGCTTTGCAGAGGCAGGAGATACGTAGTCCTCAGATACACCTGACTGTTGATGAAAGACATCCTGAAGCAGAACAGGGTACAGCTACCCCACGTCTGCATGTCACCACCTGATTCTTGGGTGACAAACTGTGAGCCATCACTGTGAGCAGAGGTTGAGGTGCTTTCAGGCACAGATGTGCAGAAGTCCTTGAGCTGTACCTGTCCTTCCTAGGCTGTCCATCAGAGCTTTTCAGGGACTTGTCACACAGTACTTTCTGTTGGCTGTAATGTTTTGTAATTAAAATTTGCAGTTAGTGCTGGGCTGCTGTTCTTCAGTGACTGATACTTACCATGTTTTCAGTTCCAGAGTGCTGCTTTTTAATCACTGTCATGAAACGAATTGTCTCACTGATGGTTCAACATCATTCAAGTTTATTCATGCAAGTTGCTATGCTCTAACAAGTATTATCTAACTCTTAAGTGTAATTTGATGCGAGGTTGAGGCAGAAATGTGCTTATTGTAAAGGAACAACTGTGTAATACGTTTAAAAAAATTTAATACATATCAGAATCTTGATTTTATTGGAAAGTTAATTAATGACTGTTGATTTTTATC
>NW_008240046.1:7584957-7643444 GCF_000691975.1 Corvus brachyrhynchos
CACAAAACTCTTCCTGTCATCACCTTATCAAAAAGCTATGAGCTTCTCAAAGAAGGGGAAGAATTTGAAGTTACATGCATAATCACAGATGTGGATAGCAGTGTACAAGCTAGCTGGATTTCTCACAAAAGTGGGGTAAGTTCCTTTAATTGTATCGTGTGCCTCAGCACAGTTCACAGACTCTCTGTAGACATTCACATGCTTGTCTTGGGTACCTGATGCTGTGTTGATTTTGATTTGTTGCATTTACAAAGATTCAGTATCCCACAGACTGGTGAGAGGGCAACAGCTGTCCTGTGCCCATGAGGATGGCTGGGACGAAAAGCATCTGCATGGGCTTCTCTTCTCAAAAAGAATTTAAAGTTAGGCTCTTCAATGTGAAGTTTAGGTGACCTCTGTTGGGTTTCCTAAATACGGAAGCGTGGAGTGCCTACACATCACATTGCAATCAATGGGAGCTGCAAATATCAACACATGGACTGCAAATTACATATTCTAGTTGTTATCATTAACAGTAAATACCTGCTAATTAGCATGGGGTTGTGTGTGTGACAGGAATAGTAGTAAGCATTCGCAGGAATGATTAATTCATTTAAATTACATGGTGTGCCTCACTAACTGGAAAAGCTCTGAAAAATGAACCAGTGAACTGGCTTCTGTCTGCCAGTGATAGATGAAGTTACTGACTGCATCACCAGATTAAATTATTGAGAGGCTCAGTGCTCCAGGAGAGTTTGATACTGCAACTATTCTGCAGAAGAGAGGCAGAAAGATTCCCTTTCCTGGTAAGCCAGTGTGCTGCCAGCTCTGTCTTTGAAATGAGCAGTACACATTGGGTTGTTTTTGAGAATGCTTCTTGATCTTCTGGGTATACCCTGAAATTTAAATTAATTAAAGGCCCTTGTGAAGACCTTTTAGTAACTCCTACAATATACACTCCCATGCTAATTGACTGATCTTTTACTGCTAATGGTAGTGACCAGAATATGTAATTCTCAGCCCATGTATATGGAAGAAAAGCCTCCTGTGATATTTGGATAAATTACATCTCCTTGGGCACATAACGAACAGGAGTCTGTTCCCTGGGGCTGGGCATGCCATGCTTAGCTAATCCACCAGCTCTGGTAAAGCTGTTCTTGCTAAGTGCTTGCTGCTCCAGAAATCCCACCCTGCAGCTCTGAACGTTGAGAAGGTCTAAGTGACACAAAGGTGGCTTGGGACATGCAGATCCGCTTTTGTTCCTGTGCCAGGACCTTTATCTGAGAATTTAATTTCTTCTCTCATTCCCCTCCCTTTCCTGTGTAACAGATTGATGAAATTCCCTTCATTTTTTGTGCTTTATAATTTTTTATTTAATGTGTAAAAGCCACAAGGAAAGTATTTTCCCAATAAGTTTGACTTTTCTGTCCTTTCTAGTAAATAGTAGGAGTTGCTGTCTTTGAAATACTATCAAATTGAATTTTGTGTTGAAGGAGAACACATAAATTTCATATTTAAGTAGATTTGGAATTACATTTTGTCCTGAATAGATGAGAGGAAAAAGACTGAAATGCTTTTTCCATGTATGACTGAAGTTACCACCGCTTTGGAAAATTAGGAGACTGGTTACTAACAAGCACATCCATACTAAATACACTTCTCTTGTGATTATTATAACTCAGGAGAAATCAAAATTGCATTGAGAAGCTTTAATTTATCTAGAAGCTCTTGGAACATCCAAGAATTGCAGTAATTCGATTAGAAAATCATAACAAGTCCAGGTCTGCGTTTGGATTAATCAGTGTAAATTTTATCAGTCTTCCCAACCATACCGAACATTCTCACAGAGACTGAAGTCAATATCTCAAAGCATTTATTTTTTCTACGCATATGTATAGAATCATGACATATTTAAGAGAATGAAATTTCCAGTTGCTTTTAAGATTAATAAATTTAGATTTCTATGGACCAAGAATCAGAGTGGGTACCAGAGGAAGGATGCTGTGTATAGTCTGCTGCCGGTAGGGCTCTGTGCAGCATGCCTGCAATCAGGAGATGCTGTGGCCTTGGGACATAGAGCAACACAGTTAAAATGAAGCCCCAAGACTTTAAATTGTCTCTTGTCATTCTCCGGGAAGCATTGCAGCCATTAGAGAGTCTGCTGAACTTCAGGCACCGCTTGAGTGGTGAACCACACTTCTGAGTTGCAATGACTTCATACAAGAGCTGCAGCTTCTGAGCATTAGGAAAATCAGGATCCAGTGGTCATTTTGCATCAAGCCCTACAGTTAGAAGTGCTGTTCGTGCAAATAAAACCTTCAGTTGGTTTTTCACCTTCTCAGTATTGGAAATGTAGGCAGAATGAGCTGGGTCTGACCTTGGGTGCAACAGACTTGTCATTAGGTAATGGGAACATGTGAAGAAGCTACAGCTATAGTTCTTTGGCTTGGGCTGGTCTCCTCCATTTGGAACTCTTGGGGCAGGTGAGCACAGCCCCAAATTCACCCCAGCCACACCCCATGTCCCCCCACATTCTTGCCTTAGAAGGGAGCTTGTGGGGGAAAAAAAAAAAAAGAAGGGGAGGGGATAAGACTTAGGAGAGGACATTATCTCCCAAAGGCAGCTGATCACACACTTGTTTTGCATGGAGAGATTCTAGTGACAGGTTTGTCGTGCTGGCTTATTATTCCAGTTTAAAGTTATGAATATTAATATAGCAAAGTTATAATTACTCCTATTTTTAATTTATCTAGGAAAGATGATGCATACACAGTGTTTTAGATGTTAATTGTTTTTTACCGACAGATTGTTACAAGCAAAAGCAGAAATTTGGGTGATTATGGATATGAAAGGAAATTAACATTGAACATCCGTTCAGTGGGAGTTAATGATTCTGGAGAATTCACATGCCAAGCAGAAAACGCTTTTGGAAAAACCAATGCCACAGTAACCTTGAAAGCTCTAGGTAAATGCTTCTTGTAGAAATCTTAACATTTCTAAGAGCAGGAGATGAAAAGTGAGAACACTGGGGAGTCTCTCTTCGTTCTCTCTCTTTTTCCTCAAACCTCAGTGAGTAAAGTTGCTTTTCTGTAAAGGTTATTGCTGACTGGTACCATATGGGATGGTTCAGGAAGTTGTGGTGCGTATGGCTGCCTTAATTTCTATAACCCTTTGCTCGTTATTCTAAAGTGATACTAGAACAACCACCCAACAGTGTTTCTGTCCCTCTGGTGTCTCATCCTTCCGAATTCAATCTAAAATTTAAACGGGTTTTAACAAAGCAGCTAATTTACCTTTGCCTGGTACTGTCCCTATGCTTAAGTAATTTGGCAGCACAAGCGCAAAGCACATCTTCAGTACCTGCCTTCCAAGCATGGGGAATTTCACTGACAGCGTGTCAATGTTTTTTACGTAGAAGCTATATTTATACCTCTATTTAAAATAATGCTGTGAGCAATGTCATGGTGTACATAGACAGCATGAAATTGTTCCGGAGGTCACCCCCTTGTTAAACCCACTATCCATCACTTCTACATGTTTTGGATCATGTCCCTAAACAGTGAGCAAACTCCCTTCCTCCTCTTGTTTAATAACAGATGTGTTTAGAGTCTGCTATATATTAACTTGGATGACACACAGTGCCTTTTGAATTTTAAAGCTGCTGAAATCTGATCATTTGATAAATTGAGTACAATTAAGAACATGTTGGTATAGTTAATAAGATCATTCTGGTCTGTGTAGTTGCTACAACTGTTCCAGTACCGTACCATTCAAGGGTTTAGTAACTGAGGGAAGTGTAGCCTTGGATTCTTTTTTTCCTTTTCAAATCTGTTTTTCTGCTGCACAGACACGCACTCCGGCAACACTGCTTGTTTTGCTCTCCCTGGTAGCGTAAAGAAAACAGAAGTGTTTGACCCGTGTGGGTCAGATCTTGAGCAAATAGGCAGAGGTTTGAGTGCCCTTAACCTTGTTGTGCTGGTCGAGTGGTAGGGCTCACAATGACAGGGATGTTTTCCTCATTTTTTTTACAGGAGAGACTACATTCATATGTAAAAGAGTGAAACAGTGTGAAGTATGAAAGAAAATCTTCTCCCCAAGGGGATCAGTGTGAAAGCTTTTATTATAAGAGGAGGGAAGTTCTTAACTACAGAAATTCTTAGTACTACTACATATGCAAATGTAGCTTTAAAAAGGATTGACTTTGGAAAGTCTGGGGTTTAAAATAAAGCATGGCACTATAAAAAGTAGGAAATAAGATTTTTATTTAGTAAAATGCAAGGTTTGTATTTAATAAAAAATGCCAGAGAAAAAGTGGAATCTTTCCTTTCTGAGATAGTTTTCTCTCTCCACCCTCTCAAGTTTGACTTAAAATAAAATAAGCTCCAACTTTTGGATACCTTTCACCATTTATTGTCAAACTGACTATCTTCACCTGAAGTGTGCCAGCTCCCAGAGTCCTAGGAAGTGCTGTATGGTGTGTACATAGAGGGAGATCTGGAATTGCATCAGATACTACATCACTATGGCTTTAACATTAGCCAAAGGTTTTACAGGAAATAATGTGTATTTTTTGTAAATTCCTAGTTACATTTTCTAGCAGTTAATTTATCTAATTGTAGAAGGTACTAGAACTGTATTACAGGGACCGATAGCATCATAATAAAATTTTATTTGAAGGCTGTTGGGTCTGATTTTGAATATAGCGTGCATAGGGAATCCTGTGTTTATACAGACAACTGAAAAAAGCACTACAAACCTTCCGTTTTCAGATTTGAAATATTTTTCTCTTTTCTGATGATGGAGACCATTTCAGAGCGTACCTGCCTGCTGTGAATTTACTTCATCCTTTCTTCTTCAAAGCATCTGTCAAGTGCTCTGGCAGATCCATATGCTTTCACCAAGCCCCACTGGCTCTGGTTTTCCCAAGCTCGGGTGCCCAGCTGGCCACGGCAGTTTGATTACTAGAAAGTGGGAAGAAGCAGGGATCTGAGATTGACTTCAGGTCTAAATTCAAGCTCTCAGTAAATGTGTTTCCTAGTAATTGCAATCTGCCTGTCAAACTGATAATTCCCTTATGAATTTCTGTAATAGGACTGAAAAAATAGTCTTTTTAAAGTGAATCCTCAATCTGATGGGTTTATTAATGAAATTAAAACCACTACAGCAAAGATGTTGTTAGACATGATATTTTGGAATGGAACTGCGCAGTGATAAATAGTATCTGCCAAATGAAAGATTAAGACCCAGCAGCAGATGTACAGAAATGCCTTAGTTTAAGATTATTGGTATCTAGGCCTGTGGACATTTTTCTCTAATTACAGCTTTTAATAGCTTCATTTGTAATGTTGTTCTTAATTACACTTGACAAAGAAACCTTTAATACTCTAGTATACTGTAATAAATGATTTTAGCTTGCTTTTTTTGTAATGTTTTTTTCATACCAGACAGTTAGCAAGTCAAATTTTTGGAAAAATAGAAATACTTGAGTAGAATCAAATACATGCTTGCATTTTTCCAAAAGTATATAGAGAGTATTTTTCACCACAAGATGGAATTATTTATGGTAAAGCACTCAAGGCTGCTTTAAGTCCTGTGCCTCATGCTTACATGTAGCTAGTAGCCTTGGGTTTGGCAAGTGAGGGTCTGAGTTCTGCTCTGCAGATAAGATTTCCTGTTTCACAGTTGTATGTTTGATCCCTGATCTTGAAGTCGTCTAAGTGTGGTTAGAGTACTCACAATTTTCTAAATGGCCCTGAAATTGTTTTTCTTCTCCTCATATGACCATCAGCTAAAGGATTTGTCCGTTTGTTTGCAACAATGAATACCACAATAGATATAAATGCAGGACAAAATGGAAACTTAACAGTTGAATATGAGGCATATCCAAAACCGAAGGAAGAAGTCTGGATGTACATGAACGAAACATTACAGAATTCCTCAGACCATGATGTCAAGTTCAAGACTGTGGGCAATAACAGGTAATACGCATGGCTGTAAATATCGATTTCACTTTGGAACAGCAGACTAGGGTCTGCTCTGGAAAGAGGAAAGTGGGGATGGTGAGAAAATTGTGACTATAAAAGATGTAGAATGTGTGGCTTGC
This sequence comes from Corvus brachyrhynchos, assembly GCF_000691975.1. Classification (NCBI taxonomy): domain Eukaryota; kingdom Metazoa; phylum Chordata; class Aves; order Passeriformes; family Corvidae; genus Corvus; species Corvus brachyrhynchos. Next base: position 7,591,040 of record NW_008240046.1, read on the forward strand.
CACAGTAACTGGTGTAAAGTCTGCCGACCTAGATTTGGATTAGCGTCGCGCTAACCACACCATCTGAGGACCAGCATGCTGTATACTCACGACTCACCTACATTGCTGTCCAAGAGCAAAAATGAGAATTAGGGTCGTTTGTGTGCAGAAACTCCCTCCACTGCCACAGCAGACCCCAAGTGCTCTGGATAAAAGCTTATGCTTTTATTTCTGCTGGGCACTGTTCTCTCCTAATCCCTTGTCTTCCCAAAATCCAGTGAAGCACCTAGAACATGTGGCCTAGGTTGTGAATCTGGGTCCCCTCCTCAGTGAGAAGAGGAGCAGGTGGTGATGCATGCATGTGGTCTGAGCCTGATGCTGAGCTGCTACCCAGACACACATCTGGGTGTTAGAAGTGGCAAAACTGCTGGATGTTGGAATTGCAGTCGCAGTCATAATGTAAGATAGGAGTGTTTGCATGGACGATGTGTGCAGAAAATGCCCTTCATATTTTCCGTGCAGCAATTGCCTGTTCAGAGCAAGTTGTGTGTCTTAGTAATGCTTAAATTTTTCCTTTACAGTTACACAAGTGAACTTCACCTTACACGATTAAAAGGAACAGAAGGAGGCATTTACACATTTTTTGTGTCCAACTCTGATGCCAGCTCCTCTGTAACATTTAATGTCTATGTGAAAAGTAAGTAAAGTGAACAGTCTGAAATATTTCATTATCACAGTCATTGTATTTTATACAACATAATGTATGCACAAGATGTCACAGTGTGGTTCAGCATATGAGAGGCTTTCTGAAGTGAAGCACATGCTGGAAAACTAAATGTCAAGATATAAAAGTGCAGAGTACTCACACAAATCCACCTACTATCCAGCATGACCTTACATTCTAGCAAATGTATTCCAGAGATTACCAGAGAGCAGCTAGGTTGTTTGTACAGAAAAAAACCTGTAGCACCTGGAAACATGATCTCAAAAATAAGTATGCATCATAAACTTTTTATAATTCCAGGCGGAGCAGGATACACACGGTTTATAATTTGCATTTTTGGCAACCAGTTAAGCTTTTGTCCTTAATTTGTTTGAGTTGGATGCAGAGTTTGAAAGCTTGTCAGGAGAATTATTCACATTTAGATGCCTTTTGGCATCTAAATACTTCTGTATAATAATATAAATCACTATTGTTTTAGAGAAATCTGCATAGCTTTACAAATGTGTGTGTTGTCATCTTTGGGACACGCTCGTTACGGAAGAGCATTGGCCTCAGTTCCAAATAGCATTCCTCAAGAAAATGCCAAACTTCAAAATTAATTCAATGAAACCTTCCGAAAACCCTGTCCTTAGTGGAGCCATCCTCTTAGAGCCTTTCATGCTCTCAGCAGACAAATATTGGCTGCTGCTAAAGGCCAAGCTTAAGGAAAATTAAACCAAGAGGGGACTTTGAGCCCAGCAAGAGGAACTGTATCGAAAGTAAGTGAATGCGCTGCAAATGTGGTTTTGTGTTGCTGCTATGCTTTAGCAGCAATGTGTCCTTCTTCAGGCACAGTTTTGTGTGGAGGACTGTCAAGATTTCCACAAATGCATCAAGTCCTAGCTATTAATTTCTGAATTCTTCACATTTATCATTGAAGATCAACATTTGTAGCATCTCTATTAGCAATGACATAGTTTGGATCTAGAAATGTCACTTGGGCTCCTTTCAGAACATGGTATTTCTTCCTTCATCCATGAATGTTGACACTTGTATTGTGCCTTCTGTGTTCCCTAGCTCTGATTTCTGAGATAAGGGCACTAGTGATCTCAGATGTCCTTTGTCTCAGTGAATGAATGTGGGTCACAGTCATGAGGGATAATTCTAGTATTTAAAAGATTAGTGGAGCAAATTGTTGAGCCAGAAATGTAATTTCACTGAAGGAATGGGAGAAACTGCAGGTTGCCTGTAGTCTGGGCACAAGAACTAAAAAAATACTGTCTCACAGTTTTGGCATTATCAGGTGTCAGTTCTCAATGCAGATTGTCATGTTGCTGCTTTTGAGGCATGTGCTACTTAATAAAAGCTGAAAATCCCTGTGGATCGTGGTTAGGAAACCAGACCAGGAAGAGAATAGAGAAGCAGAATGGGCAAGGCAAGAGGGAGCATAGACACTTTTGTTCTTCTGAATGGCTTGTCCCTACAACCAGCAGCATTCAAGTCTGTTTCCTTCTTTCTTCAACTACTGCTCTTGTAAGCAGCAAAATCAGTCTTGGGATGCCGTGAGGACACTTAAGCAGTCTCATGGAGCCCATGTTGTCATGCACTGTGGCCCTGGGTGGATTGCAGCCATTGCTGAAGCAGTTGGATTTGATGCACTTGACTCAAAAAGTTTCTTTTGGCATTTTGACTAAGCTCCTGCAAACATTTTTTCATTTTGAAAAAAAGAAACTAATAGATTGGCTTTCTAGGGGTTGTTTTAGACAAAAATAACCTGTTTTCACTGGCTTGCAAAATGCTCATTACTTTCTAGGGGTTGTTTTAGACAAAACCTGTTTTCACTGGCTTGCAAAATGCTCATTATTTAGCTGTGAAACACAAACTGCATGACAACATACCATATTATTTGACATAGCAGAGTGACTGCCAAAGGTGAGTCATGTGTGGGTGGGTCAGATCCTGATTTAATGGTGCATCCTCACCTGGCATTGTTGTCAGGGATTTTGCATAAATTGCTTAGATGTAGCTCGTGATGTTTACATGTCTGGCTTGGGCATGTAATCAGCAGAAAGTAACCAAACAGGTAAAACAGGATTCATAATCAGGAGAATGTCTTCACATAAACAAATATCGATGCTGAAGCATTTGCTGAAAGAAATGAAAAACCCAGTGTAGAAATACTTGCCTTGGATTTAAACATATTTAGCAATTGCATATGCTAATCTGAAACAATACTGTATTGCTTTTAAAATAGTGTAGTAATTCATAATAAATGTATGGAGAGAAGGAGCACTAAAATTAGGAGCCAGAAAGAAAATTACAGCTTGACAAGCAGCATACTGTACTCAGTTACACTTAAGAAACTGTAGAAATCTCCAGAGTGGCAAGGTATGGTGTATCTAGCAATTAGCAGAGGAATCTTCCAACTACTACCTGAATTTAATGCAAAATAATATCTCAGCTTAATTACAGTCAACAAAATATTATCTATGTGGTTGGGGCTCCTGCTGCAAAGAGAAAACTGGTCATGGTATTATAGATCACATGAAGCCAAGCTCAGCTGTTTTCCTGTCATTGGACTATGCAGTGAACAATAAGGAGTCACCACGATACTGTAGAAAGATTTGTTCCAATCCAGAAAATGTAGCTTCAGTGGGGAAAAAAACTCTCTCTTTGTCTGGGATGACTGACAGTACCTATTAAGTGTTACTTTTTAGACATTTACTTCGTTAACAATGAAGAAAGGGAAACTGGCAATAGAAAGCAATTAAACTCAGAATTTCATTATACAGAACATTGAATTAAAATAGGAGTGACCTCTTATAAGTCATCTTTGATACACTCAGAATTGACATAAATAAAAGCTGAAAAGTGATTAATAAACTTAATGAAATTAGAAGTTTAAGACATTTAATGCCTGATTACAGAAGGCAGAATGCATATATGCTGAACAATGTAACAAAATGTTTAATATTTAGGGGATTAAAGTCAGAACAGTAAGCAACATCTGGTCATTAGGAGTCTGCCTGATAGCCGGAGTGGTAATTAGGCAGCAAAAGTCATAAAATCTAGCACAGTAAAATCCCTTTTAAAAAGAAGATGTGCAAGACAGCTCAGCACCTGTTTGCAAAAGGCAGTCCATCTTCACTCCAGCATCCCCTGGAGCACCTGCACTGGTGGTTGAGGAAGGTGCTCTGGCTGCCAGAAAGGGGTGCAGGTGCTGAGACGCGTGCGTGCCTGAGCTGCCGAAGGAGCAGCCAGTGGGAATGGCAGTAGCAGCCATCTCAGTCCCCTTGGGTACTGGCATGGGGGGCCCTCTTTGCTGCCTCAAGTGAAATGTGTCCCTTAATATCTCTGAGTCAGGGAGGCTTGGGAGCCCTCGGTGCTGGTGAGGAGATGCTGATCACTCTAGTTGCTACATCAAAGTGCTTCACCAGGCACATGACAGGTAGAGCTGCTCTTAGGTCAGCACTTCTCAGAGGCTGCTGCAGCTCAGCTTCCCCTGGCACCAAGGCTGGACCACACTGCCTGGGCTGGACAGCCTGTCATCTCCTTCACTGTCGCAGGATGAGTGCATGTGGGCTCGCGGCCATGCAGACAGGCTTTTATTGCACTAGGTTTTTACACTGGAAAGAGCGTGACTAATTGTGGGCATTTTCGTTTCCCTCACTCAGCTTCAGATGTTACACGCAGACCAACTCTGGCGCAGTATTTTTTCCAGGGCCTAATGCGCATATGCCTCTTATATTTGACTTCTCAGTTATCTCATTTCTTGACTTACATTGTACTGTAATGTTGCCTAAAATGCAGCATAAACCTAAACAAATAGCACATGGGTTGTAGTTTAGCTAATTATAATTTCACAATCCAGCCATTTTGATTGGAATTTCAGAAATGTGAATTACATGTATTCTGTGAGCATTGAGGCTGGGTTGACATGCTGTGTGCTCTCAGAGAGTTCTTCACCAAATGAGTAATGCTGAAAATCAGTCTCAACATTTTGCAACAATGTTTGGTTCTTGGTATTTTGCATAAAACACAACATGCAGATTCAGAAATGAAAGAACATTCAGTTCCTGTAACGTGAGTCACGAGGAGGTGGTACGTGATTGAGAATATTATCTGTTTTATTGCCTCTAATTTAATCAGTGAGTAGAATATTCTATTCATTAAAAACTAATGCTGTGCAGTCTTTGTACATGGGTTTTATCTGAAATAAATCTATGTTTTCCCACTGCTTCACCACTTTCTAGAATTAGAAGTTCATCTTACATTTCTGTAAAGCTGTATTAACTGATAATGGGCTCTTCACTTGTATCTGTCAGGTGAGCAGCATCATTGCAATGTAGTCTTTTATAGTTGCTTTCACTAACTTCTGTTTAGGTGATCTTGCAAGGAAGCTAAGGTTGTTAAGGGAAGGAAGGAAGGTCAGTAATTCCAGTTTCACCAGGAAAAACCCCTTGCTGTGTTAGTGGTGCTCTTGGCTGAAGCTTCTGGCATTGGACTAACAACTCTGAAGTCCACCTGACTGCACTGGTTTCCTGCCATACTTGAAACAGGGGCTCCTAAACCAACTGCAGGACTAGCTCTGTTCAGGATGTGACAAAAGGCATTGGCCAGATGAATTGCTTTCTAAACTACCGGAGCAATCACAAATTCTCATTTGGAAAACTAATACGTTTAGCCAAGTATTGGCTTCTTGTGCGTGCGGTGTTTCAGAGAATCAGGCAGTTGGGCATTTCAGTAGCGATATCTTAGAGGGATGTATCCTATGTGGGGAGGTCTGCACTGGTTGCCTTGCAGCGTAGTTCCTTTCCTGGCTGCAGTGGTAATATTGAATACGCAGGGCAGATGTAAGAGGGATGTGGTTTGACAGATTTAGTACACTTCTAACTGTGAAGAAACTGTCCTTTTTACAGGTGGGTAAAGTCATGCTGTGCAGGAATGGGAACTTTATTGTTCCAAGCACAGACTTCTTTGGGTTGTTCAAGCTCTTAGCTTTGCTGGTTTAGGATCTTTCATCAAATCAAATACTCAGGGGGAGATAAGGTATTCTTCTGACATTCAGCCCAAGTACTCAGTGTAAGAACTAATATTTTCACAGATACTCGATTTTTGCAGGACACCAGTTCAGACACAAACATCCTTGAGCATAAAAAGGTCTTGCTCACCTGAGTGATTCCATGCATGATAAGGCACACAGCTTGCTGGTGTGAAGAGCAAATGGCAATGCAAATCCTGTGTTCCCCTAATAGATGACTATTGCTTTTCTTTATTACAGCAAAACCTGAGATTCTCACTCTGGATATACTTAGCAATGGTATTCTCCAGTGCGTAGCAGCTGGATTCCCAGCCCCTACCATATACTGGTATTTTTGCCCAGGAACTGAGCAGAGGTGAGTTAAGTAAACAAGAGTCTCCAAAGGTTATTTATGTGCGACACACCCAATTGCTAATTAAAATTAAGAACATGGAATGACTTCGTAATAGTTATATTCGAATGTTGCACTTTGTCTTTCATCCTTTTTGGCATTGCCTTATTTGCAGTAGTTTGTGAGAAGGTAGGGATATGTTTCGTTATTCTCCTTTGCATTCTCTCCTTGAAAGGGGAATAACCAACACTTTCTGCTGCGTAAAAGTGAAAGCCAAACTTTCTGCTGCAAGCTAACTATGGTTTGTATCAGCTTGGCCCCAAATGACACATGTTCTATGTGCAATTTCACAGGGTGGCAATCACAGAATCACTTGTGAATATGGCTGTTATAATTTGTTTCATTGTGTAATGAAGTAATTTTTCCAGACATAATGTAATTAGATTTCTGTTCACATGAAACATATGACAAGTAAACAAGTCTAGAGTTGTTACAAATAAAGCCGGATGTTTTTAAAAGCAGGCATTTTAAAGAAGATTGTAGAGTTTCACTGTGAAGTGGAGCATTTGTGAAGCAAGTTTCAAGGTTTTTCTTGACTTCCCTCATAGTAATAGACCTCGTACTAGCAAGTCATGGGTCTCCTTCCCACCAGTGTAATTTGTTTTATGTCTAAAATAATTGTTATTTCCTTAATGGTTTCAAATAGTACCTTTTTTAAAATCTTAGATGTGTGCTTATGTAGTAAATATGTGACATATGAAGGAGAAGCAACATCTTGGGAGAAAAGAACTGGCTGTTTTCTGACTGCATATAAGCTTGGTGGTGCTTTATGTACATCATGGACTTTTTTTGTGCAGTAATAAGATGATGCTTGGGGAACATTTACAGAAGTGGGTATAGACCACAACTGCTTGACACTGAAGTTGAAAATGAATGTTGAATGGTATAAAACCCACAGAGAAGTTACAGACCTGTAGGTATGTCTAATCAAAAGCAAATGCAGACACCGTGGTCTCTAGTGGGGCCAGGGTAGGTGTAAGTATCCATTTCTCCCACTACATACAAGACCATGAGACCCCATGAGTCGGCTGTTTCAAGGTTAATATCTTCAGCCAAATCCCTTTGTAGACCAGTGTAGTTCCATTCTCTGTTGGTCTGGCACTTCAGGTAGCAATCCATTGCAGGTAACTGTTGGTATTGTTTCTCCAGGTGTTTTGATTCACCAACAATATCCCCCATGGATGTCAAAATTGGTTACACAAATTCATCAGCACTGTCATTTGAGCGAATCCTGGTTGAAAGCACCATTAACGCCAGCATGTTCAGGAGCACCGGCACCGTGTGCTGTGAGGCCTCCAGCAATGGGGACAGGAGCTCTGCTTTCTTCAACTTTGCTATTAAAGGTAACGTCCGGACTGAATGAGACCACAAAACATGGATGGTGTTTAGCTCTTCCTGTAAAAGGATTTTAAGTGTTTTTGCCATAAGAAAGTTTACAGTACTGTGGCTGAGCACGTGGTAACGTACTACATTGCATGTTCTGCCTGTCAAAGTATTGCTTTAATTTTTCAGTGACTATTGTGGTACTGTCTTTTTAAGGCACCTGTTCTGCAGTGCAGTAGGTATGTGGGTTTCTTCTGTCTGTGCAGCACAGAGGAAAACCACTTACAGCATTACTCTGGCTTTCCCTCTCTCTCTCCCTTTTGTTTTCCTGTCATTGTCTGTTTTGAGTATTCAGGCCATCACTTCTTTTTTTAAAAGAATGATTGCATTTTATTTTAGGTTTTTACAATATCTCAGGAAAAATGCTGTCCCCAGCTTGCCTGGAGCTTAAGTGTCCTGCTGCTATAAAAGAAGTAACAGCAACAACATGCTGCAAAAGGGCTTATGAGTTTTGTAGTGGTATTTGTAGGTTTGTGGGGGAGAAAAAACCACTAGAACATAGATGATTTGAAATGTGTTTGTAAAGCTGTGCTCTTCTTTGCAAAACCAAATGTTCTGCTTATTTTTTTTTCCGTTACAGCCAGATAGAACATACAAACAAATACGCCAGATTTGGGGCAGATGGGTTGTAGTGGAATGGTATTTCTTCACTACTTGACACAACCTCTCCTTGTGAAGACTCTGCTGTAGGGATCATACGTAGGTGGGGGGCAAAGGGGAAGAGAAAAAATTGGGACTTCAGTTAAAAGCTTCTTTCTTTAACCTAACTTGACTGAGATCATGCAAACCCCTTGCATTACCTGATCTTAGTGCCAAACCTCGTGAATTAATGAAGCTGAGACTCCGAAGGCATGAACTGGGTGGTTTCTGTGCCAGCTCCATCTCCCACAGCTCTTTCAGGAAAGACATTCTGACACACCTGGAGCACATCTGGGAAAGTCAAAACTCCAAACTGTATTTTACAAAGAAGAACCAAGGAAAGGTGCTCACCTGCATCTTTTTAATTTAGTTTTTCTCGTTCAGTATTTTAAGGAGAATTTTCTGTTTCTTTCCAGAGCAAATCCGTACCCATACCCTTTTCACCCCTCTACTAACTGCATTTGGAGTTGCTGCAGGACTGATGTGCATCATAGTCATGATTCTGGTGTACATATATTTGCAGGTAAAATCAGAAGCCCCTTTGCCCAAGTTAAAAAAGCGTATGTGAGCTGCTTGCAGAGTCCTCAGTAGTCACAGCTGGTCTCTTTCTTTTCCAGAAACCCAAGTACGAAGTTCAGTGGAAAGTTGTTGAAGAAATAAATGGAAACAACTATGTTTACATAGATCCAACGCAACTTCCTTATGATCACAAATGGGAATTTCCTAGAAACCGTTTGAGTTTTGGTTAGTTTAGATTTATTTAACTTCATCTGCAAGGTGAAACCTTCAGGTCTCATATGAGACTTTGGTCAAACACAGCAGGGTTTTGTCACAAAGATGTTGTGCAATAATGCAGATAATGATAATTGCTCATTCTTGCCTTGGGACAAAAGGCAAGCAGACATGTCTGCAATAGCTTCCTTGATATCATATAATAAGATGTTGAGCCCTACAGGAGGAAGTACTCAGAGTTGTTACAGAGTATTTTGTTTGCTTTATTAGGTAAAACCCTTGGCGCTGGAGCTTTTGGAAAAGTTGTTGAAGCCACTGCTTATGGTTTATTTAAGTCTGATGCTGCTATGACAGTAGCAGTAAAGATGTTGAAAAGTAAGTTGCTGTAGTACACGATACCATTTTTTCTCTCTTCTCTCTTGGTTGGTGTGTTACATACTGAACATTGTGCTTTGCCTTGCAGCAAGTGCCCATTTAACGGAAAGGGAAGCCTTGATGTCAGAGCTTAAAGTGCTGAGCTACCTTGGAAACCACATCAACATCGTGAATCTGCTTGGAGCTTGCACTATTGGAGGTGGGGTTGTCTACAGATTATTGGTTGTTTCTGTTCTTTTTTATTGCCGGGAGGATGAACTTTGTGAAGAAGAATCCAAGGTGCAGCTTTAAGTGTAGAAATCTTAAATACATTTCATGCTTAGACATGTTGCAGATCATCATGATTATCATCTGTGATTTACTGAATCTAGATTTTAGATTCATTTTAAAAACAGTAGTAAGACTACTGTAGCTTCAGCTGAACAAGAAGGTTGCTTTTATTCTCTTTCATGTGAACCATTGTGTGGTTTCTTCTGGAGAGATGACAAAATGTACCGTATAAACTTTTTCCTCCATCACATTGTTTCTCATTAATGAGAACTGGTTCCTTGTTGGTATCCTAGGTGAAGTCAACAGGCTTGTCTTCCGTAGCCTTCCAGCCTTCTGTTTAAATGTATCTGCTGCAAATATATCTGCTAAGGAACCACTAAAGGTACAAATTCTAAGCAGCAGAAAGTTGAGAAAAGTAGTTTTGGAAATAAAGAATTGCAAAACCCTAATGTTTCACATTTAGTATAAACTTCATAAGTTTGTTTTCATACATAATAAAAGCTACAAAACCCCTGAAGTGTCAATAGAGAGTGATAGAAACTTGTATTTTTAATTTATACTCATTTTAATATGAAAGATGGTACTGCTTCTTACACATTTTTCAAAGAAAAGGGGCTTGTAAAAATTCATAGTTTTAGACAAAGGCAAAGCATTTCTCACAATTAATGATTTAAAAATAGGATGAAACTATTTTGTTCAGGCAGCCAGCTAAGTAGACTCACTGGCCCAAGTGCATGTTTCTCTCAGTGGAAAAAATGTGGTGTCTGTAAGAAAATCACACCACAAACACTTGTTTTGCTTTGTGAAAGCTATAATTTTTAACTGTAGAGAAATGGAAATAAACCAGTGAGGTTAGGCAACAATGATACAGAGTAAACTTAGAGATGAAATAACACGCAGTGTAATTACATATTCGAGCTCTGTAGCTGGAGTCATTCACTCAAAAGACATATATTTGATCTATAAACATCCTTGCTGAAGATGACTTGATTCCCTTTTCTGATTTCATTTTAATATTCTAAGACCTTGTGCAGTGTAGTTTTCTGTTGCAGCAGGCTGTTCTGTTTGAATGATTTTTCCTATTATACTGCAGAATATAACACTCTACATCATTTCCAAAACATTACTGAAGTAGTGTGAAGCTCTATTGTAAACAGAAGTGAATCAAAAGGATTAATGTTTGAAGCTTGAATTACTCTTAATGTTTGGAACAAATAACTTCCTTCAGGAAGTGAGCAAAATCAAACAGATGTGTCTGGCCAGAACCATTATCGCATGAAGAAAAAGACTTATTTGTTTAATTTTTGTACAATCCAATGCTGTTGAGGGGCAGAACATTAATTGGGACACAGCTTTAGCTGGACCACAGTTGTTCATCTGTGAAAGGGAAGATGCTCGGTTACTTTTCTATAACTTTTCAAGTCTAGACAGTGCTAGGCAGTGTGATTTTTTTTAATAGTCCAGCCTGTGTGCTTCACTGAATGCTAGCTTTATGAAGGGTTTTCTGCTTTAAAAACAATACTCACCAGCTTTCTAAACCTTACATGCATCTACAGGTCCCACTCTAGTCATTACAGAATATTGCTGTTATGGTGATCTTTTAAATTTTCTGAGACGGAAACGAGATTCATTTATTTGTCCAAAACATGAAGAACATGCAGATGCAGCTGTTTATGAGAACCTTTTGCATCAGTCAGAGCCTGCAGCGTAAGTATGACCCGCTGAAATGTACTTGTGTTTTTAGAAGATTGGGAAGGAGGAGATATCAAAGTTTATTAGAGATAAGAGGTGTGGAGAAACATTTAATGCAGCAGGCTTTGGAGATTCTTGGCTGCACAAGAAAACAATTTAATTAATAGGCTATTTGTTCAGGGGGTGGTTTATTCCAACAGAGTGTCATTATATACAGAGTGGATTGTATGCGCTCTGTTTTACTTCTTTATCAAATTTCTGCAGTTATTTCGTGCACTTCCTTGGCTCCAATCTTTGTACATATTTGTGTTTATTGATATTGTTAAACTTCAGTAGTGCTTATTTAGCAGCTTGAATGACAGCTTCCCCGGTGTCGGGCTGTTAGTGCCCTGAGTTCTCCCAAGTTCCTGCCTTCAGAAATCACTTTTTACAAAGTCAAACCACTGTCTTACAATGTCAGCGGCAGGCTGCCACTGACAGCTCACTACATTTTGTGGTGAAACAACCTGTGTCATGACTCTGAGATTGCTCTTGTACTTAATTCATCTGTATATTTTTAACTGCTGTGTTTTATATACCATCCCAGAGTTCTTTCCAAGGGCGTTTCCAAGCAGATTTCCTTCCGTTTGCAAAGTGAGAGAGACAGCTTACCAAAACCTAGAGGCTATTACAATATCTGCCCATTCTACATTTTAGTCTGTTTATTGCCCCAGTGGGCCCATTACTTTGTGTTGGCAGTCACAAAAGAAGCAGGCAGACCCAAGGAGTTGGAAAAGTTCTTTATCCCAGCAAGGTGTAGCCCTGGTGAAGCTGTTTGTGCTGTGGCAATAAATGGATAGCTGGTGATGCCCCAGAGAGGTTGGGACCGCTGTGGAGATGAACATAAGGCTGTGATTTGCCATTGGAGGTTGTGCCCTCTGTTCAGTGAAGGGATCTTGCTGTTTAAGCACAGTTCATAAATTGAGTTATTAGCAGCAGAGTATTTACAAAATTCTCGTGGTAGTGTTTACTGCTGCTGAATGTGTCAGATGTGTTTATGATGGTAACTAAAGCTATTGGTGATCTCATTGCTCCTTCCTATGTTAGCTCTGTGGCTGCATTTATTGTTCTTAAACTAAGCAGATGTTTCAGGCTAAGGAAGTATATGAATTCCAATGGCAATGAAGTGAAAAATGCCAAAGTACATCCATCATTTCTAAAGGTGCCTAACTGTATATTTATAAACCATATAGTATGAAAATCTGTACATTTGAATTATATATAGAAATAAGAAAATTTAAACTTAAAAGAATGTAGCAGATGGCTGTCCCAAGCCTCGGCTGATTTTTTGAAATACATATGAATCCCCTATGGAACTTGGGAATTTCTGAATTTAACATTTTTTACCATTTGTCTTCTGCATTTCAATTGCCAATTGAGCTGCTGAAATATTCTGGTAGAAGTTGGCCTAAGGAGAAAAAGGAAGCACTAGCAGATCCTGTGAAACATCTGGATGTTAATTTATAGAGAGTGAGGTCTGTATAAACAGTATTCATGTGAAAGGTTTTGCTTGCTCACCTGAGCCAAACTCAAACTTTGAGGTGTATCATTAACTGTACCAACAAACCTCTCTTTCTGTACAGGCATTTCCTCATTTTTTTCACACACCCATGAATTTCCAATCAATTGATCATTTGTAAAGCAATTATTCAGAAGGTTGGCCTGATGTTGGCTTTTTTCTTGGATGGCTTTTGGGACCTTTTTCACTAAACTATGTTTCTTTTGTTCTGCTGCTTCTTACAGTGATGTTGCCAATGAGTACATGGACATGAAACCAGGAGTGTCATATGCAGTCCCACCAAAGGCTGACAAAAAACGACCTGTGAAGTCTGGTGAGTTCAGTGGCAAGGAATTCTGTTTGCTGGTGGGAGTGCAGGAAGAGGGGTTTCATGGATTTGTTCAGTTTTAGCATATTTGTCTTTTGTGAATGGGGATGCTTAAAACTCAGTAATAGGTGTGAGAAGGCTTGGAAAAGAACAGTATGCTCAATTACAGTGTCTTGTATTTCTTCACACTTAAATGGAGTATCAGGATTATTTTTTTCCTTTTTGGTGATGGGCTATTTATGTGATTCTAGACTGTTACTTACTCCAGTCACTGTTTTGTTTAATGTCAAAACAACTCTACATGATTTCTACATGATTACACTTGCTTAACTCAAAAGCTGTTGTTGTTTATATTGTGTAGGATCCTACACTGATCAGGATGTTACCCTTGCTATGCCGGAAGATGACGAACTTGCTTTAGATGTAGAAGATCTGCTGAGCTTTTCTTACCAGGTGGCAAAGGGCATGAGCTTCCTTGCCTCCAAAAACGTAAGTTAAGAATTTTTCAGAGATGGACAGAAGCAGTAGATTTGTAATTTATTTTATCATCAGTTTCAGTGTTTTAATGTGATCCATGTGTTTAAATGCTGAATATGTCTATGTTCTTTTCAACAAGCACTGTGAACTGATAGGCTCCCTCTCATACCTGAAGCTTTACCTAGAGTTGGAGTTGTATACTGTGCTTATTGGCCAAAAGTGATGTTTTATATACCATAAAACAGAAGTCAGTGTGAAGCAGTGCTGTTGTGTATCTGCTGTTCAGGCTAGTAGAATCAGAGCAAAGGTATCTATTTGCATGAATTTTAAGCAATGCTGCACTTGCTACTTCTCTCATGTAGAAAATGCTGCCTTAAAAAGGGGAGACACCACGATGTGTGCTTTTTTTTGTAAGCAGGGCTTAATTCACAGGAAATATCTTGATTTTTAGTTTTCTGGAAAGATAAAATCAGCTGAGAGACCCACAAAGAATATTCATTGATTACACTGAGCGTAATAGACATTCCTCTGCGTTTTGTAGGAGAGGTGTTGCATAACAGAAAGGGATTTATAAAGAAGTCTTAAGCACAGCATAATTAGTATCTTCCTATGGTTATTCTTACATTTTATTTCAAAAATGCCATTTAACATGTAAACATTATGACTAATGTAGCTACTACAAGTGTACCTTATTTAATAAAGTGCAAAAGCAAACTTAGGCAATTTAAGGAAAGGAAGGCAGGCCTGGACTCCTGTGTTCCTGTTGGGAAATATGTCTTGAACTCTGCTGTGAGGAAAGTGCACATTAAAACTTGCTTTTGCACTTGTTTTTTTTTGTCCCACTGTTCTTTCTTCCAAACCAAACCATGAACTTCCTTTAGTTTATTTTTCATCTATCAACACATTCAAAACAGGCCTGATATGCAAACATATCATATTACAGACGATGCACAGGTTCACCATGCTCCTGCATCCTTCGCTGTTGAGGACATCCAGTGCTTAGCACACATATTCTGTATTTCTTCTGTTTTCCTAAAGAGTAGCCCACAGATCCACTATGTATTATTCCTGGTGACTTTTTCTTTATAGTCTTTCCATTTTTACAGACACCGTGGCACTGAATAGCAAAGGCAGTAAAGAATATAACATCATCTCACCCTGAGGATGGGAAGTAATTCACAGTATTGCTTTGGCAGTGCCGAGTTAACATCTGCATCACAGAATTAACTTGCAGTGCACTAATATGTTACTGGTCCTCTTTAGTTGTTGTATACTTACCTTCTTTTAGCTCCAGCATGTAAATTAGTTAATGCAGAGTGGGCTGATGGATAAGGTGCCTCAGATTGCCTCATCTTTGAGGCAGGAGGGTCCGTGAAGACCAGCACGCAGAGTGCCCAGCTGCTCTTCCGCAGCTTGCTTGTGTGTCAAGGCTGCGCAGGAATGGGGTCAGGAGCTTGTTCTGGGAGGGTAACTGCCTTAAGCACACGGTGCCTTAATCACAAGACAGAGCTTCATCCCTTGGACAAAGTCTCTATTCATTGCGAACTGCACTGGTTCTGGAGGGACAAGGCAGAGTCATACTGACTCTTGGCCATCGCTTTGCCTTACTGCTTCAGTGCTGTATGACAGCTTTACATATGCAAAGTGCAGAATGCGTTGTATGAGGAGGTGAATGAGAGCCCACCAAAACAGTGGAACTATTAAAAATAGTTCCTTGTGTAAGCATGCCGAAGGGACAGAGATTAAGTTACTTGTGCAATTTGCAGTTACTTTCTGACCTTGATTTTTGTAACTCATGATATTTTGATATTTTTTGGTTAGAAATGCCAAAAGTTTTGTATTTCAAGGAAAAAAGAAAAATTGAACTATCTTCAGTTATTTTTTAGACAGCTGTGGCCTGCGTGCTAAATACTATCAGTAAAGCTGAAGCTTAATACTCTCCAGGTGAAAAAAGAAGTCACTTTTTTAGAGAATCACCTTCATTCTCTAACAAACACACATGGCCTCCACAGTTTTATACAAAGAAACACAGCTGCTGGGGAGCTCAGGCACCCTTCTGGAACTGCAGTTCCCAACACATGCTGACTGCTCAAGTAAAAACTGGAATATAAAGTGGCTAGGTCACTGAATGCATGACTGTCTGTTGAAAGATACTGGCATGTGGGAATTTCCAGTATTTTAAAATATGTAAGTCTGCTTAAGTTCTCCTAGGTACTTAATAATTCAGCTTTTCCAGAGGAGTATTTCTGTAATGGGATTCAGTTTCTGCATTTGTGTGCTTTCAAGTTGTTACCATAATTTCCCCTGTTTTCAGATTTTCAGCACTTTTCTAGAAACAACAATAGTTATTTAATAGAATATTGGGATTATTTTGGAAACAAACCACCTCTGTTTGTCCTGTATTAGGAAACAAGCCAGTGACGATTTTGATAAAAAAGATCAGAAAAAAGTGCGTTAAATTTTAGCTGCAAAGTGAAACACTGCAAAATTCAATGACTGCGATTGGTCTTTTCTAAAATAAATGCATAGACAACCTTAATAATGTGGATGGATGTAATTATTGTGAAGATACTATGTCAGAATGTTTAATCATCTGAGTAAGCTTATTAGCACATGGCTTAATTGTGATTTACAGCTTGCCTTAAAATGCATAATACAGCAAGTTACATAGCTAAATAAACATGTCAATAGTTATCAATTATCAATTAGTTATGTTTATCATAATAGTTTTGTTTATCAATTAGTTTTATCAATTAGTTTTGTTTGTTTGTCTATTATTTAGTGCATTCACAGGGATCTGGCTGCAAGAAATATTCTTCTAACTCATGGTCGAATTACAAAAATCTGTGACTTTGGCCTGGCAAGAGATATAAGGAATGACTCAAATTATGTGGTCAAAGGAAATGTAAGTATGCATGATACTTTTTATATTTGTTTTAAGTTAAGGGAGTTCCTGTTGTCTTGATGTGCAAAGAAAAGGGTTTGTTTGTTCGATGGAAATCTGGATTTTCCATTTCTGGTATATATCCGTGTTGGCTGGGAGGGGAGACTTCTGACACAGATGTGTGTGCTGACAAAATCCTTGGTATATGTTTGTTACACTGGAAAATATGTGCTCATATTTGAATGTATGGTAGTGGAAGAGGTGTTTTTGCTTCACCAATATAATGTCCGGTCTTCTTATTATACCTGAATGTACTCAAAGTTACTGCTCTGTAAGTAATTGCTAGTTTTGTCATGGAAATGCTCCGGTATCCTGGTCCTAAATTTTGGAATTATTTGGGAACTTTTTCCCTGGGCATTGCACTATTTGTCCATTATTGAAATAGTTTATCTTAAAAATATCTGAATAATCAGGGGTTTGCAGCTTATCCTTTTCTGTAAGGGATCACTCCAGACAATGAAAACTGAGTTCCAAAGTGTGAATTTACTGATTAGAGCATCAATGGGAGGCAAAACCACCTTGGTTTTCTCTGATTCCATGTAGAAATCCTAACCTTGTATGTGTAACAAACACAGCTTTAGCTTGCAGCTATAGTTCAAACCCTGTAACAGCGTTGGAACAAGACAATATATTTTGATGAGCAAAGTTAAAACTTCCCATGAAGAAGAGCACAAATCTCACGGGTACCTATTAAACCTCTGGAGGGGTACAAAGGCGCTTTGAAGTGATGCCGATCACCTTGGCAGCATTTGCAGTCCCCTTTGAAGTGCCAGTGTGGTAAAAAGAGCCCTCCTACAAAATAAAATTGAGCTTGTCTGTGGTTAAACTGGAGAAGTGTGTATGAAGTATAGGTTTTTTGCATCTCAAACTGATTTTATGCTGCCTGGCTTAGTGTTTTAAGCCTGTGTCAGATAGGTGCAGCCAGTTGGCTGCCTTCAGAGTACATATGCTTTCACTTGCACTGTTTTTCAAAGGAGAAGATCCATGTTCAGCAAGGCAGCCCTCGTCCCCAGTTCATCTGAGGGCTCCATGATCTTAATGATCAGGGCCTGGTCATCACTTGGGGACTTGACAACACATGAACTAAAGCTTACCTGTCCTGGCTTTGGCAAGCTGATAAAGACAGAAAATCCCACACCTGAGCATTTCTCACCAGAGGGGTTTGCCACTCAGTTAACTTCAGTTAATCCATAGTACCTCAAGTATCTGACATATCTCTGCTGCTGTGCTGTCACCCAGCAGGCCTTGATGTCTCAGCTACCTACAGCATCCTTATTTTAGGCTGTGGGACTGACAGGTTTATTGGTTTTCTTCAAAACAATGTCACTACCAGCAACTGATTGCTTAGAAGTTGAGGTTAGGGAGCAATAGGAGCAGAAATAATTCATGAATGGCTGCTGTGACAGAATACTGAGTAGCATTTAGTGTAACCAATCTACTTTCAGGCACACGGGCAGGTCAAGAGCTGCTTGATCATAAAGGCTTCTGGGAGTAGGAAGTTCAGACCAGCAGCTTAGGAGGGAAATGTGCAGTTGAGTTTTTTCTGGGCTGTCCTTTAAGTTTCCTGAGTTCGTAGAATCACAGAATCATAGAATGGTTTGGGTGGGAAGGAACCTTCTAAGATCATCTAGTCCAACCTCTCTGCCATGGGCAAGGACATCTTTCACTAGATCAGGGTGCTTAGAGTGCCATCCATCCTGACCTTGAACATCTCCAGTGTTGGAAATGTTGCCCAGATGAAGTATCCACCACCTCTCTGGGCTACCTGTTACAGTGTCTCACCATCCTCATCATAATTTTTTTTCCTTATTTTTAATTTTAATCCATGCCCTTTCTGTTTAAAACCTCTGCTCCTTGTTCAGTCATCACAGGCCCCAGTAAAAGGTCCCTTTCCATCGTTCTTATAAGTCCTCTTTACATTTTGAAAGGCCACAATGAGGTCTCCCTGGAACCTTCTCTTCTCCTGACTGAACAGCCCCAGCTTTCTCAAACTTTTTTCATATGAGATGTGTTCAAGCCCTCTGATCATTGAAAGAAAGAGGTCTGGTTTCTTCCAAAGCATGACAGATGTTTAGGACAGAGGCCTGACCTGCTACTACAGTCAGACAAGGAAAGGGCAAACCAGGGAGAGGAAGGTGGAAACAAATGCAAAGGCTTTCTGTGTCCTTTCTTCTGCTCCAGTTAGCATTCACGAGGGATGTGTCTATTCCCATACAAATTTATGCAAAATCACAGAATCATAGAATTGTTTAGGTGGTAAAGACATTGAGATCATTCCCTCCAGTCGCTAACCCAGCACTACCAAGTCCACTAAACCATGTCTCTAAGCCCCACATCTCCATGTCTTTTAAATATGTCCAGGGATGGTGATGCCATCACTTCCCCAGGCAGCCTGTTCCAATGCTTGACAACCCTTTTGGTGAAGAATTTTTCCTAATATCCAGTCCAAACCTCCCCTGGCACAATTCAAGGCCATTTTCTGTGGTCCTGGGAGAAGAGACAGATCCCCACCTTGCTACAGCCTCCTTTTGGGTGGTTGCTGAGAGCACTAAGGTCTCTGCCAGCCTCCTTTTCTTCAGGATAGACAACCCCAGCTCCCCTCAGCTGCTCCCTGTTGGGCTTTATGTTCCAGACTCTTCACTACCTTCATTGCCCTTCTCTGGAAACACTCCAGCACCTGAATGTCAGTGTTGTACTGAGAGGCCCAGAGCTGGACACAGGATCTGAGGTGCAGCCTCACCAGTGCCAAGCACAGGGGGACAATCACTGCCCTGGTCCTGCTGGCCACACTATTGCTCATACAGGCCAGGATGTCTTTGACCTTCTTGGCCACCTGGCACAGCTGGCTCATGTTCAGCTGCTGTCACCAACATTCCCAGGTCCTTTTCTGCTGGAGAGTTTTCCAGCCACTCTTCCCCCTGCCTGTTGCACTGCAGGGGGTTGATGTGACCCCTGTGCAGGATCCATCACTTGGCCTTGTTGAACCTCATACAACTGGCTTGGCTCATCAGTCCAGTTTGTCCAGATACCTCTGCAGAGCTTTCCTGCCCTCCAGCAGATCAACACTTCTGCCCAATATATATATATATAAAAATAGTTATTATTTTTATTTGAATTTAAATTTTTCTGCTGATAGACTGAGGAGCTAATGCAGGTGTATTGACTGTAGATTAAAGCCTTGAAGCATCTTGACTATGTGAATCTCATTTGTGTGCCTGTGCCAGCCAGTCCACCAAAGCTTACGTGCTTAAGGAACCATGCTTACTTACATTATTTTCTTCTGACATCCTGATATCCTTTATTAACTGGACAGAAAGAATCAAACAGCATCCAGAAAATCAGAGTGCAAGGAACTGTATTAGCTTGGTAGACCCACAGAAAGATGGATCACTAGTGATGCAGCACTTGGAGAGTCTAAAATGCTGAAAGTTTTCATTTTTGGTTGGATACTTGTACTTCTTGATTTTAAAAGTATTTGATGCACATCAAAACCAGAAAAAATATTTTAGCTTGTCAATTCTTATGTCCATTGTCTTAATTTATTCCCTCTTCCCTGGAAAGGCTCGTCTTCCTGTGAAGTGGATGGCACCTGAAAGTATTTTCAATTGCGTCTACACCTTTGAGAGTGATGTCTGGTCTTACGGGATATTGCTTTGGGAGCTCTTTTCCTTAGGTAAGCTCCTTCAAGATCTCTTCTTCATTTCTGTTTCATATTGGGGTTTACTGTAGATGCAGAAATCATGTTGCTCACCTGCTCTCTCAACAGGAAGCAGCCCCTATCCAGGGATACCTGTGGACTCCAAGTTCTATAAAATGATCAAAGAGGGATACAGGATGTTCAGCCCTGAGTGTGCACCACCTGAAATGTAAGTGAGCGACCAGCACCTCTAATCATCCAAACATCAGTAAAGACGTGAAGGAAGGGAAGCTTCTATTCTTGTACCAAGGCTCATTGCACTGCCCTGTTGTCATTTTTTAAAGTTCTTGTCGTGTTTTAAATAATTCATGTACTCTAACTAGCAGAATACATGCCTGTGTTTTTACAAGCAATGAAATACGCTCATGCCTTGTGCCATCTGATCACTCTGTCATGGCACCTGCTCTCTGTCAATAAATTATTGACAGATCACAGAACATAATTAAACATTTTTACTTCAGATAAAGAAGTCAGTGAGATGTATCACCAGACTGTACAGCATTTGCATTTGTGCTGTACTTCCTGACAGCAAGAGGACTGGCTACTGATCTTCTTTATGAGACATTCCTAACTCACTATTTTGTAAATGGATTGGCATTTAACAAGCTGTCAAAGAAAACGGTGTCCAAAGCCTCCCACTAGTATTGAGTTCTCTGTTGTCCCAAACAGAGGTGTTAGCAGCACCATTCCTGTTCTTCTAGTCATTTAAAGAAGATAGGACACTTTTGTTTTAAATAATAATGCAGGAGAGATAAGAGCTCTAAGGATTTCTTCATGAGCAGTACTTAGTTGTGGTATCTTTACAGGTATGACATAATGAAGAGTTGCTGGGATGCTGATCCTTTACAGAGACCCACATTTAAACAAATTGTACAGATGATAGAGCAGCAGCTTTCAGATAATGCCCCCCGGGTAAGTTATGGATTAAGTAGTTTCAAGCAAGAGGTTATACTGGAGCTGTGAGAAGCAAAGAGCCCAGGCACTTCATTTCTAGTATTATTTATGTAGCTTTGCAGCATCAGTCCAGGTAGTAGGAATGAAGTTTGGGCTATTCCATTAGACAGTAGCTATCTAAGCCCATACCCAAAATTCACTAGCTGGAGAAGATTCTTTGCATTATTGATGTTTCTCACTCACAATAGACCTGTCACAACAATTTTGATGTTACCAAGTGCAATGGTACTGCATATATTCATCTTATCCTAAACTATGAAAACTTCTGCTAATCTGGGAAACATCTCAGAAATAAAGTATAGTTACTTTTTTATTAGGAAGCTATTGGATGAAGGGGTGGAGCCTTTAGTGTGCTCTTCTGTATCTTCTCACTTGCTTCCTCTAATACCATTTAAATAACCTTGGAGGTATGTTGTGACAAATTGTATTTGCTGCTCTTTCAGTCACTCCATGGTGAAAGCTTATTCTGAGCAGGCAATTGGACAAAACAGTCCAAAAAAGAACTGGAGGCACATCCTAAACTTGGATTTTCTCTCTCCACAACTTTGTGTGTTACTAGGGTTTACAAAAGTACGTTTAAAACCTGGTTTAAAAATAAAGCTTCCTTTTACCTTCTGGATGCCTTGGGCAGAGAGTACATGGCTTCCTGACAATTTGGAAAAAGAGGAAACTGAAAGCTGCTGGTGTTCGATTGCATCCTGTAGCATATTTTTGGCAGGTGCAGGCATTACTAAAACAAAAGCAAGAATCTTAAGGAAGAAGTATTAGTGAGGTTTCTGGGGAGCTTTGTAATAACCTGAGCTATTTTATTTTTTGAGCTCAGCTGAAATTTGGCATGCAATTGGAAGTTACAATGTTTTTAGTAATTGAGATTGAGTTTCCTGATTCTTTAAAATTGCAGTTCAGCCCAAGACCTTTTGAAACTGTTTGATTTGCAAAGAAGCTCCTGAGCTGGAACCCTTCCACAGTAGTGTGTAGTACACAGTGGGGAAAAGCTAAGAAAGGAATGCTCTCCAAGAATGTGTGAAGGGAGCAGTCTGCAGGGTACTGACACCAGTCTTTGGCTTCTGCAGGTTTATGCCAACTTCTCAACCCCACCTTCCAGTCAAGGAAATGCTCCAGATCACTCAGTGAGGATTAACTCGGTGGGCAGCAGTGCTTCATCTACTCAGCCTCTCCTGGTACGCGAAGATATTTGAGTGGCATGTGAAGGAAGAAGAGATCAGATGTGTTAGCTGTTTGTATTGTGCAGGGGCTGAGAGAGGGACAACTTCAATAATTTCTCTTTCTTTTACTCACTACTACCACTGTGTAGCTGAAACATTGTTGTAATACTGTCCTTTACCATGCACTGTTACACATAAACCTAATCTGCTGAGCACGGTTACAGGCCTCATTGCAGTGTTAATTGAAGCTGTATATATTTCGCTATATTGTGTGTATTTGCAGTAGAGAGCCAGATGTGAAGGAAAAAAAAACAACCAACAAAAGAAATCCTAAGCCAGGGTGTGGAATTAGATGACTATAGATCAAACCAAATCTGCAGTGATTCTTCTCTGGATCTGTGCCTGGAATGCATACAGTCATTTTCTAGTTAATCTTGTTTTTCTGAATTTAAGAAATAAACAAATACTAAGTTAATAGTTTTGTAAACCCTTTCCACATCCAGCCAAGCCTGAGAAGCTTTCCCAGGCAGGTATCATAGGTTGGAGGCCAGTGAGGGTGGTGTATATACCTGGGAAAAAGAGGTGAAGGAACCAAGACCCTTCCAAAGTTGTTCTGTGCAACTGGAAATCCTCCTGGGAGCTCTGGGGTTTAAACCAGAAGAGAAGGGAGGAAGAGCATGGATTTTAATTTTTATTTCCCACCTGGGCTGTCACTCTTGCTGACCAGTTGCACGGTTTCTATGGATATATGCACTACTTCCCACCGGTGCATTCCCTGCCAGGATGAAGCTGCCCGTTGCTGGGTCTCACTCCACCATGGAGCCTGAACTGCTCCTGTCCCCCCCTGCCTTGGGTGCCCAAAGACTTTGACATTTGTTTTGCTAATAGCTACATCTAAAGGTGTTCACCAAAGATAGGTGGGCCCTGTCAAAGTGGTCAAAAAAGAGGAGGAAGGCTGCTTCCAGTAAATTGTGTGTCTGGAGAAGAGGCCGTTTAACGGGTCATCTTATCTAAGTGAGAGCAGAGGCAAGGAGTGCTCTCCTGGGGGCCCTTTCTTTATCTCGTCCTACCCAGGTGAATCCTTCCCACAGGCAGTCTTGGATAGTGCTAACAGGAAAGGGCTATTTTCCTCCACCCCAAGTTGTTTCTGTGATAGTCCAGAGATGATAATGAAGAAGAGTCTAACTGGGAAGTGCCAAATTTATAAATTGCATAAAAGAATCCTTTCAGTCTTCTTTGACAGACATGAAGCTTTAGGGTCAGCATCTTTTGAGCCCAGGGCTGTGCTTAAAAGTGTTTTCTAACCCCATTTCTTCTTACCAGGAACACTGCTGGTTCTTTTCTTCCTTTGTTTCTGATCCCTAGAAATAAGTAAAGGCATTGAGAGAAGCATTTCTCAGAGGCAGAGTACTACCTGAGTACCTATTTATTTACAATGCACTTAAGCACTCTGTAACTTTTACTTTACCAGGATTTTGGTTGAGTTTACATTCATATGTGTAACTAACTGCCCAAATACAAGGTAATTGTAAATATACACACTGGTAGTATATTTTGGGTTACATTGAATACTGCGCTCTTTCTATGACTGTGCATTTGGTTTATTGTTACAGGAGTATGTCTTTCAGAGTTAAATAAAAAATTAGCCATTTGCACTGAACTTACTTAGGCTGTTGCACCTTTCCAAAGCTAGCCATTTGTTTGGATGCACTCTTATGCCTACTAGTTGTTGAGCATTTTCAGTTTAATGCTATAAAAGCTCTCTTGTAACGTGTTGGCTTTCGGAGCAACTGTAGACAAACTAGTTGTTATAGATGTCTCGGTACTTTACAGACACTTAGCTGAAAGAGGTTTGGGTTTTTTCGTTCTTGAAATTTATATTTTTATAATTTGGGGGGGTTTGAAACTTATTTTGCAATGGCTTGGTGTTTTGAATGGGTTTATGCATTGTTTTTGTAAATATGGAAATGTAGCAATAATGTCCTTTTGACTATTCTCAGTCCTTGAGTCTCAAAAATATTTTTATATATATATATATGCAAAAACTATATGTATAAATATGTAAGTGTTTGAAAGTTTATGAAACACTTACGGATATGTTGCTCAGTTGTAGAATTGCAGTTAGGAAAAGTTCAAATAAATCTGTAAATATGTATTCAAATGCTACCAATGTGTATTTTGTTAAGACAGAATATTTTCACGTAAGTGTTAATAAATTCTTGGGCTGAAGCAAAATCTCAGTGTCTGGCCACACACAGGTCAAGTTTGGCATTCTGAAACACTTTTGCAAATACATGCCAAAATTTTTTACTCTTTATTTGCTATGGAAGTTCTTTACCTGTGAATTTGTGGGACAAATACTTGAAAATTTTGATGCAGCTTTGTTGTGGAAGAAAATTGCAGTTAGAATATTGATTTTGTAGACTGTTGGTGCAGTCTACATGTCATGAATAGTATTTAAAACAAAGATATCTCGGTGTTGCTTAGGATATGGCTGTAGAGGCACTTGGAGCCCCTTAAAGGCTGCAGCAATGCTGAATATTCCCCCTTCCTTAAACAAGGGTACATGCTCTTGTCCCCTCTTGCAGGCTGGCACAAGAGCTCGTGCTGGGCTGGCCGAGTGCAGCACTGCTGGGAGGCAGCAGGAGACACCTGGGGCTGCTGCGGTGGGAGGGAGGTCATAAAGGGAAAGCTTCCCTTGCTGAGCAGATACTCTGTGTCTTGGTGGGAGACCCTCTGATTTAGTCACTCCAGGTTTGACATCTGTGGCTCCCCTGCTCACACTTGTTCCTGTGCTGCGTAAGAGTTTGCCTGGTTGGTACGTGGTTTAATAGTAGGTTTAGAGCCTATAAGCATAAGTCTGTAGAATAACCCTACTAAAACCCCTACTAACTGACATGAGAGACAGACCTCAATTATACTGATCCTTAAACATTTCTGTTCTTTCAGCAGACTGCCTTGAAAAGCTCCCCTCCTTCAGCTTCCTTTGTAAAACAGCTTCCTTTTTTTTTTTCTTTTTTTTTTCTTACACATAGGTCTTCACTCTGCTTGTTAAAACTAATTAAGAAAATTATAACCTGGTTTTGTCAGAAGCCATGAGGTACAAGCTTTGTTACAATTGGCATTGTCATTTTTTTTAATAATGCTTCAGAAGATACCAAGATGGTATCTGATTTGGAACCATTTTTTTTCCTGTATTGTCCACCCCCACATTCAAGCAGAGTAGAGTTCATACTGAGGGATTCCTGGAGCTGAATTGTACAAATAATTTGTGAATTCTCATTTAGCATAGCCAAAGGTGCTATTTTATCTATTTATTTGGTTAGCACGTCATTAATTTTATTTTCCTGAAATGTTTCCTGTTCTGAAACACCCTAGGATATTGCATCTCTGCTTTCTGAAAAAAATCTCTCTCCTGTTTTCTTATTACAAGGCTCGCAGTGATTACCTCCTCCATTCTTGCTCATGGTCAAACAGCCCATTTCCCTCTGAATTATTTTATTGTGCCAGTTCTAAGCAATAGCTTACATGGAAAAGCACATATTGGCATTAATATGTGTTTTATCTGCCCTTCAAAGCATTACTGTACCCAGATATAAAGAGCAACCAGCACCATGTTACCAGCACGGACCATTGGGACCATGGACCCTCATGGACCAAGTGTCTGAAGGTAGGGTGCAGGAGAGGGGTTCAGGATCTTTACAGTGGTGCCCAGTTACAGGACCAGAGGCACTGGGCACAAATGGCAATGTGTGAGCTTCCCTCAACTTCAGGAAACACCTTTTTTTACTGTAAGGGGGACTAAGCACTGGCACAGATTGTCCCAGAGGTTATGGGGGTCTCTGTGCTTGGAGATAATCAAAACCCATGTGAACATGGTCCTGGGCAATGGGCTTAAGCAGGGGAGTTGGGCCAGATGACCTGCCTTCCAACTTCAACCCTTCTGTGATTTTGCAATCAGCCAAGGGCACTTTGGAGAATCTGAGCTGTAAAATGCACTTGGACAGAAGTAGAAAAGAAACACCTTTCCCACCCCCCCACCCCCCTTATGCTGAACATTAGAGAATGACGTGTCCTCTGTTCCCTTTACTAACTAAAAAAGAAAATACTTGCAGGCTCTGGGAGAGAAGAGGAAAGATTGTGGAAATGCTAGGGTATACATGGAGTTAGTGATCAGTATCATGTGCATCAGCACCACCAGATTTTTTGTTTCTGTTTCTTCTTCCCATCTCTACATGGGTCTTTGGGAAGGCAGATGGAGATACAATGTTCCTGGGACAAGTCACCAGGGAATGACCATTCATACCCTGGACCAAACTGTTCATAGTGATCACTGGAGAAGTTGGACAACAGCATCCTTAATTCTAGTGTGCTGTAGGCTGAAACCAAAAGAGTAAAATATTTCCCTCTTCCTGTACATGGATTAGGAAACTTCCTTCTTGTCCTGTAGGGTGGTCTGAGTCTCCGTAAGAGGAGAAGGAACAGTTGCATAGACTTTTTAGCTTCTCATTTAGAACTTAAGTTGTAACAAAAATGTGATAATCTACTCTGCAGTTCAGTTGTGGTTCCCAGAAACTTCTGAAATTGTGAATAATGGTTGAAGATGACCTCCAATTGCCATGTTTCCTGTGCACTAATTTCTTAGAAGATTATGCTGTAATTAGTAGTTTTCTGTCCAGAAATTGCTCTGAAGCTCTTTTTCCTGACAGATCGTCCATATTTCTTAAATTGATTATCATTCTCTCTTCTTGGTGTATCTGTTGGTTGCCAGCCAGGCAGCAGAGCTTACTTACTAGCAGCAGTCACTCCAGTTGATTTTTCTGTCTGTGCCCTTGAAATCATTTTAGCTAGGTTGTGACGGGCAGCAGAAACCAGTATACCCCAAAGGGCCCGCTGGACTTGGCGTGTGTGCTCCCCACTAAGCGCTGTCAGCAACATCAGATAAGGGCTTTGCGGGGCACATGCAGCGTTACCCAACCATCCGGTCCCCGCACGGGCAGGCGCAGCATGCAGCTGCCCTTACAGACCAGCAAACATCGGTGTGCAGCACAAGTTACCTCCAGGACTTTCTCCAGCTGCACAAAGGGCAAAATTTGTATGTTTTGAGATGTAGGAGTACCAGTGGCTGTCTGCACTTCTGTGAATTATACCCATGTATTTTTGACTGGTTCAAGTACCATTACTGGGCAGGGGGCCCTGCTCTTATGTGTGGTTGTGCATGGAGCTAGTGTGGCCATCAGAACGCTTCTCTATGGCCTAAAGGGTGCCCGCTTGGAGAGAGAGCTCCTCTCCCCACCTCAAGGGGGTTTACCCAGCAACAGAGCCTTTCTGTGCATGTGCTGCATGTGCTGTTACTGCCAAGGCATGTGTCCTTCTGGTGCTTTTCCATTCGATATCAAATACCAGACTTACAACCCACAGTTCAAGAAATAAAACTAAACAATGTTGAAGCATTAATATTTTAAAAGCAAATCAGTTCCTCACAGCAGTACATTAAAAAAGGGCAATTGCAACTTCACAGATGCTGGTTTTGGCATTTTCTCTTTTGAGTTAAAATAGCAAAGCTGATTTAAACTTATTTGTGAGATGAAAGCATATTTGTATTTTCCCCTTCAGCCATTTTTCATTCAAAAGCTGTTTGCATTTTTCTTCTTTTGCTGGGCCTAAACATTAGCTAGTTACTTCCAGAAATCAGCATTATTTGAAATTTCCCACGTTCTTGTGTAATGTATTTTGGGTTTTTAGTCATTCTGGTCGATAGGATGTCTCTGAACCAAAGGACACAGGGAAGGACTTGGACTAGAAACAACAGCTCAAAAGTGGCAAATGCTGCACCAAAAGCAGTAAGTAGCTGCACAGCCCATGCTGTCTGAGGACAGCCTGGAGTTGTTGGATTGCTAAGAGCACCAGAATCCCGACAAGACTTGGGCTGGGTACCAGCACATGGGCAAGCCTGGCTGCAGCAGAAGAAGAAATACTGTCTTTATCCCTTCATAAGTCAGGCCTGTAAAGGTTTCTTCTCTAATCCTGGTGTTTGCAAAGGTTCTCTCTTGAGGGAAGAGGGTGAAATTACTGGTGTAATACATTTTAGCTGTTCAGTCAGAAAACTGACACTAAAAAATGGTAGTGGTGGGGAATTAAGTGTATTTTACAATACCTTTTTTAATAATGAAAAGACATGTTTGTAGAGGATGTTTGTCAGCATCCTTTGAACTATATTGATGAAATAAATTACGTAGGATAAAATCAAATAGCTTCATTAAAAGTAGTTATCTAAATTTTGAAGTTTTATTTTTTCTTTTTAAAGCTTCTAGCATTTTGGGGCATGGAGAAATAATAAAAGTATGAGCATTACTGGCAACCGCTTCCTCCCCAGGAAATTAACAGAACACGAGGACTACAATTACTTTTCAGAAATTCATTGTTAAGCTGCTGGAGAGTTCAGAGGCCTGGGGCATTACCAGGGAATACCTGAGCCTGGTAGCGGGGAGTCACCACTCAGAAGTAGAGCCCCAGGTTACAGGGAGGTAGCTCCAGCAGGAGCCAGAGGACATGGCTGACCAGTGCCTTGCTGCATGCTGCCCAGTCATCGACTGTCAGCTCCTGAGAGATTTCCTAGCAGTTCTCAGACCCCTTTTGAATGGCAGCAGTTGTTTGGAGTTTCACATGCAAGGTTGCAGGAAAAAGAACCAAGCTGATTTTGGTCACTTGAGTGGAAGAAAAAAACAAAACAATCTTTTTTTTATCAAAAAAGCATTCTTCCAAGATTCCTCCATTGACTGCAAGTAGTGTTGCACTGCCTGCACTCTGCTGTGTGGTTCCTTGTGGGAGGCACCAGCAGGACCAAGGCAGCAAGAGGAGTGTGATTCCACCACAGGGATGAGCATCCCCATCAGTGCTCACCAGCCAGCTTCTCTGTGGAGCCACATATGGCACTTCTAGAGTCACGGAGAATATCTATACTGTATTTCATTGGCCCCTTGCAAAGCAGCCACCAGCACTTGACAGGGGACAGGAATTTCTCTAGCACTGAGAGGAGTTAGCCTAGAGGATTTGCTTCCCAGGTAGCCTCTGTTACTCTGTCATTTAATCCCAGCAGGAAACATATTACCTGCTGCTTTACAGCCTCTGCCCCGAAGAGCTGGAATGAAAAAAATATATTTTAGGATCTTTCATCCTTCTTTGCTTTTTTTTTTTTTAATTTCTCCTTTATAAAATTTCCTTGCCACCCTCAGCTCTTGCTGGGTTCAGTATTTTTGATTTTTCTGTGAAAGAGTACAATACTGGAGAAGATCCTGGTTTTAGGCAAGCTGCTCAAGGCCTCTCTCTAGCAGGAGGAGGCTCATCTCCCTCTTTGGGATGTGTGTGTTGGTGTAGGGCTGTAGCTGTAGCAAGCACTGTCCCACAGGCAAATGCACTGCCAGGGCAGACAGCACTGTTTGACCCAAGCCCCTCTGGCCCCTTCTTTAAACAGCTTTAGGAACAAATCCCCTTTTAATCATCTTTGTAAGCTGTTGCTGCAATTACGTAGGATCCTGAGGCCTTGTGATGGTCATGAGTGCCGATCATCACCCCAGCACTTTTCCAATCACAAGTAATAGATAGATCTACCTCCTTGGGTAGTGGTGCTGTCAGCTCTGCCCTGAGCAATGCCTGTGTGAATGACCATGTGACAGTGGTTTGGACCTGCTCTTGTCATTTGTTCAAAGCAAAGAGCATTTCTCCTTCCCCCTGAATGGAAGGAGGGGAGGGAAGGGAAGGGAGGGCTGAAGAAGAACCATATTTTGTCATGTTTTTCATGGCAGTAAAATAATTCAGATTGAAAACGTACCTGCTTCATTACACTTTGCCCTTAGTTCAGAGCTAGAGAGAGAAAAATTATTAGGGTCTTGGTAGAAGGTCAAACTGTTTGCATCATGCATTACAGGATCATTAGTAATGTAGTTACAAATGCTGAAGAAAGTATCTGTTAACCAGTTGGAAAGTAAGAATTTTGATGCTTCATTTACCATCTAGTAACTGGACAGTCCAAGGAACCACTTATATGACAAGAGAAATATTTTCAGAAATAAAATCACCCAGGATGTTTTCCTGGGTTGTTTGTTGATGCCCTCAAGTCTTGTAGAGCAACACACGTGGCTGGGTGTCGCCAGCTCTGAGAGCATGTGCAGATTCATCATCTTTTCCAGATTTTTTCTTCTGATATCAAAAAGCCTCTCTGAAGTGGAGCCTGACTCATGCCCAAGCCCATAGATACGCACAAATTAGAAATGTGGACAAGTATTTGCACACCTTGCCTGCCTAACCAAGCCTCCTCCTTCCAGTGCAAGAACAGATAGGGAAAAATTGTAGTTTTATATTTGTGTGCAGCCAGTTCTACAGCAAAGATGGCACAGAGAACCATGGACCCCACTTGTGTTGTGCTATGAGATCGTTACAGTCATATGATGAGCTATCTAGATTGTTTGGCACCCGAATTGTAATCTGTGGTTACATACAAGCCTAACCGCAGCAATACCTGCAAATATGGTTAAAGCTGATCTACAGCATATCAGCTGGAGAAGGAAATGTATCTGCTCCTTTGCACAAGGAACTTGAACAAAAACTGTTTTGTTTCTCCTCCATGACAAAAAAACAGACTCTGGAGCTCAGTAGAAGTTTTAGAAAACAGGCTAAAACCAGCTTTCCTACAGTGAAGGGTTGTTATCCTCTGGGATGTCTCTTCCTCCAGTAAAAACTGAAGAGCTCAACCATCAAGTAAATGGTTATTTTAAATTAAAAAGAGTAATTCTTCTGATGTCAGATTAAATATGAATTGTACACTGGCACACATTTTTCTAGGTTCAAATTCATATCAAAATATGGAATTGGTCAGCGCATCAAGAAGTGGGAAGGAGAGGAGGCAGGAAAGCCAAGCTTTGTGATGTCAGAGCTGACTGGTTGGGCTGGGCTGAGCCTCTCAGGGGATGGGTGTACCTGCCGTGAAATCCAGTGTAGCTGGAGGTCATTCCTTCAGTGGGCACTCCAGGACAGACTTTTTACAAACTCACATGAAAGGGGAAGGCAACACAGCAGCAGTTTGCAGGACAGGGAGCCCTGCAATAAGGCTGAGTTGTAAGAGCCATACTGAGAACGTGGTGTCAGACACCCAACAAAACCCCCAAACATGGGGAGATGCAGCCTCAAAGCTGATCATCTATAGAGACTTCAACTGCTTTCCTGGAAAATGATTTCTAGTATTTAGCGTTGCAGTCTTGGACAACAGCCCCATCAGCTGCTTCAGGGGAGGTTGGAAACAAGCAGCCCATCACCTGCACCTCAGGAATAGCTGCCTCCTTGTGGGGATGTATCTTCTCAACCCAAAGCAGTGACCGGTATTTGGTACCCTGCACCATAAGGTTGGATATTTCTTCTAATTTTCCCTCCTGCCCGGTGTCATGGTGAATATTTGTGATTAATCTCTTCCACTAAATTTCTTTTTATGAGCCCGAAAGTAAGAAAAGCCTTCTTCAAGAGAAAATGAGTCAAATATTTTCCTACTTTCCTGAGCAGTTTTGTGCAGACTTGATGCAGTTGGTAATGAGGTTCCAGGTCATTTCTTATTTTGGGTACCATCTGCTGCAATGGGAAATAACAACCAAGTGTATTTTGTAAACACCATATGAATACGGTTCATTTTCTCTAATAATGTCCAAAACCTCTCTCCTAAGTGTATGCTGAACTTGAAAAGATCATTCCTGAACATCTGTACAGCTTCAGAAAGTCTATCACTTCCAAGCAGACGGACTCAATATAATTCTTCCGAAATAGATGCTAGCATTTTACCCCAAGTGTAGAAAGTGGGCTGTACAGGGCTGCTATGACAGCCAGCTCTACGTCTATGCATTATGACTTAT
The DNA here is from genome assembly GCF_000691975.1 of Corvus brachyrhynchos. Lineage (NCBI taxonomy): Eukaryota > Metazoa > Chordata > Aves > Passeriformes > Corvidae > Corvus > Corvus brachyrhynchos. The sequence goes on from NW_008240046.1 coordinate 7,623,244, forward strand.
GCATATTATGCATATTATGACATGACTATGCATGACAGACTAACCATGGAGACTTTACAAGAAGAAGAAATACTTTAGAATTTGCATTATTCTATCACATATCCTTTGTGCAGCATTTTTAGTCTTGCTGTCAAGAGGCCTTTTGTCATGAAAAAAGATCTGATTATTTTTGAGAAGTCTGTCAAGAGAGCTATTTTACCAAGTGCCTGCAGATGCAGCTTGCTAAACTAACTGTTTGCTTCTGAAGATACTCAGTTACTAGGATAGCTCCTGCCAAAGCATCTTCTTCATTACGTCCTTACCAGTGCCTTCCAGCACCCACCTGTAGTCCTTGCGCAGCTGCTCTTCTCCTCCGTGCCTACCGCAGAAGTATGTGGGAAGAAGTATATAGAAAAGATAAAAGTAGATAGGCTAAATGTGTGGAAGGCATGGATTCTGTGCTATTTTGTCTGCGCAATCTGAACAAGCTCCTGAGACAGTCTGGCACAGGCACCACCGTCAGATATACAGCTCCCTTGGGATGCACTCCACGGGGTTGATGGCACCCAGCTTTACTGCCTGGAGGAGTTGCTCCCAGGACAGGGAGCTAGAGCAATTTGGGGTAATTGCACAGCTAATTTTGGCTGGAAGGAAAAAATCTTCCTGCCAGAGAAATAGTTTAACTACTGGCAGCAACATAGTACGTACCTTCCAGTTTTGTTTGTTCTTCAGCTGTAATTAATTTACTCCTTTGTAAAATTCTACATAATGAATAATGAAATATATTAAATAAGCCCAGGTCTAATACTGATGCTTGTGCCATTCCATTAAGGGCCTTATTGAAATAGAGGTAGTTCCCACTGTGTTTTGTTTAAAGAAGGTTTCAGTTCATGCTTAGGCACCACACAAATCAGCATCTGGTGCTTGAGCAGGTAGGATTTTGTGCTGCATGGTATGAAAAACAAGCCAAAATGAAGAAGCGTCATAGCTCTTGCCGCCTGGTTTTCTCCCTCATCAGCATTTGCCTGTTCAGGGAACAGCGACCTGTGGCTGTGGCTGGAGGCAGATCATTCAAGGAATATTTTTTAACCATATTAATTGTATTCTAAGATCCAAAATCAGATAGATAATGACTGCAAAATTACCCCTTAAATGAGCACGTAGATTGCCTCGACTTTTTCTTTTATTTAAGCTTATCTCCCAGTATTTTGCATTTTTATTGAAATCTTTTCCATGTCCTCAGTGGACTGGGCAGAGGCAGCACAAGGAGGAGACAATGCCACCAGACTGGGACAGATCCCCACAGGAGCAGGGGTGAGACTTCTCCTTGTTGCCTCCCATACGAAATGTACAGAGTCATTTCTGAGCACTGACCTCTTCCACCTGCCGAGCACAGATTGTCTTTTTGATGCTCTTATCTTTAGTCTGCATGCCATGACCCGCCATACCTTATGGGATGTTTTCTTCTCCTTTTCCAGCCCAAGTTCCTGTTTAGAAGCAGATCTTAAGCAGTCCATCACTGACCAGATTGGCCACTTCTTTCTTCTATTTTCCTCTTCAGTGTGACATTGCCTTGCATTCATTTCGATGTCTTATTTACAAAACCAACCCTAGAAAAGATCATTCTCCCTCTTTTAGTTCCAGACATTACTTCATCTAATTGCAGCACCCTGAATGAGGATCTGATATGTGGGACTGAGTAGCAGGGAGCCCATTTACACTGCTGGCTACATCTGGTCACAGCTCTCTTCCCAAGCACTAAATTGCCTCCTACCTCAGGCCTGGACATAGTGAAAGTGTACTTGAACAAGGGAGAAGACAGCTAGAAAACAATTTGCCCACATCTATGCGGAAAATAAAGTACTTTATTGTTTAATAAAAAGTAGACGGCAAAACCAAGAGCAGGAGTTTTCGGAATTCGATTAAAAAATCAACAGTCCATGGTGAGATCTGATTTCCAAACAGCTTCCTCCTTGGGGCAGCAATGCCTGCAGTGGGAGGCTCAGCTTCACCAGGTGACACACTAGCTATACTGTTCCTTGGCATGAGAGTGGGTGCCCTCTCTGTTTGGGCTTTGCCCACCAGCAGCATGGTCTTCTTGATGCTCTTGCTGCATGGCACCACACCAGAGGTGGGAAAGCTCCTTTTGCAGGGGGTTTTGCTCTTGAATTTGAAGAGCAAAAGGATACCTATATACTTAGTAAGAAAGCTGGTCTGCACAGACCTGTGAACTGGGACCTTCACAAGCCTTGGTAATATTGGTACTGACAAAGGGCAACAATTAAGATGGAAAACCCAACAGGCTGATGAGACAAAGGATTAGTGACCACTTACTAATTACCATCATGGGCAAAGAAGACTCGATGTGGCACTTAGAGACATGGTTTAGTGGTGATCTTGGCAGTGCTGGGTTAATGGTTGGGCTAGATGTCTTGAAGGTCTTTTTCAACCTAAATGACTCCATAAGTCTATGAAGTTGGTGGAAACTATCAGTTCAAAGTTTCATTTTCTTCATAAGTTTTGCTCTTTTAGTATTTTTTTTACTACGTTTTTATCCCTAAATGTATTTGTTCCATTTTGGAGGCCAGGTTTTGCATAGTCTGTTACTTTCCAAAGCATTACCCACCCAGACAGGTTTTCAAATGCATTTGAGCCTAGCCAAGATCACAACTTTTATTTATTACCTTTTATTTATTTATTTACTTATATGTATTTATTTTCCTTTATGTATCTGTTTATTTATTTATCTTTATTTAATGAAATAGGCACATACTTTAAAAAACTTACATAAAATATTATTATGTTGGGGCATAGAAGCAGAATCAACATTTAAAAACCAGGTTTGAAAGACAGCACATGTTTTTGCATGTGTGTGTGTGTGAATGGGTGTTCTCTGCGTATTTAGTCTGGTTTGGAAGGGTGTGATGCTAATTGCAGAGTGCTGAGTTCTTTGAACATGGGCTTTGTGTGTGGATTTCCCCCTCCAGAGTATAAAACTATTTAGGCTGCATGTATTTTTAAAGTAAAATTAGATATCTGTGGAAGGTTTACAGTAATTCACTTTCAATTTAGGGCTGTTTTTTGAACAGAACAAATAGCTGAGCATCTGTTACCCTGAAAATGTTACAAAATGCAGTCACCAGGCAAAAATCAAGCATCTCTGAAAATGATTATTTTGGCTACATAATCAAGAAAGCAATTACTGCATTATCTACAAAGTATGATCATACATTATTAATACATTTTCAGAGAAAAAGGTTTCAGTAAATGCAGTTTTTCTGGCTTTTATTATACTCGAGACCCAGACGTAATTCTAGCTGATTGAAAATAGTTCATGGCTTGTCATTTCCCAGTTTAAGGTGCAGTTTGGTTGGACATGAGAGACAGTAAGGAGGGAGCAGGAAGAACAGAAGGATGTGGACATTTGTGTAAGTGATTACAGACATCCTTCCTATGTGTCATGCATATCCAAAGCCAGAGAGCCAATTTTCCAGTGGAAAAGGATTTAATGAATGCAAACAGTGTAGTGTGCTGTGCTATATACACGACATTGTATTTACACATTCAGATATACAACCGGGCAGGCATTTTTCACTGAGCACCAGAGTTTCACGTGATACAGAGAGAACATTTTCAGAGCCTGGAGAAGAGCCCAAGAGAGGTGCTCACTGACCTTTGATGTTCTAGGCTGCCATGACTTTACAAACTAATTCCCACCTTCAAAAGCATCTCAAAGCGGGATTAATTTCAGTTAATTTTGGCTGTCTGAATGTTAGGCTTCCTAGCCAAGCTCCCATCCGAGTTTATTTCTGCAGCCAATAGAGAGACTGTTTCACCTGTTTTGGATGCTTACCCTGTGACAGGATGAATCACTCAAGCCTACAAAGATGGAATTTATACTGCTGAAGCTGTGGGAGGTGAATCCATTAAGCATTAACGGTTTCAGTCAGTTTGTAAATGACTTTTGGAAGTGGAAATTAGTTTTCCAATTGACTTGGGGAAGCGAGTGTTACCTCAGCCCTGACACGACTGAGCAGTACATTCTTCTTATTGAGCTGCACGCCATAACCTAATGTCACCAGCTAGAACAGAAAGGTTCACAACCTGGTATTGGGCAGGTTCTGTCTGGATCCTGCTCTAATTCCATTTCTTAAAGATGGCTGAAAGTGTATCCTAAAATGTCACCAGGAAATACTTGTGCCTTATGGACAAATAGCCCAGACTGCTTGGGGACTCATCAGTCAAGACTGCTTTAAAGATAAAGAAAACATGAGTGAGACCTAGCTCTGGGAAAGATCTGCTCAGAACTTGTGCTAGTGCCAAAAATTCTTCTAGAAGGAAGTTGGTATATATATATAGAGAGAGAGAGAGAGAGAGAGAGTGTGTGTGTGTGTGTGTGTGTGTGTGTGTGTGTGTGAAAACATTGGCAGGCAGGCATCACAATAATTAGTTACACAAATTACCACTAATGGGTGGCAGCACTGAACGCCATGGGATAAATTCATCCTTGGCACATAGAGGAGTAATTAATCCTAAATGTACCCTTGTGATATAGGTAAGTATTATTATTACCCCCGTTTGACAGATGCAGAGAGGTGACGTCTTGCCCTTGGCAATTCAGCTTTCCAGAAGACTGACTAACATAATTTATGGTGGAGGATTACGCTATTGCTCTTTAGATGACATTTCTTGTAACATTGCAACACTATCCCATAAAGAGATGCACGGGGTAGTCAGATTTTGGAAAGCTGATTTACAGCTAGAAAATTCAGCAAGCAGATTCATGTTGGGGTGATCTGGAAAACCTCTAAATACACAACACGGCAGTATTTATGCTGGCACACATGCATCAGTAAGGAAAACTTGCTTTTCAGCAACGGAAACTTTCTGAGTGTCTTTTTTCCTTTGAAAATTCACACTTTCGGTACATAAACAACAGCTCTGCTCAGCTTTTGAGGTTTTCTATAAAACAGTCCCTGATTGGGCTATGGGCTTTTCCCTGCAGCATGTAAATCATCCTAATGCAGTGCTTGAGCCTGTTTCTCTCCCCAGTTTATTTGCTGGTAAAGACTAGGTGACCATCAGCTCAAAGAGTTCTGCTGCACATTGGTAAGTCTCACAAGCAAAGGAACATTTAAAGTCATGCCTTCAAAGATGTGCTATCCATAGCATGAGGAGACTTAAACCGTATACCATATGTTTAGCATATAAAGGTTTCAACACATAGCAAGTTACAGCTGGACAGACAGATTGTATGTTGAATTTCCTCCATACTGATCTGTAAAGCCCACAAGCTATTTGCATTTCCTATATGTTTTCATTCAGTGCAAATAATTTTGATAATAAAAATCAAAATCTACTAGGAGACAGAAATCTAGCTTTCCTGACTGACAAAGAAGCTTTGGAACGAACAACAACAAGCCATCTAGATTGGCTGGAATTTAGGAAATAATTTTGGTATATGTTTCTAATGCTAGGATGTTGGGGAAAAGAATAGTATCTTATTACAACACAAAAGCACAATCAGGCTGCACGATGTTTACTTCATTACTGTGCTGATTTTGACATTACACAGGAAAAAAAATTAAAAACATCTATATTTCGTACACCTAGTTCAGCTTTTAATGGTTCTGAGTCAATGAGTTTATCCCTTAAATTTTGCAGTTCCTTAAACTTTAAAAATAAATAAAATGTTGAAAATACAAATTTCTGGTTTCTTTTCTCAGAACTGTTGCTTGGGACCATTCTGAAACTCTCAGAGGCAAATAGTCTTTGAATACTTTATTAATTTTGAAACTCCAGGTACAGGACACCAGTTTTTTGAACTAATGTGCATTAGTCGAAAATGTCTTACCAAAAATTATTTAAAGGACACCCCAAGAGACAGCTCATCATAACATTCTCATGAGTATGTTCCCTTCTGCGAAGTGTATGATCACCTTCATGTACAACGTAAAAAAATTTTAATTTAGTCTTTGGAGAACTCTTAGGAGCTGTAAAGCATTTAGGTAAGTATTAAAATATATTAAAATAAAATGCCCTTTTAAACATGTAGGTATCCTAACAACATAAACCCTGGCATTATACATTTGGACAAATGCCCATGTCTAAAAGCATCCCCCAGCCTGCTAGGCTCTCCTGTCTCCTGTGAAGGGCAGGGGGCTGAGAAGAACAAATTCAGGCTGGGGCAGATTAGTGTGATGAACAAGTGCCAGGGACTATTGAAGATGCCGCCTGCTGGTCCCGTGAAACATGTGGTTCCCAGCAGGACTGCCTGGGCTGGCCACAGTCTCCTGTGAGGAGCGAGGCAGACACCAGTGCCCAGAGACCAAATCGGGCTTCACAGATAGAGCTACCCCTCAAACTTCTCCTTAAATACACTGCAAACTAGGTTTTATGTGCCAAGAATGAGCACCTGACAGAAAGCAGTCAGGCTTTCCCCATCTCCAACTGGGGTGTTACTACCAGCTGCTTTCCAGGGCAAGGTAGAAGAGCCCTGTGCTGAGAGCCTGAGCAGCAAAGGTAGCCCAGCTTCAGCTTCTGTGATCCCTTCTGTGAGCTCCCTTAAACCACAGGGAATGGAGCCACTAGAATGCCATTTCTGTCCCTTTCTGAGTCTGTGTGGTCCATATGTGGGACATTTTGCAGCCTGCAATATCAAAGACTCCAAAAATGTTGGCTTTTCATCCATGCTCAGAAAAAGCCAGGATGCAAATCACTCAAATGTCTTCAGAAGCCCTTGGGAGCAAAATAATGTAGAGGTATTGTGTCTCTCGTGGAGGCATTGGTTGCCACTCTGATTAAAGCTGTGTTGTGCAGTGAGGAAAGAATAAAGGTCTAAAATGACTGGCAAAGAGAATTACAAAATGTTTCAAATTGAGAAAAACAGTGTAGAAATTGGAGTGTCTCTTCTCAAAATTATATCCCACCACTGAGAGAATCACCGCTACACTGCACTCTTTCGAGTGTATTTGTGTGCATACACACATGTGTACACAAGAAGAGGCAAAGAAGAGAAACCCCCCGAACCAGGCGGTTTCAGTTTAGCCCCATTGCAAAATGAAGGTGGTTTATTGTATTTTTGTCTGGGTGGAAAGGAAGCAAACGGCTCTTACTGGGAAAGTGGTGGGGCCTGCCTGTCCCGCGAGCCGCAGATGCGCAGGAAGCCGAAGCGCTGGTGCAGCTTCTGCATAGGAAGCACTGCCCTCCCTGAGCCCCCTGAGCCCGACCCAGCGCCCCTGCCCACCGGGGCCTGCTGCTGCTGCCCGCCAACCCCCGCCTCTTATCTAAGGTACGGCGGCTTCCTCACACCCCGCTGGCTGTGTGGCAACCTGCTGCTGTTTATTGCATAACAAAGCGGTTGCATAAGAGAATCTTAAGAAAGGATCAAATAATTAACAGTGAATAACTGCCACTGTGTGTTTTGACCATGTGAACCCAGACAATACTTAGGGGGAAAATAAAGCACCACGACAGAATCTGTTTCCTGAAACAGTGCACGGCTGATTCAAACCCAATGTCACTTTTGCCATCTAAAGACTCAGCTTTAATTAGTCCAGACCAAACCAGCTGGGGCTTAATCATTAGCCTATTTATCTAATGTTGGTTATCTTTCACAAGCCCAAGGAAAAACACAGATCCTTGCTCTTGTGACCTCTTGCACATCTTCTGGGTTCTGGCCCAGCACAGCCTGATGTGCCCCCGTGCCATCCCTCACCACAGGACCAAAGTGATGCTTAGTTAGTCCACTGTGAATTATTGCACTAAAGGTACCCAACCATGACTTGGTCAAGTACAACTTTCTACCAAGAAAGAGATACAGAAACTTGCCCAGAGATGGGATAAATGGCATCAGGAAGGTCTTCTCCTGCTGAGGTAGCTGCAGACAAGAGCTCCCCTGTAGCTGCTAAGAGCATGTATGAACACAGGGGACATTTTGCAGAAAACCTGACTTTGCAGGTAAAGTACCATGGGGGGATGAGCAAGCAAAGATTCTCTGGGTGTCCCAACCCAGATGACATAATGGGAGACAATTTGATTTTTTTTTTGTTCACTGTTGTATCACCATTTCCTAACTTCTGTAAGAGAGAGAATAATATCCCCAAATTTTGTGAATTTAGGCAGGTGAGTTTGCAGGCAGTCACAGAGCAGTTAGAAACCCTGGAACAGACAACAAGTTGGAAATAAGATACCTCATAAATGGGCATTCGTAAAGACTTGTCCACTACCACATTACAGCAACTTTTATTTCCAAAGTAAAAAAAAGATTTCTCATTGAAGAAAGCAGTCTAACTCCTTGGACAAGGAACTTTAGGTCACAGTTCTTGATAATCACAGCCAAGTTACAGCCCAAAATAGAAAAGCTCTTTTCTGCAGCTGAATTTCAAGTCTTTGGTTGAGATGGTCAGTGAGGTCTATTGCTAGGAGCCCGAAATGGCACTGCCTGGGAACTCATGTATCAGTCAAGATCCTCCTGACCTCGTAATTGCAACACCCATAACATTTAGCACCTGAAGCTCTGGCAGAGGATAGGCACAGATTTGGGAGTCTTCTTCAGCCTTTTGGCAAGGGTAGGGAGAACTCCATCAAAACTAATGCAGGATACTGCCCTTGCCTCAGTGCAAGATGCTGGGCAGGATGAGTATTCCTTCCTTGGTATCCTAAGGCAGTGCTCAGGCATATAAAGAAAATTACCTGTTATTATTCGTCATCTGTAATAAAATGATATTAAGTCAGAATCTGCTATTAACTCTTTAGTGGCTGGACTTACATTCTTCCAGCATGAGTTACACACTAATGCAAAATGCATTATGCTTTTATGGTAAAATCCCACTAACTGCACCAAGAGGTTAATTAAACTGTAGAGAAGAAAATAAAGAGGCTTTTAGAATGAATTATTCAGAAGGTCATTAAGAATCAGGCATACATGAGAAGCATGATACTTAGAAATCCTAAATGTAAACACACATTCCTGGATTAATGTGAGATTAAGAAGATGAAGTTATCTATGTGTTGCTACTAACTATTGTTAAACAGCAGAGTTAGCCTGCATGCCTTTAAGAACCACTTAATTGAGAGCATTTCTGGTGCAGAGGACTAAGAAGTGTGAGATGGGTGCTCTAAGGGGAGCAATATCAGACCCCAGAAGGCTCCCTCATTCTGTGCTGGCCACTTGGGTCTCCTTTCATCATGGACCTCCTTGTCCCTGCTTCAGGTAGCATAGGTTGGGTACAGTGGCTGCAAATACATCCTAACTCTACTGACACCAAATCACCCAGTGCCATGATCCCTGGGCACCACCTGTTGTGGAGTGTAAGCAGTCATCGCCTGCCTTTGCCTGCCACTGATCCCCTGGATGTGCAGACTCAGATGTTCATGCAGCCCAAGGGCACTGATTGCTCCTCAGTGGAGGAAATCAAAACAAATGAAGCCCAGGTTTTCTTGGGGGAGGCAAAAAAAGTGGCAGTAGCTTTCCTGATGCCTTGGCCCCAGCGTGGGTGTGACTATAACAACGGGGCCATTCTTCTTTCTTCCCACTCTTGTCTCTGCTCTCAGAGCTGATTTTGACCAAAGCTGGCCAGCTTAACTCTACACCAGCCCCCCATCCCGCAATGTGTGAGTGACCTCCTGAGCTGTCAGATGTATGAGAAGTCTCAATCACAGATGCTTATTCTCTGAGAAGACTTTGCTTGACGGATGCTGTGGTGATCAGCAGATTCACCGAGACAGTCCCTTGAGGTGTTTTCTGAACACTGAATGCTTTATTTGTCTCCCATTATGAAGCTACAGTGCAGCCACTGGTATTTTCAGCTATACAACAGCCATTTTACACTTTGAAGAAACAACAAATGCATGAATTAATGTGAGCTTTCTAGGCCTGAGCGTCTTATTTAGCAAGTCTCCACTGGGGCAATGAATAGTGATGTTATAGTATGTATAACTTATATTTACGCTGCATTTGTGGTCCCTTTATACAGTCAGAAAGATATCAAAAGGTTGATGAACATTAGGCCCCCAGTCTAGATTACATCTATTTGAGTCAAGGGGACCAAAGGGGTTTGCAGCGATAAAACATGGTGCTTATCTCTGGCTCTGTGAGATCCTTTGTCTTAAGCTGTCTTGAGGTGCAGTCTGCAGATCATTTTAAGAGCTGTAATAGAGGGGGGTAGGAATAATGCTATATCACCATCCCAGCCTGGAGCTGTGCTCTGTTACTTTTCCCTCTCTGTGCTTAATAGAAGGATTTGATAATGCAAGGTCTTGAATGTAATTTCTTTTCATTATTAACCAGCTGAAAACAGTTTATTCTTTTACCTTAAAAGTAACTCCCTTCTATTTCCATTGAGAAATGGCTACTGTGGAGATGAAAAGATCCTGCTTTCCCCAAGCCAGCTCAAACATTTGAAAATAAATACTGCAAAACATTCACTTGAATTCTTCTGAACAGACTGGATTTCAGGTTGAAGAGCAAATAAAGAACAAGGCTTGGGGATGTCATGTCCCAGTGCAGTCGTTCAAAATGACAGATGTTTTGCAAGTTCAAGGATCTATGTCAAATCTCTGCCATAGTGAAGGGGCATTTTTGTAAGGTCAGCTGCTGTCATGAGATGTTTGCTTGATCCTCCCTCTCTAAATGGATTGATGTGGGCACTCCTTCAGCCTGGATTTGGCCTGAATAAAGAGCCAGAGGGATAAATTTCTAGGGGAAACTTGAACCCAGTGTTTCATGATGTTTCACAAAATTTATACTCCACAGAAGAATAATTTCCTACCACTAGAGAAACACCCACTTCTCCATCAAGACATGACCTTTAAGTTTTGAGAAGCCTTTCTTTCAGATCACCTTTTCTGGTTTCATCTGTAACTTGTAAGATGAAAGTTGTGTTTGAAGCTAGCTAATTCACAGTCCCTGATACCATAACCAACATTGTCACCTGAGAAGCAAACCACTAAGTGCCAAATAACCTCCTTGGAAAACAGGCTCTTTGCTCCTGAATTCAGTCTGCTTTGCTAATGGTGGCATTTGCAGCTGCTGCTGTGGAGCTGACAGGCTCCAGTGACTGAGCATCCTGCACAGGGTCCAGCCACCACAGAAGCCAGCTGGGCAGGTTGAGCTGCACTGGGGGGGTGTGCATGGGCACGCAGGGTGATAGGGAGGGTTTATGGAAGGCATTTCAGTGGCTGCTGGCTCAGCTTCTCCCAGGTGAGCTGGAGGAGGGGCAACAGGGCAGTGCCAAGCACTTTCCAGATTTGCAAGAGAAAGTGGTGGATGAGGCAAAAGGGGACTGAAGTCTGGGTGAACTCTCCTAAAGCTACCACCCTCTCCATACCCCTCACTGTGCATGGAAAAAGTGGTTGCTTTGCCCCACCAAGACCTGCACCTCAGAGTTATTTCTGAAAAGGAGCCTGTCTCCTCTGCCAACCTCCCTGTGTGCTGCCCAACCACTCCTCCATCAGATCTTGCTGCCTCCCACCTCACCCCACAGATTTCCAAATGCATCCCACTTTTACACAGTTCCCTCTTCAAATTCTCTGTCAGGGAGAACTGCTGATTCACACACACCACCCTCGTCCTCAAAAGCATTTCCTCCATGCCACGAACAGCCAGGAAACTCACATAGGCAATTTTAGAAGCAGTATTAAATCTTTGACATTTCAGGTACCACTGGGTTTTATTCATCTTAATTTAATTCATCTTTGACTAGTGTGGTGGATACCTTCAGTCTGTTCAATGCTTCTGCCTTAATCCTTGTGACTGTAGTCTTAAGACTCCATGGCCTAGCAAGGGCAGAGCGCAAAGCACTCCATGAAAATATGCCCCAGGATTTACTTTTTGAAGGGCAGAGTCATCTACATGCCCTGCTATTGTGGCTTTAAGTGCAGATGTCTCACAAATGTGCAGAATTTTTTCACTCTTCCTCCAAAAGGAAAAAAGCAAGTGACACGACATGTGCTGTGTGCCAGGGTTTGTTTTACAGGAGAGGATAGGATATGTGCCAGGACAAGGTGTCACCATTTAACTTACTTTGCTGAATATTCAGATGAAGCTGGTGGCACATCAGCTCCCTGCTTGCTCTTGGCATCGAGCTGTCCTGCTCGGTAGCTCCCCATCTTCTGCTCGTTGGCTGCCGAGTTGTCTAAGCTCATTTGTCCCCTCAAGACGGTGTGAGCCACACTCTCACTGCTATTTCTGTTGAGATGTGAAATCTTAAAATGAGATCTCAATAGAGTTAAAAAATCTGTTAGCTATTCTTTTTCACTTGTGTCTACTGCTAGCACGGCACAGTAATTAAACTAAGGCTTTTATGCCTCCTTACACTACCAGCTATCTCAGTAGTTGTGGGGTTGATGGAGTGTGATGGAAGAAGGGTTGAAATTCAGTTCCTGAAAGAGAGTTTTGGTTGTTCTTATGGGAAGACAGTCCAGTTTGCAGGCAAAGTGAGATGGACTTACCGCACCCTTCCGAAGTGTCTTTCCAGTGATGACTCAGTCATGTCATGCAGAGCAGTGGGTGCTGAATAGCACTTGAACACAGTAGAGTGCCATGTAATTGTTTCGAAACTGTTTGGGTGCACCACATAACAGCCACCATTGCACAGGTGATGAAGCAGAAAGTCAGTCAGGGAGAGGTGGAAGTGTTGGGTGGGAGCATTGATCTGTTGGAGGGCAGGAATGATTTGCAGAGGGATCTGGGCCAGCTGGATGAACTGAGGCCAGTGGTATGAGGTTCAACAAGACCAAGTGTTGGATCAGTCTGGGGGCAGAGTAGCTGGAAAGCTGCCTGTCAGAAAAGCACCTGTGGGTGCTGGTCCGCAGTGGTTGAACATGAGCCAGCCTTGCCCAGGTGGCCAAGAAGGCTCTTCTAGCCTCATGTAGGATCTGCAATTCCCAACATGTTTCTGGGAGATATTTACTAACTAGTCCTTAAAGTGCTCCAGGATGGCATTTCCACAGCCTCCCACATTAATACTACAGTACTTTACTGCATGGGTAGAAAGTGAGGAAAAAAGTTTCCTGTTTCCTATGCTACTGTTTCTTGTTCCAATCACAAGGCATCTGGAAAGTAGTAGGTTTTTGGTACCTTTTGCAATGATCCTTTATTTGGCTTTTGTTTGTCATCTAACTAAGCTCAGCAAAAAGTCCTCTGTGAAGGAGTACAGTTAAAACCAGCGTGTACATGCAGCTGTACAGTCCTCACAATCTGGAGGCAGGGGGCTTGCTGCTTTTCAAAATCTGAGCTCTGGCTCTGAGTGAAGTTCCTGCCATTCCTGCATTAACTTGTCTGCTTTGGGTTTGCTATTCAGACTGGTGATCAGTCTGAGACGGGTTTTGGAGAAAAAAACAGGCATGTGACCACTGAACCCCTCCTGTGCAGCAGCAATTCTTGCTCAGCTGACAGGTTGGTGATGTGTTGGGAGTGCAGAGGAAGGGGGATAATATCTGGCCACTGATTGCAGTGCCTGCTCCTTGTCTAAAGAAGACAACTCTGGAGAGCACATGAGCCAAAGGGCCTCTGAAGCTGTAGAAATGCCTTGAAGGGGCCTGTGGCCAAGGCTGGCTTCTCCCCAAGCTATCACCAATGTGAATCTAGAATAACTTTGAAAGAAATTTTACTTACCTTGCTATAATCCAGCTCTTATAATACTGAATGTCCTTATTGGTGTTAAATAGACATCTGTGATTTCACAATAAATGGAGACACATGAAGGTCTAGTACTACTTGATATTCATAAGAAGAATGAAAAGGGATGTCCAGTGCATTGCAGAAGAAAAGATAGAAGCTTCTCTTCCTCTATTCCAGTGTTTATCGCTAAATCAGATGTATTGGAGTCATGTGAAAGCAGCTTGCTGGGCAAGATGTAGCATCTACAGAGAAATAGCACATGATCCTATACATAGGGTCAACATCATAACACACAAAGAACACGCCCCAGAATGTATGTTGATATACTTCTGGTGTTTCTGACCTTTCACGTGGGTGGCATGAGGCATGAGTTTGTCATCTTTATAATGCCATTTAAACACGGCAGGCTTATGTGTGTGAAAGTAAGCCATCGTTTCAAAGCATAAAGGCAATATGTTTTATTGAAGGACATCATATTTTTGCAGTGAGGAAAGCAAACACTTCCTCTCTTCCTCCAGACTGTTCAGGGAAAGTGACTCCCACACTGGAAGGTAGCATTCCCAAACTCATTGAAGTTCAACAGTCTTTAAAGCTACTGAAAACAGATATTAAAAATACAGTTTTTGAATGGCCCCAGTAAAAGGTTATGCTATGGGCTAGAATGAATTTAGAGAATAAAATCAAGACTTCAAATTTTGGAAGAGTGGAAAAAAAATCATCTGGAAACATAAGTATAATGTTAATTGGTAATTATGGCATGTAGTCAATGCAGGTGGAACTGGAAACCCTAAAAATGCACTAGTAAGTGAATTCACAAATAAAGGCTGTGAAAACATAAAAATGGTTTCAAAGAAGGAAACTAAGAATACATCTGTGTCCTTTTTTAACAGTCCAGAAATGTTTTAATGCTTTCACAATGTATTTTCAAATCTTCCTTTTTTCCAGGAGCTACAACTTCAAGAAAAAAAAAAAGTAATCCATGTACTAGGAGATTCACAACAAAGTCGGGGGGTTTTTTATATTACTTATGATGGTGGATATCTGCACTTTAGATTCCACTACACACTGGAGTAAATTGATTTTTAATAACCAGCTCCTGTTTACCCCCCCTGCCTTATATACCCATGTGACAGGAGCATTAAAACAGCAATATCTTGTTATATTCCAACCTCACACTCTACTGAAGCAGAGCTTGCAGTTGTAGCTGTTTGGGAAGTGCTGCACAAAATTAAGCCCCTGGGCTGTTTGCTGTACACAAGCCTCCCAAAGCTGATATGATAGTTCCAAGCCAGCTTGAGAGAGGGAGCCAAGAGGGATGTTCAGTATCTTAATAAATATTTCAGTTCATGTTTACATAGTACACAACTTTGCAAATAACACATAAAACATTTTTGAAAAATCTTTGAAATAGAAACCTTCAGGTAGTATGCATTGATGTTTTCTTCACGACAACCTCCTCCTTCTCCTCCGCTCTGCTGAGATCACAGATGTCAAATACAAGAACTTAATACACTATTTACGTTCCTGTTCTTTAGCACAGAGACACAGACTTTTCCAGGCACTGAGCTTCTTAGCTTTCTGAGTCTCAGACAATATCCAAGGATCCTGTTCATGTACCTTCCCAGAGGACATTCTTCTTACCAGGGGCTGCAGGGCAGGATCTTCCAGGGGAGGTATTGCTGGAGACCTGAGACTGTTGAATGAGCCATCAGGCACAGTGCCTGCAGTGGGATTTTGCTAGGACAACTTAACTCCTTTGGGTCTTTCTGAATTCCTGAAAAGAGGAATGAAAGTGAAGAGTTTCTGTCTTGGCCCATCATCTGAAGAACCACATTCAGGTTCATGTATGCCACAAGACAGGGTGAACATCTATTAATGACAGCATGAGGCAGAAACACAGAAAAATCTGTTCTCAACCCTTCTGATCATGAGTAAGAAATCTGAATCAGAGCCACACAGAAGTGCTAATCCCTGTCCTGCTTATTTCTACAGATTTTTTTTTTAATGTGCTGATGCTATTAGTGAAAAGAGGAGAAGGCACATTAACAGGAGTTAGAAAGGCTCTGCTCTGCTTGGGTCTGGGCCTGTAGCAGGGATGGTGAATAAGCTGTGTACTGCAGGAAGACTACTGAGCATTTTTGATTCCTGCTTTTCCTCTTCAGAGCATGCCATACATTTGGCTATTTTTATGAAACCCTGTTTCAAAAATAGCTGGTTTCCTTCCTGACCAGGATGCATCAATGACATTTATTGGCAATCCTATGTGCTTTACATTTTGTTTCTCTAGTCACATTTTCATCAAGTTGATGTGTATGTGTAGGGTGGCAGGGCAGTCACTTCCAGAGAAAGCATGCTTGTGCTTCTGAGAGCCCTTTTGTTCAGGTGTCAATACATTCACTTGTCTGGTAAAAATACCTACTCATAAATAAAAGACTGTTCACAAATATCTATACAAACAATTGTATTAAGGCAGATGGAAAGAATGTAAGCATGATAGATTGAATTGTGAATCGCTGGGAAAATAATTTTCCATCAATCACCCAATTCTATCCACTCAATACTTTGAGAAGTGTGTATCAATGGACATGGTAGTGCTACATGACTTGCCCTCCTGTCACATGCTCCAGTATCAGCACCCTCTGACCACAATTCTCCAGCCTGATTTAGCAGTATCCGTGCAGCAGGCTATGAGCAAGCTCCGATACAATCCTACACCAGGTGTTAGCACCGTCTTCTGTCCAGGACCATCCAGGTTCGGTTGTTTCATGGTCATGGGAGGGTGCTCTCACTATGCCTGTTACAGTGTGGTCCTCAGCTTTACAGGGCTGGTTTGAAATAGGGGCTGCTCTCTGGTATGCCAGACACCCTGCGGTACAACTCCATTAAGTTGCTCAGGGTCACCAAAGTGTTCAAGGTTTGGTGCCTCTGTGCAGAACTGGAGTCGAGCATGGTCCCGGCATCACCACCTGTGGGCCCAATGGGAACTCCTACAGGCAGGTGCTGACTGTCCTGTTAGGAAGCTCTATGTTTTCTTTAGACTGGAAGACTTGTTCAGTCTGAGCACATATAAACCCCATTATTTTAATTTCCCATACACTGGTCTCAGTCAGAAGTGATTATTAAAACCACTCATCTTGATTCTTCATCACTGTGGTTACTTTGTGCTTTTTGACCCTCAAAGTGTGCACAGCATGCTCATGTTCATACCCAGCTGTTAGTTTTTGTATTACATCTGGGATGGTAAGATAGTTGAGAAGGAGGATGAGCTGCACGATAGCATCAAGGTCAGTAGTGAGATGTCACTTTGGTTTTGATTAACTTGCAGAGTGACACAAGCTTGGTGCCCTGACCCAGAGAGCTTGTACCCAATTCAAGTTCAGCCCAGGCACAAACTGCCTGGAATTTGAGAGAAGGGGAAAAAGGCTTAGCTGTTCTTTAAGCTTGTGTATGTACCTTTGACAATTTCTAAAGTAAAATTACTGTCTCAGAATACACTCTCTATAACTTAAGATCTGTGAAAGGGCAGCATCTACCCTTGGCAGAGCAGTGCAGATTTGCACCATTCCAACATCAGATTTCTCATTAAGAATCTGACACATACCAAGAAATTTAAGCACCCACGATGGATATTGTTTACTTGTTTATAGCATTTTAGGAGCAACAGGGAATTGTGATGGATTCAGTGGATTTTGAATTAAAAAGCTAGCTAGAAGCTTCACAGGCCTTTCAGACTGATAGCTAATCCCTGTGAAAAGGGCTATGAAATGAAATGATAGTTTCAGGGCTAGTTCCATTTGCTTACTTAACCCAAAAACCTTGTTAATGCCTATTAAAATGAAATCCAGTGAACAACAGCCTCTCATGTTTATGGGCTGTCAAGTTAATTTCTATAGAGCTGCACTATCTTCGCTGTCATTGTTGACCAAGGGTTAATTCACTGCAGGAAAAAGTGCGACAAAATACATCACTTTAATCCCTTTCTTCTGCAAAGATGAAGCAGTAGGAAAGGAAAAGTAACAACTGGGAAAATGTTAAGATCCGGAATTTTTTATATAAACTTGTCAGCCATTCCTGACGTCTTCTGTAATAAACACTCGACAATAAACAGTGAGGACTTTTCTTAAATCGCCATAACATAACAACTTACAGAGAAAAAAAAAAACCTGTTCAAAGATGTTTTCTGAATGCATTTGCATTTCTAGGCTTTGTTGTGTTATCTACACAAAATGAAGCAGTGGCTCGTTCACTATTAACCCTCTAGAGAGTACTCCTCAGCACCAGAGTCCTGTGCTGAGCATGTCAGAATTTGGAAATTGGGGCATGTAGACTAGTAAAATCCTGGCTTTTTGGAAGCTCCATGCCACAATTGTCCCAAACTTTGTGAGTCTGCATTTCATTTATTTCTTTCACCCCTGCAGTCTTTTTTGCCAGCATTCCTGTACTTTTTACTGAACTGAGGCTCTCCATAAACCAGTATTTCCAAAACTCCTGGCATTCCTTATTCATTCCATAGTCTTAGCATTACACACCCAGCCATCCTCCCCCATACCAAATCTCATCATACACCGTATAGCCACAGCCACTGAGCAGTTTCTGTTTTCCAAGTTAGTTTCCTACCAAATAAAAGGCAAAGGACCTCTACACCAACATTTGCTTTTTCTATTATTATCCAAGACAGGCTGCAAATGCTAGCACAGCTTTTGCACCAAATAAACCAAATGAATGAATGAAACATTCAGAGGCACAGATGTTTTCAGAATAAGATGGGGCACTTGGTTCACACAATTGTTCTGCCTTTTTTTTGTTTTCCTGCATGGTTCTTTCCTGTGGAGTGTAGGATATATTAACTTGCAGCCGCAGAGTACTTGAAACGCATCTACTGGATCAGCCTAGTGCATCAGTGAAAGATGGCTAACAGTCTTCCTTTTCCTGTGCAGCTGTTGTTTGCAGAAAGGGATAATTTTTAAGTTGATTTATTTACCTTAGACTTTTTTCCCCCTTCTTTTCTTAATCAGCGAACATCAGCACGCTAATTGTTACAAGTAGCTTTGAAACAATGAGTAAACCTCATTGATACAATTAGGAATTTAATAGAAAAACATCCTTGACATGCAGGTGGAAAGCTAAGGACTTTGTCTTCAGAAATGTTGATATCACAGAGTTCCCAGTAAAAAAAGAAAAAACAAACAAAACCAAACAACAAAAAGAAACAAAGGTCCATATATTCAGTTAGAAAAAAACCAGAAAGTCCTCAACTTGGTCTTTTAATATAATAGACAAAATTCAAGTATGGTTTTCATGGTTTTAGTAAATCCCTATTTGCTGTAAACTATTCCTGCTCTGATTTGACAGTCCACCGTGCTAGAACAGAGTGGTCTCCACCAGCAAGGTCCCTTGGTTGCAGAAGGTGAGCTCAGGAATCCCCCAAGCCGTTAAGAGAGGGCACAGAAACCATCAGGATAGGTATCACTGCTGCCCGGTCCTGAGAACCAGCAGCTGCAAAGACAACGCTGTCATTTCACACCAGATAAAACTTTTTGCCTTCACAGGTCAGGAACACTTAACCTTGTTACTGCATGTGAAACACCTCGCTCAAGTGCTGCCTCCACCCGCAGTACAAGGCGCAGGGGTGCCTCGGGAGGTCAGGCACAGCCCCACATTCCGCCCATACGGTCCTTGTTTTCCATTTACTGACGCTTCCTGCAAAGCTCCTCTTCCCCATTCACTGTTCTCACTGTTGTTCTCTCTAGGGTTCTTCTCTTTCTGTCTTACTGGTGGAGGCTGCCTCTCTGTGGCAAGAGCTTGCATGGAAGGTGGTTCTGCAAAATCCCCCTGCCTGTAGCTTGTGAAATGTGCAAGGGCATCAGTGCACTCCTGGGACAGTTCTCATGAGCTCCCAGCAAAACGCTGGAAAGCACCTAGGAAACTCCTCATTGTGCTTTGAGCATCTGAGGGCTTGCACGTTTCCTGGTTATTAACTGGACTGCTCAGCAGTGTCATAGAAATCACAGAAATCAGAGAAATCAGAGAAAGTATTGGCTTGGAAGGGACCTTGAAGATCACCTAGTCCCAACCCCCATGCCATGGGTGATATAAAACTGGTAAAAACGTTTTTTGGCAGCCTGAGATCACAAAAAAACCATTTGTGCTCTGGGGAGGGATGGGACGTCGTTTCTTCACCCACAGCAGCTCATTTCACTAGCAGAAAATTTCAGAAGAATCAGACTG
This sequence comes from Corvus brachyrhynchos, assembly GCF_000691975.1. Classification (NCBI taxonomy): domain Eukaryota; kingdom Metazoa; phylum Chordata; class Aves; order Passeriformes; family Corvidae; genus Corvus; species Corvus brachyrhynchos. Next base: position 7,643,075 of record NW_008240046.1, read on the forward strand.
TCAAAGGGTGAACATTTCGTTACTGCAATAGAAACCCTCTCCTCCAGCCAAAGCATTTTACTCTTTTAACACACATCTGCCTTACAGGGCTGAATTTGGCTGTAAACAGATATGAATCAACTTTCCACTGAAGTGTCTTGCATGGGAAAGTGCCCAGACATCAAGATGAAAGGGCTTCTGAGGAAAGGCACGTGTTCTGGCATCTTACTCTGTCAGTGCCACACCACTTCTTGACCACTGGCCTCCAGGGCTTCTGGGGAGATCAGGGTACCATGACCCACAGCTCCTGGCCAGGCCATGCACTCTGTCTCTAGAACACTAATTATCAAACTGCAGAAACTGAAAATTATTGGGGGCACAGGGAGGGGGC
>NW_008240046.1:7643489-7698770 GCF_000691975.1 Corvus brachyrhynchos
GGGGGGAGGGTGAGAGACAAGGCTCGGACAAGCAAATTGTATTCCTGTTACTGCTTTTTAATGCTGCTGGTTGACCATATTAGGCAGGATACAGCAACCCAAACTGTTAGCTTCTCCCACAAGCCTGTTTTTATAATTTCAAAAGGAAAAAATAAATCGGAAAATAAGTTGATTCTCTTCTAATAATGAATGGTCACTGCTCTGTGGCCCATAAAAGGCAGGGCTATCTGCAGCACAGCAGGCACAAGGACTTGGCAGGAGCCACCAGGGCCCTTTATCTGTTTTCCCCTTTCAGAAGGAAAGCTGCTGTTTTTCCCTTTCCTGTTTCTTTGCTTGGGGAAATCTGTTACTTCCCTCAAGGTTTACATCCTGACCTATGTAAATCTTTGAACTGCTCTTTTTAGCATTTCCCTTAGGGAGGGTCCTCACGGAGAAACAAGGCTTCAGGAGCACGGGATAGCATTATTTATACATCTGACATTAGTAACTTATGAGGCAGTATTCATCAAAGAATTGCTTAGGTTTGTACATGCTACAGTCACGCAGTGTAGCTCGCAATAGGGGGTGATTTTCCTTAATGAAATCTCTTGCTACTGTTTAGAACAACAGCCTTAATGTGCTAAAGTTGTCTGTCTAATTCCGCTGGTGTTTTAAAATAGGATTCTTCCAGAACTGAATATTGGTTTAGGTATACTTCTCATTGTATGATTTTTTTGTATGTTGGTAGTTTGTTTGTTTGTTTGTTTGTTTGTTTTAAAGCAGGGCACAAATTCCCTATATCTGAGAAAAAAATGCAAAAAAGGAAGCTTTGTTATTAGCCTGTGACCATGGAGTATCTCTACTTCAGATCTTGTACAGATCCTGCAATCAGCAGCAGAAAGAAAAAGAAGGGGACTCTTGAGAAAGCGCAGCAAGGGTTCCTGCTTAGATCTGAAAGCCCTGTGAAAGGAAAGTGCAAGGAAGGGCGAGCTTCAATTAGTAAGCAACTAAGAAAAGTACAGCCCTACGAAGAGAAAAACCTAATTGCTCTTTACTATTATTGGGTGTTTTGCACGTCAATACTGCTACTCCTGGGAGCCACACCCTTGTTTTGGGAAGCACCTTACACTGGGCAACCTCTCTGGGCTTTGGTGTGGTCAGTGGCCAGCTTCTTCTTCACCACCCTGGAACCTATGACCCTGTGCCAAGGTTGCAGGTGCTGCTGCCCAAGTGCCATCTGCTTCCCCCTTCCCTCTCCTGCTCCTGGTTGCCTCCTCCTGCAGTGACAGACCAGCAGAAGCCCAGAGTGATGGTGAATATGGCCCTAGACCAACACAGGTCTCGTCAGGGTGGCACTGCAATTCAGAGTGGGCTTTGCTTTAGGGAGATGACAATAACTTGTCAATCACCCTGCACTAGCTCTGAAGTGAAGGCATGCCAAAAGTGCTGTTGGAGAGATGTTTTCTCAGTGGGTTATAAATAATTGAATTTTGATGTTCATGCAAGTCCTTTAGTTTCCTCTGTTTAAGCCTTCCGGGAATTTTGTTTTTCTCAGCCTCTCTGATTCCTAATCTTTCCGAAAATCTTCTGCTTTGGCACTTTTTTGGTTATTTCTAATAGCATCTTCTTACCTACTCTTGTAACAGTTGTACCTGGTCATCTTGAGGAGGCATTAGATATCTGGACCTCATCTTGCCTGACACTAGCCATCGACCACAGCAGTAGCTGCCTGCAACTGAACTTACTGTCAAGGTGCCTGTCCTGCCAGAGATTTTGTCAGCTGAGATGTCGTAATCCATCTGGGCGAATCTAGTCAACTACTTTAGGCAAGAGTAATTGCTTTCTGCATTTCATTAACTCTGATGACTCTAAAGGGTGCTTAGCTGCCAAGCTGGAATGTAAATGTGCCTCAGAGGCACCTAAAGTCAGGTTAAGAGTCATTTCTCTCTTATTACTCTGTTATATACAACAACCACCTGATTGCTGACCCAGTCATTTTAATATCTGAGTCTCTAGTCGGCTGCATTTTCTGAAGTTCATTTAAACATTTGAAGATTGTTTGTTTGCTTAAAAAATGCTGAAGGGCAGGACAAAAATCACCAAACAGCTCAAGCTTGCAATGTAGGAGAGGCAGCGGTGTGCAGAGCGGAGTGCCTCACTGCCAGTTTCAACAGTTCTATTTTAGATCTACAAAATATGCTACGGCATGGAGGAAGGTTGTGAGAGTCTCCTAGGGCTTGTGTTTATCACCTTGGTGCAGAGTGGCAGCTGAAAAGCTCCAGAAGAATTGCAGCAAAACACACTTCCAATAATTCTTTATTAGTTCAGAGAGACTCAGGGCTCTGGTTACCCGTGCTTATTCAGAAACAATCACTACAGTGTCTTGGTAGACGGGAACTCCCACTGCATGGGGCTGTAGTATTGATGTTGACATTGTTTGAAAGACAAAAGATGGTGTTTCCAATGTGCTGGGCTTTTTACTAAAAATGAGCAACGATCTGCCACCACGTCCTCTCTCTTGCTATCAACTCCAAACCCCACAGAGAACAAGGGAAAAAGACTATAGTCCAGTCATTGTTTCCTTTCCATGGGAAACTGGACTTTTCCACCAGCCAAACAGCATTTGAACATCTCACATGACCTAATCAGACTTCCTTGTATCATGTGGCTGTGATCAGATGTTCAGCTGCACAGAAAAGAGAGCAATCCCTACCTCGGGGACACATCCAGAGGAGCAAATTGCCATCCTGGTTACACCGGCTCAGGTCTGTTTGTAGAGATGAATGACACTGGAATGAAGATGTGCCTCAGTGAAAAGGGAGGAAGAGAGGTGACTCACTGCCACTGGTGGTTCTGTAAGGACATCAACTGGACCAAACAGTTTTTGCTTGCAAACCAAATGTGATTCCTGGGAAATTCTGGTACCCACCATGGTGAGACCAGGCTCTTAGTGCCTGGTAGTAACAGCAGACAGATCAAACACAGCCTGACATTTTGCAGAGGTAAGAACTTGGCCACAGGAAGTGTGAATGGTGGTTATATTACCTCTATAATCTCAGTGTCTTCTTCCAGATACTGCTTATGTTTTGACAGGTATCTTCACTATTAATTCCTGAATAAATTTCATTCATCTCTTCATCTAACCACTGTTGCTGAAAAGAATGTTTACACATGCCTCTTTGCTGCACATGAATTGATGGGTTAGTCCAGCCAGCAATGGTAGTAAGACTCCTTCATGCTACCTGCCTCTATTTTATAGACAAATCCTGTCCTCATGCCAGGCTGTGATACTGGTGTAGACTTTTTGTGATGAATTAATTCCTGTTTATGACCAAAGGTGGTAGTAATTACTGAGGAATATCCCAGATCAAAACCCCTATTATTTACAAGAGGGCTGATGATTGGTACTGGCCTGATCTGAGTACAGGTGTTTTACCCTCCTAAGAGCTGCCATTTGCTAGGAGGAAGCTGTAATTCAAGGCATGAAGGTAAGCTACAAACAGGGAAAGGGCAGTGTAGGTTCATTGAAAAGCAGATAGTGCCACACTAATCCAATGTCTTCCTTGGACAAGACAGATGATTTTCCCAGCAGATTTGCTCTGTTACGGTTTCAATAAATCATCTACCATGGTGCCATACAAGCAGCATCAATTAAGAGAGGAGCTATATCACAACTGTGACCTGCCAAAGCTAAAGGGGAATGAAACACAGGCTACTGAATGGGGGGAAGCACATGACCACAGGGCAGTCACTAGAAAGTCTCGTCAAGGATTGGTCTTTAAATAGTGGTCGCACATTCCAGCAGTGTGGGAAGGCCACTGCCAGTGCCATCAAGAACTCCAGACCGAGCTTTGTTAAGATGGAAGGTAGACAAGGATTTGGAACCGGCCAACAATATGTCCACAAAGGCATCTGCTGTGCCATCAGTTCTTGCACCACCCGTGCTGGGCGGAGCATTCAATGAACACAACCCACGCTGTCAGACCACTGGAGACATTTTGTGTGTTGATAAAAATACCTTTTCCACTTTGGATACAACAAAAAGCTTCCAGTTTCATCAGCATGGAAGGATACCAGTGAGCCAAGAGCTGACACTGCTGCTGGCTGCAGAGGTCTCCCAGCCCCTGGCTTGCCCAACAGATGTGTCTTGGAAGATGGAGAAGGACCTACTGTCATCTTCTTTGAAAGTTGGGAATGCTCAGTCACAGATGGCATTACATGGTCACATTATTAATACAGAGAACCAGCGAAGGCCCAAGGGGTTTACGTGTGTGTATGCTATGTACAATGTGCAGAAACGGAGGTTTTACACTGATAAATTGCATTTCCTCTCATGTATGTCACAGCACTAAGGATAGGAACGAGTAAGAAGAAAAAAACCACATCGGTTTTGCTTATATTCTTGTAATAACCCATACCTTTGTCCAGCAATTGAAAGCAGTTCTTCATTAGGGTTTTGCAGATGGGGGTGGGATTCTTTACAGATGGGGTTCATTAGGGTTTACAGGTCTGTGGTTTAACCTTGTTTTCTAATCCTAAAATTTGCTTTCTGATTTTCCTCAGCAACAGGTTAAGCTTAGGTGAAGGAGAAAGCCATGGGAGTTTATAGGAATAACTTCTCTACACCACTTTAGCCAGAAAGGTCAGGGATCCCCCCCAGAAAAGCTGTCAGTAATTTCTTATATCTCAATAACCCAGTGAAAACGCAGCCTCTGAAGAAAGCCTGGAGTAAATGGATACTTTAATGTATTGGTGGATATTGTCAGGCAGTTACTGGCACAACCTTATGTTACCAAGCTCATTGGCACCTCCTTTCTCCTGAAGAGCAGCTCCTCTCTCCTGGTGCAGCTGGAGAACCTGTGTCCCATGGATCATCAAGGGAAGCAGGCAGGCAGAGAGGCCTGTGGAGGACAGATGTGCAGAACACCACCTTATTTCTCTAATTTTCCAGTTCTGCTAATGTATTTCATGTACACGGCAGCTGTCTGTCTGAAAGCACATCCATTCCCATGGTAACAAAATGTCCTAAAAGCTATTGTGAGCTAAAGGTTTTTACAAACACCTTTTATATTAAGGTGAGGTAAATGAGTGGCTTTTTGTTTTTAAAGTAATCTCCAGCTAATAAAATAGTTGATCGCTGGATACCTAATCCAAACAAAAGCTAGACAAATGTTATTTAAACAAATTATGTCTTTTTGTAGAATAGCAGAGAAAGAAACAGATATTTTATATGCTTCAGAGGGTCTAGCATCATTCAACTCACCAGCAATAATAACTGTAGCTCATACTCTATGAGTAAGAGCTTCCCCTTTCCAGTGTCACCATCTGTTTCATATTTCTGCTTTTCTCCTGGGACGCCCAGTTTTGTCCTATCAGCTGGACACAATAGAGCTCCAAAAGGCAGCAGGCAGCAGGCAGTGCTCCGCTGTGCCTGGGTCTGCAGCGTATGTGCATGTATTTATTTACAGTCTGCTCAGTATCTACTTACTGGTAGACCAAACTGTACCAAGAACTTGTCTGTCTACAGAGATACTCTTTGGGGTCTCTTTCCTCCTCCCAGTGACTGATTTTCATGGAACATACAGGAATTTCATATCCTTGAGACTGCTGATCTTCCATCCAACCTGCCTAGCAGGTTCAGAAGTTATTAGTGGGAAACAAAGAGTGTGATCACACACACTATCTTTCTTAGCAAACCAGCCTAAAAATAAACCATCTCAATGGAAATCCAAGGTTACCCACCTTCTGTTAGAGTGCTTTTGAAATTTTGTTGGGCTTATTTTCAGATCCTAAACAGAAGTGTGGGTGGTAAGTGCCTCTCTTTATCTAACATGGATATTCATATGTTTAGGTAGCAATATCCCTCCTATGATCAGTCCTTTTCAGGTCATCATTTACGTTTGCCTCTGTTCTTGGGTAACAGCTTGTCTGTCATTTATTTCCTCGTCACTTCCAAAGCAGATCACTGAAATCTGCTCTGGCATCCCTTTGAGGTCCTGTCTTGCGTGGGATAGAGCAGCCTATCTTTTGCAGGTCATATTGGATAACATATACCACCAAATAAAAATGAAACACAGAATCAGCTGCCAAATCCTATATGGTCAAATCTAGTTTTGAAATAAGGAAACTTTCTGGCCCCAAAGTTTTATTTCTTTTTAAATTGTTGATTAATGGACCCAGAACAGACATCTACATAAACACTTTCTGTTGACTTAGAGAAGTATTTCAGTCACAAAATAAAATTGCACCTATATTTAGCTCAGTTGTTCTCCAGCTAATCTGGCAAATTACACAGTTTTATTCCACCTCTAAAATAGTTGTTATTTTGTATCCAGTGACCTGAAACATTCAGTAGGAAACGTGCATGTTTATGCACAATTTACATATACTACTCCTCCTGACCCAGAGGGCCACCAGTGTTCATAAGCCAGCTGGAACTGAAGATAATGTTTCCAATAGACCCTGTAGTCCTCTCTCTGAGCAACCTGCACTCAAACTTTCCTTTGCTTGCTGTATTCTGGGTTGTCTGCAGCCCTTCAGACTGTCTCTCCCCTACCTGAGGTGGTCACCCAAGCTCAGCACCAGGTTTATCATTTGTAAGGCACAGGCATCCCTTGTGCCGCCCTAATGCTGCACTAACAAAGCCTTGGCTGAAGCAGTATCTGACACTGCCACATCTCTGGGAGTAAGAGACAAGACACGGAGACAGGTCAGGAGAGGGCAGAGAGTGTAGCAGAGAGGTCCCACAAACACCCCCAGACAGGAAAATCTGTGAGAAAGACACTTGCTTTGCACAGAGAAAAAGTAGAAGAGGAAGCACATCCACCAACAGGCAAAAGATACAAGAAAGACAGCACTGGTCAAGTGCCTCTTTTTTTCCAACGAAGGACAAAAAGAAGCCACCTAAATTTGCAAGAAACAGACTGAACCTAGATTTGAGAGCAAACTTCCCTAGTGAAAATGAGCAACCACAGGGGAAAGGCTGGCCAGATAGAACTTGAAATTCCTGCCTTTGGATCAGGGATGTTCCAGATGTTTTTAGGTTTTTAGATGAACATCTATGAGGGCTAACCGAGGTATAATTGACCCTTAGGTATTGCAGAGGATTCAATAAAAAAATCTTTGCTGAGATCCATCCCTATATGCCCTCGGTTTGTGTTCCTTCAGCTTTTCTATCCTAAGGAAGAAACAAACACAGAAACTCGGATGTGCCATAATTTGTGTACAGGTATAGGGTAGTCCTATCATGCCAAATTTCTAAAGACTGAAAATAAAAGGAAAAGAAAATAAGATAAATGCAGAGAACGGAAAGGAACCTGAGAAACAGTGATAAAATCGTTAAGATACAGAATGACAACACATTTAAGGAACGAAGAGTAAATGGAAAGAAATTATGTATGTGAGAACCTTGTCTTTCCGACACTAGATGGCTCTGCAACCCCGAGGAAAGCTTGCCTTGCTGGGTATCCTTCCTTTTGCTTCGGAAAATAAAAGCAGCAAAGGGAAGCAGTGGTGGTGAGAATGCTTCCAGTCCGTCTTTATTAAAGAAGAGCAACATGGCAACTGCAGAGACTCTCTTCTAGATTAAAGAGCTCAATTATGCCAATGTATTTTGATTGTATATGCTTTGTGCTTCACAGCAGCCTTTAAAATACTTTATTTAAGGTTATTGGACATAGTGTGTAAAAGTATACATTGCATTGCTATATAAATATGGATTGCTTAAAATGTGTGAGAAAATAAGGTTTAACTACTTGGTAGACTACCATGGGATAGAGCCCTGGAGGGAAGAGGGGCCCAAGAAATCTGGATGACATTCAAGGACCACCTCCTCCAAGCTCAGGAATGATGCATCACAATGAAGTGGAAGTCAGGCAAAAAAGCCAAGAGGCCTGAATGGACAAACAAACAGGTCCTGGACAAACTCAAGCAAAAAAAGAAAACCTACAGAGGGTGGCAGCAAGGGCAGGTAGCCTGGGATGAATACAGAGACTTTGTCCAAGCAGCCAGGTACCAGGTTAAAAGAGCTAAAGCAGTGGCAGAATTAAATCTGTGCAGAAGTGTCAAGGGTGACAAGAAAAGATTCTATAAATATGTGGGCAATAAAAGGAAGACTAGAGAGAACATGGGCTCACTCCAGAAGGAAATTGAAGACTTGGTTACCCAATGACTTTTTTGCCTCTGTCATCACCAGCAAATGCCCCAGCCACATCACTAAAGTTGCAGAAGGTGAAAGTAGGGCTTGGGAGAATGTAGAATCGCCTGCTATAGGAGATCAGGTTCAAGGCCATCTAAGGAATCTGAAGGTGCAGAAGTCCATGGGACCTAATGACATGCATCCTCAGGTCCTAAAAAGGCAGATGAAGTTGCTATGCCACTATCCATCATATTTCAGAAGTCATGGCAGTTGGGTGAAGTTCTCAGTGACTGGAAAAGAGGAACTATAATCCTCACTTTTAAGAAATGAAAGAAGGAAGACCTGGGGAACTACGGCAAGTTCATGGAGGAAATCCTGCTGGAACCTATGCTGAGGCACATGGGTGATTGGCGACAGCTAACATGACTTTACTAAGGACAAATTGGGCCTGACAAATTTGATGGCCTTCTCTGATGGTGTTCCAGGACTGGTGAATAAAGGAACAGAGACTGACACCATCTACATGGACTTGTACAAAGCATGTGACACTGTTCTGCATGACATCCTTGTCGCTAAACTGAAGAGACATGGATTTGATGGACAAAAAAAGCACTTGGTGGATAAGGAATTGGCTGGTTGGTTGCATTTAGATTTGTGGTCAATGGCTCAATGTTGAAGTGGAGACCAGTGACAAGTGGTATTCCTCAGAGTCAGCATTGGGACTGGTGCTATTTAACACCTTTGTCGGCGACATGCACAGTGGGACCGTGCACGTTCAGCAAGTTCATTGGTGACACCAAACTGGGCAGTGTGGTCAATGTGCCGGAGGGAAAGGATGCCATCCATAGGGACCTGGACAGGCTTGAGAAGTGGTCTGTGTGGACCTCTTGAGGTTCAACAAGGCCAAGTGCAAGGTTCTGCACAAGGATCAGGGCAATCCCAAGCACAAACACAGGCTAGGCAAAGAAAGGACTGAGAGAGCCCCAAGGAAGAAGACTTGGGAGGTGCTGGTGGATGAGAGGTGGGACAGGACCCAGCCATGTGTGCTTGCAGCCCAGAAAGCCAGTCGTATCCTGGGCTGCATCCAAAGCAGCGTGGTCAGCAGGGCAAGGGAGGAAATTCTGCCCCTCTACTCGGCTCTGGTGAGACCCCACCTGGAGTGCTGCATCCAGCTCTGGGGCCACCAACATAAGGATATGGACCTGTTGGAGCAATCCCAGAGGAGGCCACAAAGGACTAGAGCACCTCTCTATGAAGGCAGGCTGAGAGAGTTGGGGTTATTCATCCTGGACAGAAGAAGACTCCAAAAAGACCCTGTAGAAGCCTTCCAGTACTTAAAGGGAGCCTACAAGAAAACTGGAGAGGGACATTTGACAAGAACATGTAGGAATAAAACAAGGGCTAATGGCTTCAAATAGAACGAGGGTGATCTTAGATTAGATATTAGAAAGAAATTCACTGTGAGGGTGGTGATTCACCGGCATAGGTTTCCCAGAGAAGCTGTGGATGCCCCACCCCTGAAGTGTTCTAGGGCAGGGCAGCCTGATCTAGTGGAAAACATCCGTGCTCATGGCAAGGGGATTGGAACCAGATGATTTTTAAAGTGCCTTCTAATACAAACCATTCTGTGATTCTATGATTTTATGACCATGTGGATCTTATATCATGGTTCATTATAATACTGGCACATTGAAACATTTTAGTAAGAATCAGTAATTTAATATCAGGTATGGTCAATTTTACAGAAGGACAGTGAGCAAGCAGTGAGTAGTACAAGAACACAAGGAGATCTGAAAGAAGTTTGGGTTTAGGGAACTTTAATAACCTGTCTTTGATACAAAATTTTTAAACAACAAACAATGCAACTCCATAAATAAACATGTTAATTGCAAAAAATTTATATGCTTTTTCTTACTATGCTTTTTATTTATATCAGAATGGTAGAAGAAGATCCACTGAAGTCAGAGTTTTCTATATTATGTTATAAAGCATCAGTACTTAGAAAAAGTATTATCAGGAAGGTAATTTAGTTTATAAGGATTTAGTTTCCCTTGGCACAGAGCCTGTCCTTCTTATTTTAGCGTGCTGTATTAAGCTACTAAAAACTTCCTTTTTGTCACTTTGCACTTATCTTTCTGTATTTTTGTTGGTCTCCTGGTAGGGAACTCTGCCTATATCAATCCATCCAAACCACTGTTGCTAGGGAAGGTCACCTTCCTTTTCTTCTATTCTTCCTTTGTCACTTCACTCTGAAAGCTGTCAATTGGTGCAACATATCAATTCTTCATTTTCTCGTATTTAGGGGCTTACCTACTGTTTTCTCTATGCATCCAAGTTATGAAGAGCAATTACACAACCTTGCATTAATGGCTTATTTCTTAGAAGCTTATTAGAGCTCATAATGCAAATATTTGCTAATAACATGAATTACATGTATGAGTGGCACCTGAATTTGTTTTTTTACATTGTGATTTACAAATCAAAGTTGTTTCATTGCACTCCTTAGACATCTGGTTGAGAGAGAAACATTTCTTCAGCCTGCGAGGTTTAAAATCTCTATGATAACCTTACCCAGGTGGAGTTTATCTTAGTTTTATTCCTATTACCTGTTGCATTCTGCAATATCTATTAGTGAATGACTTAATTAAAAATGACTTTTGATGCTGTGTATCAGAGTGAAGAAATATGAAATAAAAGTCTAGGAGGAACCTCTGTGAAGAAAGTGTTTCTGAGAGGGCAGAAGGCACTGGAGTCGAGGCAGGAGATAAGTGTTTGGGATGGTATGAGACTGTTATGACTTCTCCAGAGTCTCCTTCATGCATCTGAATATGTACATTTGAGTATACAGACTCAAAGATCAAAGCCAGTGCCTTTTTTCCTTGGGCTGAACACAACCTAACAAACAAGATGGGGGAAGGGCCCTGCTTTACTGCCTTGAGCTCAGATGGTCCCATATCTTGAAATACCATAGTAATTATTGTGCATGAAAAATAATCCTGATCTGTAGCAACCTCAGAGGTTTAGTGCGACGTCTGAAGGCGTATGCAAGGGACAAGCAGCAGAGACCATTTTTTCCAGTGTAAGGAAGAGGTAAGAGTAATGTACAGGTCTGTGTTCACATTTTATGAGAGACATTGAAGTTCATGAGAAAAGTGCAGAAGAGGGAAGCAGTAAAAGAGGAAGAATAGAAAAATGAAAGGTGGTTTGATTACACTGAATTTACGTTCACAAGTAAAAAATTAAAGGTCCAGAGACAGAGCAAAAGCTGGCAGCTGGAAGCCGAAGCCAAAGCCTTACATGTCTGATCACACTGTTTGATCAAGGGCAATTCTCAGGTGAATTCTCTGCCTCTTGTTGAATTCATATGAGTGCTGGACCTCTTCCAGAAACTGCTGAGGCAGGAGCACTCTTGGGAGGAGAAATGGTCATGCAGAAAGAATGGAGGTGAATATGCTTCATGACAGATCTTTGTTTGTCTGGGCTGTGCCAAGGGATGCTGTGGGTGAGAGGGAGAACCCCAGCAGCCGCCAGAGGCAGATGGCATGTCATATCCCACCTGCATGGGTGTATCAGTCCTCACACTGATCATCCCCTGACTCCATTCAAACACCACTCAGTGAAACCTGATGTTCTCATATATGTATCAAGTCATTATAGTGAAATAATGACCCTCTGTGGCTAAGTAGTAAAGCCAGGCTGTTTACAAAAGAGTTGTGGAAGGTCCTTGAAGAATCATAGCCAGCACCTCCCACACAGCAGGCAGGAGAGCCAGCTGGATAGAGGTTACATGTCTGCCCAAGAACCTGAGCTGGTGTGTGTGATGGTGGGTTGGCCATCTCCGTGCTGCTGGCACAGTGCACAGCGCTTCTTGCTCCGTGTGGTGAAGGAGCCTGCAGCCTAATGGGAAAGGGAGCCTCCATAGTCTGGACTAGCTAGTTTAGGTTTTTCTTCTGAGTATGTAGCAGCTGTTACTGGGTTTTTTTCCCTTGGGCTTTTTTTGAATAAAAACTCTCCAGCAACTCTGCATTTGAGAGCTGAGCCAGCTGCAGGTCCAGCTGAAGGCCAAACGGCTGGGACAAGCCTTATTCTGTGCTGAAAGTTGAGGGAAAAGAAACGCAGCAGGTTTGTTCCGACTTAGGCTGTTCAAATAAAGCTGCATGAACTTTCACACTTTATACTATTTTTTATGATGTTTTTCAAAATGAACCACAGATGTTCTACTTTGTTGAGTTTTTTTATCCCTGGTTGAGTCACCTGTTATCCAGGCCACATCTGGGCAGCTCAAACAGGAGTCTCAATGAAGAACTCTCAGAAAGAAAGTCAATATTTTATTTGAGTTTTAGATAACCCTCTGCACATACCTAAAACCATAATGAAATAAACGTAATTTCTACTAATGACATGGTGTAAAATGTTGGGAAGCAATGGATCCTATTCAAACTGCTGGTGTTTCCCATCACTTAAATTGAATCAATGAGGATGAGTTAGGATTAAATTTTGTCTACAGTTTGCAGCTTTTCTTTAAATATTCTGCTCTGATTGCAACATAGGAGTAGAGGAGATCGAAAAGTTTCTGAGAAACCTTTGATCTTAACTGTATATCTTTAGCTCTCTTGAGCAAATGGGATCCAATCAAACAAATCAAACTGGAAATATTATGTAAAATGTAAATATGTTGGCAAATGGCCAAAGACACGTTCTGAAAAATGCCAAATGTCACAGCAGGGCGTGGAAATAGTCCTTACTTCTCCTTTTTAAAAAAAAATAGTCACATATTCTGTGACAAAATATGTCAACATGTTATGGCAATATCCTTTGGGGTTGATACCTATGTGCAGGAAAAAAGATAAATTATCTGGCAAGAATAAATAAATGTAACTCACTCTGTAGTCTGCTGAGTCCTTCTTAGAAAGAAGAACAGAGATCTGGCTGTAGACAGCAGATTGAGAGTAGTAGATGTCAGCCCATTTGAAACAAATGTTCCCATCCAAACACATCCCTGGGCTTTTTTACTGAGGTTTTTTGTTTTCGAAGAGTTGCGTAATAATACATTCATATCCTCAGAATACATGTTATAGTTTTAACAGAGCATTGTCCTTGGAAAGTTTTCAAAGTGGTTCTGTATATTTGCACTATCTGTAGTTAGCACACTCAAAGTCAGTGATTCATTTCCTGCCCAGTGGCCACTTGTCGTTTCATGCTTCATTTTTTTTTTTTTAATTGGCTGTACCTTTACAAATATAATAGAAAAATCACTACTTGCAGGTAATGAAAGTAAAGGAATTAAAAATGAAGAGACATAACAGAAAATGTCATCCACGGAAACTCATTTGCAAATGCCAGTGCAGACCAGTACTTTGTATTAAATAGCTGTGGTAAGTGCCTACATGTTTGCAGTTAGAGAGTCAGTAGTTAGAGCCTTGGGTTACTTCTACAGTGTAAGTTCCTGAGTGGTGAAAACTAAAAAAAGGTCCATTTTATTGCTTAATAATTGACAATTCAGTGTATTCTTGTTTGGAGTGAATCTGTTAATCATGACCCTGAGAGTAGCTCAGTTGGTCAGAGCATGGTGCTTATAACACCAAGGTCATAGGTTTGGTCGCTGCACAGGCTCATTCCCTTAGGAGCAGGACTCGATGATCCAGATGCAGGTCCCTTCCAACTCAGAATATTCTGTGATTCTGTGACTAATGCTTTGTATATCTAGTCATCAGTAATTTTTCTTTGAAGGTGCAGTCTCTCTAGAGACTGTCAGGTATTATGCATGTAGGTGAGGTCTGAGGAGTAGAGTTTTACTTGTGACGTTTGGGTCTTACCACTTCCAGAGTCTGCCAAAACCAGGTCCCATGCTAATGAAGTAAACCTTATTGTATGTTGGATTACCTCCCTAAATTTGGTCTATTTTTACTAAAGAAAAATATAAAGAAGCCATTGGACTCCTCTAGTCAGTCAGGTCAGAGCAAAACAGGAGTCCACAGGAGGCTTTAACCAAAGCATTCATGTATTTCTATGGCTCACATCCTATGTTTGTCCTAGGAAGTGACCTAGCAATGCCAAGGGCCATTGGGAGAAAAGCAGCAGCAGAAAGGCGAGAGGTACTAATTAATACTAAAGATACACTAGCAGTAGACAGTGAAGTGTCCTGTCGTGCTCTCAGAAGGAGTTAATTTGACTGGAGTCATATACTTGACGAAGGACTTTTGGTTACAAAATCTGATATCTTTTCTATTTGAATTCAGGAAAACCCAGGAAAAAGAGGCACTGCACCTCTGAGAAAATCCAAGATTATATATGATCCCTGATTCTATCCTCTGATTTTATCTTCCTGGGAAGATCTGATCTTCAAATAGCATGAGCTAGTGTCAAGAACTGTGACTGGTTTAATGTAGAAAGAGAACTTTGTGGCCCTCCATTTTGGAGGATATTGTAGAAGTCATCCACAACAATAAAGGATCAGATCAGGGGGTTTTTTATTATTATTATGACTGGCTTTTAATCTGTTTCTGACCATGGAAAGCGGAGAGACTGAATCATCCAGATTCAGATACTGCAAAGATCAAAGAATCACAGGATGGGCAAGGCTGGCAGGAACCTCTGGAGATCACCCAGTCTAACTCTTCTGCTCAGGCTATTTTGTTCACAGCCATGCCCCGTCAGGTTCTGAATATCTCCAAAGATGGAGAGCCCACAGCTTCTTTGGGCAACCTATGCAAGTGCGCAGTCACCCTCACAATAAAAAAGTGTTTCCTGTGTTTCAGTTTGTGTTCTCTCCCCGTAGGGTACTGCTGAGAAAAGCCTGACTCCCTCTCCTTCCCCTCAGGTATGTACACACATAGATAAAATCCCCCTGAGACTTCCTTTCTCCAGGCTGAATGAAGAGTCTCATCTCTCTCAGCCTTTCCTCATTTGAGAGATGCTCCAGTTCCTTAATTGTCTTTGTAGCCCTTTTCCAGACTCACCCCAGTATGTTCATGTGCTTTTTGAACTGGTGAGCCCAGAACTGGACCTAGCACTCCTAGCACACCAATGATGAGTAGAGGGGTAAGATTCCCTCTTCAATCTGCTGGAGACAGTCCAGGTACAGTCCAGTTCCTAGTGCAGTCCAGGAGATTGTTGAACTTCTAGACTGCAAGAGCACATGCCTATCTCATGTTCAACTTGGTGTCCATCAGGACCCTCAAGGCCATATCTGCCTGATTTCCAGACCTTCAGTCCCCAGCCTGTACTGGTGTCTGGGGTTACTCTTCACAAAATGAAGGACTCTGCATTTCCCCTTGTTAAAGTTCATGAAGATCCTGCCAGTCCATTCTTCTGGCCTGTCCAGGTCCCTCTGCATGGTAGGACAATGCTCTGGTCTATCAACCACTCCTCCTGATTAGTACTTCAAACTTGCTGAGTGTGCACTCTGTCCCATCATGTAGGTCATTCCTGAAGTTGTTAAACCTGTTATTCTCTATTCATTGTTGTCTTTGGGAGATTAACAGAAGCAGGAGTGCCTGTCAATGCCCTTACATGAATGGGGCTTCTCTCATGGTGTCACAGAAGAGTGTGAGCCACCTGGCTTGTGGACAGACCATCAGTGAGTGGCTTGGAGACAGGCAGCAGTATGAGCAGCCCAGGGAAACAGTTGAGAGTGAAGACAAAGGCATGGGGGTTTCGGGCTGGGAGGGAAATGGATGGCTCTACCTGAGCTGCTGGAGGACCACCAAATCACGTATTCAAAGCGGATAAGAAAGCTACCAAGGATTTCCAGGATAAACTGGCAATGAACCAACTTCCAGATCTTTCAGCTGGTCTTCAGTTTGTGGATCAAGGTCAGTGGATGGATGCCAGATGACTGTGAATGGCTCTGGAATTTGCCATATTACTTAAATTTTTTCTTGTAGTAGTGCAACAGAAAAGGAAGCAGGTGCTAGCAAGGAAGATGGCTGCAGATCATTAATGAGCCTAATTACTCCAGCTCTGTGTCTTGCTGAAAGTCAGCAGTTCTGGTGTGACTCATGACAAAGTGTGAAGGACCAGAAAACAACTCAGTTTGCAATGATAACAATTCTGTTTCAAAACATATGAAATGGTCAGACAGAAGAGGATGGAGCATCACAAATGTAGATGACTCTCTGAAGTGGACACTGAGGAAGCATCTGAGTGTATGAAAATCAGTTTTATGGTTAAGTCTGGGTACATAAATAACAATTGTAGGCTTTTTAATATTGAGTACACATTGCATAAGATTAGCAAACAGTGTAGTCACAAGACAAAACTTCAACGATTTTCTGGAGAGTGAGGGATTCTGACTGGAGCTGAAAACCAGATGTCTCATTCTTCAGTGAACAGGTAAACTCAGACATCCATTTGGAGGTCATTACAGCTTCTGAATTTGCAGTAAAGAACAGGCGTAGTATAATACACGGACAAATCCAAGCATGATTTTTTTTAAAGTGGTTTGTGCAACGTTTGGGCATTTGTCAGCAAAAGCAGTTAACAGCTTTCAGGAACAGTTGTAGGGTCCTCTCACTGAGAAAAGGACCTTGCAAAGTAAAATCAGGGTACTATCAAGCTGCATCCTGACACCAGCATCATGACTGGCTTTACTGACTGAAGTTCTTGTCAAATTAAAACAAGAAGTGTTATTTTTTCATAGATATTCACTATCCAGCAAAGGCAATCAGCTCCATCGCTGGATTTTACTTCTAATTTGCAGGACCCCACATGTTGCCTGACCATCTACATGAGTACCTGCTGTACATGCAGCTATGCATATACATACTTCTCTTTGCTCTCCTGGCATCTCCAGACTGTGCTGCAGGCGCCACAGAGATTGTGTAAAGCCTGGAGAAGTCTCTCTAACACACCTTATTCTCTCCTGTTGCAGCATTCTGGGCAAGAATTTGAAAAGGATGTTCTTGCTGTATTACAAGCTTCACCACCAGAGCAAACCTGGGCTGTGTTTACTCTCCTTTTTGCTGTGTGAAAAAAAACATTGTTTATCACTGATCTCAGTTGGAGCCATTTGATGGTTTCTTTTTCAGCTCACTTTGCTTCCAATTCAATAAGAACTAAAAATAATAACATAGATAATCTAATTGCAGATCAGTAGATATCCTGGCTGCTCTCAGTCTCAGAACATGTATCCCACGTACACTGGATGCACACACACTGCATGAGCTTTCTAGCAGCAGTAGCTTTTCACCTAGGACAAGGGTGACATTTGTGAACTGTAAAGCCTATCAATGTTACCCTGCCCAGCTGATACAGTGCAGAGGCTTTCTTAAAATAAATAACATATGTTGATCTCTTTCTGTGATTGCATACCACAGACAAGGGGAAAAAATGTTTAAACCCTTGAATTTCATATGCTCTGAAGAAATCTCTGCTAGAAGAAAACAGGAAAGCATTTGTAATATTAAAAATAGATTGCTTCCTGGAAGTAACAACCATGATGTTCTTATTAACTTTTTTTCCATGTTAAATGCCATATACAGAAGCAGAGCCACTCAGCTCCTACTTTTATTTTAAATTTGCCTGAAATACAAAATTTATATTGTAAATTTTAAACTTTGATTTTATTCTTTCTCATTTATTTTTATGCAATAATTTTCTATTTAAAATATGTTATTATAGGCTGTGATGGGAAAGACTGACTTTAGAGAAGCATCTCAACCTTAAATGTCATAAGTAAGCAGGGTAAATATTCTGGACTGTTACCTCAGCTTTTACTGGTTGTTGTGGCAGGTAAAAACTAAGTATCAGAGCAGAAAGATTATTACAAAAATAAATATTCTGAATAACATTACAAATTCTGCTAAAACCCTTGTCATAGGCATTCTGAGTTTCAGTGGCAGCTTGAAGCACATTGTACCTTGCTACCCTGTTGATGCCTGAAATACAGACTAATTCCCCATGAAATTAACTGTTTATACACACTTGAGTTGTGTCCCCATGTTTTGCCTTGGATAAACAATGGCCAAAGTGGTTTATATGCTATGGTTGTTTTCCTTCTGAAAGGTGATTCCTTAAACAACTTCAATCAAAAGACGTGCGAAGATGAATGATGATTTTCTTTTTCCAAGGCTCTTTCAACCCTTGTTTAAGGTGCCTTTCTACAGTTAGGCTCAATTTTTCTACAAATGAATCACTGCTTTCTTGCCATTAATTGAAATCTTTTATTAGTCAATGATCCTTATTTTTACAGTGTAAATATTATACTTCAATATTAGGTCATTGCCAGTCATCTTGTTAACCAGATAAACCCAATGCCTTATTTCAAAAGCATGCAGCTTAATTCCAGGACAGATGAGTGTTGACGACATCCAAATGTTGATAGTAAAATTAGTTTATCCACATGCAACCCTTATCCTGTAAGTGGGCATGGCTCAGTGTTAAAACCTTGTCCCTCCAAGCACATCTCATTTGACCTCCGTTGGCCCCTGGGGCTTGTCCCTGCTGGTTACGATGTAAAGCCCTGACCAGCCAGAGCAAGCTCCATCCTGGTCTTGCTTCTCAGGTAATTTGCTACAAGTTCTGTGTGGAAATAGATAATAAAAACAAAAGAAATAGAGGCTTCCAACTACCTAAACTGGAGGACACAGAGTGAGAAGACAGTCTCTTACACTTTATCTTTTCCCAAGCCTGATCTCTTCCCAAGATCTGACTAAAACATGCAGCTTGGCCAACGCAACAAGTCATCCTTCACACCACTTATTTTTTGATCTGTTTTACTGCACTCCTTTGGTGTGTCTGGGTAGCAGGGCCAGTTGGGCAGAAACATATCTGCTACCCTGCCTAGTCATCTTTACCTGTTCTCACTTCATTCAGGAGGTGAAGGGAATCATTTTCCCAGGCCAGTTGTCTTCATCCCTGAGCTCACGGTTGATGACTTCTCACCTTACTTACCAGGGACAGAAAAGGGAATGTTCAAGCGTGAATTCAAACTCCATTATCTCCCTACAAATTTGAGTTGGGTTATTGCAAAACCTCTCTCCTCCTTTGCTCCCTTATAAAATCTTGAAACCTAAATTAAAATAAATCAAAATTACCACTAAGACTAAAAGCACCACATGAACTTGACTTAGAAAAATGGAAACAAAACCAGATGATCAGATAAATGCAAGCTAATAGGAGCAGAAGGAAAAGAAATTGTGGTTTACCTAGTGAGGAATGCAGTGTTGGGAAATACTCTAAACTGCTTAAAAAGCACATCATTCCCTTTAAGGATGGATTCATGGAACATCAACAGCTGATGCGAAAAGAAGATCCTGTTTCTTTGGAGAAACACACCAAATGCTTTGGAAAGAGGATGTAGCACACTTTCTAAATCATGAAGCAGAAAAAGATACAGACACCTCGTTTCTTTGTAGGTCTTTGTTGAAGGTTCCTGTTAGTCCGTACTAGCTCTTTCCTCCACCATCTCAGGACCTTGCTTGAGATGGCCTGGAATGGTATGACCTTCCCCAGAGCTTCTGTCCAACATATCCCTCTATTATACATCAAATTCCCTGTGACACAACCACATCTGAACGTACTTGTGAATTATGTGCCCTGTGATTATTTCCAGGAATCCAGAAACTAGGGTGTCTTCCCAAAGTCAAAACAGAGAAAAGTGTTTATCAGTAGACCAGAAGCCACGATTATTCAAGGTGATGGTGCTGACAGGTTCTCCCCTCTCTCTTATCCCTTTTTGAAATGGCAGGTTTTAAGTTTTAGGACTGATTTAAGTGCATAATCCTAACTTTTTCCTTTTTTTCTTTTTTTTTTTTTTAAAAGAAGGGGAATGCTATAATATCTTTCAGCACAATTAGGTTGATATGATGCTGGTGAAATGACAACGCTTCCATTAATTTCAAGGAGCAGAAGCTGACTTTCTTATTATCCCTCATTTGCTATTCATTATGATGGGAAGAAACCTGCTTAACTGATATACTACCTGATGGATGAGCAAGTTACAGAAAAGTAAGCAGTAGGAATAATGGTTGTAATGGTAGCAATCAGAAGCCAATAAAACACATCTGATGCTGACCTCAATTAACACCAACATGCTCTCTCATTTTAGCAGTAGTATCAAGTGACTGCTACAACATAGTTAAAACCCAGAGCTCCATTTTCAAGCGATGCTTGTGACAGTTCTGTTTTCAAAACAAACAATTAGAGGCCACAAATCAGGATACCAAGTTGAAATGTGGTCTCCTGAGGATCTCATGATCCTGAGCTTGAGCTGTCAGATAAACACAGTACTGCTACAGAGCGAGTCACATTGCTTTTCTCATTCCAGATGATAAACAGGTGTAACCTGCAATTTTAAAATCCTGCCAGGAGTGGAGCAAACATCTACAGCTGGGATGACACAGGCATTCTTCCAGTTTATAAAGGCAGATAATATGAGATACTCACTGAGCAGCAGGCTTAACCTTTGAGGTTAGAAAGTTCAAACCAATTTGTTGAGAAAAGCTGAAGGCTTATATTAACAAGTCGTAGGAAAGGACTGGACAAGGAGAGGGACCTGGACTAACGGTGATATGGAAACTCCTACAGTCAAGACCAGTATTCAGGGTGGGTAGCTCAGGCTGTACTGACCTTAGCAATTTTGTTCCTTTTTGAATGAACATTTTAGAAGCAAATCTTCCACTCCTGCTCATGGCTGAATTCTTTGCTCACATTACAGCTTGTGTAAACCAGGATCCCTTCAGACGATGCCAGACAAAAGGGTGAGCTCTAGAAACACAACTGACGTGCCCCAGCCACTGAAGGGCATTCAGGCTCCGAGTCAGATTAAAAACAGTTCAAAGCAACCTCCCCTCGCCACATACAGCGTGGTCACTGAGTCCTTGGCACCAGCTCATGAATCATGCTACGGAGTTGCACTGATGCTAATGTAGACATAGCCTTATAGACAATTCCTCTTGGTCAACAAATCCAAGAGTACTTACAAGAAATTACCCAGGTACAACGGCAAAAAACCAAGTGAGATTCTCCAGGATGACAAAAGGCTTACTCACCTTCCAGTAGAATTAATCTGAGCCTGCACCTTTTTTTATGCCTCACCAGCATTTGCAAGGGAGGGAATTCCCCACACAGCAGAATTTTGCCTGTCCTTCCCAGGATAATATCTCACATGACTGGAAAAAGACTCTCAGAAAAATCTTGAGCCAAACAAAACTGGGCATGTCTTTCTATGGATCACAACTGCATGTGGAAGCCCTAGCACTTGTGAGGATCCAGGCACTTATTCTGAGCTTTCCAAGGAGCTACATATGAAATTACATGTACTGGTGTCCTCCCGGTACTTGAAAGGCAATAGCGTCTGTATAATGGTATAATGCATGTAAAGATGTAACTGTGGCTCTGGCTGGGCTGGCTGCTGCTTTCTACATTGACTGCAGCAGAAAGCACACAAAGGTCAGTGCAGAGTCCAAACATTCCAGGCAGACAATCCAAGAATGAACCATCATTGGTACAAGTGAGTGATGAATAATCCAGCATTAATTGCTAAAATGTTACAGTTGTCTATGGATGGAAAGAGCAGTTTACCCCAGGCACATGATGTGACTCTTTGGGATGGTCCATGGCCAGAATTTGGACCTCGATGATCCTTGTGGGTCCCTTTCAATTCAGAATATTCTGATTCTGTGATAAAGATGTTTTTATCTTGGGTCGTAAATGGCTATACACCTCTTTCATTAGGACAGCCCACTTATCCCAGTTATTCCTGCTGTAGATATTTAAGCATATGTAAGCATATCTCCTGTTGTGTGGATTGAGGCCATCTAGCTCTTTTTTAGGTTTAAGTCTTGAATTCTCTCTAAATGAAAGGACTGTCTCCTTTGAGTCAACATATCACCTGGACAGGAGCAACAGAAACTTAAGAGTCAGGTGTCATCTATAGTTTGATCCTTTAAGCTTGCTGGTTGACATCCATTAATCATCACAGAGCCTTTATTTCTCATCTAGTATCATATAGACATATTGAATAGAAAATGCAAGAGATTAGACCCCTGTCGTAGCCCCCAGAAGAGCTCACAAGGCTGAGGACCAACTACCTCAAAATATTTTCTTGGCTTTCTGGGGTTAACTGAAGGACTGAAGTGACTCTGGACCCTCCAAAAGTTGTAGCTACAGTCCAATGAGATGCAAGGTCCCTCTGTATGGTCTTTGGAAAGTCAGTGAAACTGGGAGAGGCCTCTCTCTAATGACTGGAGAAAAGCTACACACACATGGTCAGAAAAGACCAAAAAGGACAACCCAGAGCACTGCAGACAGTCAGCATCACTTTGATCCCTGGGAAAATTTTGAAACAAGTACTCTTGCAAGATATTTTTTGGCATATAAGGAAATGAAGGTGATTGGTATCAGTTAGCATGGACTTAAGAGTGGTAAGTCATGTCTGATCAACCCGATTGTCTCCTGTGATAAAGTAACTGGCTTTGCAGGTGACAGGAGAGCAGTGCATGTTGTTTACCTAAAGCCTTTAGTGAGGTTTTAGAGGTTGCTGCTCACAATGATCTTGAACCCCATGTTGAAGCTCTACACTCTGGATGGGTGGATAACTAGAGGGCTGAAAAATTGGTTGAATAATCAGGGTTTGAGGGTTAATGGGTCATCCTCCACCTAGAAGCTGGTAACAAGTGGGGTACCATGGGTGTCCATCTTGTAAACTCTTGTGTTTAACATCTTTATCAATATCTCAAAGGGCGTGGTGAAATGCACTTTCATCTAACCTCAGAGCTGTCCAAGTAACTCAGTTATCTCTAGAACCTGTGAGAAGACATTAAATGCACTCCATGCACTTCTTTCAGAGAATATTAACATTTGATGTGTAGCATGCATCAGCATTCTTTGCACTTCATCACAATGCCTGCTGCAGGCAATTTCCCTGTCTGTTTTTTGCCTAGTGGGTATGTCCTTCACAGGAGACCGAGATGGGTCAAAAGACTTTGTTGCTGACAGTTCACATGCTGAAGCTGTGGTTTGGTTTTCTCTCTGTTTTCACTCATGCAGTGAATTTCAGCTCTCAGCTCTCACTTCATACATTCTAGCTGTCACTATGGTTTCAAATCAGTCCAAGGTTTCCCACTTAAGGAGTTAAAAAGAGGTGCAGTATTCCAGCACTAATGAGTCAAATACTATAGCTGAAAAAGGGCTGTGTGTCCTGAAATAGATTGGAGAGGATCAGTGCTGTAACCAAGTTTCCGTGTGAACCTCTGACTTTTATAAATACCAGAGACTCTTTCCTTTAGGATCCCAGGTTTACCTTCCTCATCTGGCTTGTTGCTTCCTTTAGCTGCATTGGGAGGGGACTGCTGTTTTGTAGGGAGAAGCCTGGGTTATTGTTGTCTAACTGGACTTGTTGTTTTTTTCCACAGATACTGTCCCATGGGCTTCAGAAACTGTGAGGCCAGTGAAAGGTGATTTTTCTATGCACAGTTCTTGCAGAGACAGCAAAACTTAAAATATTGGCTGGATTAAAATCCAGGGTGAAACACTCTTGGATTTCAATGAGAACAAAGTTTCACACGGTTCTTTCTGCAGGATGATGCTCCTCACAGGGAGGAGGTTTATAAGAGGGAAAAAATCCTGCGAACTTCAGAGAAAACTGGTTCCCTCGACTGTCTAAAAAATGTATTTGGTCATTGTGGTATAATATGTATGGCATTTAAGTTTTTGCATAACATCACTCTGATGGTTCTTGCAGATCCTGGGCAGGAAATCACTCTAATATGATCACACTGTCTGCCTGTTCTCCCTTCCTGACCCCTGCAGTAACTTTTTAGTCAACTAACTATTTGAATCTACTATTTTCCATTTTATTATTTTATATATAGTCCAGTGCTGGCAAAATACTTCAGATGGAGTTTGTGACTTATTAGGCACTAAGAAATCTGACCGCGAGAACAGGAGCCACAGCTAGTTCAGCTTCTACGCTTAGAGGGCAGACCTGTCTGCTTTCCCCTTTTATTTCAGTCTCAGGTAGTATTAGCATATTCTTCCTCTAATGAGTTTTATTTTAACATGACCTTGTCTGCAGAGAGCTGAGTTGAGAGAAAACCAGATGTAACTTGAGTTTTCCCTACTGCTTTCCTAGCAGAACAGCAAACATTTGTTCCCAGGGGCTGATTAGTTCCTGCTTTGACAATGCCAGTCACAGCCTTGCTTGCATCTCCATCTATTCCCAGCAATAACTAAGGAAAGCTATACCAGAGCCTTTCTAGAGTCTTGCTCTAAAGATAGCAGGGAGGGTGACTGAAATGTTAAGGTGTCAGAGTGTAGTGAAACAAGGGAATAAGGAAGAAACAACCTATTTAAATAGTTAACACCTAGGGTCTAAACTTAAAATTTTAAGGTAGAGTATTTTTAAGGGAGAGTAAAGTAAGTTGTGTCTTAAATTTCCTGTGGCCCCACCCCAGATTTACAGAGATATTTGCAGAATAAACTTGTTTACAAGCTTACATTATACTTCTCACATGGGAGAACACTTAAAGTGAGCCAGTGACTTGCTGGAAAAGGACACAGATAGTAGTGAGGTGTCAGCTGAAACAGGGAGCTGGGTTTTCCAGAGGGCAGCTTTATCAGACTCTTTGTTCTGTTTCTCCAGCCTTATGGGAAAGGCTTGGAAGAAGTCAGACAGGTGAACTGCTGTGTTACAGTCTTGTGAAGGCCTCTAACCTGTATTGCATCACACATGGTTTGTACAACCCCTGGATCCAGATCTCTCACATACCTGCTGTGCATGGCCTGACAGAGCTGCAGCAGTACTGTCAGATATTTGGTGCTTGTCTGCACCAAGTACCAAGCTTTAAACCTGACAGGGTGTTTCTGCTCAGGCTCATATTCAGGGCAGTTTTTCATTTGTCTGCAGAGAGGCTGTGGACGCACAAGTCCCACCAGCGGCAGGACTGAGCTCAGTGTATCCAGCTATGTTTTGTCACTGGGGATTTTACTGAGGCCCGAATATTGACTCTCTCTTAATGGTTGATGCCACAGGGAAACATCCATAGACACTAAAGTAAACAGCCTTTACATGTCATGGGCTTTCAGCAGTTGTTTAGAATTTCCATGCTTTAGGCTCGAGGAAATTTTTCCTTGTAAAATTACTAACTACACAGGCATCCCAATGGTGTCAATGAGCTTTCCCTCTCTGTGCATTGCTGAGCACGGTCTGATGTTGTGGTCAGTGAACTTTGAGCTAGAAGCATGGAGTGATAAGAAAAATGTGATTTAGTTTTTCCTTTATGAATTACCAATTTACATTCACCTTTTGGTTTTTTCCATCTTAAAAAAAATGGTAAACAGGTTGACTTCTTCACCAAGACTATGTGGAAGTACAGGATATATATATTTAGCACCAGTCAATCTGCTGAGAATGAGTAGGAAACTCATCAGTTCCTGAGGCTGTAATAGGTTTCCTCTGCACAACATGTTAGCAGCCTGATGGAGCTGAGGATATTCTGCCTATGTACTTGAAATGTCAGGAATGCAGTGTTTATTTGCAGCAAAAAGGCTGAAAATCAGGGCCCAAAATCTCTCACCCAGAAGGTACATGGCTCTTCAACAGGCTGCTAGAGAGGTACAAGCTGTGCAGCTGGTACTTGGTGATGATGAAGCATCACTGAAATCGAACTGCAGGCTGCAGCCACGCATGTGAAGTACAGTGTCTGGTCCACTGTCCTTCACCCTCTCTTTGGAGACACAGTCATTTTTCAAGGGCTTGGAACCACTTAGAGCAATTTTAGCAGGATTTGTTTTACCAATGTATATGGTGCTCATTGCAGAGCACTTTGTGTGTTGGAAAACCCACATTTATCATCTTTTACATGCAGCCCAAAAACGGCAACACTTGCAGAGAATTAGTGTCAAGACAGTGTTTTAGTTAACAATTAGAGCTTACAAGTTCACTTATAAAAGCTTCAGGGGATCATATTGCAGTACACCAAAGCACCATTCTAGGAGCTTTAGCAGTCGACAGTGGAAGCCAGAGGAACAGTAAATCAGCAGGATAGAGAACTTCTCCCAAACACTCTGTCTCAGTTTCCCATGATTTGCAGCTCAGAGATTTCCTGAACTTGTGATGGTGTTTTATGTATTTAGTACCTCTGAATGCTTTCTTCTGCCATTAATTTGCTCAACAGTTTGCTCAACTGATGTAAATTTTTACAACCTGTGGAAAAGAATTTCACAAGTTTACTAAGCACAGATGAAAACTGTATTAATGTGTTTGCAGCTGATGGTCACTAGTTCTTATGCTGGAAGAGATAGAAAACAGGTTTTCCCTTCAACTCTACTTCTGTAAAACAAAACCTATGTGAGGAGCGACCAAAGTACTATCTATTCTCTGTATTATCTTATTGTCTGTGACACAAATAAAAGGAATGCAGAGAACTCTTTTGATGAAGACTTTTACACATCTGAAGGAATATCTCCAAGTTTACTTGAAGTTCCTTCACTAGTGAAGAAAAACGAAGTACATAGTGGATAGGGGAAAATGTCTTTCTTACCATTTCAGAAAATGCCCCAGATGGGAGCAGTGGGTGACTCTCCCCCATTTGCAGCTCACAGCCACATAGACACACTGTGCTACATCCGAAAAAGGTTGCAGTGGTTTTAGTTTCACAAGCAGTGTTAGCTGGAGGAAGGACTGAAGCTGTGCCTCTCCACTACTGACAGCACCCACAGCTTTCTCTCCTGCAGCTGCCGTGTCCCTTTTTATAGCTGTGATGCTCAGCAAACTATGTCCCAGGAGTTGAGTTCAAAATAACCAATCAAGCAACCAAATAACCCCACCCCAATTTGTTTTCAGTCATCTCTGTCCTTTGCTGGCACAAAAAACCCCACACAACACAGGGTAAGAGTTAAGCCCAAGAGTCCTAAGGCAAATTTAGGGAGTTTCTTCTATTGAAGAAACTGCCCAACTCTGACACTTAATGTCAGAGTGTCAGAGAAATGCTGGGCTGAGCTATACTGAAAGTATATATAGTGCAAGTACAGCTCATGAAATGAGATGTACCTTACATTTTTTGCCATGATATATAAGCTCTGATGAACTTTGATCTGCCCAAACCTAAGGATATGCTATTAAAAAAGAAAAAGCATCATATAATGAAAAATAAAAAGCACTTCATCAATTCAGATGAGAAATCTGTCACAGACACTTCTGTGGCAAAGAGTTCTTCACCTTAGGCTAGTGAATTTTTGGAGTAATTGACAAACTGGTTTATGACATGGTGATTTGAATATGCATATTTATGTGAATATATTGATTTGCTTGAAAGCTATATAGTGGTCAGGAATTTTAATGATGTTTAGGAGTCAGAAGAGGGGAAAAATTTTTAAACATGCAGCAATGATTTTTTACAGTCTACTTGTAAAACTGTTAATTGAATACAAAGATTTAAGACTGAGGACAGATTTTGCAGCCTTTTCTTCAATGTCTAAGACATCTATCTCATAACACAAAGCCCAGTTTCAGCAGAATTATAAAGATTTCTCCTTATTTGATTTCAAAGCTGGCCCCATAACAGACTCAATGAAATACAGCTATTAAGGGACTCTACATGATACAATATTGATTTCTTTAATAGCTATATAATTATACTGAGAAGCAAATTGCTCATCAAACTTAATAATCCTCCTGAAAAATTAGCAACATTAGCCTGCAAGCAGGCTTGAGATGACTAAAGCCATTGTTCTGATAGCATTACCAAACATATATTAATAGTTGTATTGCATTAGCTGCACACTCCCTGCTGTTTTAGTACTTAACTAAACTGAAATGCTAAATAGTTGTTGCCAATTTAAGAAGTTTATCAGACAATATAAAGATGCCTTTGTGACTGTAATACAAAACTACACATAAGTGCACCAAAAAAGTTCTGCTGGTGAAGTTATCTCCTAAGAGCTCTGTTTATGGGTATTACCCAAAGTTTAAAGAGAACTTTTATACCCCTGAGTCTAACTGAGTAAGTCACTGATAAGATAGGCCTGGCTTTCCCTCTGTTCTGCTGGTTCATGGTGGTAAATTGTGCTCCTGTTTGTGCTGCATTTCAGTCACCCAGCCCCTGCCTTCTGCCCCTTATCCCTCCCTGCAGCCAGCCAGGAGCCAGCACAAACAGCCTGGGAACGGGGCGACGCTGCACACAGGAGACAAGTCCAGCCCAACCCCGGGAAACCTTTCACCAGCCAAAAATAGCAGTGCTGAGAAGATGCCGGCAAAGTCGGGTCTTGACATTGACTGATGTTTGCCAATGCTGCGGTACATCCGTCATGCGAGTCAGTTGACAAAACACGGTCCTCTGCTGACTGTCCCACACCCTCCTTCCTCCCGACGGAAGCCGGGTATCTTGCGGAGACCTGCTTCGGAATCATGCCAGACAGATGTCACCTTCTCACCAAGGGGCCCTATTTACAGGTTTGGGGAGATGCAAACAGATTTTACAGGAATACTCTGATTCGAAAGGGAAAGACTGGGAGATAGCTGTCTATAAAATCCTAAATAACATGAAGGAAGCGGGTAGGGAAAACTTGATCAATGTACTGGAAAATAGCTTTGGCCATCAAGTGAAAATCTGCATGCAAACAGCTCTTGCTGCAGGATGTTGTAGATGTTAAGGGTTACACATGAGTTCAAAAAGTGGAAAATCCATCAAAGGATGTTAAACATAAGGGTCCATTGCTGGTTCAGATGCCTTGCCCAACTCATCAGCTCTTAAACCATAGCCTGAACATGGTGAACAGAGAAATAAATGGAGCAAATGTACAAGTGAAACCCTAGAAAACGTCAGGAACTGTCCTTCCTAGGAATAAAGGGGCCCTACTTCTGCATGAAACATGCACTGTAAAGCAGCCTCTACGAAACTAGCAGCAAGCAGTGCTGGTCTTCCAGTTTGACAGTGCAACCTGAAGGTCTCTAACAAGCAAAACCCCTTTGCTCTTCCTTGGTTCCTGGTGCTAAAGCACAACTCTCCAGTATAAGTACCTATGCATAATTAAAAAGGATATACACGATTATTAAAATTTTCTTTCAGTCTTTGGCTCCTCTCCCCTGCTCCGTGCAATACAGCACTGCCAAGTCTAGGCCGTGTCAGTCCCAAAACCAAGGCCACCTCTGCCTGCTGACCCCCACCAGCTGCAGAGTTAACCAGAGTCTACAGATCCAGGGTCTGGTACACTGGGAGTAAGTGATGGAAAACAACCTGCCATCTTCAGCCTCAAATGATTCAAACAGACTTTGCTATGTGCCCCACTATCATGTTGCACACAGCCATCACTACAACGGGTGATGCTGGGCCAAGCAGAAGTCTAGGCTGCTGAGCTCTCACTGGTACTGCTGCTTAGCGAGGCAGGACGAAAACTACCTTACATCTCTCTACAATGAGTGGCAATCATGCGTCTGACTGTAGTGTGAAAACAGACTGAGAGAAATAAAACTAAACACTCTTTGCAA
This sequence comes from Corvus brachyrhynchos, assembly GCF_000691975.1. Taxonomy (NCBI): domain Eukaryota; kingdom Metazoa; phylum Chordata; class Aves; order Passeriformes; family Corvidae; genus Corvus; species Corvus brachyrhynchos. The sequence goes on from NW_008240046.1 coordinate 7,673,036, forward strand.
AAACATTGCTAATCAAGTCACTTAGCATGACTATACTGAAAGAGAGAGCAGCATGGAGCTCAGGGAAACAGCTTTGTAGGATGGTGAACAGATTCAGCTCTCCTTGGAAAAGATAACTGAACTTCATTTCATACATTCCAACTTATAAGGAAGTCTTTTTTTGACCAGGACTCAGGAAACCACACGGCACTTCCATATTACCTGGCACCAGAGGCTGTGTCTGACATTACAGCTGGGTCTGTAAATTGAATTCATTTCCCCCCTGCTCTGCCCCAAAACTTACAGAGCAGTCATCATTCACCATAACATGTCATCCTAACAAGCTGCAAGGAAGAGATACTTCACATTTGAACCAACCGGTGGCAGCCAGTGAACAATGCCTAGGTAACCAGAACACCCTTCATCATGAATCTGATATGTTTAACAGCTAATTAAACCTGTGTAGGGATTAGGCTTTACATTGTACAGTTTTATGGCAACAAAACCTGAGCTTCCTAAGATTACATTGACCAGCTCCTTATCTCTGATGCTGAGATGTTTATCAGCACCATATGTTACAAGCTCCTGCTATGTTTCCCAATGACCTTCGGGGACTTAATCAGCCTGAATGTCAGGGGTTGAGGAGCTGAGGACATATATCACAACACAGAATGCAACACTCAGCCAGGCAGAATAAAAATACAGGGCTGAAGTCCAAAGAAAAGGTCTCTGTCGGTTAACTCCTGTCCCTAATAAATTTGTCAATTAGAAAGAACAAACGTTAACTTTGTTTTCCTTGCCCTTGCTGTTGCTTTGTGAGGTCCCATACTGCGAGGTAACACAGGGTGTGTACTCAAGTATCAGTGATGAGGGGAAACCTCAGATGATTCATGGTTTGGGAATGTTTCGCATAAAAATAGCAGATTCCAGCTTTGTATCTGGAGGCTATCCATGCTACCCAGTTATGTTTTGCAGCCTTGGAACCATAAAAAGAGATGCCATTAAAAGGAAATTTTTGTCCCCAATGTCAGCAGCTCTGTGATTGTAGTGGTTTTAGTAACATACTGCTTTTATAATTAATAAGCACTCTGTCCCAAAAGTCTCCAGGCACGGTCTTTCGGGATGCCCGCATTAGAAGACACGGAATATTATCCTAACACTTTTATTCTCATGTGAAATGCACTTGTTTGCAATTGGAGATGCATTAATAAGAAAAGCTTAGGCTGGATTTGCTAAGACATTTCCATGCAAAGGATGAGATACATTTTACAGTGTCTTTTGCAGGGAGAAGGATCTACCTACCATGCTTGAACACCCCTGCATTCTTCAGGTGGGCTGTGTTTACATTGATAAGAGCTGACATGAGCCATCTCCAAGCCCTGAAACTGCCTATTTCTGGCATGGCTGTGCCTGATTCCCCACATCCTAACCCACCAGCCATTACAGTTCATTCTGGCAGTTCCTCTGAACAAGACAAGTCAATCCCATCACTGCTTCTCCTCACTCCAACCCAGCTGCTCACAGTGATATGTTTGGATACATAATCTTGTAAGTGTCCCTTCTATCTGTAGCTCACTGGGCTCAGATCCAGGCTGAATTTCATGGATAAGGATGCTGATCCAAATGTTGACGCTTTGCTGCATGGCTGCAGGGTAGAGATAAAGCTGGGACTGGTTTGCAAGGCATTTGCAAATCTGTGCATTATATGTCTGTTGTTTCATTGAAAATATCCTTTTTGGAATTTAAAGCATCTCAAAGACAGATGTGGCATGACTAGGGTTCCGCTGAATGTGCTGTATTCAGAATACAACAAAAAGTCCAGGTGTTTTAAAGGATGTAATGGCCATGGTTTAAGAAAAGAATTGTGTAACTGGATGCCAAATACATGAACACATTTATAGAACCTTTGCTTGTTTCTGACAGTGAATATATGGTTTGGGTTGATTTTTTTTTTAGAAACCAATTTCCTTTCCTAAAGCAGGTGTGTGCTAGTTGCCACATTTTCCAGGCATATTTAAAACTATTTGGACGCAGAAGAGAGCTTAATTGGCTGATTAGGATTGTAAGCGTGAACTTAGTAACTGACATGGCTATGTCTTGAAACTTCATCAGTCTGCATCGTGGTGGGTGGCTCTTTTAGAGGTACGATGAACACCCAGGGAAGCCTCTGACTGCGTTTATATGGCACATATTGTGTGTTACACCAAGCTGGAGAGGAAAAAAGCTACAAGATGAGATGTCTAAACTGAACATCCCAAACTTTGGGTAGTGCAGGTATCAATGACACACCTCCATCTCCACCTCACTGTTAGGACTCTCCAACATGTGCCTCATCAACGTTCTCTCAGTGTCAGTACTTTATGTCCCTTGTGTAATAATACATAGAAGAGCATTTTCATTAAAGATATTGAAAAATATTGCAGAGGGGGGATGTTAAAGGATGTAGCATTGTCTGTTGAGCATACTCTGATTGCTAGACTGTTGCCTGGGAAGCAAGACAAATGTCAAATATATACATGAAAATACAAGTCCTTCATAGAACCCCTTGCACAAAATTTAGGAAGTCTCTCCCTTTTTTTTCTATCTGACCTCCCTGCTCCTGATTTCCTCGCTGTAAAATGCTTTAGATTTAGGGGGAGCAATAGAGAAACATTTACACCTTGATATCTCATAATCTTGTATTTGGGCAATGCACATAATGTGCAGAAGACATCAGTCCCATATTCAGCCTGAGAAGAATTCAGCAGTGAGATCTCTCACTTCCTAGACAAGTGTTCTCACTATGCAGTAGCCTGTCTCATTTCAAACTGCAATAAAGAGAAGCTGAATTAAAGTCTGCAATTTGTGGCTTAACTTCCCTTGCACTTTATTTTAGCATAAGCTGTTATGTCCCTAGCAGTGGACAGCCTTGCCCTGAGAGCAAAGGCCTACACAGTGCAGAAGAGAAAGTTAAAAATTGGACAACAGAGTGAAAAGGTAGGAGCTTTAAGTACAGATCTAAAATAAAGGAAGACTTCGCTGCACAAGAGCAGAGACGACATTTAGTCAGTGAGAAGTGAGCTGGAAGAAACACAAGTGGGAAAAGATGAATAACGCTTTAAGGGAAAATGCCACTCCCCAGGCAAAAGCCACTATACAGTTAGATCAACCATCCCCAACTGAACATAATAAACTCTTTCAGAGGAGATTCAGCTTGCACAAGCAGTCTCTTCCTCTGCCCATTTCTCTAAAGGTATTTATTGCCAACTGCTAAAAACCACTGAAGTTTCCTTGACTACACATGTTCATAGACTTGAAACAAGTAGTACTTTAGAATCTTCCCTATCAACAGAAAGGATATAATGAAAGAAAACAAACCTACTTGTAGCCCCCCACTGTAAATTTCCAGTCCCTTTTAATGAAGTGAAAAGTTTTAGCTATTAAAAAATTTTGTGACCTTTGCAATGTTACAGAACACCGATACAAAATGTGAATAGTACAATATCTGTTATATAATATATATTTATATTTTAATATATTACATTTATTTCTACATAAAGAGGCTATAAATACTGTATATGCCTTATATTCATGGTTCCCAGCATTTGACATTATAGTAAGTACAAACAAAAAAATACTTAAAAAAATACAAAAAGAACTCAGTAGAAATAGCTTTACACTTTAAAATCTTGTAGTCCTCACTGTGTCTATCAATAGAGTTCTGGGACTACAAGAGCACAGGTAAGAAGTTGTCCAACAATTAGGCACAATTTCATCACTCGGAGAAGATCAGAGCTGCCATGAAACCAGCCACGGATTCCCAAGGCTACCTAAACTGAGATCTCTGCCACTCCAAACAGACTTTGAGTTTTCAAAGTGAAAGAGTCAGACCTAAATCTGTGGGAGGGGGGATGAAATGAGAGGTAGGGTGCCCTTAGGATGCCCCACCAGAACCACAGAGCTTCCTGTGTCCTAGGGTAAATGACATTGCCTTTTCTCCCTGTTGTAAGTGGTGATTCGGGGGGAGGGGAATACTTTTTGCAGCAGTTTCAGGCAGCTCAGAGGCAGGCAGGCAGGCATTTGGTGTGAGTCAAGGGTGCTGGGGATGAAAGGGGAGCAGAGCCATCCTCAGAGGTCAGGCACAGCCCTGCCATTTGAGTCCCATCACTTGGCTCAATGCTCTGCCTTCTCCCGGCTAACCAACTTCACTGAGAAAATGCAGCTCATGAGGACTTGTACAGCAGCCTTTTTCCTCTGCCAAGGACAGAGACCATCACCCCCACCTATATTTAGCCCAGCCTATGTTTAGTCTCAGGCTGTCAGTGAGTGCCAGAGCCTTGAGCTGGAGGTTCCTTTTTTTGTTTGTGAAGGTACAAGCAAGGAATAACTCTGAGAAACAAGAAGCCAGTGCCGTGCTGTTTCCTTCCTGGAGTCCAGCCACACAAGGGGAAAAACAAACAAAAAAACCCCCACAAAAGCAGGGATGTGCCATTATTTCGTACAAGTAGAAACATTTAAGTTGAATGCCGTGATGCTGCCTGCATCAGGCAGATGCTCCACATCTCCACAGGGTCAGCTCCTGCCATGGGGTTGGCACAGCCCACACACCACGGCTGGGGCTTTGCACCCTCAGCCACCAGCATCTCTTGAGGAAAGAACCCCAGTCTGGCACAGCGCAGTTTTGCTGCCAGATGCTTCTGCATCATCTTCAGGAAAAATAAATGTCTTTTCTTACAGATGCCATCTTTCAATACGTCAAACCTGAATACCACCAGCCCAGGCAATGAAGGCACATCCCAGGGGGAGCTGGAGCTGCCAGCTTCACCCTAGAGTGGCGCGGGGCTCTCGTAGGGGAGCCCATGAGCACGGCAGAGTGGGGGCGAAGCCTCCTGGGCACACAAGAGTTCCGTTTCCTCGCTGGAGTAGACGGTGGTGTCCATGTCATCCGAGTGGTATCCTGACTGGTACCCACTTGTCTGGTTGGAGGCTTCGGACATGACGGACTCATTACTCTTGCTGGGCACCAGTGTGCTGCAAAAAAAAAAAACCAGAAACAGGGCTGAGAGAGCTGTGGAGAGACCTGTCTTCTGGAGGGCAGCTGGGCGACTCCAGATGGCAGCTGCTTTCCATCACAACAACCAAAGCAAAAGGCTGTACTTAAACCTGGCTTCAAGCCTTTTTAAACATGCATTTGATTATAAGGAGAAACCTTTTCATATGCCCTAACTTCACTAATGCATGAAAAAGATGTTTAATTTTATGACAATACAAGGAGTTAGATTGCAACCACAGATGAAATTAAGAGAAAGCTTTTAGAGGCTTTACTTCAGCTGTGGTGCAATTGTAACTGCAGTATATCTTAGTCTGCACTGAAGTTGTTCTGGAAAAAAATAATTCCTGAGAAGCTCTCAGACAGCATACGTGAGGTTTCAGCTCCATGCACACCACTGTGCTTCCTGTGAACTGCACAATGAAACCCCTGTAAAATGCTCTGAAAATACACCTAGGTACACCCTGAAAATTTGTGTGTCAGCTATTTAAAAAAAAAAAAAAAAAGAAAGAAAAAGCAAGCAGAAAACCAAAACCAAGAGTTCAGACAGGTCCTTGTGCTCAGTTTTGTGCACCAGCTCAGTAGCTTCGAGGGCTGATTGATACTATTGCAGCTGATAAATACAAGTCCTTTCTGGGTGCTGACTGGGGCTTCCAAAAGCTGCATTACCTCTCCTCTCCTAATACCAAATGCAGATGACCAGGCATACCGGGCACAATTTTGCTTTCTGTTTTTGAAAATACTTTAAGAAAAGATTTTGTCTTCCAAACAATTCTACAAACCAATCAGTCTTCTGACATACTGCAGGTAAAAGGTCATATTCAATCCTATAAGCCTTACCTAAAGGGTATTTTCACTTGTTTTTCATTCTCTTCCAATGCCTTCAGCTCTTCAGATGCAAGAACCATCCCACTATCTGTCTGGTTTTCCTGCAAAGATGTTGGAAATGCATTAAATGGAAAAAGAATAAAAACACAAAAAAAATGTATAATAGAAGGAAGCATGTATAAATAGACAAACTCACCTCCTGAACAACTTTTACAGTGGTTACCAAAGGGACATCTTCAAATGTTTTCACACTCACTGGGCGGCTTTTTCTCTTGCTACCTTGTCGGTACTGACTGCAAAGAAAACAAAACAATAAAATTCTGTGTCCACTATCCACAACTTGGCTGCAAACAGCACAATGATATCAGAACCCTTTTATCTCTCTTCAGAGAAGTTAATCCTTTTGTCAAAACATATTATGCAAACTTCAAAATATCTATTTATTGAAAGGGATGAACAGCCTAGAAAGTGGCATATTTCTGACCTTCTGCTCCTGACAATATTGATCTCTGAGCAAATTCTAAGAAATGACTTTGAGAAAACAGCTTCTTTCCTCAGTTACACTGGAGGGCTTCACTTCCTGCAAGCTTTGCTTAGAAGTATAATAAACAGAGAAGCCTGGAGCACAGACGTGTGTCTCTTCCTTCGGACAGCACTTCTGAGACCCCTGGCTGGACCTAGGACAACAACAGCAGACTCAGCACACTGCTGCCCTTCAGCCGTGGGGATCAGGACAGGGAGTGCTAAATCTCTCTTGAAGGCTCTTCTCCAAAAGAAGCCCTCTGGTTCAGGATGACATCCATAAAAAATATTGGACAAAAAAATAAAATTTACTTTCATGGAGATACTAATACAGCAAACAAAACGGCACCCTCAGCTTTCTGCCTAAGTGAATATGGAATGAAATGGATGGTGTCCCAGTTAAACAGGGCAAATTTATGTTCTTAACAGCTAATGAAGGAAAATCCATGGAGTTAGTAGAGTAAGCTGCATCCACTTGAAGTGCAAAGCTAGGGACAGTTAAGAGTATCATTCACCCCTTTTCCCAGCTTTGAGTCTAGCTCTGCTGAATCCTGCTTATCTCCAACAGAAATTTATTTAAACTGGTGGGGATTTTACAAGTTCCTTTTGTAGCCTGCTCAGGTGCTCAATCACACTTTAGAATGATTTTCAAATATTAAACCCAAGTATTTGCTGCAAATCAAATTTTTCCTAATGCTGGGGACACAGAACAATTATTTAACACCCTCTTTGGAGCAAATTTTCATGTACTGAAAACTGCTACTATGTTCCCTCTCTATTTTCTCTTCCTAAACTTAACAAAACCAGTTCTTTTCAAGCTCTCTGCACTGGCCATGTCTTCTGCTCCTCTGCAGTGGTATCTAATCTATTTCCCATCCAACACTACCAGGACCAAAACCATCAAATGGACAATCTAGTCCACTCACCCTCCTGGACAACCTGATCTTGTACGACTAGAAGTTTATTCCACAACTTGCCTTCTAAGTTTGGAAGCTCCCTCTGTGCTTGCATTTAAATGTCCACCCAGGCACAGAGCTGCATGGCCAGCACTACAGTTTTCCAGGGTGGTGAGGACTGAGAAGCCCAGCCTCTTGATCTGAATGACTTCCCAAGTATGGGAGACCTGCCTCTGCTCAGCCTAGACAAGAGGCAGCCTACAAGGGCTACAGTGAATGAGATCCTCCTGGTTAAGCAAACTACTGTTCAAATAGGACTAGAAACAGTGTGCAGGCAGAGAGAGGCTATGCATGGAGTCTGACTCCTGCTCGGTGGCAGTGAGAGCTCAGCTGATGTCCTCAGAGTATTTCCTGACATTTGCTTGCATTTTGTATTAGATTGTCCCATTAAGAAAAGGCCAAAAATGTTCTACAGGAAATCAAAATGCATCTTCTCTGCTATCCTCCAGGTCAATTATTCTCTCTAAGAATGAAACTTCGATTACTTTGACTTGATTTGTTCTTGATGAATCCATGCTGGCCATTTTTTAGTTATTTTCCTGTAGGCATTTACCATTATTTATCTGAACATTTATTCCACAATCGTTCCCAGAATTCAAATTAAACTGATTTAAGAATTACATTTTTTCTGTTCTTTCAAAGAGTAGGCATTACCTTTACACTTTACACTAACTCTTCTATACCTCACCTGACTGTTTTTAATGACAATCTTTCAAGGTTCAGAAATTGAATATCTATTTACTAAGCGAAATATGGCAGATGCTAGGACATCCTGCTGATTTTAATTTACATCAGCAATCTAAGAATTCTTTAAGACTCTCCATGTTTTCCCTGTGCTTGTTATCCTCCTCCAGCTTTGATTAAGAGATTATATTTATCAGCCTTTCCTCATAGTTAGTACTTTTGTGAAGATTGAAAAAGACATCTCTGAACAGATCAATCTTTTCCACTACCTATATAGCAAGATCCATGCTTACAAAATCGTTTTCAGCTACCAGAACGTAAGAATAAAGCCCCTAAGCATGACTTAACCTCCTCACTTTGCCTCTCCTACCATGATTTCCACAAGTGCTTTCACAATCCTATAAGACGAGAAAAAAGAGATTCAAAGTCTCCTTCAAACGTTGACAGAGTGCTTTTACTTCTGTTCATAAGAGGAAATGGGGACCAGGAAAAGCCATATAGGAAGTATTAAAAGTGGAAAATAAGTGTGATATTTTCAGTGTTAAATCATGCTTTTTTGTCTTTTAAACATGTATAGTTTGAACTGTCCCACTACTAAAACATGGGTTCAGCTGCAGGATCATAAGTTCAGCTGAAGTGTGAAATGTATTGTGCCCAGGTAGTCTCTTCTAGGACCACATAGAAATGTTCTCCTGCTGTACCCCAAATCATCGGGAACTCCGTCTGTGGTGAGTATGATACACGCAGCGAGGCAGAGGGCTCTGCTTCATGGAAACCACATGAAACCTGCCAACAGACTCTGTCTCCACTCTGACGGTTGCATCCATCTCTTTCTATCCTCCTTCTTCTGAGACTGGATTGAGCAACCCAGAGCTCCCAGCATCTCAGTGGCTGCGCTGGATGAGAAAATGCCTTTCTCCCTTACATCCCAAGCCAGAGGTCCTCAAAGTGTCCAATATAAGCCCCTGAAGTGCATTAGTACAAACTCCGTACTGGAAAGTCACCTCTGCCATGATACCCAACAGCATCTACCATTATGGATGTCCTAGGAGCCCACCAGAAGCAAGCAGTGGACAAAACCCAATGACAACACTATTTACATCACGTTCCTCTTGGCTATCAATTCATGACCTATTTTCCAGTATTTCATTTTAGGAGGAGAAACGCCAGAGAGATTATTAATGACAGATCTATCATCATTAATACTCTTGGCAGCTGCAACACAAGAACACTGCGAACACAACTGAATTGGACCAGTAAAACCTTCTATATGTTCTGGTTCTTCAAAAACAAATAACAGATATTGTCATGTTTTTTGCTTTTTTTGTTTGTTTGTTTTTGAATGAGAATACCAAATCTTGAAAGGGTAGCAACATTTAAAATAAATAAGAAAATCACTAATTGGGAAGGTAAGAAACAAGCTTTTGCCTACAAAAGCTTTACAAATTCCTTCTTATCCCTATGGAGAAGGTTAAATATGGACCAGGCAGCTGAAATCTCTTCCTTTCATTTTCCCTTCCCCCAGCATGAACAAAACCTTCCCAGAGGCCCCAGTAGGATGTCCACCATATAAAATACCTAATTCCTGGTGTGTTGTCATAATGGAATTTAGGATCACAGACTTCCTCTTCCTCCCTACAGGAAGCAGGTGAAGTTGGGAGAGAGAGACCCGAATCCTCTTCCATATTCAGTGATACTGACAAAGGAAGGACAATGTAGTCTTTACCATCCTGTAGAATGCAGTGAAAAAATACAAAAAATAAATAGGCTACAGAGACACACAGACATAAACAGATACATGCATGTACATGGAGAATGCATCAGCCCAACAATGTGGGTGTTTTATTAAACTGTGAACAGTATACCACCTCTGCAGGAGCAGCTACATTAAAAGAAAGAAGCTTAATAAGAACCACTTTCAAGTAGTTTTGAATTTTAAAAAAATAGATTTTTATATGATCTACTGTAACATAATGTATAAACTGGACTTTTTATTGACATCTTTGAAAAAATAGAAGTAGATGTTAATAATGTTTGAGTCCCAATGCCACAAAGAAAATGAACCTGATGTTTTAGAGGGGCAGTGTAATTTGCATCATCACTGATAGGCTAGAAAGGGAGAGTTTGTCTAATAGGGGAGCACACAGCCAAATAAATCCTCCTTCATTCAGTGGGCTCCCATCTACTGCCCCGGCCTTGTCCACTTCTGTAGTAACTGAAGAGGAAGCCACAAGATGGAGAGCCTGAAAGGGAAGCCCATGTACCCACCTGGTCGCAGTGGGCTCTTTTACTGGAATGCCTGCACACAGGTCATGCCTTAATACATTAATTTGCGTGGAGCTGCTCACAGGCAATGAAGTTTTTGTATCCTTGTTTTCCAGGATAGCCATTAAAAGCATTGCAGCCCACAACCTCACATACACGAAGATAACCATCTTTGGCACAGTAAGATCAACAGGAGCTACCTGCTGGAATGCGTCTGCAGCATGCAGAGAAATCAGCAGCAGAGCAGGGAACTGAGCCTGTGCCAACAACTCCCCAGCAAAGACAGCAGTAGTGTCATGGGAAGGCTTACTGGCAGGGCGGAGTGACCTGTGGTTACCACAACACAGCCTCCGGGATCTTTACACCGCAAGTCACTCTCTGCTAGTCGGAGACCCAGCTGGTGGTCAGTAATGGGAGCGCTAGAAGAAGCCCAGGCTCCGTGACAGCTCCAGCAGACAGTACCCAACTATGGAATGCTGTGGTGGCTGGCAGAACAGGACAGATTCAGCTGGTGGTTTTAGCAACCAGAGAATACAGTTCACGTACCTGACGGACGTTGGCTTGCAGTAAATTCCCCAGGTGCTCCACAAGCTCTGAAAAAGTTGGTCTCTGCTTAGGATCTCCATGCCAGCAATCCAACATTGTTTGGTACCTAGAACAACAAAACCAATTAAAATACCAGCATAAAGAAAACAGCACCTATTGCTTGCTCCTGCACCTGTAGTAGTGTGGGGTAAAGGTGGGCAGCTGGAAGAACAGTTTCTCACATTTCTGGTGTTGTATAATCTGGTGCTCTCATTCTCGTTCCTTCTTTCAGTCTTCTGCAAAATTCTTCATCAATTTTCACTCCAGGGTACGGTGATGCACCTAAAATGAAAGCAACGGTAATTTTAATGCATTAGACTCTAAAATTTTGGGATTAATTTTCAAGCAAATAACTTGTTATGGTTTGTGTTAATAAGGCAATTCGGTGTATTTGGATGTGTAAACAATTTATACTTATGATGGAAACAGCAACTGATTGAGTAAATGAGGCACATCATCCCATACTGAAATTGCATGAAGAAGCATTTCAAGCCTACGTTCCTACATTTGCATTTTGAAGAAAATTTTGGTGTTTTATTTTGATGGAGGAAATATATAGGAATTTTTCAAGAAGTAAAAAGAAAATGCAACAGAGGATCCAAGAACACTTTGACTGTTTTCTTCAGACTCTTTTGTTTAGAGATGGTTCAGTAAAATTAAAGTGACTCACCTAACGAAAATATTTCCCACAGCAGAACTCCAAAGGACCATACATCACTCTGAATGGTATACACTCTATCAAAAATGGTTTCTGGTGCCATCCATTTTAGGGGTAGTCTGGCCTAAAAGCATTTTCATAAACAAAATGGTATCACAGTTTAGCAAAACACTGAGTTTCCACAAACTTCTTTAAGGGAAAAAAAGAAAAAAGAAGTCCTTATTTCATATTAATTCTCTATCAAACAGATAATCTGAAACTTACATCTCCTTTCCTGACGTAATCTGGGTCTTTGTAGATGTCTCGAGCCAAGCCAAAATCACAGATTTTGACCACATTATTGTCTGACAAGAGGATATTACGAGCAGCCAGGTCCCTGTGGATGCACTGCAAAGAGAAGTAAACAACATCATATGCTGCCTGTGGTCACAGCTCTGTCCACAGGGCTGATCTCTTTCACATATGTGCTCTCCTACTCTCAAAGGCCAGATAATTCTTAAAACCTTTTAAGAAAAAGAAACCTCAGCATCAACAGTTGCTGATTTTAAGTGCTTTTTTGATGGTCACAACTGATTTGGCTCAGGGAGACTTGTGTTCTCAAGTCCAAACATACATCTGTTTATCCACTGTGCAGAGAGGGCCTTTGAAGTTAGCTAATTAATTATCCTAAGAAGCTGACACAAAACAGGTTCAGATCTGATTACCTTTAGATTTACTTAGGTTCACTCAAATCTGTGTACTCCACTATTTCTCTGAAAAACACCACACTAAAATGCTGACTTGATTCCAACACAAACTAATCTTTACTACAGAGAAAGAAGTCCACATCTCTACCTATGCAGAACAACAGCTTAGTTAACAACCAAACAGTTCAAAACTCAAGCCTCAATAGCCTGAAGTAAAAAAATCAGGCTCTGAAAGTGGCTACAGGTTTGCTTCTAGTATGGACTGAAACTGCAGATTCTGGAAGAAGGTATTTTTACATATGCACATCAATCAAGATGCATGAAAGGCAGGCAAGAGCATGTTTTTAGAAAAAGACTCTGAAGTCTGCTCTTGAACACCTAGCCTGCACTCTAGAGCAGTGTTGTATTTCCTGCTTCTATTTTCTTTTCCCATTTCTAAGTATTTTTTGTTTCTATACAGCTGCAGGCAATTCCTCACTCTTGCTGGAATTGTCATCCTTTGAAATATGTGCTCTACATATTTAGGCTCAAACTACAGAAAAATAATTCTAGAAGGCCAAAATGCAAGTGAGGTGCTGTTGACTGCCAGGGTGTCTTCCGCAAGAGATTATCCAAGGAGTCATCCATGAAGTTTCATAGCTGAGTATCGTCTCTCCTCACATTGCCCCTCCAATCCCAGTGCACAAGGTACAAGAAACTTTTTGCTCCTCAGAGAAAAATCTTTTATTCTCATTTAGCTCCTGTTACCAGGGATTTGTCCCTAATTCCCTTAACTGTCCTTAGAAGTCAGCTCCCCTCCTCCAACCACTTAACCATTCTTCTGTGAAGTGGTGGCCCATAAACCTTATACAGATCACTAACATTTGTGTCAATAAATGCACACGCTGTTTCACTCTGTAGCATGAATGATTTGGGTATGTCTTAGAGCAAAAAGAAAATGTTGCGGGTGACTGCTAGTCCAAAGATGAACATGCTGTTTCCTTCTATAGACCTACAGCATTACTTCCTACAGTCAAATAAATAACATGCCACTCTTCCTGAGAAGTTCCTTACTTTGCGTGAAGCCAAGAACTCCATTCCCCTTGCCACCTGGAAGCTATAACAGATGAGGTCCTCCATGGTCAAAGGGTTCTTGCAAAGGTCTTCAGGACCAGCTGCAAAGAATCAGATGACAGTCAAACATGCCCTTTGTCACTGATTTCACCAATAACTGCTGTTAGGTAAAAGTCCAAGTGAACCTTATGCCACACTGGACTGGAAGAGCAAATCAAGCACTTTTTTTGTCTGTATAATTATCACTAACGACCCATTTTACATCAAACTAGTCCTGTGTAAAATAAATTTTGAGATGATGGGCTATACCCTAGGCCTCCTTGCTTATTTCCAGAGTTCCCACCAGAGGAAAGATTTGCAAAACAATCCCAAAAGCAAAACAACTGAAACCCAGCTCACAAGTTCCTAGGACTGTAAAACTTTCTGTGGTTTCAGTTGAACTTAGAAACGAAGGAGAGGGAGGCCCCACCTAGTCTTTATGAGGAAAGAATGTGCCATAGGGAGAAAGACTTCAATTCAGCAAAAAGCCCTGCTAATTTAGTGTAGAAGAACCCTAACCTCATCCTCTAGTAACCTGGAGGAATAATGTACTCAAATATCCAAAGATACCTAGACATTTAGTTCATGCTGAAATAAACAACTCTTTGCTCAGCTCCTCATTTTAAGCAGGCATCTACCAAGAACTACAGCACTGGTGGCTAAAACCTTAACCTAAGGGCTGCTTCAGGTAACATCCCAGCTCAGAGGGTGAATGTTTACACCAGGGAGTACTGGAAAGGGACCATGATGGTGTGGAAATGTATGTGTGACATTACCTATTGGATTGCATTGAAACTGCAAGATCATTCTCCCTGTTCACATACTGATGATGATGTCACCCTAGGTGAAATTAGCAGCCTCTGAAATGGCAGCACTGAGCATTTTGTGCTGCATCTGCCAAAGGAGGACATGGCAAATGTATCAGTGAAACCACTGCAGAGGATATGTGCATCCTGGGGAGGCTTTGAATGAGCGGATAATTCAGGCTTCCTGTTCCTGACAGACCACCTGGGCCGAGGGAAGGCAAAGCAAGCTCTCTGCTAACAAGCAGTGAAGCAAATAGCATTTCACAGTATTTAACTTCTGGGTAAACTTTAAGGAAATTCAGTTAGCACCCTGGTGCATCCCTCTCTGCACTGCCTTTGGAGTTTGTGCTCTGTGATTTTACCGGAAGATATAGGGGCATTAAACACACACATCTCCAAAAGGCTTCACACTAAAAACAGACCCTTTTCAGACAGGACATTATCTGGGACTGGGCTGAGGGGTTTGGGATCCTGATCTAGATAATCCATAGCTCAGGAACTTTGGTCAACCAGAGAATAGCCTGCACACAGCTTTGAGGGAGCTTCAGAAATCACAGAGTCCCCAGTGTCCCTCATCAGCCCCACCAATGACACATGTTCCAACACCAGGAGAAGACATATCCTACCATCCTCCTCTTCCACGTCACTCAGGGACCGCTCCTCCACAAAGCCAGAGCTTGCTGAGCTCTGGCTGCTTGTGATGCTGTCCAACCGTCGCTTCAGGTCAGAAGAGACATCACCAACGTAGTTCTCTTTCCCCTGCCGAAATCTGGCACATTTGGTCTAGAAATATGAGGGGAGGGTGAGAAAAATCAGAAGCTGAAAGCATGCCAGAAGCTTCTACTGGAGAGGCAGTGGTGCTCCCTATGGTCTGTGCCAAGGTGACCAGGGAAGGCAGGGACAGCAACCCAGTGAAGGCATGATCAGCTGCTCTGCTCCAAGCCAGCGCTGGTTGGGGCACCAGGCCGGTGCACTGACAGTACCAGCAAAACCCAACCCATGGCCATGCAGGTTCACCAGCTGGAGCACCCTCTGCCACTCCACAGCACAACTTTTGCCTGCTTTCACCACGTCCCAGCCAAACCCAGCAACATCTCCACATGCTGGGGACTAAATGCCCACTGAGGAGCTGGTCTCCTCAGCCCCTGGTGCCCCCCACCTGTGAAACAAACATGGATGGATGCTGCCAAACCCTCTCATACACTCCAGCCTCTCCGTACTGCTATGGCTTTACCTCCTGCTGCTGCAAAGAGCCTCCTGCTAAACCTCTACCTTGGCCAAAACTCTAACAGCCATCTGACTTATTTCCTTCTTCCCCTAAGCCACTGCATGCCTCTAGGGAGGAATTCAGCCCCAGAGGCGTCTTCCAAAACATTTTCATTTTCTCCATTGCTTTGGTTTGGTGATTTTTTTCACTGGCAGAGCTGTTTTTTACCATTGCCAAATCCCATTCCTGCCGCTTGTGTAAGCAAGGGTCAGCACCCTCATGAAACCCTGTCTCTTCCTTCAAGGCCTCTCAGATATTTGTTTATCTTTTTACCTCACAAGAAGACGCAGTGAGCTGCCTTTGCCAATACAAAATAGTAAACAATCTCTCCAAGGATAAAGAAAAATAACCCCCTGGAGAACCAACAAGCAGTGGGAAGAAGCTCTGATCTAAACACAGCAGCTGCAGGAAGATTCAAGTCTACCAACATGGCAGAGCACAGCCCAGAGGCCTCCCTCTTAGCTGTGGGTGGAAAAGGGTTGGGTCCCCAGGGTGACCCTGAGTGCTGGGTACACACAGCCAAGTTCTTCAGACAGCAATCTGACCCTCAGAGGGCATGGATCCTCCAGAGGGATCCTGTAAAGAAATAATACTCCTCTCAGAGCTACCCAGAAATGAGTTTGAAAATGCTGGTCTTCATCCTCCCCCTTCTTTCAAATCAGGGTGCAGAGGGGGTGCTGTGATGGAGCTCCTGTTTGCAAAGGACTTGGGAGTTGAAAAGCTGAATGTAAACTCATGAGTTACATCAATTATACAAAACTATTAACAGCAAAAGAAATGTATAGCCTCGTTCAGCAACGAGCCAAGGGAACAGATAATCACGTGATAGTAGATACCTATGGATATCTGATGGATATATACACTAAAAAAGGAGTGCAGTTATTTAAGGTGGTCTGGAGCTTAACTACGAAAGGAAAAAATTCAGGCTGATAATCAGAAAAAACTTCCTGAAAGATATGGCCAAGTGTAGAACAGTCTGCCAAAGGAAATAGTGGAAGCCCAGTTCCTTTGCACATTTTAAGCTAACAATAACAAAACAGCTACATTGCAGGGGCCAGGGGAAAGACTAGATGACCTCTGATGTCTTTGCCATCTCTCATTCCCATGAGAAGTACACTAAGACATTCAGCGTCCCCAAGGATTGCTGCTTCAGCCTGCACTAGAAGAAGAAACATTGTGTGTGGAAAAAACCCCACCAAACCAAACATGCTACTGTTAACCTTGACTCCTTACCTTGTAGGGGACAAATTCACTCCTCTTGCTCCGTAGGTAAGCTGACAGATTTCCGAACTTGCAATATTCCACAATCACCATGAGTGGGCCTGTACAACGCATAAAGCAATTCATTAGACCATTAATATCCCACCTTATCTCACAGCATAACTTCCAGCTAGAAACACATACAGTTCAAAGAGTATTCTGACAGCCAAAGGTTTTAAAAAATATCAGTAATAAAAAAAAATAAAATCTAATCAAAACACTGAAATTATTCATTTTTCTTCTGTTTAAGGGAAGAAAACAAAGCACATAATTTTGAAAATCACAGGCTTAGTTTCACATGCCAGAAAGTATAGTGGTGTGCTTATACTTGAAGCACCAATAACAGCCCAAGTTAATTGACATTGTAAGGATGCGACATAAATACTTGAATGAACTTAAGTGCAATTAACCTCTGCAATAAAATACACACATGATTATCCATGCACTTTTCTACAGGCAGTTAAAGTACTAAAAATTTAAAACTGGAATCTTGATTTCAGACATAGATGCTTTAATGTACAATCTAAATGTGGTATTTCATGTTCAAATTTACTTCATATAGGCATATGCTGTGGTGAAAAATTTCCATCCTAGGTTTCACATACTGGCCATTTCTATTTTATTATGGAATAAACAAGGAAATAAATATTTATGGATTATGTTTCCTTCAACTACTGACTTCTGTCATGGAACTTTACAAATTAAATTTTCATCCCATTGTAAGCCAACAAGTTAGTGTCCCTGAAAAATTATTACTGAGTTACTTTACACTGAATTTCTTCCAAATTAATTTGTAGCACTAGATTTGCTAAACAAAACATCTGTCCCTGATTATAAAGTGAAATAGGTTCATCCACCCAGAGCTGGACTCCAAATTGAAATCTCCCCTCCTACACACACACAGAGGCACCAACAGCCCATCCAAAGACAGAAAGGGGAAGTCCCAGCTTGCAGTCATGCTGTAGCTGGTGACAAGACTAAGAGTAACTGGTTAAATCTGGTGTTAGACTCAGCTCTGAAGTCTGTTACACATGGGCTGTCCACTATAAAGATATATCTCAAGTACAGAAAAGCAAAGTGAGAGAACAACTAAGGGATGGAGCTGCATGGCCCTTATTCCACCTTTATTTCACCTCTGGCCTGCTCACTCTTATCAGATTTTTTTTTTTTTTAAGAAAGAACTACTCTTTCCAATCCTCAGTTTGAATTTTAATTGCCTATGCAGCAGAAACGGAAGAAATAGGGTTTTTATTAGCACCTCCTCACCCACTAAGAAGTTACTCACCTCCCGGCTTTGTGCAGGCTCCAAGTAAATTGACAACATTGAGATGATGGCCAATATGAATGAGTATCTTCAGCTCTGACATAAGTGCTCTGTGCTCACTATGGGTTGCCCCTTCTGCAGAGGTAAAGCAACACAGGTCAGGAGCACCATAGACAGAAAGGTTTTTCCCTCCTAGCCATTCTCTTCTGGTATTTATCCAGCCCATCATGTGAGGAGCCTTGTTGGCTGGTAGGCTGTGTCAGCAATGCCAGTACAGCACAGGGTGGAATACAGCCCCTAGCTGCTGGCAGCCCCATTTCGCTGCCCTATTACATGTTCTTTAGGAACAATGTGTCTGGGAACCACACATTTCAACTTTCCTGTGGCAAATGTGAGGCAGTATAATATGATTTAAAGTGAGGAGAAAGCTATTCCAAATTACAACTCAGTTTGGAGCGTGCCTAAGCCATTGTCTTGAGACTTGCAGAAAACTTCCCACGAGGATGCATAAGGCAAAAATGGACATGTGAAAATTGATTGCAGGAGCAACTTTATGTTCTGAACCTAAGTGGAATTATAAAAGCAGTGGCTAGGAAACCACTATTGCTCCAGTTATCAGTGAGGGAAAGGCACGTACTTTCTCTAATCATTGCTTCACGATAACACCTGTTAAACTAAACTTTTACAACAATGGGTACAATAGTTATAGTGTTGACAAATATCCCTATATTGTATATTCAAGTTGAAGTTTTAGTCACTATTTTTACCTTTAAGCATTTTGACTGCCACTGTTTTGCAGGTAGCAGTTTTGTCAATCCCAAACGCATCTGCTTCTATGACCTGGCCAAAAGCTCCACGTCCAAGAGGTTTACCTTGAAGTGAGAACACAAACATATTTGCTTGGCACAGCAGGCAAAAGTTGTAGAATAAAAAGCAACTCCAAAATGAGTTAATGAAGCAGAAATTAACAGAGGACTTGAAATGTAGACAGGATGCACCACATCCTATGGGAACACAGAGCCCACTTAGGGATCATGCAGCAGAGCAGTCCCGTGGTGAGCCAGGACCCAAAACACCCTCCAGCATAGTGCTGGCTGCAGCATCACTAATGGCTTATGCAATGAAAACTCACCTAGCTTTAGCCGGTCTCTGGGAAATTCCCACTTGCTGGCATCATATGGGAGCCTCTCACAGTGCTCATCTATAGGAACTTCATCCGGATCCATGATGATTGACAAGTAGCCAGTCTTCATGTCCCCTCCGTTGGCCTGGAAAATGGTATTAGTTGCAGTTGCACAGTTTTTTGCTAGCAACGTGCAGGCAAAATGCCATTTTCTCACTTTAGAGTATTTAATTATTTTAATTACTGGCACTTTTCTTTTCTCGCTCTCTCTTTTTGTTTTTTTAATAAACAGAACCAGATGAAACATTTTTCTCTTGCAAGGGCCTGTTCAATTAAAAACAAATTTCTGCACTCCTGGTTCCAGGGAAGAATGTTATGGCATGGAGAGAAAAAATGTGTCTGTTGATTTAAGAACAATGGAAAGAAGCAACACAAAAGGCCTCAAGTCAGCTCTCATTTGTCATGCAAGACCAGTGCTGATAGGACAGTATGAGAATTTTTTCATTACCCGCTTAACGGTCCGGAGGATGATTACGAGAAGCAACCAGAAGAACATGGCAATCACTGCAGTGCCAACGAGGATAATGAGCTCCAGATTTGTTTTCTCTTCAGCGCCTGGGAAGAAATAAATGAATATTTGAGTGATAGTTGGAAGCATATTTGTTTTGTTCATTCATTAAAGTAAAGAATGGAGCTCCTTGTTCTGAAGGTTCATTTTAAAAGTGCAACATAGAGCAAGGAAACGAAATCTAAACAAAACAAAAAGCTTGGGGGGTTACGTTGGAATATTACAGTTCCATGTTGCTTTACACACCATCCAATTTCTCAGCATCAACTTTGTTCCGAGGACAGTGTCTGAACCTTTGACAAATATAAAAAAAGTAAAATTCACATTTTGGAAAGAAATAATTGTTTTAGAATACCAAAAACTAATTACTCTTTCTTTAGAAAGATACCCCCATCATATAGAAAATAAAGAGCTGTGAGAATGACCCAGGGAACAATCTCTCTCTTGTCTCTTGACATCATTCATCTGGGCCATGAAAAATGTGGATCTACAAGAACCCATGATAATAAGGTCTTATTTACAACGTTCCTTTTCCCGTAAAATAGTGGCCAGCAGATACCACTTGAACATCTTTTAGTGCACAGAGGCAGCTCTCTTCCTCAGCTCCTGTTTGCCACATCATGCTCCTGTATTTCATCCTTTGCACCACAGAGATTTTCCCACACAGTAGCACACTCCATTGCATGACCCCAATGAGCTGCACTAAAAACTTCTTGGAGTGAAACAGTATGTCTCACACAGATTTCAAATTTCTACAGACGTGCCCCAGCCATATTTACCACATCAGCTGAGATCTACATCGATATCATCTGCAGATAATTTCCACCCCATGTAAACATTTGCCCAACATCTAAATATCCTAAAGGGACCTATGAGGATAACATGATATTGCTTTAATTACCTTAATGGAACAGATCAGACAACCACCTTGACTGTAAAGACAGAGGTTTGTGAAGGGTTCAGTGACTAAAATATGCAAATGTACTAATACCAAGAGCAAGGAGCTTTTAGTTTGAGGCTTCTTGTTGCAACTTTTGAAAGTCCATCGTGGTCCCAGCTACCCACATTACAGACTAACCTCTTGCTAGGATTTATTGTTTGTCATTGCAACTTGTATTTTGGTGTGCCACAACAGGACTGGAACAAGTGACAGATGGGTCTCACAAATGCTGCTTTCAGAGTGTGATGGACCAAAGCTGGAGTCCCCTAACTCAAAATCACTACCTGTTTCAATGAAATGGGACAGCAATCACAACAGACTGCAAAAACTCTTCACTATGTTTTTCTTAGATGCTGTGAGAACAATGACATAATTTTGAAAGGTACAACATCCTATGCTAAAAAAAATAGTATGTCATTTATGTTACCTAGACAACAGAGATGCCCCAGGATAGCTGCATGTTTATGTAGCTCTGTTGTATGGGTTTGCATGTAATATAGATTGGCAGAGTTTTCTTTGCAAAAAAAGTAAGATAGATGCAGTTTTTGTTGAAAAGCTCTAAACAGCATAGTGGAGAAGAAAGCATCAACCTCAACAGCTGTTTTATGACAGCTATGACAGCACCAAATTTGAGCTTGTTAGGAACGGTCAGGACTTTTCACAAATTTCATAGCGTATTTTCAGATCTCCCATCAGGATAGCCAGTATTATGCACAATCTGGAAAGAAGCTAACACCAACCTTCCACTGAAAAAAAAGCCACTGCTTTACGGCATCCGAGGACATTGCATGCAAGGCAGGTGTATAGCCCTCCATCTTCTTTCCTCACTCGACGGATGGTTAGTGTTTTGTTCCCATCTTTCAAAACAATACCTGGAAAAAAATTATGGTTCTTAATTTTGCTATTTTTATGCTAATTTTTGTTAAGAATTCAAAATGAAACTTTCATGGTGAAAATCAGCAGTCAGTCCCATGAAAGAAAGCATTTTAATGACAATAGCAAGGCAGCAATCCTCACCTGAATCTTCCACAAGGGTCTCGTTATTTTTAAACCACGTGATGCTTGGAGGAGGAATGCCATTCACTGCACATGACACTTCTATAGTTTCACCAATGTTTGTTGTTTGATTTTCCAGATTTCCAACAAGGGTGGGTGCTATGGGCTCTGTTGATTTGAAAATACAGTAAAATTACTGATTATTAATAAAAAGATCAATTAGTAGCCATTCATGTCCCAGTAACAAAGTATCAGATCCTTTTATTACACCAAGAGCCACAGCATTCATGTTAAGATCATAGCTCAACTTCCACATGACATGAAAGGATTAATATAGCCAAGAAAATTTCAACAGTATTGATATAAATTGCTTTAGCTGATTTAATTTGTAACTGCTCAGACTGCTGAGGGAAGAGGGAATACTTGAGAAATTGCTTCCCTCACATTTCTACGTCCAGGGTCCTTATGAGAGGCTTGACACTCTTAGTCCATTAAACATCCATTCAAGATGGGCCATGAACATGTATAAGTATTTTCCTGAATCTGCCTAATCAACCTAGACATCTAGGTCCCAAAGCAAAGTCATCACTATTTTTGT
Organism: Corvus brachyrhynchos; assembly: GCF_000691975.1. Classification (NCBI taxonomy): domain Eukaryota; kingdom Metazoa; phylum Chordata; class Aves; order Passeriformes; family Corvidae; genus Corvus; species Corvus brachyrhynchos. The sequence continues at coordinate 7,695,142 of NW_008240046.1, forward strand.
GAAATCTGACTGATTATCAGCTTGCATTGCTTGTGCCTGAATACCAGTATCACTTATGGCAGTTTTAAATTATAGGCACTGCTTCAGACTCGAGAGACAGCCACACAAAGCAACAGCATTAATGCTATGAATACACATGTGCATATACAGCTACAGAGAAAAATGTGTTCTGAAAAGTAGAGTTGAGAAGTTACTGAGCTAAACACATTACCTCAGCAGGAGCCAAACACATCTCCTTGCACAGTACAGTGGCTCAGTCAGTGTTTCCTCACTGGCATTAATGAAAGAGTCCCTGCTGCCTGGACAAGCCCCAGAAGTGTGTGTTACAACAACTGGTTTAAATCTATTTAACACACTGAGTGCACCATTAACCAAACACATGCAAAGCCTGAACACACCAAAAACTGCCACTACTGCAATGATTTTCATACACAACCACTCATTTTGCTTCAGAGTAAGAGATTAGTACCTTGAACAGTAAGGTGCTTCACCAGGCAGTGCTGTGTCTTAGCCTTTTTGTCCTGAGCAATGCAAACATAGTCCCCTCCATCTTGCAGGGAGATGTTACGAAGGATGAGCTCCAAGGTGATGTTTTCACCATTGGTATTTGAAACTGTCTCATTCAGCTTCTGGAGAGCATTGAGGTTCTTGCAAACAGGCATGGGCAGCCCTCCAAAGGGAGTCTGTGAAACGTGAGCACTGAGTTTGTACCATGATAGCTTCTCAAAGGTGAATTTGTCTGCTGTGCATCGCAAGGACATGTTATCCTTCTCTGTCAGTTGATTCTGAGGCTGGAGATTAATTTCAAGACCCCCTGCAAGTTAAAAAAGTAAAAGAAATTCCTATTTGATTCTGCATTTTGTGGCTAACATTAACTTGAAAAAGTAATTTTGGAAATACAGATTTTGTCATCCTATCTGGTTAGAAATAAGGAAAAGAAACACTGAAAAAGAGCAATCAAATCAATCAGTCATTTAACCAATCAATTATCTAAGGAGTACAATCTCATTAAAAGCAATATATTTCAAATGGATCAAATGAAAGACTGTGTAACGAATACAGTTGCTTTTCCTGTAGAAACTTACAGCAACCTAAGATGGTTCTCAGCACTATCTTCTAGTTAATTTTAAAATTTGGATTAAAATAAAATTTTGGCGTGTGAATATGGGGACCGATTGTTAAGGAGACAGGAAGCTCTTTGCCACAGGTTTTGAAAATGTTAGTCTTAGCTCTTACAGTATGTCTTTATTCATTTTGTGACATTACCATATTTTCTCTGTAGCTCTTTTAAGTGACTGTAAAAGCTTAAAAGTAGTCACTCTTGGGAGAACAGCGCCCATCTTGCATCACCTTCACTGGCCCGCCACTCCACTGATACTAGCAGAACTAATCACTTGGCTGAAATTAGTGGCAACTTTAAAGGCTGCCTAAAGAAAACCTTAGGTAAACCTAAAATCCAAAAGAATTAAAGGATTTCATAAAGGACGGGAATCAGATAACAGCACTGAAGTGCCTTTCACTAGCAAACAGACAAAATAACATTAATTTAACATGGCTGTCCTTGGCAGGGTGCACTTACTGGTCACATGGAAGGAGATCACTCTCTCACTTGACCCAGCCCTGTTCGTAGCCATACATCTGTACAAAGCAGATACATTTGCTGCTTGAATCACGAGGGTGCTCACAGTCTACGAAAGAACAATCAAGCAATTTCATACCACATCAGTGCTGAAGTAACACCCAACCACCTCAACAGCTCAGCAAAGGGCTCTGCAGATATCTGCACAACCAAAAATCCCTCCAAAGCACAAGTCCATGGCATGGTAGAAGCACAGTCCCCTTCTGAAGTTTACATTTTTGTCCTTAACTGTGTAACAACCAGGTAAAAGGAAGCGGGAAGAAGCAGAAGGTGGACTTTGGTATACGTGTTAAAAAATATTGTACACACAATTTTTTCTGCTTTTCAGTCTCTTCAGCTTCTAATTACAGTTAATTGGCAAGATTAACTCATCTAACTTCAGACCACTAAAAGGTAGTTACTGAAATCTAAGTCAGTTATATTCCTCCATGAAGACTCTCTTCAGATCAGTGTTCAAAGGACCTGAAATTAGCTAAGAGTAGATCCCTGAGCTTAACAATAGGTGAAAAGAGTCTCATCTCTAGTGATGTATTTCCAGATATGTGGACTGCCTGAACAGGGTTAATCATCCCCAGCCAAGTGAAAAGAAAATCTGCTCACCTTTGTTTTCCCAGCAATAGTAACGACCCGGTGCTTAATTTCAACCTGATTCCCACCCTTTCTCTCTGAGATCACTTTCCATTTCTTGCATGCATATGGATTGGCTCCTGAGCGAACCTTCCTGAAATGTAAGTAGACACATATGCATTAGATAAGAGGAATATTTGCCCTTCAAGAGAGTGATTTTGGGTTCTCCTTAAAATATGCAGGTATCTGTAAGTCAGATGCATCACTGGCCACAGCTTGCATCTGTGAGGGAAGCATATGCTTCTGGAAGTATTTCTATTAAATTTCACCCTATAACCTCCTGACACCTTCATGCTCTTCAAAGTAAAGGACCCCCAAGCCTAAAGGTGAATTTCCTAATTAATCTGCCTGTGTCAGCTCAGTCGGGATGGTTGGAGGAAAGCAGCTATTCTGGGAACAAACCTCCATTCATAAATGGATGATCCAAGTTGATTTAGTTCAAAGGAAGACAGAGAGACATAGAAATTACTGAACTCCCTACAAGAATTTCTTGAGGACAGTAGCTATTGTGTAGGAAGCAACCAGGCACCAAAGGAAGAAACTAGTGGAATCATTTTAAAAACAACAACAGGAAAGAAGAATGCTTTTTTTTTTGTCCCTGGCCTTTTTTTTTTTAAAGGAAATCTGGGCTTATGGCAGGCCCAGATAAGGGAAGCTGCGTGAATCTCAGTCAGGCACTCTCTCTATCATTCCCCAACATCAATCAGTGCACTTCCTCTGAGATACACTTTCACACAGATAAAGAGCACCATCACACTCAGCACTTGAGCACAAGAAAAAAAACACCACAAGGACGCGTAATTAGCATAAACAGCAAATTTCCTCTGTTTGGGATGGAGTTTTGGGCCTGCAGCCCACAGGGGGATCTGAGGGAAGGGCATGTGAACAGCTGCATTTGAAACCCCGTGCAAGTCGAGATGCCCTTCAAGAGAGCCCGACAGCAACATGCCAGCACTGCTGGATCCTCTCTGCGGGTGGCCCTCGCCTCTGCCAACAACGACCTTGGCAGAGCCTGCCTGCAGCAATCTGCAAATTAAGTACAACAATCTTTTCTTCACTGGCCATTGGGTTTGCACTCAGTAATGAGCCTGGATGAGGGAGGCACCAAACAAACCCCAACCCAACACAAACATCCCTTAAGATCTACATAAGCTGAGAAGATAGCAAGGACGTGGCACTCACTGGGGGCTGAAAGTGCACTCCTCCTCCAGCTGCCAGTGCCAGAGCACGGTGGTGGGCGGTGGGACAGCGTAGACGGTGCAGGTGAGCACTTGTGCTGAGCCGTACTTGTAGGAGTCCACGGGGGCCATCAGCGCATTCTCACCGATCTGGGGGGGCACTGCAGGAGAGAGCAGCAGGTCAC
>NW_008240046.1:7698993-7703943 GCF_000691975.1 Corvus brachyrhynchos
CCTGCTGAAGGCTCCCCAGCGTGCATGCCATTAGACCCAGGGTGACCAATTCACACCATGCCCCCGAGTGCAACACAGAGCATCTCCAAGGACATGTGGGGAAGCAGTGAACCTGCCCAACACTTTGAGGATCGGGATACTTAGGGTCTCCCACAAAATCCCCCTTCAATCCTCCATGGTTTCAAATGCAGTTCCTGGACTCTCACCACCATTCCCAGCCATTAAGTGCACATTATTCCCCAGGCCTGATCCCACTGCACGTAGCTTCGCTGACCTTTTCAAGACCTGCTGTCTTCAAAGCACAGGCTGTTTCCTGGGGAGCAGAAAGGAGGAGGTAGGGGAGGAGGAGGAGGAGGGTTGTAGAGGGCAGGGCAGAAGAGGAGGGATAGCCTGTGTGGGGCAGGAAGGATGGGTGAGGCGGGACAGGACCAGGATGGAGCGGGGTGGAGGAGGACTCTAGCAGCACAGCCAGCAAGAAGGGCAGGAAAAGAGCAGGACACAGAGGCAAAGAATAATATACAGAAAAAAACCCAAACCAAAACAAAAAAACCCACCCCACACATAGTATCATCACAACACCAACACCCAGAGTCCGCAGCCTCTTGACTGACACATCCTGGAGACAGGAGAGACAGGTCACCTCTGCCCTCCCAGGGCTGAGATTCAAGGGCTGTTCTTCCTCAGTACTTAAATCTTCATAGCTATGGGATGAATTAAGCCTAAGGATGGTAATATACCACATCCACACATGAAAGAAAGGCACCTCTGATACCCCACTTACCATTCACCAGCAGGGTAAATGTATGTCTTTTCTGCATCTTGTTAATGGGATTTGTAAGGACAACTGTGTAATTCCCTGCGTCCTTTTCAGTTGCTTCGGTGATCACTAATGCATAGCCAAGTTTAACTGTATGATTCGCATTGATGGCTTTTCCATTTTTATACCTGAAGAAAATACAGAGCACTTTGAATATTTAATTATTTTCTTTAACTAAGAAAATCTCACTTTTTCAAACACATTATATCCCAGTTCTTACCATTTAGCCTCTGGTGGAGGATATCCTTTAAACTTGACAGGAATTTTGACTGTGTCACCTAGCCTTGTCTCAACGACATTGTCCATTCTCTCCAGATGAATAAAAGGACTTTCTGGGGAAAAAAAAAAGGAATTAAACTAAATGGTCCTTCATTGTGGACCAAAACAAAAGTGCTTTCCATTTGGGTTAGCACCTAAGAAGATGACAAATAGAAGTTAGTGATAGGGCTATGGGTCACTGGTAAAGCACAGCTGGCTCCCAACTGGACTCTGGAGAGATGCCATCATGAAAACCTAGTCCTTTCCTTCACACAGAGGAACAGACCAGTTCCCTCACCGAGGAGCTCTGGAGAGCAGAGACAAGACTCAGCTCTCAGGAAAGTGTGCCAACTGTCACACCTGTATACACATACACATATATACATATCATAAAACTCTCTCAGTATACTCATTCCAGGAAATTAGACTATTCAAAACTACAGTGTGATAAAGTTAGATACTCTCAGACTATTCTCAAGTATGTATTTGAACCACTGCGGTCACAGAGTACTTTGAAATTATTTACATTACTTGTTATAAGTTATAAACTTGCATTCAGACATAAGACAGTGATTAGCCTTTTGACTGAATTAGACTTTTGACTAAGATTTAGAATGGTTTAGACTTAGTATCTGGTATATTCAGTATAACACATGATCTCATTTTGGCTCCTGAAGAGCAGAACAGAAAGAACCCAGCAGAAAATTCAGTATATCTTGAAACAAATAACTTTCAAACTTATTGTGGGCATAGTGATTCTTCTTAAAAGTTCCATTAATATTCTGGCTCCTGAAATCAGACCTCAGGAAAACCAGTCTCCTTCAAAATACAAATCTCTTTGTCTGACTTGGTGATTAAAAATGAGCCATTCTCATGCTGGTAATTTTTTTCTATAAGTAAGTTAGTGGAGCTGGGGCTGTGCCCAAGAGGGGGTTGAGAAAAGGGTGTAGGATGTGGCCTCATACTTATCTATTCACTTAGCCAAAGCTGTTTCCCTTGCATCATTTCCGTATGACCAAAACTGCATTTGATTCATCTATTCATAACGCAAAAGCTGAAAGTTTTATTTTCTTAGCTTCATTCATGCTGACCCAGACTCTTGTGTCACAGAGCCACCAAAATCTAGCCTTAGTTCACCAAGAGTGAGAACAGGCAGCCCTTATACAAAGCCACCTACCCAAACTGAGTTTTACAGGACCTTAAGGAAGTCAATGCAGAAGAGGATGGAGGCTTACATCAGTTTATTCTACTGCCCACTTTCTGGTGGGATTCTACAGCTTACAGTAACATACAGCATCCTTTAAAATCTTATTATTAACTAAGGTTGTGATAAAAAAATAATCCCATACTAGTTGCAAGAGAAATACTGTAGCTGCAGTTTGGTTCATTTCTGTCATTTGATTCATCATCGAGATGCCTTCTGCATCCCAGTAATTAATCCCAAATCTGAAACAACCAACAAAACTGAAGCGGACGATGTCATACCATGGATAATAAAGTAACTGCTGTTTTTCATGTTCATACGACCACTGGATGCTGCACAAGTATATCGACCCTTGTCACTTAAGGACACACTGTCAATGGTAAGGGTGCTTACAAACTTCTTTATTTCTCCTGCAGTGGTTTTTACATCCCTAATAGTGGCACGTTTTTCCTGTAATAGACAAAAGACAGAGATGTTTGGAAATGTCATTGTAATTCCTTCTGTCACCTTTTGCACACTTGTATATGCCAGAAATTTCGTTGTATATTATCATCTTCTTTCTCAATGTTTTGAAGGGGGAAGTGACATTATACCTAGATCAAACTGCATTGTGATGAAGGCACCTGTAAGTTAGTACAACTTTACCTTGATGGAAGGGTAGTCCCATTTAAAATCGATTCCCACATTCAGCTCTGTCCTTACAGTGCAATTGAGAACAAGTTTTTCTCCTACTGCCAGCTCTACTTCATCGTGCGGGTTCATTGTCAGGTCATAAATTCGGTACCCTAGAGGAAGAAAAAGGCACGCATAAAACACGGGGGTAAGAAGAGTTTTCTTTATGGCACTCAGCACCAAATTTCCCAGGTGAATGCACCAAAACTCTACCGAAACCCCAGCTACAAAAAAGCTCCTTGATACCCCAGTGCAGCACAATAATGGGTGTACAAAGGAGCCTGGAGAGAAGTGATGTGCCTGCCCTGAGCACTTCCCAGCTGAGCCCTGTGTCAGACAGTGACACGGCAGAATGTGTGCACTTGATCAGAGCCCCTCCAGTGGGGGGAGCAAGCAAGAGACAGTGACTCACACAGTTCCTCTGCCTTAGACACCTTCTTCTTATCCTTATGAGACCTAAAACTAAAGGAGATATATACCCATTCCCAGCAGTAAGCAAGAACTTTACAGAGAATAACAGTGGAGCATTAGCAAAATTATCCAAAGTTTACTTTGTGCAGTAAAAAAACTCAAAACAGAGTATTCTGAATGCAGAAATTCTACAGATATTCTGAAATTCCTCCAAATCAGAGGGAGGACTTGTGAATTTGGTGGAGAAGTAAAAGCCTTCTGCACAGAGTAAAGAGGGGAGGGCTGCTATGCCTTCCTGACAAGCCAGGAGAGACTGCCTTGGTGCCATTTGGATACTTTAAATGGTCACTGTGTCCTCAGCTGAAGGAGAAATAGCTGCTGAGTTTCAGCTCAGACTTAAGCCTCCACAGAATTATCACATTATTTCTGGGGTTGGATGAACAACTGACAAAATATACCAGGAAAGCATAAAACCCTGTGAGAGTCAAGATACAGGTCTTTAGAGAGACAAGATAACCCAGCTTGTTGTGCAGCCTTCAGATCCACCCTTCCTTTGGTACCCCTTCAGAGCAATTTCTTTTCATCTGCTGCTGATGGATGCTTGCCTCTCACTTCCTTCAACTATGAGTTGCATTGTGGATAAGTGATTTTAGGAAAAAGGTCTGCATTGTCAGAAAAAAAAAAATCAAAATCCCTGGCATCTATGTAAAACACTAAAAATAGAAGCACTTATCCCAACGACCAATCAGAAAGAACACAATACATTGCATTTAAAAGAAAACTGATATAAATCTCAACATCCATTTTGCATTAGCTGCATTGTCAGTATTGAATAACCTAGTGTCCAACCAAAGGTAATTGGTTCAGTATGCTGTAGAAAGCAAAAGAACATTGGTTATAGAGAAATAAAAAACTTTGGCTTACCTACAACTGCAACTATGTATATCACAGACTGGTAGCTTTCATCATCTATTTTAGCTTCACAGAAGACCATGCCCGCATAGTTGATTAAGTGACTGGGTATAGTGAAGCCTTTTTTATTATTCCACGAAATGGATTTACCATCAGGAACAAATATCTTTTCTGGATATTTCTGTTTGAAATATTGATAAAATACATAGTCAAAAATCAAACAACCCTGAATTGTCACCTCCAGCATTGTCCACAACTGCAGGGCCCCCATTTTAACATCCTAGCTCAGGGAATTAGTACACGCTTTGAGAGTGCAGTGCCACAGACAAGTACAGGTACAGCACTCACCTTGTAATCACAGACTATAAAACTCACAAGGATGGAAAGAAGTTTTTAAGAAATATATTTATACTTCAAGCAACATATTTATGCCACAGTGATTTCAACTAACTCTTGAAAAAATAACAGGCTTTTTCCTTACCGCATGTAGAGATACATTGAGATTTGATACGGTTCCAAGGCACGGCACTACCACAGTTTTATTCTTAGTGATGTATACAACGCCAAGCTGATCACTAACTGAAGTCACAAATGGTGATCTGTAATCTAGAATAATATTCAATAGATAAATGGGTATTATTTGTCACATGATTATGGAGAAAATATTTCCAGTTTT
>NW_008240046.1:7703968-7706756 GCF_000691975.1 Corvus brachyrhynchos
GTCATAAAGCACTGAGAAAATGAGACTAAATAGGGGAGGTACATGTTTTTATAGATACCCCACCCCCCAGATTTAGAGTATCATTATTCTCAAAACAGTTATCAGCAGCAGAGTGCACTTTGGAGAATGGCTTCCCGCTACAGCAGTCCTTTTGCCAACAAAAAACTGATTTACCCTAGTGTGACTTTCCTTGCATAAGTATTACAGGAAATATCAGTTAAAAGTTGTGACATGTTACACTGGCTCCCTTGATGGCAGCATCCTTTTCAAAGTCAGACCAAAAACCAAAAAAAAATAGGTCCATGACATTATAAAACAAGCTAACTCATGTACATGATTACATCTCATTTCTCCAAGTGGTAACTATAAGTTAACGATAAAAAGGAAACAGGATGCACATGGGAACGAGGGTGAAGCCAGCAGTGCAAAAAGGCAGATGCCACAATGAATGCACTTACTGAAGCTGAGCGTGTAACTGGAGGCTCTGCAGTGTCTGCGACACTCAGCTGTGCTGCTGCCAGCACAACTGACAGCCCGAGTCTGAAAACTGAGCTCTAACAGCCTACATAGATTTGACCACCACCGTCAGCAAATGTAGGGAAGTTTATGGTTTGGGTGGTTTCTCTGAGTTTTTTTAATGGTATCAGTACAAATTATACATGGGATTGGATCTGTAATTTTTAACAAATATACAGTCTCTGTAATCCTCTCTCGTATGAAACTCCTGCTGAGGTCAGTAATAGCTCTGCATTCATGAGGACAGGCTCAGAGCTCAGCAGAGATATGTATGCTACATTCTGGGTGGAGATCAGCAGACCACGTACTGCATATGGCCGATAAGTTCAGAATTATAGGTACGAAAGCTTTTGTGTTGATGGCAACTAGCATACCTGAATTTAATTACTCAACATGAAAACAAGAAAAAATTTTCATAGGATCAAAAATTCTAGGATTAATAAATTTTAGCATCAAAACTGTTTTGAGACACTTGATACCCTTTTTTTCTCTTGATGGACACCTAAGAGTGTAAGCACTTACCTTGAACATAAACATAAATGGTTGTAGCTGCCTGGTTGTCCCTGTAAAGGCACTTGTAGTCCCCCGTGTCATTGCCGATGACTTTGCTCAGAGTAAGTGTCTTGCAGTAGGGGCCATCACTGCAGTCTGTCACCGAGATACGCTTCTCAGCACTGCTCTGCTTGCCTGGCCACGACCACTCCAGTGGTCTCTGACCGCTGGGAAAGCAAATGTTAGAGGAGCACACACTTGTGATATGTGCCAGCACTGATGCCCTGGTGGTGAACCCCAGCCCCTCTGTGGCTATGGAGAGGGGTGGGCTTCACCCCATCACACAGAAAGAGCGTCAAACCACGTAGACAAATTCACATACACACCCTATTGTTAACAGCTACAAGGAAGCTACTTGAGGTTTACATTCTGCTGAATCTAAGTGACAAAGCACCCAAAAGAGAGTGTTGAGATTATGGCTCACCAGCAGGATCCACAAGGACCCAGCTGATTCTTCCTCCTCCCAGCAACCCTACACTCCCCAGCTCTCTCTTGCTGCAACCCTCCCACATAATTTCTAAAACTTGTCAGGGGAAAGTGAGGCAGAAGGCACAAAGGGAGTGGGGAGAAAACAGGAGTAATGACAGGAGGAAGATCACATCTCACTACATAAATTACCAATCATCAGAATCATGCTAACAGATTTGATCTTACCTGCAAGTAATATTTAGTGTGTTGTTTGCCGTTATTGTGAGGACATCTTTTTGGATGCTAAGGGTTGGCTGATCCAGAGAAATAAATAAACCTGCGAAAACATGTATGAAACCCCTCAAATCAACCCACTAAACAAAGTAAATGCTACTCTATCAGAAAAGTATTATATACAGGGATATGCAGCATGTTTTAAATGGACACTTTCACATCACCTACTTAGCAGCGAAGGGTAAATAATGATTTTTCACGCATCCCAAAAAGTTCAAAAACTCTGTCATAACAGGAAGCAAAGGCAGATGGTCAGGAGCTAGCTGCAGAGCATTACAATTCAGCCAGCCAGGGTGGAGTTCCTGTTTTCTTGTGTTGCCAACTTCAAGGTCTAACAAGAGGATGTGGGACATTGAAACGAAGTGAACCTTCATTTGATGATCTCACTCCTTGGGGATTACCAACTTTTCTTATAATAAATAGAATATACTTCTTTGAGACTGCTGGTCAATGAATTATGTGAAGAAACTATTTAACAGTTCATCACAAATTTGAGATCCCATGAATTTATTTTATCCCTTGATTTTCTAAGGTTCTCTCTCTCCTCCTAAGCAGTTAGGCAAAACTCTATTACTACTGAACTCTTGGCACAACGGCTTGTATTGCACGCACCCGGAGCCACTGACGCTTGTGAGGGCTGTGATCTGGGTGGCAGTGCTTGCTCTGAGGCACAAGCCCAGCTTGTGCAACATTGGGGGGTACCACAGGGAGAGATTTTCAGTCCGCCCTAGCTGCTGCCATCACCTTCAGGAATCCCGCCTCACCGGGCCGAGCCGCAGCTCCGACCGTGACAGCTCGGCCGGCTTCCACGGGCAACAAGAAAGCGTGGCCAGACCGGGACATTCCCTATTTCGCCAGCATTTCCCCGTGCTTTAATCACTCGCATTCCGAGCAGGTCCTTCGCTGATGACAGGTTTCCCGCGTTTGGCTCCAGGGACATTTTGCTCTCGGAAACGACAGCTGATGCTGGAGCCAAGCGAGCAGGACACTATGCCAAGGCAGGGAGCCCTCTCCGACG
>NW_008240046.1:7707265-7708066 GCF_000691975.1 Corvus brachyrhynchos
GGCCCCGGGCTCCCCCGGCGCATCCCAGCGGGATGCTCCGCTTCGGACGAGCACCGGGAGCTCTCCCTCCTCCCTGCTCGGCGGCAGGAGGGCCTCAGCAGTAAAATTCAGCGTCTTCTGGCGCTTCATCGTGCTTTTTTGGGGTTTCTTAAAATCCCCTCAACAGGAAAGAAAGATCCCAAAGGCCAGCCATATGAGGTACTGCCGTGTGAGACACAGCCACGTCACTGCTGGCAGCGGCTGTACCCCCGGTTTGAAGTGTCTGGCAGCATCAGTGCTGAGTTCACACCGTGGAGTCCCCTAGCCGGGTAGCACGTACCCAACCGCCCTGGCTGGCCACAACACCGCTTGTGGGATCCAACAAGTGCCTGCCAGAGCCACCCTTCCCACCCATCAGCATCCGCATCCTGCGCGCTGTGGGATACTCCCCGTGGCCCTAGCCATTGCCTTCTCACACCAAACGCTGGAATTTTTTTACAAAAATGAACCCCCCAACCGGAACTATACCTTTTAATCAAAACTATTAACTAGTTAAAGAGAAGTTTGTGAGGTAGTCCTTTGAGAAAAATAAACACATGGTTTATTAATGTGTTATCCATGCACATAATATAAAGCCTCTTGGGGAGATAGATAGATAGATAGATAGATAGATAGATCAGCAATGAGAGGTACGTAGATGAAAAGGTAGATAATCAGGTACATAGAAAAACACAGCTGTGTATACATATATGCATGCATATATGTATATGCACCTCTGCAGGCTACCTTTTCCTCTTTTCCTTCCAGTCTGTGTGGGGGCGT
>NW_008240046.1:7708098-7712657 GCF_000691975.1 Corvus brachyrhynchos
AAATTACACCCATGTTGCTCACAGAAAGATACAGGGAATGGGAGAAGCCAAAGTTTTCCTAGAGATCAAATAAAATCCATGAAAAGTCAAATAAGACTCATGTGATTCAAGTGGCAGCAAGTCAGCACCATGCAAATAAAAACTGCGCTTGCTATTCGTATGAGCTCTTAAACCAGAATATTGGCAGCCCTCCTTAATATCCCCCCCTCCTCCATCGTACTGCGTGTCAGGTCATTGGTATTGCTGAGTGATTTGGGGAACTCAGGCAGTGAGTTCAACTACTGACCTTGCTGATACTAGGCTGCATTTAAGGTTTCTATGCTAGTGACTGATACTTAGAGAAAACCAAACATACCTACTGCTAAAAAAGCCAGTTTGGTAACTTGGTTTGTGGTGATGCTGGTTTTGTTGGGTTTGACTATAAAGAGAAAAAAAATTGGTAAGGGTTGGATGACCTGCAAGAAGTGTTTGCCTCAAAAGCAGTTTAAGTAGTCAACAAAGAAAATGAAATTGTCAGAGTAAGTTAAAAACTATTTACGTGAAATTGTTACACAGTAAACAATTCAGAACACAGTAAAATCGCAGGTAGCTCACTTTAATGGTTTCTGTGTTCCTATATGAGCTTCCAAAATGCAGCTGCAGAGAATATGCCCCTATTTTGATTTTAACAAGTAACTTTTCTAGAATTCAGTCAGATGATGTGCAGCTACAGCTTACTGCAATACCACTTGGGCTCTGTTTTCATGCAGAGTCATTGCTATTAAATGAGAGATTTGGAGGGGGGTGGCTGCTTTCTTTGTTGAAAATTATTGTGGTGCCTGAGCTTTATGGAAACAAATAACCACTGTTTGTCCTAAGCATATCTAAGCCAAGATAGAGGAATGCTAGCCCTCTACAGGCCCTTTGGCATTTGCCATGTCCCCTGCCTCCTTCTCCCCTGCAGCATCCTGAGGAAGGAAAGAAAAGAGAGGGGCTGATCCTTCAAACACACAAACCTGGTGAGTGGACACATTGAACTGAGCAGCTGGCAGCAAGGAGCTTGCACGTTGTGACTGTAGTGCATCCACAGGGAACTGCACATTTCAAAAGCACAAAGTGTTTTTATCTCCCTGAGTGATCCCAACGAGATCTCAATTTTTACACTGTGCTTCCTAAATGGGACACAATCCTTCAGCACTTTGCCTGTCTGTCAATATAATCTTGGTAACTAGAATAATGCTGCAGGAACTGCTGCTTCACTGTATGAATTGCCATCCCTGTAGTACCAGGGACATTTGTGGTACCAATGAGAACAAGAAGGCAACTTCTTTGAATGGGGCCCTAACCCTGTAAACATTTAAGCACAAAAATAACTTTACTCTGAAGAGTCATTCAACAGATGCAGGACTTTTCATCTAATTCAAATTACTTATATGATGTTGGTGAGACTAATCCTCCAGGAAGATCAAATAAAAACTAGAGCCAAGTATCATTGAAAATGGTAGATGTTGGGGTAAAGTGAGAACTGCAAAAGGTGTGAGGTGACTTTACCAATACATGATGTATGATGTCATATGTATTTTGCGGAACTGATTTTTCTATTTTGAGCTTCAGTGGGTCTTTTGAAAGAGGATTTTCACTGGAAGATGCCATGGGGAACCTCTGAGACAAGAATCAACCAGAGCAGAGAGGAAAGACAGTCACCTAAAATCCAAGTGGAAGATTCATGTAAATATATTACTACTGTGATAGCTATGGGACACAGATGTCTGGTTAAAAAACCAAAACCCCAGTGCTTTAAGGGATGGCAGCTTTCTCATCCAGCCTTTTAGGCTGTGATCTCTGCACAGCCTTTGTGTCATCCTCCAGACTTGTAGATTATCTAGCATAGCCCAGATTGCGCCAGAGACTATCCATGCTGAACCACAGGGAGCTAGTGAGAGAAGCCAAACATATTAACGTAGTTCAGTGAGTACAGGATGGGATCTCCTCCCTATCCAGAGACAGTGTGAATCTGGAAAACTTCCTGGGATCTAAATCTAGCCTGCAATGGCTTCTAAAGATACTCTACCCTCTGTCTCAGCATTCTCACCTGCCTTGAATAACAGGAAAATCCATTGAGGCTTTTTAAATCTGTCTTACTTCAAAAAAGTGCCTCTGCCTTGGCCAGACAATAACAGCAAAGAAACGTGGGGCTAGAAGGAGCTCCATGAAACTTCAGCCATTCTGCCACACTGAGCAGATCTCAGCTCAGCATGAGACCAGACCTGGAGATCTGTGGGAGAACTGGTAGCTGACAGACAGAATGCAGTCAAACCCTGTGCATCACTCTGTGCTTCATCAGATTGACTGCCAGTTCACACAGCATCTCCCAGAGCCCCTCGGAGAGCAGCTTCCATCCTGAAATCAGCGTGTTCCCAGTCCCTGCGCTTATCTTCCTCCTTCCCTGCAGCCTCTTTCTGCTGCAGCCTGCACGCAGGGAAAGCCCCGTGTCCACGAACGGTCCCTGGGAATGATCTGTGCAGTGGGAGGGGGCACCAAGCTTTGCCTTGGCCAAACAGGGCCGGCGAGCCTTTGTGCATCTGCTCCTCTGATCGCCAAAGCTCATTTAAAACAAGACACAAAGAAGCAGCAGAGGAACCGGACAAGCCCCCTCCCCTTTCCTCCCCGACCTGTCGCACTCCCCCAGGCTCTCTGGCTCTGTCAGGGCTTCCCGGGCAGCCCTGCCCGGCTAGAGGACAGAGCAGCAGCAGCCAAGCGGCCCTTTGTTTGCTTAATTATTCAACTAACAACCTGGGGGGAGATAAGGGCTGGCCCTGGCACCACCGATTATGTTCTTTCCTGCTCCTGTAACTCAAAAAGTTTGCAAGCGGTCAGCATCCCGTGCGGAATACATCTGGAATGAGGCAGCCGGCAGCTGTACTGCCTCTCGGTCACAACCTCTGTGCCACAGCCACGGCTGCAAGCACCTCAGCATCAAGTACAGGAGTGGGTGCTCCCTTCAGCTCTGTCTACATTGCAGACTGCACCACTGCAGCAGCCTGCAGCCTTGGCCCTAGTGTGGCTTTCTTCAGGCCTGCATCCACGGCACACCGACAAACTTTGATGAGGCAGACATGGAAGTACATTTGAGATGCCACTTCAAGAAAATGAGATGGCATTCATGTAAATGACAGGCAAAATCAGAAATACATTTACTACAACATGTACTTCGTGTGTAGACCACACAAAACATGTTGGTTTGCAAGGGGCATTGCAAAGGACAAAATCTAACCTTCCAGCTAGAAATGAAATAATAACTGTCTCAGGTGAGAACAGATGTGGAAGTAGGAATGAGACAGTATAAACCCACTAATTTTCAGACAGTTGCCTAAAGGTAGAGGTTTGAATACTTCTATTTTCAGAGTATGCCAAAAATGTTGACACCTTTGCTGAAATCTAGGGATATGTGCTTTGTATTTGGCTTTGTCCATCTATAAACAGGAGGTGTGTGTTCAGTGTGCATGGACATCCCCAAAGCGGCTTTATTCTAGCTTGGCTGGGTGCTGCAGGTAACAAAACTGGAGGAGCAAGTTCATTGCTGTCAAGCCCCAGACTAGTCTAAAGTGCCTTGGATATGTCTCTCCACTCCTAGGCATGTAATTATGGTTGGAGGCATGTGGAATTTTAGGGACACACCTTTGAAAAACTGAATTTATTTCATTGTTTATTTGCTTGTCCCCATAGTGTCCTAAAACTCTGCATAACTACTCATGCCAGGATAACAGGGTCCTACACATCCCTCATTGAAGGAGTTCCTTTTTTTACCCTATCAAGTCACTTTTTGCCACCAAACTCTTTGTGGGGCAAGGGCTTTGTGGAGAAGGGACAAATGCCTTTGTTGTTTTTGTGGCTGAAGTCTATGGAAATTTCTCTGCTGCTTGCAGCAGGAAGCAGCTCTGAAGCATCACTTTCTGAGCAGGAAGCAGAGGGTGCCTGGGGCCCCTGGTCAGTTTGGCTAATGGATGGGCAACTGGTGACAGGGACAAGCTACAGATTCTTATACAGAAGTGGCACGTAATATTTTTTTTCTTGTTTCTTTTCCTTCTTTTTTTCCCCTTGACTTTTCTTTTTCCTTTTTGGGGCTCAAAGTCAAAAGTCTCTAAAAAAAGTCTCAAAGCCTAAGTTGACAAAACTGCCAGAGAAGAACAAAAACCTTTTTTCCATTAGTTGCCAGGTGCAGCATGCTTTCACTGCATCCTCTCCTGTGAAGAGATTTGCATTCACAAGAATACCCTCACCTCCATGCTGCAGGAATGGAAAACAGCATCCTTAGGCACTTTGTCCAAATGGCTGTGTTTTTACGTGAATTCCCTTAATATTCACTGAAGGAAAACAAGGGAGTAAGTATCACACTACTCACAAAGAAGAACCTAGAGCAAAGACCTGGATTCTGGACCTTGCACCTGCAAATATGGAAGGAGTTTGATATGGAACAGCACCATCAGGAAAACTGAAATGGCTACCTGTTATGGCATGGTGTCTGAGGCTTTCTAGTGACACAAAGCCAGGCCTCCCACAGCTGAATTTCCATGGCAGTG
>NW_008240046.1:7712728-7740595 GCF_000691975.1 Corvus brachyrhynchos
CAGAGAGCCAGCCGATCCAACATATTCTTGCAAGCCATCATTGCGTTCAGAGTAAAAGCAATGCACCCCAGATCCCAGGGTGTTTGTGTGTCCCATACTACATAAGGAACAATCTGAAGGGTTTTGGGTTGTTTGTAGCACTTTTCTGCTACGGAGGTGCCTCAGTGTCTGCTAAGGATTTTATCATGTTGCAGCCTTTCACTGGTGAGAACTCTGAGATGTCTCTCCTACACCTTACCACTTCTTAAATGAAATAAATATGGACCTAATATCTTAGAGATATTTAACCACTGTCACGTTTACTTGAAACTGGCAGAAGAGTTAAAAAATTATGAGTCAAGTAGATATAAAAAGTAAACAGACAGACATAAAATGTGATTAGGTAAGTCCTATTTCCCTAGGGAACCAGCCTAAAATTTACAGGTCACAACAACTGGAAAAAACTGCCAGCACTTCATAGGACAGCATTAAAAGTTGAAACTGGAGGAAACTCAAAGGAGAGAAACAGGCTGTCAGAAATTGTGAAAACTCAGCCTACAAGGAAAGGCTGACAGATTTGAGACTGTTCAATCTTGAAGAAGAGGAGACCAGACAGACAGGTGCGATAACAACCTTCCAGAGGGGACAGACTGGAGGTCCCTGATCAATTATCCTTATAGTCACCAAAGGTAAAAGAGGAAATAATCAGTCTAATTTTCTAGACAGGAGATTTATCTCAGATAATGGGGAACAGTTTCTGATTTTCAGGGCAGTTAAGCACCAAATAAGGTTGTCTGGAGAGTCTGGGACTGACATCAACTGAGGTATTTAAGATCAGGTCTGTCAGATATTTATAAGGGATGAAATTTAATTCTGATTTACAATAGAAGTCAGTATTAGAGAGTCTTCTCAGGTTTATTCACGTCCCATGTATTCATAATTAATAGGAATACAATTTGTGGTTTCCCATTCTTTAATAAAACAGCCCAAAAATTAGGTACTTCTTTATTGGGCCAAGTGTAATACTTCATCCAGCCTACAACAACATTTCAGCACTCCTTTTCAGCTAGAAGAACTAATGTGACCAGTCTGAGTTGATACGTCTTTTACACCTTTTTCTTGGAAGGTATCTTGAAGTGACTAGATTTCCTGTCATTTTTTGTGTGTTCAGCAACAAAATTGAAAAAAATCCCAAACCACCCAACCTCCAAACCATTATTCACATCACCCTACTTCCAGCTAGGAACTCCTGGGAGATACCTGAGGGCAAAAATTGGTGAGGACTTCTGAAATGTGTCAACGGTTGCCAAAGTACAAGCAGCATTTTATAGTGATGGTTCAAAATTACATCAAACGACTTTCCCAAATCAGGGCCAATTGCACAAAGCATGTGACTTCTCTTTCCCAGCTGTTGCTTGCCAGTACATTTAAACTGCATTTGGGGAAACTCCCAAACTGGCTCCTTCCAGGTAACTCATTTTTTTCCCAAATGTTTTCACAGCCAGGATAACTGAATAGTAACTGAACATGTTTTTTATTATGGGACACAATGTAGGGACTTAAGAACGCAAAGAACTTTGAGATTCACAAAAGACGCAGCAAGGGCTCCTACAGACATAGGAGGGATCTCCATCTCTCTACCGTTCTTCTGAAGACCTTTTTGGGTACTAGCACACCTGGCTCTCACAGTCCCTCTGAAGAACTGAACCTCCCAGCGGTGAGGAAACCTTGTTTTCATGGTCAAAATTTACTTGCATAGCAGATATCTTAAATGTGATTAAACTCTTTAACGTTGTAATACAAGAGTTGATTTTTAACACCCATGTCTCAAAAGCCTTTTCTTACAAAGTGTAAAAGTTCATCACAACTAATTGTATTTGCATGTTAATATTTTGTTTACAAAACACCCATTTTGTTTATTTCATACCCATTTTAGTGAGATAACGGTCATCATTTTTTCCAAAGAAAAGAACTGTTCCACTAAGTGCAAGTTCAGCTTCTGTTCAGGTTTCCCTTCCAGGACACAAATCAGTCAGGTTTGAAAAGGAACAAGAAGAATATCACAGCTTCTTTGCTGATCAAAGTACTCTCTTTACAGAGGTACAAATCGTGTTTCAACAGTCTGGGGAAGCAGACTACCTCAATTCTCAGATTCTTTACCCCAAAGCCAGAAACCGTAACCCAAAGCTCTGGTTTCTATGGATTTTGCCTTTATGAACAAGCTGACTGATTGATTACACTATTTTTAATCACCTGACTATTTTCTCACATCTCTAATACAAGAAGAAATATCATAGCAAATATTGTACTACCTCCTCATTGTTTTCTGCTGTGGCTGTAGCTAAATGAATCCTCTGAACTTTTAGTAGCTGATGTGTGGCGATGTGGGACCAGAAGAAAAGCATCAACAGGAAAGGAAAGGAAGTGACCAGGCACTGACTGTATTCTTCACTGGGTTTGTCTCACCAAAAGTTGTCACCAACCAAAGGTTAAAAAATACATTCCACATTGTTTTCTGGAGGGGGACGCCCAAACAGGCCACGCACAAAATTCATAGAATAATCATTAAGGACAGAAGGAAATATTAGGACATTCAGTCCGACCTTTGAGAACCACGGGCAGCAAAGGGAGCCCACTGGGACACAGTGCTTCATTATTGAAGTACAAATTCTACTAGCAGAGAAGAGGAATATTTACTAGAAGCTTGAGCCTGGCTGAAGTTAGAGCCAGACAGTTAATAGCAGATGAAGGGCTCAGAGCCTGCATGTTATTCAGGAGGATTTTAGGATCATATATAATAGCAACCTTAGCACTGTGTTGAGATTATTCTAAAAAGACAAACTGTATGCTCATATATATGGGGGATATAATATATACATTTATATTTATACACATATATATCTGTACTTTGTGAGATGTCAGGAATATTTCTGCAATTCTACTAGTATAACATTTATTAACTACACAGTAAACATAGCTGATAAGCATTTTGAAATAATTTCATTTCACTGAATTGCTGATTCAGTTCATGTAATACATTACCATTCCCACCCTTTCAGTTGTGGGAGTCACCAAGGCAACTCTTCCTTGTAGCACTCATAGCAAGCAATGAGGACACTTTTTTCATCCTGCCCAGACTCAGAAGGAGCTGATTAAGGCTAACAATGCCAAGGAAACAATAAGGAAAGCACAGAACCTTGGGAGGGGCTGGAGGGTTTCCTAGAGAACCATCCTGCAGCGGGGGGGGCAGGGAGGGAAAGGGCCCAGCTCTGCTCCTTTCCATAGTCAGCATCACATTTTCCAGGCGAGCCCTGGATACAGAACACCACAGATTGGGAAAACTGATCTGCAGGAGGCTATGTGGTGGAGGCTGCCAGACTTTTCTCTGGGGCATTGCTTTCTCTGCAGAGGTCATAATTCAGTGGCAGCATTTTCAGCTGAGACCAGCAGTGAAATGCCAGGCAACGGAAACAAGGTGATTTTGGAATTTTGAGTCCAAGAATGACATGGTGCAAACTACACAGGTGCAGATGTAGATAGGGATGCCAAATCTCCAGGCTTAAATTGGTAGGAAGGACTTTTTCCTGAAGCCACAACTATCACCATTAGAAATGAATGGTGAAAGCAACCATTTGGGTGAAAAGGGTGACAACCTTATGGAATTGACATGGACCTCAGATTATCTGGTTTTGGACTTTTGTCCATAAAATGCCACAGGATGTGACACAGCAGGAAAAAAAATAAGCCTGAAATTAGACCTTTATTGCAGGAAATACTATGCCAACTCTGAAGTGTTGGCACCACACAACACACACCTCCTTATTCTTTGACATCTGCAGACTGCCATGTGCCAAGAAAAAGGTAACTGAGCAGTTCAAGGAAGGAAGACATTGAGATCAGGGTCAGTGATATCTGCCAAGAAGACTTATTTTATTTCAGACTTAGAAATACAGGAATGTTTGATTTATAAGGGGTGAGAATCTAAGCATAAAATTACCATTTCTAAATTCTTAAAAATCACAATATTTTTAACCCAAAAAATATAGCAACAGGGGTCAGTGAAGAACAAATCTGTCTAATGTCCACAGATGCATGAACAGTCACTGTGTAGAATAAGCCTCTGTCTCTTAATTCCTTTCTCTCTGCCTCATTTATAATGTCATTTACTGTATTCACACAGTTGAACTGTGAATTTGCTATCCTCTTGTTATCATTTCAGTCACTAGACTTTTTGTGTGTGTGTGTGTCAACCTGTGAAAATATTTTGATTGAACTGGTGCAAAAATATTTCAGGCAAATCCAAGGTATGGATGTCAAAACTTGCTAAGAGAATAACACACCTACTGGTATGTAATAACATTATCCAGTTATTAAAGGAAGCAAGTGGGAAAGTACAGGTATATGGTTTCTAGCTAGTAGGGAAAAAAAAGGAAAAGACAGATTAAAAGTTCTTAAAGGACTTTGAATACTGCTTCCCTTCCTTAATCCATTTGGCATACAAAGCATGGCGCCAGCTGGCCAGGAGAACACATGAAAAGTGGGTAGCTTTACCACACTCGCCTGGCGCCGTCAGCGAAAGTCACTTTCTGTAGCCTCTAGCCTTCCTCTTGGATGTGCGTGTCATCAGGAAAACTAAGTCCAGGCTCCCTACTTTCTCTTCCGCCCCTCTAGCTCCACATGTTTCCTGACCCTTGGCTCCTCTGCTGCGAGGGCTTGCCACCTGCACGCCGGCTCTGCTAGCACAACCACATCCTGTACCTTCCCGTGGCCAGGGTTCATTATTTTCATCAGCCCTTAGGATAGCTGTGTGATGGGAATGTATTGGGTTCAAACTGCCCTTGTGAATGAAAAGAAACCAGTGTTTCCATTGCAGGGTGCAGCAGGGATAGCTGAGTAGTAAAAAAGGAACCAAAGACCATGTAGCATCAGGCTGGTTGCCTCTTCAGGCAGGATGATGAATGGCTGGGGGGGATGGGGGCCTTGACCTTTGCAAACTGGCATACAGGGGTTGCAGCATGTGTGAAAAAGCTGAGCTCTGTTTCTCCAAATAAGTCTGTCTTCTTCTTCCAAGGGAGACGCTGCTATGAGTGACAGGGAAAAAAAGGTCATTTGCATTTTCTCCTATATTCCCAATCCCATCTGCCCCCCGCCCCCATTTTTTCTCTGGTAATTTTCCCAGGATAAGAATCTCTCCTTGTGAGATGCTGTTTCTGAGGAAACAAGAGAATAGCCACATCTGTAGGGTGAGAAGGAGACATCATCAAGGAGGTAACTTAATGGAGAAAAAACAGGCTTAAAAAGGCAGAGCCAGAAGGAGAAACATATCTCTCTCCATATGTTCAGGCATGGAAGAAAAAGTCACCTCAGTCCAATTAGAGCTCAGCATGGACTTTTTCCTACCTTTATTGATCCAGCTCCCAAGATGGCTGCTGTTCTGGTGCTACAGCAAATTAAATTACTGCCCACTTGCAGTTACCAGGCTGTACCATTGAAGGACAGAGACTGAGCAGTGGAAACAGGTCCTCCCACATGAGTCCCCAGTGCTGTGTTCTCCAAGAGGATGAAGCAGGCCAAAGAGTAGCACAACAATCTCTAGCTGTATGGTGACTTTGGAAAGCCATGCAAGCCCACAGCATGTTAATGAGGGCTACAACAAAGCCCAATGTGTTAATGTGTTACTATGTTCACCTGTACTGCAGGTGCCAAATGCCAAAGTGCCTTGGATTTATTTATCGCATACCATAGAAAAATGAAAGGCCAGTGCCTTCCAAAAAGAAACCACAGAGTTTCCAAATGAAGTCCAGTTCTGACCTCCTGCACTGATGCAGGCTGGAAAACTCTGCATGAACATCCTTCACTGGTTAATGTAAGGTATCTAAAATGCCACTTAAAAATAACTCACCTTGAGAGTGTCAAAGACAGAGGGAAAAATCCCCAACATTTCTGATAGAATTATTCAGCTTTATAATCCTTTTGACCGTAACTCAAATTCAGTAACCCTTAATTTCTCTGAAGCTGATAATGACTTCAGCTCAGTGTGATGAAAGAAGAAATGCCAAGTAGTTCTTCATCTGAAATATGATCTTCTGATTGCAGTGTAGAGTCCTCACACAGGACCAGAACTTCCACCAGTGAGTAAAAAATAATTTTACCCATGAGCTGATGTCAGATCTATTTTCTTAAAAACAACAGACAGTGTTGCATGTGAGAAAGAACCGACACAAAGAAGAGCACCTACTTTCATTCATCAGGAAGTGTTTGCACAGCCTATAGAAATCTGTTGGTTTTATAAAAATCCCACAACTTGGGGCAGGAACGCATCTTTGGAATTCAGCTACAATTGGTTTGAATAAATGGTAAGGATATTTCCACCAGAAAAGTCAATCTAGATTTCCTCAGTAGGAACAGGTTAGATTTCATTCTTAATGGCTGGATTTTACCAATTATCTACCTGAAGTCATTACTTTTAAAACTGTATTAGAGAAAGATATAATCCTCTACTGTGAGTGTGGTGGGGCTTTTTATGCATTAGGAATAGAGACATCATTTTCTTCCAAGTGAGCATCAACACACAGTGATAGACAATGAACTTCTGATACAGGGAAAAACTTGTGTCAAATTTTGGAGGTGATATTTGGGGACAGTTTTAACCTGGAAGAGATTTACTTTGGGAGATGACACAACAGCAAATCAGGCTCTCCACACTTTATCCATCACACTGAAGGGTTTGTACATTGTCCTTTTCCAGAGGTGAATGAAACTGCCCCTTATCTTTAGATCAACTTCAGTAATAGCCATATAGCACTTTGGAAATGCAGCCTTTATACCCTGGAGGATTTGTAATGGGCTGGATAAGGAAGAACTTCCATTTGATGTCAGACAGCAGGAAAGGCTGTGCAAAATGAACTTTTATGAAGGCTGGAAGTGTCTGGATTTGGTATGTTTAGTGGTAGAAAAATGCTCTGGTTGTGAGAGAGGATGCTATAGTGGGAAAATAACACAGTATCTGAAGAGATAATTCTTCTGAACATGTAAGTGAGAAAAGTAACTCAAGAGCTCTCACCTAACTGATAAAAGTTTTATAGGCATAGAAATATTTCCTTCTATGAAATACTTCTCAAGATGATCATTGTCAATCCAGAGGTCACAGTCTGTAAATATTTAGGTTTTTCTTTGGTTTTGTTAGAGCCTGACAGTCTTAATCCAGTATTAGCAGCTATAGTTTTGAGTTACCATTGACCAGAAAGGGCATAAAACCCAAGCCACCCTTTCTTGGCTATGAAAGTTGACTACTGTGTTGTGTAACAAATGGGCTACTTTGGTGGGCTTTCCTAAAACAAAGGCCCTATAGTCATATTATAGCCCAGGGAAGCCAGTGTAGGAACAGAGGCCAGTCTGCCTAGTTTCTGCATCACAGTGGAGGAGAGGGAGCTGCTGCAGCCAGTGTCACTCTGGCTATGGAGGCAGCACAACAAGCAGATACAATTTCCAGGTCCAACAGGGACCTCCAGACCAGCTCAGGTGCTAGATTGGAGTGGCTGATCAATGGAAGTACTTTTAAATCTTTGGATGGAGCGTCCATGTAAATCCTGTTTGAGGTGAATAAAGTCCCTTTTGTGCTTCTGGTCCTTTGATGCGCAAAGGATTTAAAGACCAGCAGTGTATTTATTTTACAATGCATTCAGCGTGTATACTTCTGAATGATAAGATGTTTTATCTGTCGTTTGCTTAATCTTTTCCTGTCATTCATGGAGATTAAGCACCATTTTCATTGTAAACATTCTCTCTGCTCCCTTCATGATTCCCTAAGGATGCACTAGTTCAGATATCCCTTCAAATAATGAACAGGCAAGGACTAATAAATATTTCACACATAAAAGGAATCTTGTAGCAAAAGGTTCTAATAGCCCCCTTCATTATGGGGAATATTTCCATCTGGTTTTTACTCGTTGAATCTTTTCTTATAACTCAGAGCCAAATACAGATTTCCAGTGAAAGTGGCAAGCACACCCAGACCTAGATAAAATAAAATGATGGAAAATAAACTGTCAGAAGCAGAGCACTTATTTGGTGTGCCCATCCCACTTCCTATAATGCATTTCTAGCAGGGGCTGTCCTATATCCCAGCCCAATGAAGCTTACTATACATTTTTCCATTGTCATCTAAAGCACACTGTGCTTTTAAGACTAAAGATTAAGTAAGGGGAAATTGAAAACATAATATATGGTGAAATTTCTGTACATATCAAATCCAAGTTTAAAAAAAAGCAAATAAAGAAGAATACCAGAAGGCTCATATAGTTTTCCTTCAGCTGGTTTTTAAGTAAGAGTTGCCAGTCTATTCCATTTCTAGTCATCAGAGAGCAATTAATTAGTAAGGGATAAGGCATTTCATTTCAATGGTCCTGATAAATTCCCAGTGCCCAATCTGGGCAGAAATCATGCTGTCTTTGGTGTTTTTTCACACATTTTGAAGGTATTGCTTCCTTCAATTTTTTTACTGCCCAAGTACTCATTCTCTGAGAAAAAAACCCAAACAACAAAACAGTAGAGGAAGCTGTGTGAGTCTAAACATCTAATTCCTTTTCAACAAGAATCAGTAACTTTATCTGGGGGAAGTAAGTCCACAGACCCCAAATTTTACACATAGTTTCTTGTTTTGAAAGAAATGTAAATGGTTAAGAAAACAGAACTAGTGGTTTTTCTTTGAATAAAGGTCTGACTTATGAGCTGGAAAAACCTGTGGTGATTTCAGTCTCCCATTTCTCAGAAGCTGTTGCTTTTGCTGTAGGACATCTCATTGGCCTCTGTGAATCCATGAGGTTTACAATCTGGCAAAATTGCAGAATGAGTGCCTATTTTGTGAAAAGATTATAAGCTGCAATAGTTCATTAAGGACAATATCCTTTAGGAAAGAAGAAGACTGAAGAGATAGGGACCTGGACACCTAAATGCATCGCATCTCCCTGGATATGTATCCTGCTTCTGTGGAGGTGTTCCACAACATGGACTTAGCTGGTCAGGTAACACTTAGCCAGTTCTGTGGTACTTACATCCAGACACCTCTAAAGGAAGGTGATGACGGAGCATCACTGAACACAGAAGCGGCTTTGGAGCTCCCCCTTCCACTTTCTTACCAAGTCATGCTTACCATTTGCTAACAAAAACATACTCATCAATCAGTCACTGCCAACATGGGCACAAGACCTCTGCATTCACTCAGAGGTGTGCTCTTGATGCCATGGCTTGATCCCTCATCTTCCTTTTATGTGGTGACTGCTACTGTGCTCCCTGCCATGAGTTGAAATGAAACTGCATAAGTAGGAAGTTATCTCTTCTGGCAGCTAAACAGATTTTTAACCACATAGTTTTAGCAATAGCCAAATCTGCTGGATGGTCAGCTTTCAAAATCTTGAGCTTGAATCATTCACCATGACACACATGTACTGATATTAGTGGAAAACTTTGGTTCAGGACTTGTATTTTACTAGTAGTAGTCTTCTCAACCAGAGACAGAAAATTTTACCTACATTACCCATTAACACAGCAGGTTCAGGCCCTGATGTTGTGCTACGTATGTGGGCTGAGCTGAGACTACTTCTGAGAAAGATGGTCACAGCTTTTTCCCCACACATCCCTGTGGATTTCTTAGGGCCAGCTTTAGTGCTACTGTCCTAGAGGAAACACAGTTCTTTCCCACCCTCAACAAAGTATTGGTTTTAGGGCTAATGTGAATACTGCTGGCCAGCTGGTGACTCAGAAATGGCATCTGAAAATGAAGCTGAATATTTCACCTTTTCCAGCATGATCCAGGCAGCACTGGAAGGGATCCCATGCTACACCTCCAGGCATAAATTGTCACTTCTCTTTATCAGCATAATCATACAGTTACAGTGAGTTGGTCAATTGAGTTCATCCGGCAGAAACAGACCTAATTCCAAGAAACAGCTTTCCATCAGCTCAGATCAACAGACCAACACAACCCATAATCATGCAATTACTAGACAATAGGGAACTTATGATAAAAACTGGGAAGCATAGATGAACTCCTTGTTGGCAGTGAGCAGTCAGGTCTGATTTGGTATATCATGAAATTGCACCAGAACGCTGCTGCCTCAACTGAGTCTAGTGGATCATGTTCCCTGCAAAGCTTCCTGTTTTCCAAAAAGTCATCCTCAGAACTGGCATAAGCAGCAGTGTCACTTGCCTTTGCAGCCTGAATCACATTCATGGTTCCCTCTTTGTACTCTCCTGTTCCTTCCTGAGGGCACACAGTCTGGAGGATTGCTCTGCCAACAGTTTTCACCAAACTTGACTTCATACAAATTTTGCTTTTCTTCCTCCATTTTGGAAGCTGTTGATTTAAAAAACCTCATACTACTAAAAAGCTAAGTCCTGATCTGATACAATCACATTTCAAGACTCTGTCGCGTTTTGACCACTTGTGAGCACCTCATGGCAGTAACCTTGTTCGGAATGCCAGCAGGCTTTCAAATGGAGAGGAAACCTTTCCAGCAAGCTCTCAGGGAGGTGTGCTGGGAAGGCAAGAGCAGATGGGGAAAGAGGCAGCTTGGGGCTCTGGCCTGTTTGATGGAAATGAAATAACATCAGCAAATTTGTAAGAGCTGACTGAGGCCTTTTTCAAAGAAGCACAACAGCTGCAGGGCTGACTTTGAGGCTGTCATCCTGTGCTGTGCGGTGCACTTTGACCACGCTCTCACAAACACCATCTTCCAATTACAGGCAGGCTCGGTCACTTTGCTGGAGAAAACGTGGGGTGAAATGATACACCAGCGCTGCAAGACATATAGTAGTGATCAACAAGCAGATCCACAGTAAGAGTAATAACGATGAGGATGTTCATAATTAATAAAAGCAACAGCATCACAGCTCAGAAGAAGAGGTGGGAGAAGTAAAAAAATTTAAAAAGGTTCATTGAAAAAAACCCATTTTTCAATATGCAACTTTCTTTGCTAAAGAAGGTAATTTAATTTGGACATCACCTCTAACAACAGTTGTGATTTGACCCCACAAAGGTGCAGTTGCTTATGGTTTGTTTTAGTTCAGTCTTGCAAGGTCCTGCCCTTGCTATTCCTAAAGAGGTTTCAGCATGTGTCCTCAGTTTTAAACATATATGTATCTCCCATGGCTTTCACAAACAGGAAGAGTGTTGTGAGGCTGACATGCACTACGTTGACATGCACTATGGGACTGCAGCTTGGACTCAGCTGCAGCACCTTGTGAGATCAAGCCTTGCACGATTTGAAGCTGTGACTCAGCATGTTGTCCTTCATTATGGTCTCACTGGACTCAGAGAGCGGAGCCTAGGCTGTGCATCACTTGGAGCAAAGCAACTTTTGCAGTAAGAGCAGGAATATGTCTTAAAGGAGTGAGTAATTTTGCTGTGCGCTGCAGTTTCCACTACAGTGCCTTACTTCAAGTGCTGCTTCTTGCCTCAGGGAATATTTTCCCACTCTCTGGTGTTTATAATAATGAAAAGGCTGGTCTTGATTTGGAAAGAGCAATGTGTGCAGATAAGATAAAATTGCCGCTGAGGAACTGAGAGCAGTCCTTTCCTTGCATTACCGTTTGCCAAAGGCCATCGTCTCGTACCCAGCCTCCCTCTATCTCAGGAGCAAGCAGCAGGGCCCAGTGCTGTATATGCTGCTCAGCCAGTTTCCCAGACATCAGGAAATGAACGTTTTGACAACTTAGCCAAAATAACAAAATAGCTAAAGTTAACAGGATAGCAGCTGTGAGGACTTATTTCTCACATGGGGCTTACCCACAACTGTTATTGCATGCTGAGGTGGAATGATGGGACACTGAGCTCTCCCTTAATTCCACATATTTATTAATAGAAATAGTTTCTGTAGCAGCAGATAGGCTCACACTCTTAAAGTTTGAGGTCTGAAGCCCTCTGATTGCTTATAGAGAAAAGGCACCAGCAGTCTTTCTCTATTGCAACACTAGCATTTTCTGTCATCATTCAGGTGAACACATTTGGAAGGGGAAGGTTAAGTTTCACTACAGTTTTAAGTCAGTCCTAAGTCTAAAGGTTTTAGCAAGAGGTTTTTTATTTGGTGTTGGATTAGGTTTCTTCTGAAAAGGGGACAAACAGGAAACGGGCATCTCTCCAGGACAAAACTGTGCTCCTGCTGAGCTGTTCCATCTCACTGCACCAGGCATGAGCAGGGTAGGCCCCGTTCCCCACCTCCCTGTGGCAGCATGATGAATGATGAGGTCTCAAGGCTGCAGCTCAAAAGTCAGACACCAGGAAAATCCTGCATCCCTGTGAATCATGAAGACAAGATAGGAGTGCAAAGCCTTTTGTTGAAGGGTTGGGAAAGTTCCTGTACATCAGGACTATCTACACCAACACAGGACATCTGGTCTCCCAGACTTAGACAAAATGGGCCAACACGGTCTCTTACTACACCAGTAATCATAGCAGGGTTTGTGGCCATTGATGCTGCTGTAATGGGGAGCAGATCCACGAACACATGGCATGACCATGAGTGACCGTCGTTCCCACACAGAACAGCTGGAGGGTGAATCACTGGAGCAATGAGTTTTGCCCAGGAGTGAAAATTTCAGTTGCTGGAAAATCATGCAAGTGTTTAGCCTAGAGCTCTGGAATTAGGAGCCACAGTCGCAGTTAGGGAGGACTCAGCATCCTGAGGCTGTAAGATGGAAGTAGGATGCAAAATGCTCCATATTACCTTCAGATGAGCAGGTCTGCATGCACTGCCACTGGGGAGGGCTTCAAGTGGGACTTGAGGCATGCTCAGTCCCGGGCTGGTGACACCTAGCCTGGGTATTTCTGTACTGGGCTCCAGAGCACATCATGCTCCCATAAGATTTTTTGTCTATCATAAAAAAATCAACAGGTGCCTTCCTGCACAAGTTTTCACTTACATTGGTGGAAGAGAAGTGTCATGGGATAAAGCTGGAGCTGGTATAAACTGGTGCTATTTATTCAAAGTCGCTGAAACCATCTCCATTTATACCGACTGATTCAGCCATCGAGGTAAGAGAGAAGAACTTAGCCAGTGGGCAGCTCAGTTAGAGGGACTGACAAGTGGAAGGCAGAGTACAAAGTTGTTTATGGGATGGCCTTTATTAAATTCTCCCAACAATTCTCAAACATTAATGAGAAACATACCATGTGGTAACAGTGTTGACAAGTGTTATCCTTGGTCCTAGCTGTGTTATAATGCAGAGAGCAGAAGCAAAGGCAGTGTTTGTGATGCCACAGGACTTTTGTAAAGAAAGAAGCATTTATGGAAGGTATGGCTTGTTCATTCTAGACTTGCAGAAGCTCTCACTGAGGCATTGTAAATACTTGGCATTGATAACCCTTGTCCTTTATGTGCCTTGGACCTCAGGCTTTTCATAATGCCATTCTTCTTAAGACAAACCACAGCCCCCTTCAGAACAGGTTGTTGCTCTGGTGATTCCTTCTACCAGCTCCAGAAAAGAAAGTTGTATTTCATTCTTGAAGAAATAGCTGCTGAGTGGCATGATCCTGCACCAAGAGAAGAAAAATCCCTGGAAAAGGTTTTTACAAATAGAGGGCTTTTATCACCACGGTGTGACCTCTCCTTCAAGTTGGTATAAGAATGAAGTTGTGTCTCAAACATCTCAGAACCATTCTGCTTGGACCCAGCCAGGAGGATGCTTGTCCCATACTGACTGGGGGTGGAGGTGGGGTGCAGCGTATTAGGAGTGATGGAGAAGGTGAAGAAACGTCAGGGATCAGGGAGCACAGCCCACCCAGAGCCACTGGGGCTTTGCTGCTGAGCGGAAAAGTGGGGCAAGGGTTGGCTGAGCAGGGGTAGAGGTGCCACAAGCATGGGGCCAGGTCAGGAGCAAGACCAGCACTGTGGCATCATTTTAAGGACCAAGAAGGGACACCCATTTTTTCTTGATCATATAATCTTAAAACAACTTTACTGCTTTTTCTCTTACACATGCTCAAATTAACTTTGACTTGACTTCTGGGGAACTAACCTAGTCCTTAAAGTTAAGCATAGGTATAAGTATTTTTTCTGGAGCAGTCACAGTGTACAAAGCCCCTGGCAGGATCAAACATACACTACAAGGAATCTGCAGAATCCTTTATACACCCAGGAATCTGCAGAAAGTAAATGTGCCTTTTATGCACACAAGAATTTCTAAAAGAAACCTGATTCTAGCAGTTATATTCATTTAGCTAAGAGTGCAGAAATTTCTCATGTAGCCTAAAGCAAATCATCTCAAATGTCCAATATTGATTGGAAACTATTTGCAAATGGTCTGCAGCCAAAACTTATGTGCAGAAATTACACAGCTAAAAATTCATGACAAGTAAGTCTGTTTACCAGTCATTTCTCTGGGAAATAATGGGCCAAGTTCAATAAGTCTTTCAAATTATTTCATGTAATTTTATTTCTGAACAAAAGCTGCTTCCTGTCATAGTGGGAATGCCAGAGCAATGCCCAAACCAGGTGTGCAAACAGGACTATATGCAGAAGCAAAGGGCGGGCCAGAAGGAGACCCTCGGAATGTGAGGAAAGGTTTAATCACCATTAAAATCAAGAACTGAGAAAAGTCATAATGAGAAGGCAAGACTCAGAGGGCTGAAATAAATTTGGGTTTCTTATTTTAACTACCCATCCTTTGTGGTACCAAAATATGTTTCATTCAATTGATCTTGACTGATGTAACTGCATTTATTCTAATTAGGCTCTTACTCTAATGCATATTCTTCTAATATCCTCTCCAGCAGTGCACAAACACAGGTTTGCCCAAATTAACCTCGCGTTGCCCTTGAGAAACAACAGTGACACCATAGTCCATAGGTCCTTTCCTTCTTGTGCCAGCTGGATCCACACTGAGAAGCTCCTGTGGCCTTGCTTTATGCACTACAGACAGGATGCTGCTGTCTGTCCCACGGTAACAGCCCATATCTGCTCCTGCCTGGAGAGGCCCTCAAGAGTCAGCTGGGGCCCATTAGGCATTTAACAGGATTATATTCTCTGCTTGTAGTCCCAGAGAAACTTGTACTCATTTTACTGGTGAAAGCAACTGGTGCTTTCACACTCATGGTGCAGGTCATCTCTGGTAGGGGGACCATCACTGGGTCCCTGAAGCCTGGGATGAGGTTATGGCTGAGAGGATGACATGAAGAGGTGAACTGATGGCCAAGGAAGGGTCTGAGTGAGCCAGAAAAGCCTTTTCTCCAGCAGTCCCCACGACTCCTGCAGAAGGCAACAGTTGTGTTTCCTGAGCATAATTTGAAATGCAGGTGTGATACAGCTGCACGAGAGCCTTGGACCATATGGAGGTATATTTTATTACCAAGTAACCTTGACACACTTTACCAGCACTTACTGTCTGTTGTTGGCCTATTAGTCACTTTTCCCTTCTTGGAAAATGGCAAGAAATGTTAATGAAGAGGGTCTAATGTCACCATCTTCCTCAGCAGCCATCCTAACTCCAGTGCATGCCCACTGGAGATAGCCTTGCTTACTGTCTGCCTACTGAGTGCCTGTTTAGTCATCACTTTGCTGATACTTACAGGAAAGAGCCATTGTTCCTGGGCTTCCTCGTCGATAGCACAAGTTCCTGAATTTCTACTTGTAAGTTAAAGAAAACACTTCTGAAGAAAGCCTTTGGTTCTGATTCGTAACTGTCAACGTTTTCTGACTATAATCTGCATGAATTGGTTTCATTTTTTAATTCATAACATCTGAAGCAGCAAGGGGGATTGAAGCAAACTTCTTTGGGCAAGATTATAGGTGCAGCTTACAAGAATTAAAATGCCAAAACAATAGCAACCAGCAAACCTATGGGACTGCCTGGAGGATCCTTGAGTTTTGAAAGCTGCTCAGCCCTGCACTGGTGTTTGGAAGAGGAAAACAAGGTGCTTCTCAAGGGGTATTTTCAATGTAGCCAATGTATTTGTCAGGTTAGATCACAGGAAAGGAACATGGGCAAAAAGGAATAATTTTAATTAATTGAGTTGATAAGCATAATAGCTGCCTGGTTCAACATAATAAGGGGCACAAATAATTCCGTCATTTGCCAGTACCATCTGGTACATTTAACTGGTTTATAATGTTAGTATTGTTGTTCACCTAGGAAGGGCAAGAAATTACATCTACTGGAAATTAGGAAGAAGAGAAACAAAGCATACAAGATAGAAAGCTGGGGAGGCATCAGTGTATCTAAAAAAATCACTAGGATAGATGGGAATCTGAAAAAATTGGGTAAGAATGAGACATTTTTAACAAAGTAGAAACCCATATGGGTACATTGCTTTTTCTGTAGGCTGTGTCCTGAATATGCAGTAGCCTTCTTTATCTAGCTGACATTGGAGGGAGATACAGAATTTACCTAGTTAAATGTGCTTAGATAATAAGAGTTTTTCATGTGAGTGCTGCTCTGTAATAGACATGGCCTTTGCTGAGATAATGAGTGATTTAGGTAAAAGATGGGCATACTGTATCAACTTGTAAGATATAATTTTCACTAGGACATTCTGAAAGCTGAACCTAAAATAGGGTTCTAATAATTGCACATGTCCAGGAACATTTCAGTAGATAAATGCAACAACAGCAGCTGAAAACTGTTCAACTCTTTGGCTGCTAAAAATGCGATCTGCATGACATCTACATAAAATTACAGACTTGTGTCACTCACGCCAAGCAAAAAAAAAAGCAGTAATATTGTAAAACATTTTGGCATTGCTTTGGGTGCTTGCATTAGTAAAGGCTAGGAGTTAAGGCTTTTATAGACTCAGGTCATGGTTCTGACTGTGTTTTCCTCTCAGACAGACACAATTGCATCTGTACAGCCCTGTGCACACCCAGACGAATAGCGCAGCATGGGCACAGTAAGGCTGGTACATATGGTGTGATTTATCTGTAGGTGTGCAATAACCATTTTTCCTGGCAGCTGCCAGCCTGCACTCCCAAGCATCTGGAACAGTGGTGCTGCAAAAATACAGGAAAAGACACATCCCGTATCCTTGTCATATGGTGCATGGGAACTGGCCAGGCAGTACAGGAAATCCTATGCAATATGAGCAGTGCATAGCAACCCTGGCACTAAACACGCCTCGGGCAAACCTGTGAGCTCAAAATTCAGGGTGGTACTGTCTCTGCCTCCTCGGGGCCCAGCTGCACCAGTGCCTAAGCGTCCTTCTCACGGAGCCAGCAGCTCACTCTGCTGCTCTCACTGACTTGAAAGAAGCTACTCATATGCTCAAAATTACCCCTGGAGCAGAGCCAGACTTCTCAGCACATTATGGGACAGAACTGTCGACAGACGATCTTAACTCTCTCGCTTGTGAGAAGTTTGTACACACGCTCAGCGGAGCTGCAGGGCCAAGGTCTTGGCCTCACATTCTTGCTGAAAAGCCCACAGTGCTTTTCATGAGGATTAAGATATCAGGATCATCAGCCTGATCCAATCAGATGCTGATGCCAGTAAAACCCTCCTGCCCTATCCTCCCTGGGTATCTGTAAACATCTGTAAACCAGTCTGCCGTACCCCAGCCCCAAGCAGCAAGATTTTCAAACAGTTTGGCATTAATTTGACTTTAATACTGAAAAGTGTTAATGAAGAAATGAAATACTCAGAAACTGATATTCCTAGCTGCTATTTGTGGTCACATGTTCTGTGTTTGTACAGAAACAAATTAGAGAGTACAGCTGAGGCATTCACAAAAAGCAAGGTGCT
Source organism: Corvus brachyrhynchos (assembly GCF_000691975.1). Classification (NCBI taxonomy): domain Eukaryota; kingdom Metazoa; phylum Chordata; class Aves; order Passeriformes; family Corvidae; genus Corvus; species Corvus brachyrhynchos. The sequence goes on from NW_008240046.1 coordinate 7,730,435, forward strand.
TCTGTGGTGGGATTATGCCAGCAAGCAAGCAGTTGAGTAGAAAGGTTAAACTGGAGTAATATTTCATTGGGTTGAATGGCAGATTTTTCTTCTGCTATTAGTTTGGGCAGAATAATCTGGAGGGGATGGTGCATCCATAGAGTTACATTCTCGTTAAGAAAGAAGACCAAAGGAAGGAACTCAAAATTCTTGGCCCCAACAGGACAGCAGACTTTTGTCTGCTAACCTTTATAATACTGATCTTACAATGAGGTGGCAAGGCAGAAGTGCCATGAGGCAGCCCCTGACCACAACAAAAACAGTAAGACTGTCCACATTAGCAGTATGGAGCATGTTACATTTCCTGGGCATCTTCTTATCTGCATCTTACTTGGGTTTTTGATCTATGGATGAGCGAGTCAGGAAGTGGCCTGAAAACATCCCTTTTGCCTTGTGCATGGAAATTTTGTAATTATAGGGCTACATCGACAGGCTCCCACTCCTGTCATGACACTTGCCATGGTTTATGTGGTTTAAACAAGAGGGGGAAGAATTCACCTCCCCAAACCAGTGAAATAATGAGGAACAAAATGCACTCTTTTATCTTTTTGTCAAGTGAGGCAAATCTATTATCTACCCAAGCCTGTCTGGCCCAGAGCAGCATTTTACAGGCTGATTAGTGTATAGCTTCCTGCAGTAAACTGCCTGCAGTGACCAGAACACAGGAGGGGAAAGAGAAATTTAGGGATGAGATTTAAGTGCCAGCCTTAGTTTTTATTGCCTATGCTGTATGTCAATACATATTTAACTGATAATTCACAGATATTGTACGACATGCACATACAAATGTGCATGCAAGCACAGAATAGCCTACATCAACCCCAGGAGTCACAGCGGACTTAGAACAATGCTAAATCAGGAAGGAGTGAACCAACTGGCTTTGGAAAAAGGCACCCCTGGAGCAGGTTGGAATGGCAGACAAGTTTGTAGGACAGTGCTGGAGTTCCATAGAGCCATGGCCTTCAGATTTGAAAAGAGCCAGAGTCAGTGCAGTGGAAAAGCGCTTCTGCTACACTAAAAAACTATTAGCTTTTAATATTTTATATTCTTGGGAAGTAATTATGCCATGTTGAATTTGTAAAGGATTTCCTTTCATAATCTTGTTATTATTCAGTTAGACATGTCTGTTAAAAATGGCTAATTGTATAGATACAAGCAGATAAATATATTTGTGACAACAGGAAGAACCAACCCCTTGTTAAGTGTCTAATTTGTATGGCAGAGTAATGATATGACAGTAAATTTCTTACACCTCCAAACCGTTAATGCTTTATTGCATTGTGCAAAGCAGGACAAAGCTTGAAAGTCATCAGGATCTTTTGGGTTTAGTGACTAAGAATCTTTGAAAGACTCGAAAGTAGTATTTGCTGTCAGATTCTATGACTGTATGGAGTCTGTAAGCACTGTAACAGAAGAACTGGCACAAATGATAAGCAAGAAAGTGGCATTATTCCTAAAAAAGCTTTCTGAAGATGTCTCAGCAATGGAAAGAGGTGACTTGAAGGCTAACTGGGAGCTTGCAGCGCATCTCTTTTTATGAGCCAACGCACAGCTCACTCAAATCAGCTCTGGTTCTGTGGAGGCAGCTGCTGTGCAGGTTTAGCAGGAGGAGTTTTTCTTCACTGAAACCAGAAAGATAATCAGCTTTTAGATCCCGGATGTGATTTTGTTAGGTGCACTGATCTTGATTTGGAGATACACTTCAAATGAGGCTTTGTAATAGAAGTTAAAGAGCCCAGAACCCTCCTGCCTTTTATTTATTTATTGTTAGCAGCATTATACACTTTGTTTAGATGTAAATATTTATTCCAGGTAAATGGGATAACCTTGGAAAACCACGGTGATGATACCATGTGTATTAACTCTGTGCGTTGTGCAAATCTGATTTACTTCAAATATTTCTATATCATCCTTGCTGAGACTGTCACAAAAATTAACTGCTGTGGTTTCTCAGATGAAGGTGAGTTAACGTAACTCCCATTATTCAGCTAAATCCAGTGGGCTACCAGGATTATAGAGGAGATGGCTTGGGTGCAGACCCTGATCTCTCAGCTCCCTGGGAGCTGCTGAGAGGTGCTGCCTCACAAAACAGAGATAAATGAAAATAGAGCAGAAAGATAATGAGAAAGATAAAATTGCACAAACCTTCTCCCTCACCCTCTCAATGAGCTTTAACATCCATTGAACATGACCTAGTCAGGCATGCAAACCTTTCACACATCCAGAAAGGAATTATAGACCATACAATCAGATGTTGTGAGGGAGAGAAGCTGTCCTAGATCAACTATTCAAGGTGTTTTCACAAGGAAGAACTGTTGCAGATATTGCAGCTCTGGCAGGCAGCTGGACTGGGCATTCCCTTCATGTTCAGTCACTTGGCACCAGTCTTAAATTGCCATTAGTATTTTTCACAAAGAACAAGTCCAGTACTCTTTTAAGCATATTATCTTCATCAGTAGACTTTCCAGATCCAGAAAGTTCTCTAGACGTTAGACTATTGTCAGAACCATACTGAGGGGATTTGCACAGTCCCAAGCAAGGCATGATATAGAGAAAGCAAATTTAACTTTAAAAGTCTGCCAAGGTAGGGTATTGACCTCCCTCACCAGAGGATTGTGTTCTTTCCCTGTGTCAACTCCAAATGTTAACCTGTTCACAGCAGAGGCATAGCATGAGCATCAGCAGCTCCTGCAGAGCAGCCAGCCTGCTGCTATCATTGAGATAACCTGCCTGTGGTTGGCCCTCACTCATCTTAAATCAGAGAGAGCAGCTAGAAGAACAGTATGTCCAATTTTTTTTCCTTTTCATTTCCCCAGAAGCAGGGCAAGCTAGCTTAGTGCAGGATGGGGCACCATGAGCAGTCAGGGCACAGGACTGCAGCCCAGGGATCTCACCTCCATCCATGCTTGGACACACAATCACTGCCTCACATTCCCTGGCCACAAAACAGGAGCCATGGGGCACACCCAGATGTATGATAAAGGACCTTCAGATCTACACACCTGAATGGCAGCAGAAGTGCTATGAACTAATTAATAATTTTAATATTTCTTACCTTAATATGAGCTGAGATTTTTTAAAAAATAACTGCTGAGCAAGTACAGAGGCTGATGAGCGAAATCACCAAGATCCCTTCAACACAGCTGGAATGAGAGCTGGATGATACACTTGGCACAGGAAAGGTTGGTGGCAGCACAAAAAGCACTCCAAAGAATACGTAAAAGGTGTCAGCTCAGAAGAGGATAAAAGCCCAATTTTATCAGGGCAGAGGGGAAAGAAGGAACTGTAGGGAAGGGAATGTGTGTGAGGATCAAGGTGAAGACAAAATCTGGCCCAACAAAAGACTCATGAGTCCCAATGAATAGAAAAGGGAAAAACACTACTTTTTTATCCTCTCTCACATATGAAACAGAACAGAAGATAAGTTAAAAATTAGACACATCAGTTTTAAAACATAACTTCATTTGCAAACTCAATATATGAACTTAAGTTAAACTGCATCTGTTGTTCCTTTTTTCCCAGTGGACTAAAGAAATTATTGATTTGACTGACAGTGCAATGGAAACTTTCAGAAAATGAAGAAAACCTTTATCACCCACCAACTCAGCACTTGCTAAGGTAAAGGACTAGGAAAAAGCATTTGGAAAAAAGCTTGTCTGAAGCCATCAGAATGTGCTCCTAAGAAACCATTTTTAGCAACCCCCTATTCAACTGGCTCCTACCCAATAATAAAGTTCCTTATTGCCTCCTTTTTCTGCACATGGCCATTAAAGGATCAGGGATTTGTGGTTCTTTGGGATGCATCCCTGAATCACCCCCCTTCTTCATAGAAAATACACATGTATGCTAAATGCATAACTTTTTCAGCCTTTTAATACAGAACCAGATCCCTCTCCAACCTAGTGAGTAGAAGAGACTGATTTATTTCAAGTTATACTTGAAAAAATGCCTTTATTTGCAAAGTATCTGGGACTGCAAAGACACAACTGATGATAAGACTTTTCTTTACCTAGCTCCTCCTAAAATGAAATAAGATGGCAGCAAAGCTAGAAGGAGTTCTCTTTCAATTCACAAAGCCTCTGCGTGTCTTAGCTGTACCTCAGATTTAAGCGTTTAAGTCATAGCATAGCATTGGGTGGGAGAAGACAGTAGTAGTAGGAAGCTTTGCTCAGTTAGATTCATTCATCATGGATCTGGTAAAATGAAGAGTCCATAGGATATAAGTGAGTTTATTTCTGGCACATGAAAAAGGTCAGCACTCACTGTGATAAGCTGTAGTGGATAGTGATCATCAGTTTCCAACACTGGAAATTTAAGCTCTTCACTTGCATCTGAGTAGAGTGACTCTTTTTTTACCAAGTAATTGTGCAGAAAGCTATGATCCAAACGTTGTGTTTACCCCAGCACAGATACAGACTTCTATCTTGGAAAGCACAAAGGAAACAGGCTTTTCTTGCATGGCTTTGTACTGTCTTCAACCCCTGTCAGGAGTCAGTCCCAAAACTCAAGTGCCACAACACAACAGGGAATGAACTCTACTCACAGATTTTTTTTTTTTTTTTTTTTTTTTTTTTTTTTTTTTTTTTTTTTTTTTTTTTTTTTTTTTTTTTTTTTTTTTTTTTTTTTTTTTTTTTTTTTTTTTTTTGTGTAACTTCCTCATGCTCCCTAAGCATTTTCTATAGGGACAATTTCTCCCACTGAACAGGGAAATTACCTTTAAATATACCTTATCTCATGCCTTGCTTTGGGGAAATATTCATGTGCTTGAAGTCTGGCCAGTTACATTCTGAAATGAAGGCTTTATGCCATTTTTCTTTGGGGAACAATTTACAGACATAACTAACCAATTCAATACTTACTGTAGAGATCAAAAGAACACCGTATTTTTTGTTTTGTGATCACTTGGTGCCAGAGCCCAGTGATGGGGGAGTATCCCGTGAGGGCCACTGAGCCCACTGCAGTAGCTGAGGCTGTGCCAGACTCCACACCTCAGCACAGGGACTAGAAGCATTGAGTTTCAGATAGTGCTGTATGATGAATAACAAAACAAACAAACAAACAAAACCAAACAAAAAACCCCAACCCCCTCCCAAAAAAGAGGAAAGTTAAAAAGTAAGGAGAGATTTTGTTTCCCCGGTACCTGCAACTGCAACCCATCGTCTTCCTCCCTCATCTCCACACTGGCTGCTACCTCATGAGGCTCTATGAAGAGGTGTTTGCCTGCCAGCATTTTGCAGCTTGCAATATGTAGTTTGATGTCAAATCCACATTCAGAAATGCCTATTTTCTTCTACACAGGTGCTTACATTGGCAGCCAGGAAGGCTGCTCTTAAGTGGTGTTGGCTGCTTAACAATACAGTTTAATCTGTGTGATACTCAATTTGGATTAGAAACTGGCAATGTTTTCTCAAGAAACTGCTCCAATCTCCTTTGGGATTTCTGCTCTTTTGCATTTTATGTAAACTGCACTTATGTTTGGATCTGACAATGGGAAGTGTACAGGATCTTTCTCTTTTTAAAAGAAAATTAATTTAAGTCCAGCAGGAAGAGCTTAACTATGGAAGAGTCTATATTTAGATTATCTTCCTTTTGTGCACAGCTGAGTGTATTTCCAGATCCCTTGAGTGTCTGTCATGTAGTGGACAACTACAAAATACATCCCACCCTTGAAAGCTATTCCAAAGGCAGAAAGAAGACAAGAAAAGAATAATTATCTGCAATGATCACAAAACTTAGGAAGAAGTCCCTTCTTTCCTCAGAAAAAAATTTACCTTGTTTGACAGCACAGTTGTTGAATTACTTTCAGTATTCTGTCATAAGAGTTAAAACTCACCCATAGGAGCACAAAAGCATTGAATAATTTAAGTTAGAAAGGATCTCTGGAGATCATCTAGTTCCCTGCTCAAAGCAGCTCCTGGATTAGACCTAACATAAAAATTAGACCAGGTTCTCAGGGCCTTGTCTAGTCCAGTATTTAATATCTTTGAGGACAGAAATTACATGGCCTTTCTGGACGACTTATTCAGGTGCCTGGTTATCCACACAGTGAAAAACTGAAAAATTGCTTGAACATAGTCTAGCAAAGAAGGACCGGTTTAAATATAAATAAACCATTTGGTGCTGTGTGAATACTAAGAGGCTTTAACGCCTCAAGAATGTATGAATTCCAAAGGTCTCAAATGGGAAATTTAGCATTGTCAGCAGCATAGAGCCATAACTTACATAATTTTAAAAAAAAGTTAATTCAGCACACACTCATGTTTCTCTTCCTATTTACTGCTCTTTCTTTTGATCCAGTCAAATACTTCTAGAGAATTACATTTACAGTTTCCAGTAGTAACATTCTATTAATTTCAGTAATATTTTAGTAATAGTTTAATGGCCAAAAGCACACACATTAACTTCCATAACATCTTTCTCTCTTAAACAGAAGAGAGCTTTAGGATGTGATATTCCAGAGAAAATCCCAAAACCAAAACCAGTTTTTTGCTAAACTGAAATTAGTTTGGCTTTAATTTCTGATTTTCATTCTAGTTTCTGTGGTTATAGGTTTTAGATGGATTTTTCTTGTATTTGTTGTACAATATTTATCAGTGCTGTGTTGAATAATAAAAACTATATTTGCTTGTGCAACAAAAGACACAGCAGAATGAATGTAATCTTTAGACATACTTATTTCAGACTTTCAAAACCCTTCAAAATCTGTCAAGCATCGAGAAAGATGGTCAAACGTGAAATTTGGAGGCAAAAACATAATCACACACTGTATTTAGATGGGTCATAAGTAGCCTCATTTAGAAACTCAAACAATCTTACAGTGGAGGTGATGTAAAAGATGAGGTCATATCCACTTCAAAGTGACCTCACTGAGAAGTTAAACATCATCTTTAACACAATTTTATAATTGAACCAGTCCTCTATCACTATTTTGGAGTTATTTTTATTTGCACTAGCATAACACTCTGGTTTTCATATATTACAACACAAGCTTGACCCTCAGACTGCTTACAATTTTTGGAGATTTGTAGAAAAGAACTAGCTGTTTCCTTTCCAAGAAGATGTGGATCATGGTACAGCTGAACAGGATCACAGAATCTTATCTCCATTGTTATGACAAAATAAACAGTCATTACTAGCTGCAAAGAAAATAAGCTCTTCTGTAAGCAGAGCAGATCCCTAGCCTACGAGTTCACAAATATAAAAACAATGCTTTATGAAGGAAAAGTGTCATGAAAACCAGTTGATCATTAATTGCTGAGGAAAGAAAAATCCTCACGTAGTAGAGACATGTTGAAGACTGTTGATGGACCAGTAGCACTGTTCACATAAAGGCGGTTTTGATTTGCTTCTAAAGCTCAAGGTTTCAGACACAAACAACCTGGTGGGCACACAGCTGTCCATGGTGCAGGCAACCCCAGGTGATGTGCCTACAGCTGAACACCCAGCCCCATGCTTTGTGCCCAGAGAGGTACACACTGCTGGATGGAAAAGTAGTTGAGCTTGGCATTGCCACAGTTTTGCCAGGAAGTCCACATGCTAATGAAATACACACTTAATGGGTGTAGTTAGTAACACTCAACAACGTCTGACAATTTGCACAGATAAGGACAAGTTCAGGCTGAGTAAGCAATTGAACCACTGCTTCTAGTATGTGATAGTGCATAAAGGGTCCGAGCAGGAATTAAATCCTCCTTCAGCTAGGTACTGTACAAACAAATAGCAGAAAGAGAATCTCCCTCCGAGTTCACCACCTTGAGCAGTGCATTGCCAATAGCAGTATCACTTATAGCTGAGACTTGGCCGCATTTTCTGAGTTAATAAGCAGTGAAGCAGTATTTGGTATTAGATGGATTCTGTGAGAAATCTGGAAGCTGGCACTTAAGAGAGAAGTACTGGCAGGCAAAATGTAAAGGAACAGCTTATAATTTAGAATACAGCCATCACTTAGAAAGGACAAAAAAATCATATAGGTTATGGTATGACCAACTGATAGTCCAGGGAGAACAAGTAATGCAAAAAAAAAAAAAAAAAAATCATGGAATGGCACATAGGGTGGCATTTAAGTAATCCAAGAAAAGACTGAAGACAGGGTGTTTCTTGCAGAACAAAGACAGTATAATTATTTTTTTCTTCCGTTAAACTCTTAGATATTACTGCAGAAAGGTGTGACAAGAGAAGGAAAAAAACAAGTCTTTCTCAGGACACACCTCCCTGTGCAGAGGGAAAGAAAGGAGTCCAGTAGCATCCAGCCTGCCCAGCATGGCAGGGGGCTTGCTCCTTGCTCACCCCTACTCGCTCCTCACGCTGCTGACTCTCCAGGCACCTCAAGTCTCCCCCCTCTCCTCAGGACATGGCCCCATGCTGGCAAGTCCCTTTGCCTGAACTGGAGCTGCTGGGGCATCCTCCAGAGAAAAGTCACTGAAACTATGGCCAGTACTGCTCCACCTGTGTCATAGGTGATGCCATGTCTTGAGTGAAAAGCTGCAGAGGGGCTAGAATAAAGCTAGAGAATTAAACTTTAAGTAAACAGCAACACATTTTCTTTGTTTTCCTGTCATCCTGTTACCCTTGTCCAGACCTTGTGCTCCATCTACTCTTCTCTTCCAAATTTTAAAGAGGCAAATAGACAGATCCCAAAGTCAGTACTGCCAACCCCTAAAGTAGCTTTTCCTTTGGACCCATGCAACTTGTGTTCCTTGGATCCCCAGAAGTCTCATCACAGAGAGCTGTCCTGGCCATTGAACACCCAGCTCCATGCTCCATATCCAGTATGGTATTTGCTGCCAGATGGAGACAGAGATAGTTTGTCTTAGCATTACTGCAATTAAGTCATAAAGCAGATTCCAGTAAAGGTGAGCTTGGGTATTGACACTTAAGTTCAATCAGAAAAAGGACGTGAGGGATCTATCTTAATCCTGGTAAAAAATGTAAGTAAAGCACCATGAAATCAAGGCATTTGAGATGCATCTTTATCCCAAACAGCAGATTTTCTCATTCCTGTAGTCCTATATCACATTCACTCAACTCACACAATTCATCTCATTATTTAACATTTTACAAAATATTTCCTGGTATGCAGACACACAAATATGGGCGGAGCATTATCCTCTAGCACCACAAACTCCTTCAGCTAACATACAGCCACTGAGGTCCATCGAGCAGAGGCTCTGCTTTGTAGCTCAGACACACAGGTTGTGTCTGCAGGGAGGTGATGTGGGGATGATTAAGCTACAAAAGTACCGTGTGAGAACCATTAAGTGTCACAAGTTGTCTGGAGAGTGATTTTTACACTTATCAGCTTAATGGCAAGCAAAGGCCATTAGCTGCACTCTAAAAATTCCTCCCTGCTATTTGCGGGTCCCCACAGCATGCCGTGGACACGCGCCGAGGGCTCGCGTCGTGAAATCCTGCCGTTCTGGGAAGGTGGAATCAATTACCATGTAAGATGTGTGCTTAGGGGAATGAGCCTTGTTGCGAACACCCGACAAGAGGTATTGGCCAGGCTGTTTGCTCACATGGAGCCTGTTAGTTACACAAACACAAGGAAAGAAGATAGTATTACAGGTGAAATCCTGCAGTTCTCCTAATGAAAGTGAATTTGTTTCTCTTCCTGTTTTTCTGACTTATCCTTACTATTTGACCATTATTAGAGTGAGGCTTGTGTGCTGGTTGAATGCCAGTTTTCTTCCTCCCATTCGACATTTTGTCTCTCTCTCACTGACTTTAACTCAGAGAAATTGCAAAAGAAGTACCTAGACTTTTCTTGGGAGCAACACCAAGGAAGCTGTTGCTGATCCAGAAGGCTGTTTCAAAATACAGCTGGGAAAAACAAACCCTCAGAAATGGATCAAAAGTGGCAATTTCAGAAAGAAAAGCATGCTTTTTAAATTTTTGTGTTCCAGTGATCTTTGACCTTCCCATTTACATTTATCTTCTTCAGTTTAAGAAGGAAGCAGTGCTACCAATAAGAAAAAGTAAAGCCCCAAGAACAGCAGCTTCTGGGGAGGGAAGACTTGCTTTATCAGAAATGGCATAACCTGTACATTGATTTTAATGCAAAGCCGAGGATTTAAATTCTCTATTCTACCAGAGGATCTTGGGAAGAACAAATGTTAATTCCTG
>NW_008240046.1:7740645-7764196 GCF_000691975.1 Corvus brachyrhynchos
GAGTAGTGAGATATCAAGCCAGTGTTAAATTCCTTTTCTTATTCTGAAAGATGGAGTCCATGGACAAGGGGAAATTATCTTTGCCTTAATGAGTTTTTCCACTTCTGGTCTTACCCCCTAAAACTTGGGGACTGACAGTCAATATAATGGGTGCAATCTGCCCTGGCTGGTCGCTGTCAGGGAACATGTGCTGAGTGGAGGTGGTCTATAACAAGAACTGAAGCAGAGGTAGTTCAGCAAGAAAAGACTCTTCTGAGATCTTGGCAATAACACTTAGATGAAATTTTCAGATTATGGCTACTTTTCAAAAGATTCGTAATTTGGAAAAAAAAAAAAGCGGATTTTTTTCAGGACCAATACACATCTCAAATTTAATTCTTTATGTTAAAAGGGATAGTTTTCCAAACAAAGCTCACCATTTTAAGACTGGAAAGCAGATGATGATGATCATGATGATCATGATGATCATTATTATTATTATTATTATTATTATTACTATTATTGAAGCAGACCACCAGCATGGGCAATATCAATTCAAAGGGCTGACATCTGCAGCAAGTAATAACATGTAACTTTAATAATAGCCAATACTACCAAGCAAATAAAACTGTGTTGTTTTTATTTTTAGAAGTCTGGGAGAAAGTATGGTGGAGAATCCTGAAATACTTCTCTTACCATAGAAATACAAAAACTAGTAGTTTTCTTGCATCTTTTTATTCTGCAAAACTATGCAAAGCCTGTCATTAATTTGAAAAATCCACAGGATTTTTTTCTTTGAGTTATCAACATAAGTGCCATTGACCTCAATATCAATTCACATAAGCTTCAATCTTTCAGGCAGCAAGAGGGAAGAGTGGGAGTGTCTTGAACAGAAAGCAAGAATTGAAAAATTCAGCGCAAAATATGAATACAATGAAGAATACATTAAATAGGGAATTTATAACACAAGCACTTTTTATTCCTTCATCTCTGTAACACACAGATACGCTGAGACTTGAGCAAAATCAAACTGAAGATGGGTGGCATGAGATGCCCTCTCATTTGTGCAGAGTAAATGTAAAAACATTTAGGATCTTGAAGAAACAGGATGGGTTAAAATTAGAAATCAGCTCTTAAAATAGGAGTTACCTGTAAGGACTGGGCTTGAGCTGTATGGTTACAGCCTCAGACCAAGAGATGAATAAGGAGCAGAAAATGCAGAAATGTTTTTATTGTTTTTGGGGGGGCAGTAGTGATGAGCTGCTTATGGTTAAACGGTCATTTTAAAAAAGTGATAGAAAGGAGGGACTGATTGAAAACATAACACAGAGTCGGGGGAGGTATCATCAATTGTATATCATGTTGTTCCCTGAAACTATGAACATCCTCTACCAATCTGAAAGCTCTTGTTGCTCTTCAGGATATGGACCCGAAAGAAATAATTACCAAAATGCATGTCTCTGCAGTAAATAAAATTTCAACTAATTACTCTATTATAAACATATTTGCTTTTACTGACAGATCGTGGGTTTTGAAAAGTTTGAAAGAAAGACTTCCCCTTCCTCCCAGAGCTTTGAATCTGTATTGTCCATTTGATGAAAATATGAAGTCATGTTCTTCATATGACAATGCAGAAGGGAAAAAAAAAAGGAAAATGAAAAAAATAATATCAACTCAGCACCATAATTTCAGAACATTTTGGCACATTTTATTGTTTCCTCTTTACCACCCCCTCCTTCTTATCTCATGTACAGGCCCATCTACAGTAATGTTTTAAATGAAAAGCCTTTTAGTGAGCCAACTGCACCTTTCTCTAGGGAGTTCCCACAGAAATTCCTGATAACACCAAACAATGGAACTTTTTTCAAAGAGTTACAAAGCGCAATGAAAATGACATAAATTATAATTTAGAAATTTCATCCCTTTGAACACATTTTTCCTTCATTATTCAGAGCATTTTTTTCTAGAAAAACAAACCATGATAAATCTTTCCACAGAGTAACTTACTTAAGCCAGAATACTAGCTGTAGTAGTGGGCTCCCCCAATTATTACCATTTCTGTTTTAGATTGCTTTTTATAAAACAAGCAGTTAGAGAGCTGGGGAACTCAGGAGCCAAACATTTCCAAATATTTACAGCAACCAATTAAAACCACAGAAGAGGGGACACAGCTTAATATGTTGCAGGCTTGACTCAGCTGTGTATATCTATTGCATTTAGACAGATTTGGATTTATGGATACATGGAAATGTATGTTAATAACAAATTGACCTCCAAAAATAGAAATCCTGAGCCTTGTTCACGCAAATCAATGTGTTGAACAGACTTGTGCTGCCTTCCTTCATATAGGTACGTAGGAGATGGAGAGGTGTAGTTGCTTGGGCCTGTTTCTAGTGCTCCCTCAAAGCCATGCTGTCTGTCAGGGATGAGAATGGAAGGTCCAGGGGAAAGGGGACACCCACAGAGATCAAGGGACTCTGTGTGGAACATCTTCACCTGGTGGAAAAGACAGAGTCATTTCATGTTTTACCTTATTGATTGCCCAGTTTAGGTGCCTATGCTGGTACATGCTGGTAAAGTTCTCTGAATGTGGACAGTTACTTCAATTGCACATAAGAAGAAGAAAGGGATGAGTTAGTCCTCTGAAAGTAAGCTCTTAAATTCACTACAAAGGCCCTGGCAGGAGGAGGGTGTCTCTGAAAACTGAAGCAGATCCCATCCTGTGAATTGGACTTCTCACCCACACAGGGAGAGCGTGCCTGCCCAAAGGGTGGTCTGCTCAAGACAGGTTTGGTGTTCATGCCTCTCCTGGGTGCCCCTAAGAGGGGAAGAATGACCCAGGGGTACCCCTGCCTGGAGGAAGGACACCCAGCCTTGAAGGGCTGCTGCAGGCTGCATTCGCCATGGCTGCTCAGCAAGTGGGTGGATGGATGCTTATCCCAGCTGAGTGCATGTAGAGGGGCTCCTTCAGACTGGGGCAGACATGGACTCTGTTTTGGGGGAGATCTCTAGCAATTTGATTATTGCCCAAAAGTGCGGGTGTGGGTTGCTAATACTATGCTTATAATTTCTGGCATCAGTAGAGAGATTAGCCAGTCCGAGAAAGTAGGATCAGTATGGGGTTTAGGCAGACTAATTCCCATCCCAGGTTTTATGCTATTTTGATTTCTTTAGTCTTCTGCCAGGCCAATACACAGATCTGCAGGAATTGCTCTTCTTCCAGCTTCACACAGGCTTACAAATGCCAAAATTAACAAATCAAGATTGCCTTTAATTCCAGATGAGCACATCTGAATTTCTCCATTTTATGATAATATTTTGCATTTTGCATACTTAAACAACTAAGCAAAACATTTCAAAAATCAACTTTTAGCTCACATCTCTGTTCCTGACTCCAAGACTACAGAGTCCTCTCACTCTTCCCGGTCAGGGTTGTCTGGTGCAAGGGAGAACTAAGGAGTTGGGCTCCAGCAGTGTCAGGCAATGAAAGAAAGCGGTTGCAGACCCCTCGTGGGTGAGATGCAGGTATCATGGCACTGCCAGGACTGGGATCCCTCCAGACAATTCCAGCTGTGGAAGTCAGTTTCCAGCTGTGGGAACTGGTGGAAGTGCAGCGGTGAAAGCTGGGGTGCTGAGCACCACACTCCTGAGTGCTGGGGCTGGTGATCCCATCAAGTCACAGCTTGCCCTGTCATTTACAACCTGCAGTCCCAGGGCTCGGCCGCTGCTGCACAGGAGGACTGCAGCAGGGAAGGCTACTGCACATGCAGAACCTGTGTGCAAGGATAATTTCCTAACCATTGTACCCTTCTTTATTGTTCTTAGTGCTTCTTCAGCATGCAGATCTTCTATTTGCAAAGGCAGGTGCAGCATGCCAGGGCCTCCCTAGGGGTAACACAGGACGACTCTTGATGAATTTCAGACCTGACCTGCAGCAGATCTAAAATATTTCAAGTGAATCTGAGAGGAAGACTTGGCAACAATTCAAGAGGTTTGAGTTCTGGGTTGTGTAGTCTATAAAACCACCCCCGAACATTTTGTTTAAACATCTGTTGCCCACATCAGCCTTCTCTTTCCAACCATTATAAAGGAATAGCAAAGCCTAAACTGCAGAATTTCTTAAAAATACTTCCTTTGTGTAGGGGACTGTGACAAATACTAGGCAAATCACCAAGAGATGAAGACCTAAATCCCTAAGAGCTTATACATATGGATTAAAAAGAGTGGTTTGGATGTCAAAATAAATAAATATAAAGCTGATTTTACACTACAGGATTATGCTTGGGAGGGAAGGTTTTCCTCCTGTCTTACACAACCAAACTTCAAAAGAAAACTCTCTGTTAAACACTACTGGGTTTCTGCAATCATGTGGACAACTTGGTTGAGCAGGACAAAGCTTTTTTTTTTGTTTGAGGGAAAAGCTCCATTTGGAAGGTTTGGAAGCAATTTCTGCTCTCCGTTTGCAAAGTGCAAATCAGGACAGTTTGTAACAACATGGAGCTATTGAGATGCAGGGAACTATTTACATAAGTAAGGTAAGCAGGATTTGACCCAGCTCCATGAGCTCTGCAGATAGCATTGTCCTGTCAATTTTCACTCCCTACAGCAATGAAGCCAGATAAATGGCTTCCTGCCATATGGCATCACCTTTTTACAAGAGATCATGAGGGCACTACCACTGGCCGATAGATGCTTTGGAAGGAAAATCCCACTTTGCTTCACAAAATAATTTCCAGAATGTTTTCCAAATCTGCTGAAATATATAAAGATGTCCTGGGTATGGGTACCAGGAAAAATGAGACTTGTGTGTGCTACCTATGAGGTTTGATATCTTCAGCCCCCACCACTTGACAGGTCAGAGATCAGCACATGAATTATGTGATCACTCAGGGTCACTACTGCCTATTTTTGTCAGGCATGACTCTGTATGATCCCCCCATGGGCCATACATTTATGAGTTGGACCCCATGACCCTTGCGGTCCCTTCCAACTCAGAATACTTCGTGATTCTATATTTCATTTATGAGTTGGACCCCATGACCCTTGCCTTCCAACTCAGAATACTTCGTGATTCTATATTTTGATCTATTTCTGATGCCTTCAGGGAGAACAGATACCAGCCTGAGTTTTGAACACAACCTTTCATCAGAAAGCTTAGACTGTCACATGAATGAAGTTTAATAGGAGAGTTTAGCCTGTTAGCTGGAGATCTTCCTCAGTATCCAGGCTGTGCTTTATCCATAGGTGCTTCCTCTCATCCTCTCCTGCCCATCAACTATAAACTAGCTAGTTGCTATGTGTCTCATGACTGTGTTACACCAAAGAAAATCAAAGAAAATTAACGATGTTATTCAAACTTGACTTCAGAAAAGAGCAAATCTCTCAGGAAAGCACTCCTCCCCTCTTATTTATGATATAAAACTCTAGATTCTCACACCTCAGGAAGGGATTGCTTTATACTCTCACTCTATGTAAAATTTAGCCTGCCAAAAAACAGCTGATAAACTCAAATCTCTTCTCACAGCATGAGTTTCTTAATGCCTCTGCCTCATTTGTTCATCAGCACTTTATGAGAAAATAAACAAAAACACTGTCTGTTTGCCCATTGTCATCAAGGGCATCTGAACACTTCCTGCCGGGAGAGGTGGTTGTACCACCCTTGGAGCAGAGGTGATCGCATCTTTCTTCTGCCTCTGCATTTACAATGGCCCATCTACAAAGCTGGAATCCTAGGGAGCTTAATCAAAAGCCTGAAGACACCCCAGGGTACATGTTATTGTCTAATAAGACTAAGCAGTGTGCACTGTTAGCACCAGCATGAGGCTAGTGTCAGCATCTCTGCATACTTGGGCATCCCTTGGAGGAATCCTACTGCTCTTATGGAGCAGAAATTTTTACAGATGTAAAAAGCAGGCTATGGCAGTCACACATCAATGATTTTTGATAGGGTAAAAAATAAAAATAGATCCTTGGTGCTCCCCTCTGGAAATAGTTTTCTTTCTCATATCAGTTTGGAAAGGACATTTATGCTTTTTTTCAGTTCATCCTATCAGATACCATAGTAAAGCAGTTCAGCAGTGCCCCAAAATATCCCAGGATAGCAGGTTTGGGTTAAAACCCACAGATTTCATCCCAAGTCCACTGGCCAACATTTCAATGCTTTTTAAAAGTGCAGCTCTGTGAGAGGCTCAATGCAGTTCTTACCATCCATCCCTCAAACTAGGCAGCAGTGAATGTGCAATCTTCTAATGATTAGCACAATGGAATTTTGTCCAAGAGAAATTGTTTTCTTCTTGTCTGATGCTTTTTTTTTCTTTTTTTGCAGTTCTGGCTTTTTTTGCAACCAGTCCCCCTCAAGTCCTTTTTTTCCCCTCCACAGTCCCTTTTAACAGTACTTTTTTCCCTTGTTTTTAGCTTCTTAACTGGATAGACATGGATTATTCGACCCCACTTCTGCACCCACATGTGCTCCTGTCAGAGATGTTCAGCTGGGAGGGACATTGTTCATGCAGGCTTCGCTCATCCAGAATCGGAAACTGATTTAGATGAAAGACACCTAATAGTACTCATTTGACTCCAACCTTTATGTGAGGTGCAGCATGGAAAAGGTGCTGGGGAGGGGATTCAGTCTGCAGGGAGGCTCCTGTGCCCAGAGACAAAACAAGGGCCTGCTTCTACCCTGCTCACTGTACCCTGAAAGTGAGAGAGAGAATGTACTTGTGAGACTGTAACTGCTATAATCAGGAGGAATAAATACTCTGTCAAGTCCTATTTATACCATTCTTAGGCAACGGGAGACCTAAAGATCTTTGCATCTTTCCTTTTCATCAATGAAATGGTTAACAAGGGGAAGAGGAGCCGGAGCAGAAGCGTCCTGGGCAGACCTACAGCCGTGCTGCCATTCCACACAGCAGAGTGCCAAGAGTTCAGTTAAATGTGTTGTCCCACGACCCGGACTCCACAGCGCTCCTTGTCCTCCACAGCCACAGCGGGGCAGGATGATCGCCAGCCCACGCACTGGGCTACACCTCCATGCCCGCACACTGCATTTGTGTGCAGCTAGCAGGGTGAGGTGGGACAGCCTCTCAGAACTGCTGCAAAACCTGATGCAGAGAGCGCTCTTCCCAGCAGAAGTACCTCCTGTAGAAAAGGTCTTTTTGTTTGAAGTCAATTCCAAAGTGATTCTTAAAGGGTTTTGCAGTCTGCTTCAGTGGGGAACTGGGACTCCTAGAGAGATCTCAAATGTCCCTCTTTAAAAGTGTTTATAATCTGGTACCAAGTGTTTTTCACATGGGATTTTTGCATTTTAACATTACAATATTGCATAAATATACCCAGAGACATACATACACACAAAGAAACAGATGTATAAAAAAAGTGAAATAAAATAAAACACTAAGAAAACTAACCAAAGCCAGGAATATCTCAGCAATTCTCACTGATTTGGTTTCTTGTACTGCCAGGGATCATTTTAAAAGTTAAATTCTCATCAGATATTGAGGAGGGAGGGAGGGAAGGGAAGGAAATTCATGACAGATTGTGCTGCGAATTCCTAAGCCTGGAGTTTTGTTTGTGATTTATCATTGCTAAGCCTTATCAACCACTGATTGAGTCTTTCCTCTCTCAGCCCTTGAGGGTGCAGTCTGTGGTCTCCTGCGGTTCCCTCCCAGATGACCAGCTTCTCTAAATGCTAATCAGATGATACGGACCCTTCTGTGATCTTGTGAAGGGCTCTATCAGCAGTTTGGTAGAAACACCGTCATGTAAAAATGATACTCCCTTGTCATCTCTGAGAGGTGTCTGCCAGGAAGCAGGGTAGAAACACAACATCAAATGGTTTGTATACTGTCAGCTCCTGCAGTTCACCCTGTGATGTGCTGAATTGTGGACAAATACTTACCTGACATGAGTTGTTACAGAACTTGGGCTTTTGTGAAGAAAACAGATGCTTTATAACTCATTAATTTTGTTTCTTTATTTGCTAAACTGAATGAAATTCAAACAGAAAACTCTGCTGTTCCAGATAGGATAAACTCGGGGCCAAAGTCCTAGCAACTTTAGTTTCCTCATGGAATATATCATAAACATCTACAGGCAACAAAGCCAGCAATCTCCTAACACATAAGCAAGCAATGAAGCAATGTCTCCCAACACATAAGTAAGAAGGCAGCTATGCCACCAAACCACTATTCCTTGGTGCAAACTGCCATGCTAAGGGCAGAGGAGGAATTCTGCTTTTCCTCTTTGAGGGTAAAACTCCTTTGTGATAGGGACCTGGCTGGTAGAACGTATATGTGATCCTTCCATTGCCAGCTGCTAGCTGAGTGGTCCTTGGATCAGAGGGTGGAAAGAGGCTGCCTCAAGAGCTCTGTGTCTGCCCAGCACTTCCCTGGTGTAACATCCACCAAGGGCCACCTCTGTGGTGTGTTATGGACAGACTTGTCCAGGCACTACCTGGGATGCAGGCTCTCCGAGGAGTTCTTGTACAGATCTCGTGGGGCACTTTTCAGATGCTCACAGGGTTGCAGCTCCCCATCATGGGCAAAGTGACCATCTGACCACATCAATGTAACCCCCTTTTAACCAGGAACCAAAATGTAATATAATATATAAGATAATAACAATGCTGGGTACTGCCTGCCCTTCCCTTTCAGATGCCCTTCCCTATTTCACAAGATGCCCAACCTCAGCAGAGAGGACAATGGTCTACTCCTCTCCAACCTCAGAGGAGGGTCTGGATTGCCCTTTGTGGACAATTGGTTTCTTGGGATAGTACAGGAAGAGAGGAAGGCACCTTTTCAGGACTGGATTTCCCACCAGAAACATGCAGAGGCATCCACATAGAATTTGCCTATAGAGTTACAAGGGAAATCCACTCCAGCTGTGCAATATTATTCCACTATCCAAATACAAAAAACATGCAAAATTTAATTAATTTCTTTTTTGCTACTACTATTCAGGTTAAAGCTATCTCAGCTTGTGTCATTGACTATGCCCAGAAGTTTCCACCTGGGATCAGTCGAAAATCATTTATTGATTTCAGTTTGCTCACACAACAAACAAAAACGACCCCCTCTACACCTGAAAGCACCATGACAGCCTTTAAGGGAAAAGCCAACCACCTGTGTCACAATATGTCAAAAATACTCATCAACCAAGCCTGTTGAATTTAAGCAATCTATAGAGATACTGTCTTATAAAAATGGCTAATAAAATGTGTCTTAGGAACACAGAGGCATCCCCTAACCGAAGACCATGAGGAACTCATTCCCCAGCCCAAAAACTGCTTGTGTGACAATTCTGGGAGCAGATCTGCTACCTGACTCTCACACACCACCCACCCACACACCCTGCACAGATCCACAGGTCATTTCTTCTCTTTCAGCTCTCTGCCCCTGAAGCTACAGTGTCCAGGTGAGAAAAACCACTGGGGTTTCAGGCAGCACAATGGCCCCAAGCTACCCACAATCACCACACATTATTGGAGTGGGGGGGTTACACTCACTGCAGGGCTCTTTTGCTTAATTAGAGGCAAAGCAGTTTCAGATATTAATTACCGCTGGCACTGCAGGGCCAAGTTCAGTTCCCCAAGCTTTATCCAGAAGTGTAGGAGACTATGGAGATACAACCTGATATGTTTATCTTTGTGAAGCACGCTCTCTGCCTCAGTCGTGTGCCAGATGTAGCCACAGCTGCAGGAAGTTGTTTATCTGCCCTCGTGACCTTGCAGAAGTGTCGGGTGATGGTAAAATCATGTTTTTATTGAACATCTCTTCTCTTCAACTGGAAATTCTTCACCATCAGTTAAAATGTATTTTAAATTCTATAAGGAAGCCAAGCACTGATACTGCAGAGCTCTGTAATCCAAATATATCCTTTACGGTGTGCTCACTGAAAGAGTTTATTTTGGTGAGCTAGCTTGAAAACATTCACCTTAGGGAAAAAAAAAATTGAATGTCTGAACACCTGTGGTAGCTACTGTTATTAGCACCCTTTCCAAATCTCATAAATCTGTATATTTATTGCTCTTTACATCGCCACTTTTATAGAAACTTCATCTATCCCATTAGCTGTACTGTGACATTATTCTGGAGCATAAGGAAGATCCTACGAGCCTTTGTCTGTGTTGTCCAGGACTACTGGGGCACACAGGCACTTGGTACCCCTAGGATTTCACTAAGAGTTGGAAACCAAATTATACTAGGTCCCTCTGAAAATTTTATTCTTTACAGTTCTCCAAAGGAGAAAAAGGATACTGTGTGTCAGATAATCCTGTCAAAATAAATTTACACCTGCAAACGACAGAACAAGAGCATTTGGCAGTAGAGCTAGATACTAATATACATTGATTGATCAACACTATGGTGTAAGCGATAGTCCTGAGCATGGGAGAAAAAGAATTAAGCAAAATACAAATGGTATGCATCCATCAACCTTATCACTCAGAAGAAAAAATAACAGTGTCATTAGCTAAGTTTCCAAAATAGCCCAGTTTCCTGCTTGAAAGTCAATCCTTCAGAAACAGGTTAAGCCTTTATTTTGTTATGACATGCTGGTAAAGTCACAAGGGTGCCTTTGGTCTTTTTCTGTCAACATTAACGTGCTAAGTGAAAATAATTGATGCAATGGAAAATACTCACTTGGTGCACAATACATTATAATTATCAATATTTCTTTTTATTTGAACAGAAAGATCTTGTTTACCAAAAAATAGTGAGTAAAAGGATTTGGTAATGCTTTGTTTTCATTTTTCCCTCTACTTTTAATCCCTTCATTTGAGTTGAATGAACACAGTAATTTTAGTCATTCTTTTTATCTTTTTCATTTTTAGAATAAGCAATGCAATTAATAGTAACGTAGTCACTTGAATATTAAATCTTCCACATAACATTAAAATCAAGGCACATTCATTACGCCTGCTGGTGCTGTATTCAATTAGCTGCTTCTGCCTTAGCTGGTAACTTCCAGACATTCGCAGTAGCTATGTTTAGACACATTTACTATGTGCTCATGACAAAACCAGAGCCATAGATGCTTTAAAGCTTGGAGTAGATCCCCATAAATACGAGGCTGCTCTTGAAGGTTTGCATCAACTGGAGGTCAAATTTGAGAATTACATAATTCTTCGCTGCAATCTCATTTGTTAGGGCCCAGAGATAATCTGTTTACATTTGGATACAGAGCTGATTTTTTTTTTAAAGTTAATTTAGTGTTCTTGAAAGAGCTGGGAGCAAATATCTTATTTAGCCACAGGGAAATGACAGCTCGGGTAGGAGCAGCATAAATTCCCCACCTGTTCCTAATGAGGTGCCTCATTTCTTTTTCTGAGAGACATCCTGATGGGGCTGAATGGGTAGGTCTGTCTCTACGGTCATTTTGGCCCTGGAACACTTACTTAGTCCTTGGGAAAAGTGCCTGCTAAGAACAGCCATGGTGGCAGTACCGTGGTGTGGGTACTTGCAGTTATAAGACTCAATAGTTCCTTTCACATGGGACACCCAGTAACTATTAAAGGCCAGTAACCCTCACTTACCAGTGACATGAGAACAGACTAAACCTACAAGTAAGTTCCTCATCCAAGATTTTCTAGCCTGCCAGTGGAAAGTAAATCCTAATTTTCCCAGATGGGCAATTAGATGCTGAAATACACAGATTTAGAGCACCCATTTTTTCATAATGTTAGCTTGAGTCTGTGTATTACATGAATCTTTACTTCCTAAAATCCTCTTTTCAAAAGGTAAAGAGCTCCACTCTAGGCAAAATAACCCTCAAAGTGGACCTAGAACATCATATGATTATACGTGAACACAGTAGAAACCTGCTGACTTCACAAAATTATCCTCGTGCATTTTCAGTGCCATATGATCTGGACACGCAAAATCTTTGAGGTTTCGAAACAGACA
Source organism: Corvus brachyrhynchos (assembly GCF_000691975.1). Taxonomy (NCBI): domain Eukaryota; kingdom Metazoa; phylum Chordata; class Aves; order Passeriformes; family Corvidae; genus Corvus; species Corvus brachyrhynchos. The sequence goes on from NW_008240046.1 coordinate 7,752,528, forward strand.
ATTGGCTGGACCAAACGAACACACTGTCACTCAAACTAAACTGTATTCCAGTATTTACAAAGTACTGACTGAACTCCTGTTGCAGTAGGATGCCTTGTGCAATTCTTGGTCATATAGGTCATACTGAGTAGGAGGGTTAGATCTCTTCATATTTAAATTATCAAAACAGAACAGAGATGATTTGATCATAGGTGCATGCACTTGTGCTGAGCCTACAAGCTGGATATTTTAATCTGCAGGAGACCAAGGTATAATAAGTCCATAGAGTGAGAAGTTCAACCCACACAAATTCAGTTTAGAAATAAAGTGCAAGCTCTTTGGCTATAAGGATAACTAATCACTGGAAAAACTTACCAAAGCTTATGGGAATTCTCCACCACTGAAAATTTGTAAGTCAGGACTAAACGTCTTTTTCTTTATCCTAAAAGGTGTTCTAGGTCAAACTTTCATGGAAGTTTCATGTGTTTGATGGGGAGGAAGGTATCCTGTATGTCACAGGGGCTTTGGAGTCTATGGCACTGTCAAAACTGAAGTCACAAAGACTCATTTTGATTAGAATTATTTAAAATACCATAAAAAGCTTAAAAAACAACCCCAGAAATTATCTATTTTTTCTTTTCTCAATTAAATATCATGGCAATATACACATTTTCACAAAACATTCAATCTGAAATGAATCAAAAAAGTGCTCCTAAATGCAGCATTGGGAAATTTTGGCCAGCTCTTGTTTAAAAATACCCCATGAACTCTCTGTGCTTGCTGGTGCTTTTTCTGTAAAAAGCTCCAATTGAGAGCAATACAAACTGTGATGCTAGGAGAAACTTGGGGCTGCACTCTATAGGCAATTTCAACTGAAGCATAAAACAATAGAGGTGATATTTTATATGTGGCATCACTAATGTTCAACAGCTTCCTTGAACATGAACATTTTAAAAATGAGTGTTCTGATCTTTTCTGTTATTCTGTTTCATTAAGAAACAATCTAAGAGTTAAACAAACTCTTTCACGTCTCCTCCAGAGATTTATCTTTTCATGTCTCTACCATCTATATTCCTTTTGTTCACACCATAAATCAAGGTTCCAAGCCAGATATTTGTAATAAGTCTATAAAGAAAACAGAAAGAGGTGTGGTGAGTTTATCAGCTTGAACCACACATTTAAGTTTCTGGTGTACATAAAAATTCCAGACTTAAGTCTCTTGACTCTCCCTTCCAAAACATTTCCTGTATAGTTGGGAAAAAAAAAAAAAAAAAAAAAAAAAAAAAAGAGACAGGGACAGAGAAAGAGAGAGAGGGAGATTTTTGGAAGGACACACATAAAAAAGCTATAGTAGCAGGCTTTATTGGATCTTCAGCAATGGCATGGCATGTTCAGACAAGCCCCACTGTGCTCCCAGGCTGCAGGACTCACCAACCACATTTGATTTCCAAAGCAGAGAATGGAGGTAAGAAGCCTGAGATTTATGCCTGTTCTTCATTTCCATCGCAAAAAGAAGAAAGATTCCTCTTTTGTTTTTCTGGGAGCGCACACAAGTTTTGGTACAGGCCAGACTGGAGCTCCTGCAAGGTGAGAGCCAGCCCCCTCCATGTGCAAGGGCTCCGGGCTGCTGGTGGACAGCAGCGGGATAGCTCCATGTCAGCCCCACAAACAGGAATCCAAAACCCCAGGGTGGAAAACTCCGTGCTGGACAGAAATCCCTTTGTTTTTCCTTCCCTGGCATCTCAAAAATGCTGTACAATAACAGCTTAGTACTAGTCACAGAAAGACTTGGGGAGGCAACAGAGAGCTGCATAGATTTATTTTCATTTCCTTCTAAGTAGTGTCTTCTAATTCATCATATCACTTTCCAAGTCTCTCTAGATCTAAGTGGAAACAAATGCTGCATGCAAAAGAAAGGAACTGAGCAGAGACAACCGTCCACTGTCACTGCATTTTTAGGTGTGACAAACACTGAAACTGCCTCTCCAGTACATCACTCCAGCACAGGTCACTGGGAATTAATCTCTGTTTTTCCTTAAGTCCTTAAGCCAGATGGAAGCTGTTGATTCTGTTTGGAGGTGAACTAGGGAATTTAGCAGGATAAAACTGTCTGTATTGGGGTGAAATGAAAAACTAGATGTTAGATGCATGTTTCCTCAGCCAGGATGAATTTTTGGGGAGCTCATGAGCAGATCAGGAGTTGAATTCAACCACAGGTGACCTTGGTAGTAAATGCTGAATCCAAAAGTTTCCAACAGACCCTCTGGTCACTAAGAACTGGGAGGCAGACAAGATACTGCCAGAACTGATTTTTGCAGAGGTGGGGAGGAAGCAAATGCTGCCATCCCCGGACAGCTGGTCAGGCAGGGGCTTAGGGCAAGCAGAGGGACTCCGCATGACTGTTGCACTGATGGTCCCAATGAAATGCAGCAGTGACAAGCAGCAGGCTGGCCATTCAGTGGGCATTCACAGCTCTGACATACACTGCTCACAACAGTCAGACCTCTGACTATCGTGCTAATAAATACAAGGAAAGTCCTGAGCTTAACTCCTATCCCTGTTCAGCAAAGCCACTGAGCTTGTGTTTAATCCCTTGCTGAATAGGGAGGGACTCCTGAAATAAGACCTAAGTCAGCTGCAGGATGACTAAATTTAAAGGATCAGGGAGAGTGTCTCTTGCCCAGTTAGAGCACTGACATGCCATGGTCTGTCCTCTTGGCCGGCAACAATTGCACACCTTCTGAGGCAAGCCCATCAAGCCCAGACCCACCATGCAGGATGCCCAGTGCTTACATCTCTACGTCCCTGCCAAGACAGGGCCACTTATACCACTCTGATAAGGTGTAAATGAGTGGCAGTTAAGGAGAGGTGTTTATCACTTATTGCCCTGTGCCCTGTCTACGCTGAGCACTGGCTCAGACAAGCTAGCCTAGAAGGTTTAGTGATGTGGCTGTATTTCTCCTCACACCCATGGGCTGCACAGTTGGAAAGGAAAACCTAAATTGTTTACATAGTGGTACAAATTGCTGTGGTTTTCACCTCCCTCTCTCTTCCTTCTCTAACTGCTTCAGGAGTGATTTCAGTAGGAATAGTATTCTGTAAGTAAAGCCCAGCAGAGCTACAGGTATAACACATGGCTCCGTGTTCCTGGCACAAAGAGCAGAAGCACACACAAATAATACATCCCCATTGCTCTGACAGCCATCTTGTTGCTCTCAGTCCAAGGGGTTTGGAACCTGTTAGGATAAGATTTCACTAAAACAGCCAAGAAAAAAGCAGCCTGGAGAGAACAGCCTGCATCTCCTCCTAGGTAACAGTGCCAGCCCCAAGTGACCTCAGCTTTGTTTTGAGTCCGGACAATAAGAATGTTTATTAACTGCTGTCTCAGCTGCTGTGATGTTAGCCAAAGCTGCTTGCAGCATCTGAACACAGGGGCTGGGATTATTTATCGCCAGAGACCCCCCATGCCTCTATCATATCTACCCGCTCATAACCGTTTATTTTTCTAGCCCTTAGTTCAGAGAGCAGCAGAGCAGCATGTGTCAGTGCAAATACACAGGTAAGGCACTACAAGTAATTAACTTGTGGATGACCTTTCATTTGCTTTAACACTTCCAGGATCCTTCTTTAAATTATTTTTCCCAGTCATACACACAGATGCCAATGAAGTGGACACCAACGTGCTTGCCTAGCTGTATCACAAGAAGCACCTCTGGCTTCTCACATATCTATCAAATCCAGAAGTCTGTTTCCACTGGGAGAAGACGCAGAATATTTTCAAATGTGCTTTAAAACCAATGTAAGCTCCCAGCTCCTCTGGTTTGCTGCTGCCATTTTATAAAATTTGCTTCTTAATTCTGAGCCCCCAGCTCAGAAGCTAATCCTGCGCCATCATGTGTGTGACAGACCTGGTAGGTAAGGAAATCTCAGCTCTCCTACCTAAAAATCACCACGTATTTATCACTGATTGGCTGCATCTGAACATGCTTGCAGCAGGCAGTGCTCTTCAGGCACTGTTTCTCTCTCGGCTGAAGGCAGTATTTATCACAATTCTACTGGCGTTTGTAATGTTAAGTCTCTGATAAATATTCATTGAGAAAAGTACTAGCATAACACTTTCTTGAATGAATGAATACTTACCAGAGATTTTCAGTCAGTAAGAACACCAAGGAAAAAAGTTTCCTTTAAAAATCTGTTACTGCACAAAATGAATTAGAAAAACAAGACAAGACAAAAAGTAATCAAACAGCTGGCAAAAAGGAGTACAAAACTTAAGCACATGCCGGCAAGGGAAGAAGTATACAGCAAAGGGTTTGAGAGAATAAAAGATGATGTGTGAGCTAAAGTGGAACTGATTCCCTTCTCACTCCAGGTTTCGTTCAGAACTAGACTGGGATTTGTAACAAAAGCTACAGATAAAATTGATTTCCTTTGAATAAAATCCCATTCTCTTGCACCTTCACTTGAAAATACTGCAAAGCCGGCATTCGTTTGTCTCATTTACCACATCAGAGTGAAAGCTCAGATGTATTTAGGATCAAGTCCTGCTAAGGTAACTTAGCAGTTTGAAGTACAAACCATATACTGTTAGCACAGATCTTGCATCTTTTTTTCCCCTTTCTAGCAATGTGGCATTAATAACAAAGCAAAGATGTTAAATTTTCTTTCCAATATTAGACTAAATTAGTTAATCAGGAAGAGTTAATTTGCCCAGATTATATTTATACAATAAGGATAAATGAAAAAATTTTTGAATATTCATAAACAGCTTTCATTTCCCTTGTGACATGTTTACCTTTAGCAACACAAATTATTTTCTACAGCTGTTTTTACAGCTGTTAACTGTACTTAGTAGTTGAAAACCTGAATTTCTTTCTAGTCACAGGTCACAGATAGTAAGGGTTCATTGAGTGTCTGCATCTTTCCCAAGGCAGGATCACCAGTAAGTATAAGCAGATACATGAATTTAGCCTATGACTTCCTGTTACGGCAGAGCACTGATAACATAGGGAAAATTACACATCTGCATTCTGGAACAGGGGAGTAGCCTGGCATTTTCAAACATAACGTTTGCCATTTTGAAGCAGGTGGTATCCCTGGCACACAGGCACATTCTTTAGCTCCCGTACAAAGGGAGAGGTACCCACTCCAGATAATGCCCAGTTGAGAAGGTGGTTCTGCTACTCAGTAATGTCATTCTCATAGTCCATGACAAATGTGGGTCATGCTCCTATTTATGAGTTCACGTATAGACTGGAACACTTTCTACCACCCCAGACAATGGGACCTATGTCCTAAAATCCCTTCTGTTTTTGAGATTATTCTTCTTAAACAGGTACCAGCATTAAAGTATTATTCATTCACAGTCCTAGAGGGTGTGGAAAAAGCCCACTAATGTCATCCATTTCCATGGAGTGTATAAAGCAGCATAGAAATGGTCTGTATTTCCTTGAGGGAATTTTGATTCTTCCCAATTGTGAGCCGTAAGTATTGTTATTACCTTTCTCACTGCCTGCCAAGTTTATTTAGAGCTTTCCTTCTTCAGCTGATACACCTGAGAAAGCTAACTGCCCTTCATGACTTTTATCAGCCTTGGTCTTTCTCCTCTGGCAGGCAGTTAGTGCCCCTGAACTCTCAAATCTGAAAGTTTCAAAAGGAATCTCAGGGAGAAACTGTTACTTTTGAACCCATGCCTGAATGCAATCCATCTATTCCAGAAAAATCCCAATCATTTTGCAAGCAAATATGTTCTGGCAGATTTCTAAATTAAAAAAATATATACAGAAGACAGAGACAGGTATGTCCTTTGAGAATTTTTGTACAGAGTTAGACAATTATTTGCTACTCTTAAGGGCCTGAATTCTGCCCCGGCCAAACCCTGTGGTTGTAGCATGGACCGGTGCCCTTTGACAAAGAAACTATTAATGATTCATCCCTGAGAATTTTAAGTTATCTTCCCTGCTCTCATTTTAACCATAACTTACTTATAATCTTAAGTAAAGTTGTATTTACTTTTCATTAAGCTATTCTGAAACTCAAAATTATTCAAGTGATAATTATGAGCTTTAGGTAGTTTTCTTCCTTACAAACTTCCTTAGATAATGATAGTTTTCTAAAAATCCAAACGCCAGTTCAAATAGCAAACAACAGCCTGCCCAGACTTAGCCTTCACAGAACATTACCAGTCTGAGATCAACACCATATCATGTAAGCTGAAGAAAGCTGCTTTTATTCCCAGGGTGAAACTCCAAACTGTCTCAGATGCCAAGCTAACTATGCTGGCAAGATACTGGCTAGCTGTGTTTGGTGAAAACTCAGCAAATAATACAGCTGAATAGTGAATAAACCATGTATCTTAGTATCATGGCTCTAAGACATGTAGAAGTCACACCTTGAAGTCTATGGATTCCTGTGCATGAATTATGGATTGAGATCTATGCAAATACAACAGCATTTATCCCAGGAGCACGGCACCAATCCTGAACAGGAGCTCTCATCAGAGACTGATTCCTGCTTTCAGTCAGCCAGTGGAAACACTCACTTTTTATAACTTGAAAGCCAAGGGCACATAGTGATTCCCTGAATGGTGGGAAGTGCGTTTCAGTGCAACTGTCTCACATCTCTAAGCATGCTTTTTTGGTACTCTGTGATTTATGTTTTCTTGGCTACAGTATCTCAGTATATTCTGCCAGTGATCAAAACCAGTAGAGCACAGGCTAGCATTGAGCACAATGCAGCAGTCTGATGGCTTTCATGGTTTACTTGCCCACAAATCACAGAAGTGTATGAATTTACTCCATTGTGTTAATTAGTTGAATCAAAGAATGTTTTGACAACTAAGGTTTCCAGACCCACTAGTACCAACCAGCTAAACACAGATCATTACATCCTATAACCAAGTATCTAGATTTTAAAATCCTCACCGTACGGACTTTAAGCATGTTGATACAAGTCTGAAAGACTGTGGCCTCTACTTCTACTTTCAGGGTTGTCTTTGTGCTAAATTCACATTGAATCCTATCTTAGAGATTACCAAGAAACCTAACTATAGCTATTTTGTTCACTAAGTTTTTGGGCTTCATTAGTAAATGAAAATATTAGTTGGAAAAAGAAAGTCTGAACAAAGCAACCAGCAAAAAGTACCTGAGTAACTGAATAATTTCCCTATTCTCCCTTATAAATGAAAAAAACAACAAAACAAAACAAAACCAACAAAATCACTACACAATATAAGTGGGTAAGTCTATTAAGTCTGGAGTTGCAGTGAAATCTGCTGTGGGCTGGCCAGTAAATGATACTGATTTTTGTCCCTCATGCAGACAAATTCCTTTGAATAATATGATGGCCTGAGCTGAAAATCTCCAAAGCAGAGCTTTCCTCTCCCACAATGCTCCTACAAGCATTTTGTGAAGTTCTATCAGACATTATGGACCTCAGTGGCCCATACTAGTCCAGCTTTGTGACACATACATTTGAGCTCTTGCCTGATCTCTCCAGCTTTTCCTATACGGTTCAGCCAAGCCTTGATCCTCCTTCTCCACTTTTGCACAGCATCTTTTCAAGCTCTCTCTCCATTCTCCCTATACTAAAACCTAGTAAGTTTTGTTATAAGTGATGTCTCACAGAAGCCTATAAACTGTCTGGGTAGGTCTCCTTTAACAGGCAGGAAACACAAAGCAGTTACATTTACAGATAACTCTCTTGCATGACCCAGGCTTTTGTGAAGAAGTTTTTTTTTTTAACTTAGTGAAAACCTCTTTGCATGACTCATCAAACCAACTCTACATCCAGAAGCATAAATAATTTATACCCATTTTTATTCACAGTTGAGACACCCATGCTTAGGAAGAAAAAAATTGGCAATCTGGGGATACCTGTCTCAATCAGTCATATCAGGAACTCACCCAAATAGTTTCATCCATTCGCCTAATTTTCAGATGGATAAAGTTAGGTAAACTGAACTCCATCCATCAAGATGCAGTAAGTGTCACAGAGCTGAGAACAAGTATTTGCCACAGAAAGCCAACAAGCAACCACAGACGTCTGCAATTGTCGAAGTTCAAAGCCTACAAATGCAAAAATCAGCTGTTACAGACAGCCGACGCGAGGAGAGGCCGCGAGGTGGGAGCCCCGCAGCGCTGCTGCTGGGAGGATGCTGGGGGGATGCTGGGGGGATGCTCCGGGCCCTCCCAGGCAGCAGGAGCCGGAGCCCAGCGCAGGGCGGGCGGGCTTCGGGGAAACCGAAGAGTGCTGGTGCCACCTAGAGGCAATTACTCGCCTAAAAAGTGCGGAAATCGTTACCGCACATGGTGTCACACGATTTGCCACAGATGTTCAGCACGGGGGCAAAAAAACCTAGAAAGAAAGGCTCTCTCTCACTGCTGTGCAAACTATATACACAATATGAGCAGTAGCACCGTACAACTTAAATCTTCATCTCAGTATAGCTTGCAATTATAAATGCAGACAGCACATTTAAGACAACCAACTGCTGATTCCTCTTCCCTTCAAAAAATTTCCCAGCCCCACAGCTGTACTCCTTCCCTTCTTCCTCCAATTATCCAAACTCTGAGGAAATAGCCAACAAGCTGACCCCATCTGGAGGCTGGATCCCACTTTCCTGTAGCAACAGCCATGGCTGGAGCCAGCTGGCGTGGAGGGTGCCTTGGGCGTCCAGAAAGTACTATGTGGTCAAGAAAGCCTCGGGGATGCAACTCCACAGCCCTCTGTAGACAACCAGCTTTTCTAAATTACCCACCTGGAGTCTAGCATCTTCCTGTGTAACTCAAATCTGCTCTGCATTATAGGGGGAAAAGGGCCAGCATCCACAAGCAAAGGAAGGATTCAAGCATAAACATAAATCATTGCACTTCTCTCATCATTAAATCTACCACCTACAACCTGTGTTTTGCCATGATTACAGCAGTGACAATAACTTGCAGGGACACTGTGGAGCTTGGGGGAATGTTGCTGATGGGTGGACTCTGAGACCTTTTCATAGGAGATTAAAGCAATTTCTGAGTAAGTGTTGACCAAAACATTGTGGACCACAGCACTTTCCTGAAGCTGCTGCACACAGTCACTGCCATGGATTGGTCCATGGGCACAGCATTCATGCTGTGGCTCTTATTTGCCCCACAGGAAATCCCACATGGCAGCAGTGCTGAAGCCAATTGTTAAAATTTAAAAGTGACCTGTTCTATCTCTTATGGCTGCAGTTTTCTCAAACACTAATTCTCTCCCTTCCCACCTTCATGTCCTGGTAGAGTGCAGAACAAGTCTTGGGCCATGCCCTCCTTGCCTGGCTTTGCTGGTAGTAACACTTCAGTCAACACATCACAGCTGGCAACACAGCTTGCCATGTAGAATTGGTGCCTTGTAAAAACACCCACATGTAGAAGATTCCTGGTCCTTATTCCTGAGAGCTTAGTTCATGAAAGAGTTATTTGATATTAAATATTTGGTAGTTCACTGACCTCCATGAGAGCTGTATCACCAAGGCTCTGGGTCAGATAAATTTGGAAGATTATTGAAGAGCCAAAAAGTTGAGTACCTGTCACCCTAAATGGGAACACAGCAAGATGCACTGTGTCTTCAGTTATGTGGGACAGTCCTGCTGTCATACACCAAATCTATTCCTGAGCAGCACACCTGTAGGCACTCTGGCCTTCACTGTCTCATAGGCACTGTAACAGCCACATTCCTTATCCTTCATTTTACAAACATCCCCAAAGCCCAAACTCCACAGAAAAATGTAGCTTGACAGCAGTGGAAGCCAAAGATCCACTCAGATGGCTGCAGAGCCATGCCATATACCCAGCCAGGAGTGTTAGACCATGATTTCATGAAAATGGCAACTGCACTGGCCACCAAAATTGCTGAGCAAAGCTATTTGAAGTTTTAGAAGGTTGCTGCTTAGACAAAGGAAGGACTTGCTTTATATGCCAGATCATTGCTGCCCCTTGTCTCATCTGTCTTTTGGAAGCCGTAAAAGGAGCAGACTGCAGAGGCAAGGCTGCAATGCATCTCCTTTGTGTTTCAGATAGGAGATGAGGCTGAAAAGAAAGAGGCATATCTGCAGTGTTTCAGAGAACCACACTGCAAGAGCAGACAATGTCCAGCTGTGGCGAATGTGCAGCACAAAAGGACAGGGTGCTTCGCATCAGGACCTGCAGAAGCACATTGCAGCTGTGACTTGCAGGCTGTCACAAACAGCTCTTTTGCCATCACTGCTTGCAAAGCAGACATGGCTGCTCCCTGCTTACACACACCCTGCTCTGCCAGAGCCAGTAGCCACAGCAGCGCTTCAGAAATGTGGCTGTGTGGAACGCAGAGATAAGCACAGCACGGCAGCTGCTGACTGAGCTCCCCAGCTGCAGGGCTGGGAAGCAGGGATGGTGACACCCCTAACTCTTGCCCAGCACAGCCTGGATACGCTCTCTTTCCCCCTTCTCTCACCAGCTGGGGGATTACTCACACATGGCTAGCTTCTCACTCCCCAAAAATGTACACCCATCTGCCTGATATACTCATCTCCTGCTAATTACTAAAACCATTTGGCCATGAAATCCCTGAACCAGATTTAGGTTTCAGTTATACAGAATTGACAAAAGAATTAGATTGAGCTCCAAGCATTGACAAAAATGATACTGAATTTAACATATTTGTATAACCTGTCATGCAGATAGAACCAGAGAGCTACCAACACGTTTTAGCAGGAAATGGGAACTTCAGTGATTTTTTCCCAAAGCAATGTTACTGATGCCATGCCTGCTTCAGCAGAGCATGTGCTGATTTGAAGGATTCACTGATAGGATTGATTAATGAAGTCATACCTCAAAATAATCTAGGCACGGTTTATACCTCAGCTTAGTAAAGTACATTGGTAAAATATAAAATTTGCACCTCAATGTGCAAATTTGCACCTCACCTTGTAGTGAGTGAGGGGCCCAAAACTGAAGACAGCACTCGAGGTATGATGATCACTGCCCTGGTCCTGCTGGCCACACTATTGCTCATACAGGCCAGGATGCCACTGGCCTTCTTGGCCATCTGGCTACACACTGGCTCATGTTCAGCTGCTGTTGACCAGCACCCCCAGGTGCTTTTCTGCTGGGCAGCTTTCCAGCCACTCTGCCCACAGCCTGTAGCAGTGCAGGGGGTTGTTGTGACCCAGGTGCTGGACCCAGCACCTAGCCTTGTTGAACCTCACATTACTGGTCTTGGCCCATCAATCCAGCCTGTCCAGATCTCTCTGCAGAGCCTTCCTGCCCTCCAGCAGATCAACACTCTCACCCACTTGATGTTATCCATGAATTTACTGAGGGTACACTCGACTCCCTCATACAATCAACAATAAAGATCAATAATAAAGACATTAAACAGGACTGTGCTCAGCACGTTGAACCTCACATTACTGGTCTTGGCCCATCAATCCAGCCTGTCCAGATCTCTCTGCAGAGCCTTCCTGCCCTCCAGCAGATCAACACTCTCACCCACTTGATGTTATCCATGAATTTACTGAGGGTACACTCGACTCCCTCATACAATCAACAATAAAGATCAATAATAAAGACATTAAACAGGACTGTGCTCAGCACTGAGCCTTGGAGAACTGCCGCAGGAAACGGCGTCAAAGGCTTTGCTGAAGTCCGGGTAGACAACATCCCCCGGCGCTGCTCTGGGCGTAG
>NW_008240046.1:7764778-7772561 GCF_000691975.1 Corvus brachyrhynchos
GGGGGTCCCCGCCCGCCATCGCGGCGCGCGGCGGTGGCGGAGCGTGTCTCGGTTACCGCAGGCGGAGGCCGCGGCAGGGAACAGCACACGCAGAGGGCACGGCGGAGTTTTATCGAGCTGGGCTCAGCTTTGTTGCAGAAGTGTTCGTCTGGTTCTGCAGATGGGGATCCGAGGAGCGTAGATACTGCGAGCGGTCATACAGAATCTGTGTGTTCCAAATCGGAACAAAAGCCTAATCTCTTCCAGTCGCATGCGAGGTCTCCAAAACAAACCTTCCTGCAAGACTCAGGTCAGGCACCTGGGAACGTGGAATCCTGAGTAACTGTGACTGTGCAAATATGCTGCAGCTTGACTGTCCTACACAAATTCTCAGTCGTTGCCTTCTCCCTTCAAGGTTTCTTTTTGAAATGTGACCAATAACAGCAAGGGAACACAGCAGTCTAGATCCTGCATGAACAGTCTCTGATAAGGCAAACAGCCACTGCGTTATCCAAATCCATCTTAATGGATGTTTGGTGAAATGAAATTAAATATATGTATATGTTTAGATGTTGAATGAAATTAAATAGATGTTTAGTGAAATTATGAAAGGGGGCAATCCCCCCACCGACCTCACCCCTCCATTTACAGTTTTTTATGTGTTTCTGGTTTTTTATATTATGGGATTTCTTACTTTTTGATCAGCTGAGATTCGTGACTAGAACTAGTCTTTGACTTGAACATGGGCCAGACAGGATCTTGCAAGGCCAGCAGGACAGGACTGGGAGGCTACTTAGCCTGAAGATCTGATTGCCCCTGTTGTAACAATCTCTGACACATTTTGCATACAAAGCTTTCAAACCAAATGTTAAATGTTAAAAAAAAAGTTTTGTGACTCAGCATGTTATTCATGGCAAGGTAGTGTAGTATTTTGGTTATCAGGCTTCATGATACAGCAAATACCCAGGGGTGTGTTTAAGATGTGCAGTACATCTTTCTGAGCAAAAATAAGGACTCATAAAGGCTTTGTCTTAATCACTGTGTACTGCAGGTTCTTGTCTGAGTTGACCTTTCTCCAACAAGTTTCCCAACATCCCTTCTTAGGGAGATTGGTGTCTGAAGAATGTGCTTTTTCAGGGCATTGGTCTCAAGGTCTCAACATCTACAAAGCAATTCTCTTACTTAATTAGTGAATCCATAACACTTCTGAAAGAATAGAGAAGATCTTAAAGGTAGCCACCGAGGCATTTTCTGTTCTTTTCATCTGTGTCTTTTTTCCAGACAAGAATTGTGTTTTTACTAGCCTGGGCTTGTTTTTAACTTTGCCATTCTGTCTTGTAAAATGTTGTGTTGCATTTCAGATTGGTTTGGCAAATAGTGAAAATTCCTCTCGTTGAGAAGGGATGGCACGTGTGCTTACTGCCGTGCGGGTTTGATCTCTAGGTCAGATATCCTCAGTGTAATTGGGATTACTGAAAGATCGCAGGGTGTGTCTCTTTTAAGGTGCCAGGGCTTGTTTGTGTGCTGGTAGCACAAATCAATGTGGAGAAAGTTCCCTGGCAAGTGGCAAGATACGGGTCGACTGAGTAACAGGACAGCAGGGAAAAAAAAAATGGAGGTGGTGGCGAGTTTTTATCAACATACAAATTCTGTTTGTCTTATAAACAGGATGTGAGGGAGAGGGGTTAAATTTTAGTTCTGCTGTTGCGAATCAGCAGACGAAATGTTGCAGTTTCTGCTTGGTAGGAGAAGGAACTGAGAAGTGATAATCTGGAGGGGCAACCAGCTGCTAATGGGCAAGGTGCTCTGGAGCACGCAGGGATGCTCGCTGCCGCTGTGATTCTGACTTGAGCTCTTTTGTGATCTAGAGATACCTGATCTGCCCTGGGGGGGGGGGGGGCTTTTTTTTCACTACGCAAGGGTGTTGTACCCCTTCACTGCCCCGAGAGTAATATAAAGTCTTCCCTTGGCTATACAGTTATATTCTAGTTTTGTACCTATAGTTACATTGTCAAGTCAAGGCCATCAGCGTCTTCCCATGGGATGTATTTTATGTCTTTGCAGTTGTTTCCTGAGGTCCTGATTTGTCTTCACTCCCAGAAGGACTTTTAATTTTAAAAGCAAAAGGAAATACTGGATCACTTAGTTTGAGCTGGATGTTGTAAGCAGCTGTAGGCTGTTTAACACAACCCAGTTACCTGCCTTGACTGTCATGTCTTGCATTTTGTTAATGCACAGTACGCTTTTATAAATGCATTATGGGGTTGGGAGATTGATTGTTTTCCTAAAAAACCAAAAGTGTGGTCTTGCCTTGTAATCACCCAGCAGTGTTGATGGTCACTGCTTTTTTCCTATATGATTGTTGCAGACCTTGACTTTGCAGAGGGACAAGATATTTTAATGTAGAGCACGATAATTACTTCTAGGTGCCTTTGATGAACTTTAACATGTCATGTAATGCACCCACTGGAACTGAGAAAAGTGGGAGTGCTGTGAGGTACAGCAGCTTGGAAGGAGAAAACTAATCTGGATATGCTTTGAGTGGTGTAAATTATAAAGAAAATGTTATGTACATCACAATTAGCTGTAAGCCTTGAGGAATACCTTTGCAATGTCTCCTCTTTAGTGCAGCTATGTTAGTAAGGTAAGCTAAGCTAAGTTAGAGGTTATTTCAGGCAGCATTTCACTGGGGTAAAATGTGTTAAGGTTGTTCCTGCTTGGTACCACTGAAGTCCTGAGTTCTCTACTTGGACATTTGATGTGGGCACCAGAAAGGAATGTCCTCACCATCAGGCAAGCATGTCCTGCAGCTGCATTTCCAACTAAGGAATGATGAGAACATTAAGGAAAATCCTTTTTTGCTCCCACAGGTGGTTTACTCACTTTTATGTGGTTTCTGTGCTCTGGAATGGTTTTCTGCTGATCTGGCTTTTCCGAGCTGAGTTCCTTGGAGAGTCATTCCCATCATGGATTCAGGACATGCACCATGCTCTTGGCAGAGATTCTCAGAGCGAGGACATGGGCAAGTATTCCAGCTATTATGATGTAGATATATAAATATTAAAAAACTGTATTACCAACGCTGTGCTGAATTTGTATCCAAGTGCTACTTCATTGGTCGCTTTTCAACTACGCTCCAAATTACTTTCCTGGTACACCAGGTACCTTTGTCAAGGTACCTTATTCAAGGTAGAAATATTTCTACCTTATTTCTACCATATTCAAGATAGAAATATTTCTAATTTATGGATATGATGGCTTTCAGCAGTCCTTTTAACAGAAAGGGCCATTAGCTCCTTCTGGAATCTTGCTCTGGTCAGCAGTGCCTCACCTGTACAAATATTTTCCCCAGTTAATTTAAAATGAGGGTAAAATTTTGCTGTGGGTAGAGGGAACAACAGTCTTTTTGAAGCACTGCCAGGGTAAATTGTCCCTGTCTGTTTCAAAGTTGCTATTTTTTATCTGTAAGCAGATAGTGAGCACTTCTCTGCGCTCCTGGTTCTCATGCTCCTTTGGCTGCATAGCTGTCGAAGACTTGCAGAATGCCTCTGGACCAGCGTGTTTTCCAGTGGTGTCATTCATATTGTGCAGTATTGCTTTGGACTTGGTTACTACATTGCTGTTGGCTCAACTGTGCTGTGCCAAGTGCCTACTAATGTCAGGAATGGTAAGTGCCTGCTTAGTTATCATCAAAGATGCAATTTTGCTCTCATTTGTTTCTATTGTGGCAAATGGTTTCATAGAGGGCTGCTTGTTTGAGAAGTGTGTTAACTGATGAGACATAAAAGTACTTCCTGGCATAGTTCAAAGTAATTACATTTCAGTGTATCATACAATCAGCCAGCATTATACACAGACAGTGACACACTTTCATGTTAACTGTCATACTTATTTGCTGAAAGACATTCACAAAGATACTTTCAGGATATCGATCATATGCTTTGTGAAGGACAGTAATAAGTACCAGTTCTCAAATGCCACTACACAACTTCAGTTCTAAAACTGAAGAGGAGTTTTTTTGTTGTAAGCTTTCCTGCAAGGTGAGTCTGCAAAGCTGTCTTGGCCACCTTGTTTTTCTTCCACAGAGAACTTGCCACTTCTCTGCCTTGACTCAGGCAGACTCTTCTTTCCCTTGGTACTGTAATGCTTTCATTAATACATGAGAAATTTGTATTACATGACTTGTTTCTGCCAACACGTTCCATTGGGTCTCACAACTGAGCTGCTAAATCCTCTGCATAGACGAACCACCAGCTGGTTGTAGCACTCCTCCTGTGATTAATTTTTGTGAGGCAGTAATTACCAGGTTTGGTGAAGTTTTTAACCACTTTGAACCACATAGGGTGGGGAGCAGTATGTAGGTGTATGTATGTATATTGCTGTGAGGAAGACAACTGTGTGCTTGCATGTTGACCTGAGCCATGACAACATGTTTAATTAGGATAACAATAGCTACAAACAGGGTTGAATATTGAGGTCTTGGGCTACCAATTATGTATCTCTGCACATCACACTGTATTTCAAACTGCTGGATTAATAACTAGGTATTTTAGTATAGAGCAATCAAGGGAAATGAGCTACTAGCTGGGCACTTAAATGATGCAGGATTTAAAAGCATCTTTTAAGGAATTAGAGGCTCGCTACTAGAATTTGTAAGACAGTTACATTTTAAAAAATGTATATAGTGTTTTGGGATGATGCTTGGGAAGTTACTTCCTGGGTGTATATTAATAAAACATGTTTCATTCAGGAAAAGAGCTTTCTGTGCAGATCTGCTGGTATCACATTATAGGAGTTATGATGTACATTTGGGCTTCTCTTCACCAACACAGATGTCTTGCAATTCTAGCTAATCTTAGGAAAAGCAGATCAGGTAAGATGTTTCTTTTCTGTCTACTGTTTACTTAGGGATTATCTTCTGGTTGGTTCAGTAGGCTTCTGTAGCTTCTAATACCTTAAACACAAGTGTAACTCAGTTCCTGTAGTGTGTAGATTAAATGAGGCTGTTTGGAAAAGAGATTGGATGGCTGAATTGGGGGGAGAGGGTGTGGTATGTCTGTATATATAGTTCTGTAAAACTTAAAATGAAGCTCTCTCTTCCAACATCTTAAGGATGGACACATCCTAATGATTATGGCCTGTGCCACTCCTCGGGGGCCTCACTTCTGTTTCCATGTGGGATAAAAATTGGTTTCCTTACTCTGTATTTGCACAGCCAGAGGTGGCATCTTCTTAAGTGCAAAGCTGCCAGATCAGATGGAGGTGGATGATGATGATAACTTTAATAAGGATATTGTTCTGTAACTGTGAGAAGAAGAGTTTGTTTAATGCATTTTCCCAATTAATTTCTGTCTGTCTGGTTGCAGGAAAGGTCGTAAGTCTGAGCCACAGTGTACCTTTTGGAGACTGGTTTGAGAGTGTTTCCTGCCCTCATTATTTTGCAGAGCTTCTCATATATGTTTCTATGGCCATCACACTTGGAATTCGCAATGTGACGTGGTGGTGTGTAGTGATGTATGTTCTTTTTAACCAGGCACTGGCCGCTGTTTTGTGTCACGAGTTTTATCAGAAAAGCTTTAGCTCCTATCCAAAGCATCGGAAAGCATTTATACCATTTGTGTTTTAGAGAATTTTTTTCTAAAGTATCTCTAGTGCAAACTGGGAATATAAGAGATTAATGGTTTATTACAACCAAGGTAAAGTTGCACACTTTCTCTAGTTCTACCTCAATAGGTCATAATTTTAATGATAATCTCATCCATGTAACCAGTTTGTGAGGAAATGTAAGATCTCTGCATATCATACAATATAAAAAAGGTTTACTGAAGACCTTAATTCAAAGTGGAGAGATGCTAATCATGTCTTTTCTCTTTTATATCTTATGCATAAAACACTTGCTGTTGTGCAGCAAGTCCAAATACATATATGTGAAGACCATTGAAAGGAGGGAATCATTTGAACTACTGTATTTCATGTCTTGACTAATATTTAAGCATATTTCTTTCCAAGTCTTTTCTTTGAATCACTTCAGAGGGAGGCAAATCGTGTATCTTTCTGTGCTTCCCTGCTGACAATGGAAACCAGCCACTGCTTTACAACTGTAAACACAAAAAGCAATGGAAAAAGCTGTGGTGGAGGAATGACTCATGCTCAGCAGTGGAAATAAACATACCCATTCGCTGCATTTTCTCTCCTGCTCCAAAGTGTTTTCATTCATTGATGAAGACTGTTTTATCCCTAAAGTGGGGAAAATAGTGGGAGGTTCTCTGACTAAAAAGACAGTAGAAGAGAATTGGCAGAAAATTAATGTTCTTGGTTGTGGTTCTGTTGTCTTTATAGTGGGTTATTTGAGTCCCTCATGTGTTAGAGGGGACAGCTGTGCAGGATGACCATGACCACAACTACACTGGTTTTTAAACAGATATAATGAACTGCTAAGGCAGAGACCACACACAAACCAGTACCTGACAAGCATTGCAAAGAAATTCTTTACTGGGGAGGTGATGTCACTCAGCACAGGGACTTTTTTTTGCACTTAACTACTGAATATTTTGGTCATTCTCATGATACTGGTGTGAATGATCAGTCTGTGTGATGAAGTATATGGGTGCTGGTGTTTCAGCATGTTGTCTATTTACATGCACTATTTTGTATATAAAAGAAGTATTTTTATACACTGAAATATATCTTATGAATTGCCTAATTAAAAGCTTATTACACTCTATTTCCATTTTGTATGATTTTTCAAAATTGAACTTACATATTTGAAAAACATGAGCAATCACTTTACACAAAATGTTGTGCCTCTCTTGGCTGTCACATCCCTCTCTCTATCAACACTCCCATAGTTACAGTTCACCATGGAACATCAGCAGCCATGTCTTGGAACTGCATCTATCTGTATAACTTTTTAAAGTGGTTTTCGAGAGGATCCTTGAGCCTGTGTCCAAATGCGTTCTGTTTAAATGGTGTTCTTGTCCTATTTCCGAAATTGCTCCTCAAGAAGCATATTCCTGTCCTTGCTCTGGGGAGAGCATCAGGGCACACGGCTCTCCTGGGGTCCCCAGGGAGAGAGCATCGTCTGGAATGCTGTGTCAGGTTCTGGGCTCCTCAGTACAGGAGTGACATGGAGCTCCTGGAGCAGGTCCAGCAAGGGCAACAGAGGTGATTAAGGGATTGGAGCATCTCTCTTACACAAGGAAAGGTGGAAGAAGCTGGGCCTTTTCGGCCTCAAGAAGAGACTGAGAGGGGAACTCATGTCTGTATCTAAAGGGGGGATGGTGCCAAGAGGATGGATTCAGGCTCTCCTTGGTGGTGCCAACCAATGGGACAAGAGGCAATGGGCAGAAACTGATGCACAGGAAGTTCCACCTGAGTATGACGAAGAACTTTACTGTGCGGGTGACCGAGCACTGGAACAGATTGTCCACAGAGGCTGTGGAGTCTCCCTCTCTGCAGATATTCAGGAACTGTCTGGACACAACCCAGTGCCGTGTGCTCTAGGATGACCCTGCTTGTGCAGGTTGGACCAGATGACCCGCTGTGGTCGCTCCCAGCCTGGCCCGTTCTGCGATTCCGTGCTCGGGGCGCACGGCCCGGCGGGGGTCACGCATACCCGAAGCGCTGCTGTGCACTTGGCCATCAGTGAAGCCGAGACGTGTTCGGGCCGTTTCTATGCGGATTGTTTTGCCGCCTGACGCAGCCGCTCCCTGTCCCTCCCGCTGTGCCCTTTCCCTGCCCGCAAGCAACTCCGAACGGGGAAATGACGCGCTTGGACTCGCCCGCTCCCCGGGCACGCCGCACA
>NW_008240046.1:7772987-7778759 GCF_000691975.1 Corvus brachyrhynchos
TCTCGGCCGGCGTCGCGCCGCGCCGTCCGGAGGCCATGGCGTTCCGAAATTCCCCGCTTTTAGCAGAAAAAAGGAGGGCTGCAGGACCACCGCATCCTCCCCTTTTTCTGCTAAAAGAGGGATATCTAGGTCCGGCATGGGAAGGGGGTCAGCGCTTTCTTTCCCCCGCAGAAGCAGCTGAAAGCAAGCTTTGTTGCTACTCCGAGCCTGCCGGGTTTTTTTCCCCTCAACATTTAATATAAATTTCTTTGCGTTAAAACTTGTTAAACAGTGTTCTCGGTGAGGGGATTCTAGTGCCACTGATCACACAGAGGTATGGAAGAATTACTGGCATGTGGCTTGGTGTAGCACATGGAGCACGCCAGATGGTCACATACCCGAACCAGAAAACAGAGTGCTGAAAAAGGTGAAGGAGCTCTGGGAAGTCACAGTGTGTCACACAGAGCGTGGGATCTTCTAAATATCAACACCAAAAAACTTGGAGCACTGCTGAAAGTGGAATGCTGGGAAGCCGTCATGTCAAAACATGCTGCGGGGCTGTCTCTGCTGGTGGATGTGCTGGAACAAGCTTTCTCAGCCATGCCTGGTCAAGGATGTGAACACCGACACAGAGATCTTGTGCCTTGCTTTTGATCATAGATACCTTACTGTGTGTAGGAGTGAACACTTCGGTGAGTGGGTGGGAACTGGAGTGTGCCGGTCTGGTTTCACCGCTGGAGTGTCTTAAAGTTAGTTTTCAACAACCACAGAGCAAGTGCAGAAAAAGCTGATGAAAACTTGCACAAAATTTGCCTTGGGCTCAAACTGAAAGAGCAGAAATATAGGTTAGATATTAGGGAGAAATTCTTTCATGTGAGAGGGGTTAGGCACTGGTACTGGTTGCCCAGAGAAATTTTGGATGCCCCATTCCTGGGAGTGTTCAAGGCCAGGTTGGATGGAGCTCTGAGCAATCTGGTCTAGTGAAAAACGTTCCTGCCCATTGCAGGGATCTTAAAACTAGATGATTGCTAAAGACCCTTCCAACCCAACCCGTTCTGTGAATCTATAACATTTTAAGGCATCTGAGATGCAAAGATTTTGCAAGGGAAGAAAATGATCCTGACCATTTTTGAACAGGCTTCTTACTTTCCTAAGGTATCATAGTCATTCAGTTCTATTTTGAAGCACTTACTAATACTTATGTCAGAAAACTGTTTAAGGTTAAGGTCATAAAGTAGGTAAGTATTTTAAAGATTGCAGTATTAGACCTGAGCTGACCATGTTTTGTTGTAATCGTGGTTCTCATGTTCTGGTAAATAGTGTGTAGAGTGAAGTAATGTTTTAATAATCAGCAGGATCTGGTCCTCTTGCTAAGTGCCTAACTGGCAATTTGAGGTGGGTGGCAGCCAGGAACTAGTTAACAATCATTAATGAGCATGAGAGGTACTTAAAATGTCACTCTACACAGTATGGTATGACAGGAGAAATACAAGGCTCTGTACTTCTGTCTCCTAAGTGTTAAAGCCTAATTGATGAGTGTTTAGGATTTGTTTTGGTTTTTTCTCTCCCCCCTCCCTCCCCCCCCCCTTCTTACAGAAAGGCTCCTCACTAGTTGCTCCAGTCCACATTGTCAGTGAAGAGTCAGCTGACAAGACTAATTTGGGCTTTATTCATGCCTTTGTGGCTGCTATATCGGTCATCATCGTGTCAGAACTGGGGGACAAGACCTTCTTCATCGCAGCCATCATGGCCATGCGGTACAACCGTCTGACTGTACTGGCTGGTGCTATGCTTGCCCTGGGACTGATGACATGTTTATCAGGTTAGCAGTCTGTTTTTTCCTTTTTGTTTTATCTCTTAAGAAGTGACGGGTATGTATTTATCAAAAAACCTTATTTGGAATGCACATAGTACATCCATGCAGTTTTCTCTTTTGTGGAGAGTGTGAAGCTTTTCCTGTGGAGCATGGAATCTCAGATGGAATATTTAGGCTTTTGGCTCTAATGAAGTCGTTGTGTTCCCTAGGCTTCAACAGGAGTTTAAGGAAGGGGAATGAGATGGAGAGCCTAAGCACTTTGTTTGATTTTTGGACCCCTGGTTTCCTTTTTTTTTTTTTTTTTTTTTAGCTCCTGCCGAATTAGTGTGCCTGAAGGGAATGTGGGAGTGGCGGAGTGGCTTCTGTTTTTCCTCCTAAGGCAAAAGATTCTTTATATGATGACACATTTTCCTCATCTGACTTGTATTCCTGCACACGTAGCTGTTTGGATTTGTGCTGGGAACTGCATAAGTGGAAGATGAAGGGGAGGGAGTAGGAAGTAAGGTGTCAGGTGGCACTTGAGGAACCTGTAGCTGTGGGCACTTATGTAGCTGTGATTGTAAAATGGAGCAGCCTTCAGGTACATCAGATGCAGCACAGAGTTTGTCTGTGTGCTCATTTCTTACCATGCCCATGTCAGAAATACTTGAAATAGTGGTGATTGGTGTGTACACACTGGAGACAGCCAGTTCACTGGCTCAGGCTGCTTGGCAAGGGTTTCTGTGAATGGTTTCTGGGTGTGTAGCTGTTGCTGTGTACACTGCTGCGATTATTGCAGTTTTAGTTAGAGCAGTTTCCACTTGCATTGTGTGTAGTTTCTCCTGCCCATTATGGCTCTTTTCTTCTATACAAATTATTTCTTCAAATCTTTCTGGATGCTTTCTCATAAAAGCTTCCTTTTCTGCTTTTATCCCTCAGTTTAGAGGTTCCCAATTATTTCTTCCCTTTTCAGAAAGGAACTTGTTTTGTTGTTGGGTTCTTCCTCCCCCACACCCTTTCCTTCTCCTATCTCTTGCCCTTGTTTTATACAAGCTGAGTTTGGAAATTCCTGGGGGGTTTGCCCACCTTAATTTCATGAAGACATGCTCATTTAAACTCATTAGTTCCAAGTAATCTACTTGAGATATTTTTTCAAGCTGTGCTTGGCTAAATAAGCTGTCTTACAGTTCTGATTATTTCACTGTCTATGCTTATATATGTAATAAATGCTAAGAAAAAGATAGCTTTTTTTGTCTAGCTTTCTTGCATTGTTTTACTGTAGTATTTTCAGTCTTTTTAAAGAAGTTTACTTTAACTCCTGGTTAATTTAGCTGTGCAAATAGTACTGCTATTCATGTAGGTATGTGCTGTGTTTATAAGCCTGATTAATTTTGGTCTCATATTCTTACTTCTGGTAGTGGCAGTGCAGAGTTATTTCTAGATCATGTAGTAACTTCTGAGTGTATTTTTCAACTAAGAAGGTGTGTACAAGAAAGCACACATGGTAATATGCTTTCTTTTAGCTGATTGCATGTGGAGTAAAAAAACAGCAGAAATACTTGTGAGTTCATGGTCCAAGCAACCTTGAATATAAGGTGTGGAGTTTTAATTTCTTCCCATTTATATAGGCCTTTTTCTGTCAAAAAATGCTAAGTGGTCTTACTTTGTGAAAAGTAAGTACTCTGTCCTGGATACATATTTCTTATTTAAGAACTAGTTTTGGCTTAGTTTGATCACCTTCAATACTTCTAAAAGATGCACTGTGGAGGTTGCTTTTCCATCTCTAAGTGGGATCTGCCTTTGAAATAAAGAAAGATCAAAGTTAGTCACATTGTGTGTATGGGGGGATGAGGGAAGTAGTAATGTGCACTTGGCAAAGGAAGACAGACATGGATTCACCCAGCTGGATGGTTTGTAGTTATGCCTGATAGATTTAACTTGTTGATGATCTTATTCTAACTTTATCTGATAAATTAAATTATTGGAAAGAGATGTTATCGAATATGTAAATGGAATTAACTGGGGTACAGTGTGACTAATCTAACACAATTACAGATGGTAGTTTCATGGTGTGCATGGAGAAAGGCAGGACTGGATAGACCTTGATGGGAAAGATAATTTTGTTTGGACTGGCTCTCAGGAACAACAGCACCCCAACTTTGGCTGGAGTGCGTTGTCTGCATCTTAGTGGACTTCAGCCTCTGGCATCACTGGTAATGGTTGGAGCGCCTAGCGTGTTATCTTCCAAAAACTTAGAAAATTATACAAAAATAACAAAAGACGCAATATTTATTTATCAGTGGATATTTGGATTTCAGACTTTGCTAGCAAGCATTTCTTAGAATGTGGGAAAAACAACTATGATCCTCGTGCTTATTTTTTTAAATGACACATTTGTTTTCTTTTCAGTTTTGTTTGGCTATGCCACCACAGTTATTCCTCGTGTGTACACGTACTATGTGTCTACAGCACTGTTTGCAATCTTTGGCATCCGAATGCTACGGGAAGGCTTGAAAATGAGTCCAGATGAGGGTCAGGAAGAGCTGGAGGAAGTTCAAGCAGAAATTAAAAAAAAAGATGAGGAAGTAAGTAATAAAATTGCTGTTGGTTACAGCTGGTGGAAGAATTACAGCCGTGAAGCTGCAGAACAGCACTGTCATGTTTGGGGTGTTGGGCTGTGTCTGTGATTGGTAATCTGACACAGAAAGTGTGTGGTAGATAGGACAGAAGATGCCCCTGGAGGCTCTTTTAGCAGGTGATTCCAGTCCTGTGGCAAGCCTGGCTTCTTAGGACAGAAGGGACCTTCTGCTTAGTGTGGGTGTTCTTGAGGTGTTTTTAATGCATTACTAGTAGAGGACACCGACAGTTCATTCTTGGCTCTACTTCTATTTCTTTTTATGGTCAGACGCTTTATTTGTAAGCAGTACAAGATGGACAATAATCAGAGGTTAGAGCTGATTACAACTATATGTGTGTGTGTATTTACACATACATGCACGCATATACTTAGCATTTTTTTTGCAATGGTGACTGTATAAATAATATGTTGATAATGCAGCAGTCAGTGGCTAACAACATTCTAGAAACTAAATGTCTAGCTGTATTGTTAAGTGTTTCATTTGGGTTGTTCAGATGACATTTTTAATTTTATGGTTATTTCTTTTTTTTTTTTCCCCTTGACCTCCACAGCTTCAGAGAACTAAACTGTTAAATGGGCCAGGAGATGTGGAATCTGGGCCAGGCACCACTATACCTCAGAAGAAGTGGCTGCACTTTATTTCTCCAATCTTTGTTCAAGCTTTTACTTTAACATTTTTAGCAGAGTGGGGTGATCGTTCCCAATTAACAACCATAGTCTTGGCTGCCAGAGAGGTGAGTGTTGCAGAATCCCTGCTGTTCTTTTGCCTTCTTTGGGTTGCCCTTAGAGAGGTATGAGGCAAAATACTCTTGGGAGGTATCAGATTCATACCTGCTGCCTTGATGTGGCTTAGTGTGTATCAAGACCTGACAAGAAGGGCACTGAAGCTCTGTAGAGTATTAAAACTACTGTTACATGATTGGACTGCACTGGCATTTCTAGAAATAGCTGCTTTATATCATGCAGCCGAAATCAACTGGATTTTGTTACAGTGTTGAGAGATGCTACAGAACAGATGTTTCTTTGCTCTGTGCAGTCATTAAGTTTTAACTGGGTAACTTTAAAAGATAGTTCCATTCCATCGAACTTAAAACTGTTAGATACCTCAGATACCTCTTGTTAAAATATGAGTTCATATGGTACAGTGTATAGAAGGACAATAAACTCTAAACTGCTGGGCACTAAGTAATGCTGTAAATTAAATTACATTCATTGTGACGATTAGACTGTACATAACTGTATTATATTTAAGGAAGATGAAGGCTTATAGTCAAGCTTTTAATAAACATAAGTAGCCTGCCTGTGCTCTTTCATGCATTGAGATAATTTACATTTCTTTCCTTAGGCCCCATGTTCCTTT
>NW_008240046.1:7778975-7803371 GCF_000691975.1 Corvus brachyrhynchos
TGTAGGGAAGATGTTTAGAGCTAATAGCAGGAGAGGATGATCTCATTGTTCAGGCAGTTACATGCCATCTTGGAAAAAACGGAAGCCCTACAGCCTCTGCCCAATTTGCTGGGCAGGTTGCTTAAGCCCATCTTTTCATGGGGGATTGTTGGCTTCTGGTTTGCATTTCCTAAGTGTCCCATTAGGAAGTGTCTGTCATACTCTTTGGTCTGGTTTGTGAAGTGCTGAGCATTGCAGTTAAAGCCTGTGGGCTGTCATACCTGTAGAATATGAAATGTTCATAAGAGTGCTACCAAACAAATGCTACAAAAACTTAATTTAAGGTATCTTGATACTGGCTTTCAAAATCAGTGAATAATTATGATGGAATGGGGGGATGAGATCCACCTTCTGCCAGTGAGGGCTGTATAGGTAATTGCTGGCTGCAGGGATATCCAGAGACTCTGGGTCCCAATCCTGGGGCCCTGTTTCTTCTGCTGGCCCAGCCCTGCTTCTCCTGCACTTCTTGGTGCTTTCCAACCTGCCAAGTGCTTGGTGGTCACCACCTTTTCTCACTGGCTTGTGGTTTTGGTTCTTTTGGGCCAGTGAGTGTTGTCTTCAAATGATAGAATTTCTTAGACAGTTTTGCTGTTCGTCTCTTTGAGATTTCATGCATTCCTCAGGTGATGGCAGCAGCTTTTTTTTTTCCTCTTGGAGCTAAAAATGTGACATAGAGATGAGCAGAGGACATATGCTGTCCTTAACCATGTCATTTCTAAGGAGATCTGAGAAACCTCTTTATGTAGTACAGTTGTTCACACACTGAGGAGCTGCTGGTTATTCAGTGATGTGAAAAGCTGTTGTTGACAGTAAATTATAAAATAGTTTCTTATCCTCTGGACTTTCATGCTTCCCTCTTTGGATGACGGAGGGGGGTAGAGTGTAGAGCACAAGTGGGTGAAACAGGGCAAAGAACTTGGAATGTTGTAGCTGCTGAAAGCTTTCATTTGCATATATGGACTTATTTGCAGTTCAAGGACTTATTTTTCTCTTTCTTTATAGATAGGTTGGTGTTCTTCCAGCTGATGCATATTGTGTTTTTCAACAGCTGCCACCTTCCCTCTAGAGGTTGCTTACTGTTTTAACTACAACGGAGCGATTTCTGGATCTATATTTAACAACTTAAAGATGTTGCTTGGCTGAAACATGCTATATGCTCCTATCTTAGGCTGGATTTAAGTCTGTCTCACCAGCTGATGTTCACTATTACTAGTCTTTAAGACAGTGCTGAATGGCAAAGCAGAGGAATCACCAGATGTATCCTCCATGCTTGGCAGTCTGCAACCAGGGAATCAAAGCGCTGCTCCGAGATTGTTGTAGGACTAATGGGTTTTTAACAGTGCTGATTTATCCCTTTGTGCTTTTTTTTCCCCCTCAGGATCCCTATGGTGTGGCAGTAGGAGGAACAGTGGGACATTGCCTATGCACTGGTTTAGCAGTTATTGGAGGGAGAATGATAGCACAAAAAATTTCTGTTAGGACTGGTAAGTGAAAGCTCACTCCAACCAAAAAAATGTAATGCTGGTAATGTTTGTGGTGTAAAGGGCTGCATGCTTGGGAATGGTGTTTCTCAAAACTTTTGGAAAACCCGTAAACTGGTGGTTTGGATTTTTTGGGGACTTTTTTTGAGCCTGTCTTACATCCCACCTTGTTTTGCTTCACTATTAGCTACTCCTTTTAGGAGACCAAAGGAAGGAAATACACTATTTTGAATGGTCAGTATTTATTGTTTGACAGTGGATAATAGAAATTCTGTTGCAATTCTGAGTCTAGGCCATCAGGTGAGCAAGAGAACTGCATACTAGTGACTTATACCAGCCATATAAAAGCCTTAAAAGCTACTCTGTGTGGCATAAATGTTTTTTTTTTTTATCATACCTGCTATCTGCAACAGGCAGGACCAGTAAGGTTGCATTGGGTTGTTTGTTTTTGCTTAGCTTGGGTTGCAGCTTGCTTCCACTGTCAGTCCTATGATGTGGGAGATTTCTTGCTCCCAAGAATAATCCTGTGAAGCTGTTTCCTATATATGTTAATTCAGAATATTTATTCTGTAGTTGCAGAGGTGGTAAAAAAACCCAACTGCGTTGCTTAAAGTGAAACAGGCATGCTGTTGTGTTTGTTTTCCGAGGAAGGTGGTGACAAAATGCTAATCTAACAATGATTTCATATGTGCCAAGCACAGTGTGGATCTTGAGCCACAGGAATAGCCTTAGATTAAACCAAAGATCCTTCTAGCATGTTAGTTTGTTTAAAGAGTCAGAGAACATATACAGTGGTGCTTTCCCAGAATTCTGTCCCAGTCTCTAGCAGATTGTGGCCATTGCAAGCAGTTAATGTTTTTGATACTTTTTCTTTCAATACAGTTGCCTAAAATGTGCAAAAAATGCTAATTATGTCAGTCCCAATTGATGGCTTGCTATGGCATGAGAGTATTCTATCCTATTTTCTGCCCTACAGCCAAATACTCAGCAGCACTTGTTAACCTAGTTTTATACTGGCTCAAGTAATGAGTAAAACAAAGCTTCCTTCTGTGGGCCAGAATATATTCTTGGAGATGCAGTTAGACAGTGGGTTGGCATATGGGCATCCCCATACTGAGCTGGAAACAACATCCACTGCTTGTAGCACAGATTTTTAAGTAAGGTTATTTGGGAATCAGACATTTAAAAAAATAAAGTCTGTAATGTGTCATGGAAGATAATTACTTTTTGATATCTAATTTCATCTTGGTTTGTGTTTCCTTTTCAGTGACAATCATAGGAGGCATTGTCTTCTTAGCATTTGCATTTTCTGCACTATTTATAAGTCCAGACTCTGGTTTTTAAAATTTTTCATTGCTGTAAAAGAACAAGGATTGGAAGCATCAAGCAGTTTTCCTTGTGCATTTTTGTATATAATGTACAGAATTCCAGTTAAACAAGTGCTGAAGATGACACACTGAACTTTTTATAGCGGATGATTCATGGGACTGATGCATTTATGGACAGCTTCTGCAGTGGAGATCTGCTGATTGTCTGGTTTGTTTGTGCTGTGGTGCCTGCTCCCACAGTGGGATTTGAGTGGTTTTCTCACTTGCTGGACCCAGCTCAGCTGAGTTCAAGGATCTACTCTCTGAAGTATTGAGAATTCCTCTTTTCTTCTTCCATTACACACAACCACCTTTCCTGTTTCTTCAAGAGCTGATTCTTCAGGCGTCTTAAAGCAGACTGTGTCTTGTTCCATGTTGCTCAACAGCAGGTGTTAAGGAGAAAACTGCTGGCTCCCACCTCCAAAGATGGTGGTTCCATGGTGCACCTGAGGCTGGATAATCTAACCAACAAGAAAGCTGGGAGCAGTTCCTATGCCATCCAGTGGCTGAGCCAACCAACAGAGAATGTTACAAACTTAATTTAGAGGGAAAACTTCTTAATCAGGGATTTTTATCAGGAAATTGATGTGGGGTGATTAACAACCTACTGTGTTCAATATGCAATCTGGCTGGAGCTAGTATTATTTGACTTTTTTTTCTTTTTTTTGATTTTTAAATATTGAGGTATATAGAAAGTAATGAAGTAGTCCAACTTAACCATATTCCATTCCCAGGATTGCGCAGTAACAGAATTCTTAGGTTTAGATGTGTTCCTGATTTTTCTTTTTAGGAATAGAAATGTAATCTGGAAGAGTATTAATAAAACATAGTGTCTCCATTTGTATTACTTTCAGTATTGTTTCTGATGGCTGCCAGAATTCCTGCCACAAAGATTTACCTAGTGATAATGTACTTAAGGTGAGGAAAGTTTGCCAAATTTATTTTGGTTACTGATAAATGGCAGTGTTATAAAGACCTTGAAAATGTTGAGTGCTGAAGGTACATGGGTTGCAGAAATACATGCTTATCTCTGCTCTCCAATGGTGATTTGGATTCTGAGCCTGTATAACCCACTAAGAGCTACCTTGTAGCAGTCTTGGAAGATAGAAGACATGGTTTCTAATATAATGAATCTGCCTTTTTTTGAAGCTGAAGTAATATGGAGCATTACAAATTTGACCATTCCATTTGTATATCACAAACAGAGCAGCCCCTAATCCTTCTTTTAGGTGTCTCTTCCCAGAAAACCCCTTAATGCCACATTTCTGAAACTCTTAAGACCATAGCAGTGCAATGCCAGGCATGCACAGTGGTATGAAAACAGGCTGCCATTTCAGGCTCCAGGTCTGCATGTTCACATCTTGGCCCAAAGGAACTGCATTGGTTTGCTGGTGAGATTTTTTTTTTTATTGTTTTAAGGGGGTTTTTTGTTGTTGTTTTTGTTCTCTTTTGAATCAAACTTTGTAGCCAAAACCTTCTTTCCCACACTCTGAGGACCCACGCTGCCCATGATGAGTTTCAACTCCTGTAGGGAGTGCATTTGTAGCAGAGGTCATGTTAAAACAGGGCAGGAACAGGCATCTGCAGGGAAAAGCCTAAACTTCTAACTGTGGGACACCTGCTTGTTGTGTTAATCAGAAGCAGTGCCGCTGTACGTTCACACAGATCTGTCCCAGGTAGCGTAACTGTGGTGCCACCTGATTTTTCTTTTTAGGAATAGAAATGTAATTGGGAAAAGACATGGAAATTTTTTACTCAAAATCCAAAAAGCCAACCCAGTTGGCCATGCTCTAATTGTAGAAGCTTCCCGAAGTTTGTGTGTGCTGCTTAATGCTATTTTTGGTATGAAAAGATAGGATTGTAGGATCAACAGGAGAATGAAGCTCTTTAAGAGGTTGTTTGTAGAGGGGAGTGTGAAGTTGCAGAACAAATCTCTGCAACTTCCACATCTATATTTTACTATTACAGACTTACACAGATGCCAGGTACTGGTTTGGCCTAGTCAAAGCAATGTATTTGGGTGCTCTCAAAGACCAGCTAGGCAGGTTAGTTTGAGTAGTGCTGTTTGGGTAGCTTTTTGTTTTTTTTTTTTTTTTTTTTTTTTTGCACAAACTGACGTTTTGGAAGTTTTGCATGAAATCAGATAGCTCATGAAATTCTTTGAAAGGTGCTTTAGTAGTTGCTGCTAGTTACAGTGATTGAACATTGTCAGTGCCTGTTGGAATTTTTCACGGTTTAAAGAATTGAGTTGGGATGCAAGGAAGGACTGTTGAAGGTGATGGAGGGCTCCAGTGACATATTCTTAGTAGTGCTGTGTCTTACTGTGCAGTTTCCCGCACAGACTTGGCCTTGTTGCTCCACAGTGTCTCTAAGGACTTGCACCCTGGCCAGCTCTCACCTGTTGGCTGGGTCAGGGTCTGGGATTTTAGCAGTTTTCATCAGCCTTCTTGTCATCCTAGCATATTGCCAGTGGAGAGGGGTGTGCTGCTGTACTGTCTCAAAAATAGCTGGATATTTAGGATATAGGCAATATATAGTGTGTATGGGCATTTTTATATAAGGTAACGAGCTGAAGTTTTGATTGCCACAATCCTGAGCACTTTCTTGTTCTTTTGTAGCTGGAGAATGTGAAATGCAGTGAGTGAGAGCTCAAGTGCTGAAGGGGGAAGGCTCTGCAAACCGTTGCATCTGCAACATGGGAAACGGGCAGCTGTCCACCACAGGCTTCCCGTCCATCCTGCAGCTCTCCCTGCTGGGGTGAGATGCAGCTGATTTCAGCTGCTACCAAAGGAACCTCGAAAGCAGCATCTAAAGCAGGAATTTACATCTCTGACTGCACATTGCACGCAGCAGAGGTTTCCAAATGCACACTGCCAGCAACTGCTCATTTCCAGGCAATAGAACTAAAATGGAAATGATGGTCAGTTCTACTGGAATGGAAAATTCTCACATCAATGGAAATGTTTACAATGAGAAAAACTTGTGATTGTTATTTTCAAAAGTGCCTATTCCCAATCCTTAGGTAAAGCCTGTCTCATTACTCTGTATATGGCAAAGTGCAATTAGCAAGGACTAAGGTAAACATCTAGTCTTCCATCCTGCCAGGACAAAGTTTTTCAAAGGAAACCTGTTGAACTGAAGTACAGTACCAGGTCACGAGCAAGCCTGCTCTTCCTAGGGTAATGCCGGAAGGTGTCTGAGTGCTGGGCTGGTGCCTGGGCTTGTTGTTTTGAGATCTATGAGTCAGACACCAAGTCAGAAAACCAGAAGTGAGAGAGGGGCTGTGTTCCCTGAGCACTGTAAGAGGCAGCCTGCTGCCATACAGGCTCTCCCTCACCTCAGCTGCCCCTCCAGCTCAGGCTAGCTCTGGAACGCTGCCACTGGATTCATGTGAGCGGTTTTAAAACATGTTTCCAGAAAGAGATTGGTAGTTCAGTGTACCTCCATGTTTGTCCCAGATACTGTATATTAGAAAAAAAAAAGATACTGAATCAAGAGGATCAGACTCTTTCATCCTAATATAATCAGAGTTATCCTTAATTTCCAGAGCCATGGAAATAATGATGTAATGGCACTTGCTGTACTGACATGGCATTTTTCCAGAGATGACCGTGGTACGTTACAGCTCCAGGCTCCTGCTAATGTAGATGTACGTTCCCGTAGCATTTCCCATTGACGTGGGCATGTACTATAGCTGTGGTATCTTTGGGATTACTTCAATTTACTTCCCAAGTGAGAATGTCTGTGCCAAAGGGTCTGACAGTGACAGAGACTGTGTGCTACAAAGAATTCTAGGAAGGCTCTTGCTATTATATGTTACCCTCAAACAGCTGAAATGATCTGGAATTAATATCACTAATGCCTGAGAGTAAGAAGTGCAACTAACCTTTGGATTGCTAATCTTTACAAGTACTTAACAGCTTCATTCTCATATGAGCATGGCTTTTGTTTTCAAGATTGCATGACAGCAAAATGCCATTGAATAGCATTGCTTCAGGTGTGGCAGCAGTTCTAATTACCACTCTTTCTCCTGATAAATTTATGGAAAAATACACTCCTATTTCCAAAGTTCAGTTTTAAGAAAACTGACAGTTGTGCTTGCTACGTGCTCTCAGTCTTATCACTGATGGGTGGTGACAGTTCTTAATTACAGCTACAGCATTTTTACAGCTGACTTTCACTCTGGGGCACGGGGGCCTCATGCCATATAGAAGTAATATACAACTTGCACAACTATTATTTAATTCTCAAAGGCAAATGCTCAATATCTTCCTCTGGGCATCCAGTGTGGTATTCCAGAAAAAAAAAGTACTGCAGACTGTAAAAATGGCTAAGTGTATTTATCATTTTCTCCAGGAATTCAGTTTCAATTACAGAATTTTCTTCCCACCCTCCTTTCCTTGAACATTTAATTAATTTGGAATTATTAATGTTTGCACTTTGATCAGTGAAAAAAGGGTCAGACCACCCTGACAGGTTACATATTATCACACAGCTCTCAACAAGTTGTGCTTGCTGCTAAATGCAAGTCTCTGCTTCCTTGCTCAGTGCCATAGCCAACATTTCAGACCACCTCTACTTTAAAAATAGTAATTTTTGACATTTCACCAGCAGAAGAAATAGCCAGGGAAGGGAGTGGCACCAATTTAAAGAGAGGGGAGTTTTGCCTGTGACAGAAAGTGAGGGAAGGGCTATGCCCATCCAAACACGCTGCAGTGCTGCTCCATCCTTTGGCAAGAACAGGGACTGTAGACAGGAAGGTGTGAAAGCAGTTTTAAGTTGTGCACACTCAATCCAGTGCTGTGTGTGTAAATTCCAAGGCAGTAATGTAAACACACAAATCAGAGGTCTCTAGCCTTTAGAGTGGGGCATCAGTTTATAAAGAGATACAGAGAGAAGACAAGGAAAAAATACAGTATGCATTTTTACTGAAATCTCACAAGTCATTTGTCTGGGTAGGGGAGAGAAGATAAAAGTGACATCAAGCAACTTCTCACAAGTCAGTTCTGTGGGTGGGGGAGAGAGAGTGCCTTTGGTACAGTCGTGGGAAGGGTAAGAGCGCTTCACTGTGAAACTTGGATAAAACTGACATCAAGCAACTCAGAAAAAAAATTTCTATAACCTTAGAAGCTAGAGAAAGCAAAATTTTAAATGAGTTACATTTATTCAGTTAAAAAATTGACAGTTAGTAATGGTCACATGAACACCAGGGAACTGTATCTACATTTCCTGACGTCAATATGAACGGCACTAGGGTTTTTCTGTTTGTTTTCTTTTACGTATATAAATCTAATGCCAGTTAAAAAAATACAAAACAAAACTGAAACCCAAGACACTGTGAAATCAACACTGCTTAAAAACTCAAATTTCAATCTGATATATTTGAAAATAAATATTTTTTACCTTTCTTGTTAGAAAAAGACAACTCGCCAACTGCTTTCAAAGCAGTTACACCTTTAAGACCATTCCCAAAAATGTTTCATAAATAATTACCCATTGATTGATTGTCTATTAATGCAGCATCTCTCAGTCATAGCTGGGGTCTCTGTATTAGGCCATAAAGTATTTTTTTCAGACACAGTGTTTTGTTCCCCCCCCCCTTCCTTTTTATTTATATCTTTGAATATAGCATATCATGCTGGCAAAATTCATGCAGGTGGCATAGCATGAAGTATCACAGAGCTTAAAATCACCTGTTTAAAAAAGAAAAAGACAAGGAATGTAGTGTTAAAAATCATGATCGTGAAAAAGCAACTATCCAGTCTCATGGACAACCAAGTCAATTTCAAATGTTCTCTCACAGTTGTCTCATCTACTATGATTTGTTTAAATATGTCTTTTTTAATCCAAATTCATTTCATTCTTTTCAATTTTTTCCACCAGGGATAAGTAAAAAAATAAAAGGTTAATTATTAAAACTAGTCTCTTTTCCCTTTTAATTAAAATAACCATTTTCCAGCCCTCTGACTGTACATCTAATTTTAATAATTATTTCAAATAGAGAAGCTTATGAATCTGACATGTTTGACATCTCCTGATGCCGTGACATTTAAAACACTCATAACAATACCTGGGTTAAATCTCTGAAAATATAAATGATTCTTGAATCGACTTCTAACATTTGAAAAAGGCCACATCTTTAAACCTTCAGACCATTCTCACACAATTTATAATCCTAAGGGACACTTAGAATTACTGAGCAGGCAAATGAGCCTCCAGATGATTCTCTCTCATAGGCAACTGTGCAACTTAAAAAGCCTCCTTCCAAGGAAGCTATCATCACTAATCCCTTCCCCATGCCATATAAAACACAAAGGCAACTGGTTTTAGAAGCCTTTTTAATCCTGCACTTTGAGCCTCAAAGGATCACCATAAAGAAACATTTTCCAGAAATGTCTCTCTTGACAGTTTTATGTGTTATTCCTTGATGCCCCCACTTTTTAACAGTTTCACTGACTAAAGAAATAAACTGTTTTTCAAATAGTCTTTTCAGTAAAGTGCTTGTTATTACTCAAAAAAAACAAAACAACAACAAAAAAAAGAGAAAGTGCTATTTAAGTCTTAAGAGAATTTCTTCCTGTGAAAAACTGCCTGATATATCTTTATTTTATTCATTTTTACATAAAGCTGAAATGAAACCTATTTCTTGTAAGGATACTGGGTTACTAATTTTGGTGTTTGGCAGTAGGCAAGATGCCCACAGAAGGTGGTGACACACTGGAACCGTAGTGCAGAAGGTAAACCTTCTAGATGAAGTGGAAGGCATATGGAGAGTTCCTACTAGAATCCTTTCATATTTATATACAAATATAATATATATTAAATATAATATAAAAATAGCTATATTCTTTTTTCTCTCTGAAGTTATCCCAGACACTTTTCTTCAAAGCCTCACCCACTGCAGACAATGTCTGTCTCCTAAACTCTGTGCAAATGCTGCCCTTTTCACTCCATTATGTATCACCAGCCCCTTTCTTTACAAATACAATCCTCCCCTTAACAGACTCCTTCCCTTCTGTCAGAGTCCTTCTGTAACATTTCTGCTCCAGAACCTGCAGCATCACAGCATTCATTGTCGTGCTGTTTATCAGGATGTTGCAAATAAGTCTGTAGTAAATGAGCTGGGCAGAAGCAAAAGGCTGCTTAAGAAAGAGGCAATGGCCTGATCCTCTTCTCACTAAAACTCAAGGACAGTTGATTCAGCAACAGGGGAAGCTGCAGACCTGTTAAACATATATTTTTTTAGTCACTGCTTGTGAACAAAGCATCTGCATACTTGCACACAATCTGGACCAAGTTCTACACACTTGCTTTTGTAAAGTTTCTTAGAATTTCTCCATCTTCTATCCTTTCTCTGCTAGCTGGTAGTTCTGTAATTGAATGACCTCTCTCTGAGGCTACAAAAAGCTTCTTGATCAAAGCATACATTTCTATAGTTCCCTTTCAGCAGCCACGCTATCCCATCATCTAATTTCTCTCTCCTAGTTTAGCCTTTTTACTGACAGACCTATAGCAGCACACCCAGAGTATTTGGGAAGGGGGGAATGGGAAGAGAAGTTGAAATGAAGCTTTATATAAAAAGCTGCATCATTAACTGTCTGGCATCTCTAATTTCTGTAATTCTCAGTACAATAGCTTAATACACCTATTTTACCACTATTCAGTAGTTCTAACAGCACTATTAAAGCTCTCCCAGTTTTCGTTTTTAGTGCTATATTTTCATTGTAATTGGTTAAATAAATTTGTATCTAACCTATTTTCCATTAGGAAAAGAAGTGATAGCACAGACCTCTAGTCAACGCAGCTTCATATAGAAACAGGTGGAATGGAGTGGTAGGGATAGCAGAGGGAGGCAGGATTTCTTTATATAGAACTTTACAGAAACAGGTCTCTGACAATTATCCCAGTCTGAAGAATGCCAGAAATCCCTTTAAAGAAGGGAAAGTGTTCCTTGCTATGTTTGGTATTGGCATCTGTTCCTTGCTCCAGGTTGCAATAGGCTTCTTGGAGCAGAGAGCAATCTGATTCTCTTTGGTACTGTGTTTCTCACACTCTCCTTCCTTGTTCACTGCTTGGCTTTTTGGTGCCAAACATTTGCATTATGACTGGGGAATAACAAAGGTCTTATGCTGGGACACGTGCAGAGGCAAAGGCTTGCCCCAAGACGTAACCAACGGCATCAAAGGCTTGGCTAAACTGGTATTACCTCTTGCGGGTTTGGTTCATCCAGTAATACAATCAAACTGTTCCATAGTACAAAATAGACCATCACCATTTGGTTACATTCATTCAACTCCTCCTCACTATTCAAGATTAATCCAGCTTTCTCTCCCTAGCACTAGTTTTAACTGCTTTTACTGTTTTTTGTTCTTAATTAATTATCAGATCTATCAGCATTTATTTATTTTCCTCCGAAGTTCTGGTTTCCACAAACTAGTACCATAAAAGCCTACCAACATTTACTTAAATAGCACATATCTGTTGGAACTTTTTATTTTCTTTATAAAGTGAAGTTGCCTTCTGAAGTCTTAGTTCAGTGATATCTCTTAAATCAATACCTGGTAGTGTTAAACACAATCATGATCTCGCCCAAAACACACTTTAAATGCTTCCGAAAATGATTTAAGAAAAAAAAATCAGCTTATTATTCTTCCTTCCGCAAAAAGAGTCCTGTCTTTTAAGGTTTGCTTTTTTTTTTTTTTTAAGAGTATTACCTTAAAGATCTTAGATTTTTTGAGAATCCTCTATTTCTGGCTACTGTCTGAGGGGGAGTACCAGTCAAAAATATTCATGGTCTCAACTCAGACCACTGTTAAAATTAACACAATACAGAAATACCTATGAAGTAGATACACAAGTTTGGTTGACAATGTGCTAAGACTTCAAAATTGAAAATGGTTACAGATTCAAGACATTGTAATTCAAGATGTTCAACATTATCACCTGAATTAAAATCAAGGCACTATGGGTTTTGTTGTTGTTGTTAAAATGACCCTGAATTAGTTCTGACTAATTTTTGAAGGAGAATAAAAAGATTCCAACATGGTTTAACAAGTTACAATTCTCACCACAGAGAAAGTGGTTAAAAAGTGCCCAAAAGGTTATTAAATGTAAATATATTTTTGTGCAAATTACTCCTATAACTGAAACATTCTTGAAAATTACTGTCATTTTTTTTTAAACCTTTTACATAAATATTTCCAACTATGAACTATATCAAAAGATAGCTTTGGGGAATAAAATTCCAAACCATCCGCAAGAAAGCAGTGCAAATTCCTATTTTTCAAATAAAATGATGAATTCATTATGAAATGATGGATGATATTCATGAATCTGAATGTCCTGAACCCTGATGCATGATCACCAGTTCAAACAGCTTCATCAATAATTTAACTTCAAGCAGTCAACTAACCAACACACTATACCTCACCGAACAAACCCTGACATCACGGACAAAGCACAAACAAGAGACTTGTGCCCACATTAAGGGTGAAAATAATGATGCATCATGTTGTAAACAAAAGGGTAGAACAGAGGAAAACATTAGTCTGAGTATGGCGTGAGAATTTAGGGAAACATATTCAAACCTACAAATAACAGATTACACTTTCATGCATCATATAAAATATTTTGCTCTTTCTCCTTTTATGCAGACATATACACAATATTTTACAGCATCTGTACAACAGAGAACTGGATTTCACACAACATTTTCAAAATATTTACTGTCCTGTAATCATCTGAAAAAAAATTAGATGGTTTTTGGACTATATTTCTGGCATTTTTTCCTGCTAATTCAAAACAATTGCTTCATGTCCATTTTAATGCTTTAAAAATGTACAGGATTGATAAAAATACCAATATTTTCAGCATCACTCTCATTTCAGTCACATTTGGAGATTTCACCTGGACAAATTACAACATGGCAGCAAATCCTTTAGAACACAGAAACTGGGGCAACTCTTGAAGTTGGCCATGTCCCCATCATCATCTTGTGGCTTTTCTTAGCAGATTCCAGAAGTTAGAAGTAGATCTCAACACCATGGTGTTAGAAAGCCTTCATACTGTTACCTCTGTAGCTTCAGTGCAACTGTTTGTGGGGCAGCCCCTCTTGGCAGTCTGCTTCAAGAAGAGGCAGCACCCACACTACTGTGGCTGAACTTTGGAAGGATCAGTCATCTTGTCAGTTCTGTGTCGTGACAGCTGCTGCTGCTGAGACTGATGCTGCTGGTGGTGGGACTGAGTGAAAGTGCTTTGTTGTAGTGGGAAAGCAGCAGAGAGAATAAGCTGAGCCGACTGATTTCCATGAAGTAACCTGGATGTCTAAAACACAAAAATAGAAAAAAATTATTTTTCCTGCTGCACTAAGAAACACAGGCCTAGCTGCTTTTTAACTTTTCAAAAGGATTCAATCAAAATAAACTTCAGATTTTGCCAGTTAAGCTGAGCAAACAATGCAAAGATTTGTTCATACTAATACATTTAAGCAGTGCATCTGACCAATTAATAAAGCAGCTGTAATTGGTCTTTCTAATTTCTGTGGTGATAGGTAGGAACACACAGAAATTTGTCTTCATTTCAAACCACAAAAGCATAGCACATAGCGGGGCATAAGGAATCTATTTGAGGAAATGCATGGTTGGCACAGATCACATTTATTCCCCATAGACAAAATGCATAGTCAAAGAAAATGCTGCATTTGCAGACCCAAATATTCCCTTTGAAGGAGATTTATTACTACTGGAAATGGTACATAGTTTTAATATTATTCTTCATAGAACAACAACAACAAAAAAAAGATTACTGAGGAAAAGCAATGAAGGATGGGTACAAATGCACTAGGACGTCTCAATTCTGAAATGTTCTGCAGCAGAAAGTAAAGTACATCAACCTGCTCCACCTACAGAATCAGACTGTAAGATGCCCCAGTGAACAGAAGAAAAGGCACTTTTGTCCTTTTTAAAGAGTATTTTCTTCACTTCGAAGTCTAGCACTTTAACAGTTTGTATTAAAAACACTAGACTTTTGCCTAGAAAGAAATTCTAGAGTACCTACAGACCTCTTGGGATCTTCATATTTCACATATCTGTTTCATCAGGATTAAGTCAAACTTGTATAAACTTTTAAATTTAGAAACAGAGATAGAGACACTACCAACCTGCTAAACAGCACTGTTGTTACAGTATTTATCTGACTTGTCAGAGAACACATTCAAATCTGCACTCTGGTTTGATTCAGTTGAAGTCTCCCACTACATAAATGAGTGCTGAAATGCTAGTGAAAGAAAATTTTACTCAGCCCTAATCAGAACTGCATCTATTCCCTGTGCCTATAAATGTAGGTTAAGCCTCCAAATACTTACTGCATTTTTATACACTCCACCTCTGCAGAGGATCCCAGATTTAGTGGAAATGGCATACACAGTACGGAACACTTGCAAAGCAAGAGTTTTTAATTATGTATACTCTTAAAGAATAAAAAAGACAAAATAAATTGACTTTCCCAGAGTAGTCAAAACAATGTTAAGAATGTGCACAAACTACATTTGCACTTTAAAAGACTTTACCTTTTTTTGAAGAAGGCAACATCAGAGGCCAAATTAAGATTTTTTGAACCCATGTTTTCTTGGAGGCACTGCTTCTCTAGTGTTCCAGCCACTACACCTCCTTCACCAACTCCAGCTGCTGGGTGACCCATGTGCCAGTAATTAATCAACAAATGCCAACAGATTTTCCCATCAATTCCTTCTACCTTCTATTTCTTTTTGAGAGTTCCCATTTCTAAACTTCTTGGGGTTTTTTTTCCTTCTCTTTTGACCCAATCTCTCTTCCTTCTCCACTACAACAAGGTTCTTCCCTACTCTCTCCTTACAAAGTTACTTGCTGCTCAGCCTCCCCTGTAGCCTAGACAGAATTTCACCCCTCACGTTATTGGGACATGTCTTGCTTTGGGCTGTGTGCTGCTTTCCAGACCGTATCATCTCTCATGCCTTATTGCATTAATATGTCAATGCAAAGAAAATGTAAACTGTTTTAAAGGAAATACCTGTTTTTTCATCCCATAGTCAATTAAGAGCAATTCAAAGGGAAAAAGATGTAAGATAGGACAATGCATGGAGTGAAACTGCAGGAAAGACCACCTCTCCTTTAAGTAATAGGACTTTAGAGAACAGCTACAGAATAAACTTACCTCATGCATCAGGCTTATTCACAGGTTACTATTTTAAGTGCTTTGTTTTCAAGTAAAGCAACCCTGGATAACCTAAACATGCTGAAAGTGCCAGGACTTGGAAAAATTTGTAGACAACTCTACATTCATTACCTGTAGGAACTGCTGGGGCTGCTGGGTCAGCTGCGACTGAGCTGGTTGTTGAACTGTGGTGAGCTGCTGCTGATGGTCCTGCTGACTTTGCTGCTGCTGCTGCTGCGTTATTGACAAAGTCTGTGTCTGCTGCTGTTGGGCAGCAAAAGTGGGGTAGGCTGTCACCACCTGTCCCATAAACATAGTACTTGGTACCATTACCGCTCCACATGCTACCGGGGCCGTGACAAGTTTTGTTACAAGCTGCTGACCTTGAGAAAATCTGTCAATAGAAAAAGACATTTGGAGTCCCTTCAGGAAAAAAAAAAATCCATGAAGCATCACATACACTTGAGAAAGGCAGATTTCTCAAAGTCATACTTTGCTACAACAACATGGCTTTTGATAAGCCTGCAAATATGTTACTTTGGGCAAAGTTTAGTTTCGGGAGTTGTATCCATACAGCTGAAACACAATCACACAACCTTTTTAATGCTACTTTAGTTACTTTTGTATATGGTGCTGCTGCATAAGCATACCATTATAGAAAGTCATCTTGAAGATTTACCTGATTTGTCTGTCCTGTGTAAAAGTGGTTACTGCAGCAGCATTCTGGTTGTTGTTCTGTGGTAAGCTAGAGGGAACCTGCACCACATTTCCTGCTGTTGGCTGAGAAATCACCATAGTGTTGTACAAAGGTGCCGAGACTGTGTTCTGTGACTGACTGGCAAGAGAAGACTGTTGATTGTGTCCACTAAGTACATTTTGTTGATTATGCTGAAAAGAAATTTTGAGATAGTAAGTTGAAAATAGTCACATACTACAGCTGTCCTCCTCACTGTCACTGCCCACACTTCAAAACTACCAGTGGTTTTCTTCCATTCAAATGAATTCTTAAAGTACACAGGTATTTCTACGTTAACATCTTCTCCTGTTCAGATTATTTTTTTCCCTGAATTTTTCAGCTACTTGCAAACTGTTTGTTCAAAATTCTTTTTATGCCTTTAGTGTCTCTGTGCCCAACTTAGACTAAAATGTGCAAATAATGTCACAAATTTCTTACTTGAAAGTTTGGAACTAGCCTACTGCTGAGATGGTAACACGCACCACTAGTCTGTGTCTTCATAAATCTCAAAAGGAAAGTATGGAATGTGGAAAAGGGTACAAGAGGAGGGTGACCACAGAGATCAGAAGTGTAAGGAGTCTCCATACACATAATGGTCAAACCCATTAGAAGTGTTTGGCATGAAGAACCAGCTTCTATGGGGATACCTCTGACAGAAGACTTGAAAATCATGAGTCAGAAGATGAAAAGTGGAGAGCTGCTCAATATATTTCCCCGTATATGAGGTGGATGACATACTGAAAAAAGCCAACATAATCACATTTCATAGGAAGTAAAGCTGTAGAATTCACTACAAGATACTGCAACTTTAGAAGTATACACAGAATTGAAAGAAACTAAATAAACTCATGGAAGAAAAAGGCTATTACAGTATAGATGTCCTATACCTATTGCATCTGATGGAAAGTGTATGTTCTGTCAAAAAAAAAAATCACACATTCAAAAAAAGGCAAGCTAAAAGTTTTCTTGAGACTGGTCTTTCAAAAAAGTTACTTGTTAATAATTATTTACATACCTAAGTCTTAATGAAAACAAGATCTGAAATTGCATTATCAAGAACCTAAATGCACTTCAATTGTAAAGCTTCAAACATAAAGAAATTAATGACTCAACAGACATTGTTCAAAAGAAATTTGGGAGGGGATGTCGTGGTGCATTCCCCCCTTCTCCTTTCCAGGCCACACTGTGATCTGAGAAATGCTTGTTAGGCCTCGGCCTTGAAGAACCTGAGCTTAGCTCCTCCCGAGCTTATCAGCAGCACGGTTTGCTTCCAGGAACTTGTGCTGCCCAACAAGCATCCTCTTCCTTATGAACAGTCTTGGACACTGTTGTTCTTGCCTGAATGGCATAACTTTCCTGTTCTCACACTTTCAAAGAGAGTGTCGACCCAAACTGTGGTCAGGATGAAACATTGCTATGACTAAAGTCCACTCTCTTGTGACCCTATAAACAGCAG
The DNA here is from genome assembly GCF_000691975.1 of Corvus brachyrhynchos. Taxonomy (NCBI): domain Eukaryota; kingdom Metazoa; phylum Chordata; class Aves; order Passeriformes; family Corvidae; genus Corvus; species Corvus brachyrhynchos. The sequence goes on from NW_008240046.1 coordinate 7,796,244, forward strand.
TCCAGAATGAGACCCCTGGAGCCCTCCTGGGCCGCAGCGCGCCTGCAACCAGCAATGTCCCTCTGAGGGGGACGCCTCTCAGAGCCAGCAAACCCTCAGGTCTGCTATACTTGGAGAATCGCCGAACAAGGACTACAAGTCCTGGGCTGATGCCCTGACTCAAGGTCCAACCCTTCGCCCATTGGGAGATGCAAAGGCATCAAAGTGAGTATGTCACTGACCTCTGAATTTTTCACAGGTACCTTGCTTGTACTGACTCTATGTCTGTGTGCATGCACATGCACATATGCTATAGCAAATCTGAGAGAAATGCTGCTTTCTTAGATATCCAAGTAAGTTAGGCCTGTAAATAAGCCTGTGACTTATGACATAAGCTTACTTAAACGCCTCTAAGTGTTGTTCTTTTGCTAAGCTGTTAAGTTCAGCATAAGTTATAACCTAAGTCTTGCCAAGTGTTGCTCTTTCAGTAAGTTGCTAATTATAACTCTGAAGTTATAAGTTAGGTAAAATGCTGTTGAGTGTTGTTCCTCTGTTAAATTACTACAGTTAAGTTATAAATTAAGGTATAAGTTAAGTTAGGTGTGAGTTACATGTTGCTCCTTTGTTAAATTACTAGGTTTAAGTTAAGTGAAGTACTGTTAAGTTTGAGTGCTGTTAAGCTTTTAGGCCATGTTCCTTTTTTATCTTTGCCCTCACTGTCCTTTTGTCACATGCACCAAAACACACACACACATATACTCCCCTAGATAGTTCTCTGTTCATTTCCATTTTGATTGCCTGGATTCTATTTGGTTTTGTTGCTGCTTGTTTTTTCCTTGTGCCTTAACTGCCCTGTAAGTAGTAGAGTGAATCTTGCCAAGGAACTTTGTCGTGCTGTCACTTAATATTAAATTCGGCTTTTGCTGATACCCTTGCCGATAATTTTTTTCAACAATCTCAAACATTCATTCATAACAGGGGAATGTCAGGGAAGCTGTTGTGTTTCAGCTGTGGTTTTGAGCATATATTCTATCCAGCAAAATCAGTAATAGAATTTTACCTGTGTTGCAGTACTCTGCAAAGGCTGCTGCTGTATCATGTGTGGAGTACTTATATGGCCTGTGTTCATCCCACTTTGAGTCTGATTAGTCTGAACAACTTGGCCTTGCATGTTTATTGGTGTAAGCTGCTGAACAGTTGAAGAATTTCCAGAAGGAAGCTGCACAGAACCAAAGTTGAGTCCAGAAGCTGACTGCTGCAAGAACATCTTAAAAAATTCCACAAGTTATAGGGTCAGTATTCAGAGACTTGACACTAACTGGTAAGAATCAGAATCCTCATTTTCTACAGTTCTAAACATTAACATTCAGTATTTATTCCTTCAGAAAAAGTACCATTTAGAGACTAACTAGTAATGTAGTCCACAACTATCTAAAGACAAAACATATTTGAGATCACACTTCTATTTGTAGGCCCTTCAGCAGTAACACTAAATCAGATGAAGGAAATCTCTGAATCAGTAGATCTAGGCATAGCCCCAAAAACATAATCTTCCTTGACAATCAGGAAATCATAATGATTATACTGAACTTTCCAATTGTTGTAATAAACAGAATTCAGCACAAAAATATTTGGTTCTTTACAAAAAGTTAGGCCCGAGCCTATAACAAGGCAGAATGTGCACCACTGAAGTATTCTCTCTAGTTTTCACATTCCTGAACAAGGTCCCTCCTCACTGCAAGGGAAGAGAGCTGTGAATCTCTCCCTGTGAGACATGGATAACGCAGTCTACTGCTGGCATGTTTACACTAGACATCACACAACACTGAAAATGGCACATGCCAGAAACTCCTACTCTTTCAACAGAATTTAAGCAACATACTCAATACTTCCATGAAGTATTTTTTCTACTCTTTAGTCACAATCCAGACTGAAAATATTAAATTATTTCCTTAAAATGTATCCTAGTTTGAGGTGATCACTTTTTTTTGTTTGGGTCTTTTAACTAGAAAAATCCAATAGGGTAATTATTTTCTTCCAAATATAGCTGATAAGACAATGACAGAAATAGAAAAATATATACTGGTTAAAAAAAAATCAGAAATCAGGTAGTCAGCTGCTAGACTGAGTAATGCATCCTCTAGACTTCTTGTCTTTCTGGCTCAACTCCTTCAAGTTTACAATGCACAGTAGAGCCACTCAGCATGATAGGACAGTTTAAGAAACAAAAGCATGGATTTGACACCCTCAGAGCTAAGAAAGAGATGCTCATCTTGAAGATTTTGGATTAATATTCTAATGGCTGAAAAACTTTGCAAGAATTAACAACCACTCCATCGTTCTACATTTATTTAGGTTAAGTCATAAGCTAAGCTTGACCTGCTTAACACTGGGGGATTTCCAGATACATTCAGAAGCAAAACATCAGGTACCTCTGGAACAGCAGCTTCACATACTATGGATTTTAGACATATTAGGCCCAGATGGCAGCTGACAGAGAATATGGAGGATCATGCTGTGCAATTAGGTGCCCAAGACACATTTCAGATGCCTAAATTCTCTACAGATGAAACCTGTGATACACGAACTCACCTGGAGTCCTTGACCATGAACAATTTGAAGCTGCTCTTGAATCTTACGCAACTCTTCCTGCTGCCGATGAATATTTGCCTCTATCATGCGTGTTCTCTGCTCTAGCTGGTCCTTCAGATGCTGCATAGCTCCTAACTGAGCTGAAAACTGAAACACAGGCTGTAGTGCAATGAATAAATTAAAAGCTGAGCAAAAATGACATTTTATTTCCAAGAGGTAAATACAGTCCTCCACAGCAGCAAAGAAATCAAGCACTGCTCTTTACACTACTAATAAACCATAATCTGAGGACCAATTCATTAGTATGAAAACGTCACAGAATTAACATTTAATTGATGCATCAGAATTTGTGAACTAAAAATATCCATAGCATGAGAAACTGACTGTGTGTCCAAATCACACACACATATATATGTAGCCCTAGTAATTTACATGGTGCTGTGGATGTTAAAGCTCTCTCATGTTAAAAATTAGAACTGTGCCAGTTCAAAAAAAAAAAAATTCACCCAGAGCTAAAATATAAAAATAACTTGGGAATACCCTCAATCACAAAATGCTGATGGCTGAGCCCACAGAGAAACTATTTGCCACTTCTATTCCTCCTCAGACATCTGCTACAGGCCCCAAGTCAGTATAACCTTTCGATACCTGTATCCTGTTCTTATTAGAAGCATTTCACAGACCAAGCACCCTTGTGTTATAAGCATATGCCTGAAAGTTACCAGCAGAGTTGATGGATTTTTAAATTCATGCCCTAAAATATTTTAGCTTTAACTATGTTTATGTCTATGTTGCTAATGCGCATGGCTGAAAATTATATCCCCACAAATAACAGGAAGAAAAACATGAAGTAAAAGTGTCAGATTAGGGAATTTGCTCATTTCAAGAGAATAATTTTAAAGATGAATTTGGCAACAAAGGACTCAATTTCTGAAAGAGAAATTAACATTATATTCAGAATATAGAAGCAGAGAATTGTTTAAGATGGAAAAGACTTTAACATCACCAAGGATAATCACTAACCCACCACTTCCAAGTCCAACACTAAACCACGTCTCTAAGTGCCACATCTACATGGCTTTTTAATACCATCAGGGATGGTGACTCCACCAATTCCCTGGGCAGCCAGTGCCCATGACTTGCAGCCTGTTCCAATGACTGGCCACTCTTTCAGTAAACAAATTTTTCCTAATATACAATATAAACCTTCCCTGGTGCAACTCAAGACCATTTCCTCTTACCCTGTCCCTTGTTGCCTAAGAGACCAACAGTTGCCTTACTACAACCTCCTTCCAGGAAGTTGTAGAGAGGAAGTAATGAGGTCTCCCCTCAGCCTTCTTTTCTCCAGGCTGAACAACCCCAGCTCCCTCAGCCACTCCTTGTCTGATTCATGTTCCAGCCCCTTCACCAACTCCATTGCCCTTCTCTGGACTCACTCCAGCACCTCAATGTCTTTCTTGCAGTGAAGGGCTTAAAAGTCAACACAGCACTTGAGATGTGGCCTCACCAGTGCCAAGCATAGGGCCATGATCACTGCTCTGGTCCTGCTGGCCACACTATTGCTGATACAGGCCAGGATGCCATTGGCCTTCTTGGCCACCTGGGCACAGCTGGCTCATGTTCAGCTGCTATTGACCAGCACCCCCAGGTGCTTTTCTGCTGGGCAGCTTTCCAGCCACTCTGCCCCCAGCCTGCAGCACTGCAGGGGGTTGTTGTGACCCAAGTGCTGGACCCAGCACCTAGCCTTGCTGAACACGGCACTTGGCCTTGCTGAACCTCATACAATCGGCCTCGGCCCATTGATCCAGCCTGTCCAGATGCCTCTGCAGAGCCTTCCTACCCTCCAGCAGATCAACACTCTCACCCAACTTGGTGTCATCTACCAATTCGGTACATCTGATTTACATTTACCTCTGCAGACTCACTGATGGTGACCTCAATCCCTTTGTCCAGATCATCAGTAAATATGTTAAACAGGACTGGCCCCAGTACTGAGCCCTGTGGAACCCCACTGGTGACCGGCTGCCGGCTGGACGTAACTCCATTCACCACCACTCTCTAGGCCTGGCAACCCAAACTGTTTTTCACTCAGTGAACAGTACCTGCACCCAAGCCACAGGCAGCCCATTACTCCAGGGGAACGCTGTTCTCTAGGAGAACAAGACTGTTTAAAAAATAATAATAAATCGAGTTAATCCATACCTGAGTCATTCCAGACTGGAGCTGTAGAGTTGCAGGCTGAGATATTGCTGGCTGTGTTACTGGTTGTCCAAGAGACTGTGAGCTTAAAGACTAGGATTAAAAAAATTGTTCCATAATCATAAGAGAATGAACTTCATACTTGACCTGAAGTATTTCTTTAAAGTGTCAAATACAAAACAGTATCATATGAAAATATGATAGAAACTAGTAAATTGTTTCTTGAAATATCTAGCCTTAATTATTAGAGAATTAAGAAAACAAAAGCAACTGATTATCTACATAATATACGCATTATTTCCCGGCTGCTAAAAATATATATATAAGCAGTAGGTATAAAACAGAAATTACAACTATAAATATTTTAGAAGTCTTAATTGTATTAAGGGAAAGACTTTTTCAACGAGTTTGGAAGTTGACACCTTTGATTTATTCTTAAACTAACAATTTTTAGAAATACATCTTTTAATAAGCATTCTGTTTTTGAAGTGAATGTATTAGTTCAATGGGAAAATGAGCACCAAGTACATGAAGCATGACACTTTCTCATACTATCAAGATTTCAGAAAGGATACAGAGGTATTCACTAATATTCTTAGTCATCAATTTGTATGAATTCTCTATAGGGACACACACACAGCATTACACTGGCAATTTTACATATATATGTGCGTGTGTGTGTGTGTATTAAAAAATCCAGAATCACAGAAAGAAGCTCCATGTGAGTGAAAGCAGAGATTCATTCACATTCTTGCAAATACTAATGACAAAACCTAAATACATATATGCTTAATTATTATATTCCTTTAAAATCTAGTGTACCGAAGTTGCATATTGATGAGGCAATTCTAAGAGACATATTCCATGCAAAACTCTTACAGTTTAAACTGTGTTTTTAGAAGAAATAAAACAAAGCTTATATGGATTTAATAATAGCTTTTAAAGGTGAACGACACTGTTTAAGTACATTTTTCTCTGAAGTTACCTGACTGCTCAGAGATGATCTTCTTTGCGCAGTCTTTTCATGACCAGATAAGCTTTGCCTTGGAGGAGTGCTAGTGTCCACTGTCATTTTAGTTGGTGTTGCTGACAATGTTGAGAGTTAGAACAGAAAGAAACATGTTAATAGTTATCTCAATTCTGTAATGCAATAATCAAATCACAGGAAGCTTTTAATGAATAAAAAAACTCTTAAGGCTTGGACTCTTTTTTTTTTCCCCCCCCGACTATCCACCAGTAGTGCAACCTGATGGATTGAAATGGGGTGTTCCAGTGTCTGATATTGTACTCTTAGAAGTAAGTCTTTTTCAGAGTAGTCTGCAGATCTCTGAACCATCAAAAAGGATGTTTTCACTTGCACACCTCTCATAAAATGATTATTAACTGCCAGTTACACATTTAATTAAGTAGAGAAAGCTTTCACTTTCAATAGAAGGCAATTCTATTTTCAACAGTTGGTGCTTACACGAATGATCCGATACTGCAGTATGTGAAGATTTTCTCGAACTCCTGGAAGAAGCAGAAGGTGTAGGGCTAGTATCAAACCTTTCCAGTGCTTCTTTGAGACTCACTGTGTTTATGTGATTGTCAGACCCAGAGTCCTGACTCTGAAGAGACACACATAAATAACAATTATTTCTTTAATTCAGCACACAATGTACATTTCTGCTAGAAAATATCTCAGACCTTGCTGTTTCTAATCAACTGCCTTACACAGGTGACCGTGCAGAAGTACTGGCCTGTTTGATGGCTGTAAGCTCTGTTTCCATTTGAGGCTTTTATCCTTGGAAACCAAAGCTATATAAGCCTAGAAACCAAAACGCATGCAGACTCAGGCCACAAACTGACTACTGAGCTGACCTCCTTCTCTAGCCCCTCAATTCACTCTGAATAACAGTGTAATGAGTGAACTGCTTATTCTTTTGGAAAGGATAAGTTTGTTCCACTAGAAGGAGCACCAACAGATGAAACTTGTGAAACTGCCAAAGGAAAACATTTCTGAACTGTCAGACTAAAACATGACAGATCATATCCACAAGCTTATAACATGCATTGAGCTTCCAAGGGCATTCATTCAAAAATAATTTTGTATACTTCTAAGAAGTGGGACAGAGTCATTGAATTAAACAGTGCCTATTTTCCTATTGTGAATTCCCTCAAGTCAACTTTCTGCGTTGATCTTGGTTTTTCAGATTATGGGTACTTCCAGTAAGGGGAACGTTTATTTAGGAATCTAATGCTGCAGAAATCAGATCTTAATAAAAACTTATGGGTGCTACTGTGTTATAGTATAACTACATGGACATTTATTCCTGAAAAGAGAAGGACATTTTAGGCAGAGTACAGTTCAACACTCTT